>NC_089585.1:69676674-70347317 GCF_019320115.1 Miscanthus floridulus
ACCAAGGTTGTAGCAGCGGCCGATGGAGTAGCCCTGGATGTAGCCATTTGGACTTAGAAGTGATGGTCTTGGTACGAATCTTCTGGTGGGTCAAAGCGGCTAAGGTGGGAGCGTTGTAGCCGATCGGCGATGTTGGGGAAACAGGCCGGAGATTGAAGGGTTTCCCACTTTTGCTCACCGATGGTGCTGGGTTGTTAACCTGTTACAAGAGAATCAGTTACTGATAAATGAAGGGAAAAGCAGAAGGGAGTTAAAGGAAACTTACCGCGTCGTCAGGGATGGCATATTCAGGGTCGATCATGTGCCGATATGTGTGAGCAGAAGTTGCGAACAGTTGCTCTTTCCACTCTCGCCACCATTGCTTGTATGACTCGGTGATGAAAGATATTGGTGTCCAGGTGGATATATCAACATCTGTAGTATCGACATCAGGAGAGTTGTACTACCTGTTCCAGTCTGTTCCGCAGGTGATTGTTTCCCTGGGTTTGATCACATCAGCAAAGCAGAGTTTGATTGGCAGTTGCCCAAAAGCCAATTGGCGGGATACTGCCGATGGGTTGTAAAATTCATATGTAATGTTGGTGTTTTTCCGCTGCCGAATGTGTTTACTGGAATTGCCCTAGGAGTGATGATAGCCATCATGAGCTCATTATCTTGATTCAGAGTGTCATCGGCAAAGTTGAAAAGAAGGGGGAATCTGTTTTCTTCGTCGATATAAGGCACCCAGGCCCTATGATCACGAGAAAGACCATTGTAGAAGCTTTGAAAGAATCTGCCGATTTGGTCTTCGTTGGCTTCTGTTCCAGGAAGGACAATTATGGCTTCACCAAAATTGAGGGGTGAGCGTGTTGCGATTCATCATCCCCGAGCGCATAATCTTCAGCAATTTCTCGTGGGAATTGTTGAGCAAAAAAAGTCCCATTGCAAACGTTTGTGCATATGGGCATTCAGCCACATGTTGATAAACCACCACGGGCCTCCCAGGTTGCCGATGGTTCGCCAAGCAAAAGTTTCTGAGACACTTGGTGAAGAAGATGAATAAGTGGAGCTCAGAAGGTATCGGCCAAGGAGGAAACCTTACGCCATTAGCCAAAAGTTCAGCTGCAGGGAGGAAGGCGTTGGTTGGTCCTACTGATCCGACCACAGAAGATAATTTTTCTAACCACATATTCAGGAATGTGGCATGTGTTCCTTCTGGCTAAGTGTCCCAGTTTTCTGGTATTCTTGAATATATCCTGTCCAAACCGCCGATGTTACGGGTATTCACTCTATATTCAGGCTTTTCTACTACATAGATGGAGCCTTCATCGGCAGTTGAGAATGTCCAGGCCAGTAAGCATGTGGACATCGGCAAGGGTAGGAGTAGCTGGGCCAGGTCCAAACATAAAAGTATTGGTCGTGTCTGACCAGAAATAAGCAGCTGCAATTATCATTGATTCATTTTTCTGCATATCGGCAATAGAGAGCCTGATACATTGGTCTAACCTTCGTTCTGCCCAGTATACTTGCATCGATCTATTAACCCTCAAATACCAATCTTTCCACCCTTTGGTGGTTTTGGGGCCAAGATCGGAATGTGTCTTTCCACAAATTCAGAGAGAAATTTTGGGGCTCTAAAGGGGATTCTGTTAACCTCTGCGTTGATCAGATCGGTTGGATCTGGGTTGCCCATTGGTCCAAGGCATTGGACGTTGCGGCTGATCGGTTGGGATAATTAATTTGTTGCGCAGTTCCTAAGGTTATGGAATCCAGAAGACAGAAGAAAGGAAAAATCACCAACTGAATGAATTTGCAAAAAGATCAAAGTAAAAGGTAATGGAAGTGGAGCGAACCGCGGGGACGTCGAAATTGATGGCCATTGTCTTGAGGAAGGTGGAGGTACGAGCCGGAAACTTGAAGTTAGTGCCGGAGAAGGGTTCTTGTTGGTTGAGGTCACGCGGTTGTTCGTCGGAGTCGCCGCCGGAGAGAGAGAATGCCAAGGATTGGAGGCTGAAGATAGAAAATGAGGGTTCCGGAGAAATCTATTTATAAGCCGCCCAGAATAAGGGTATTTTGGACTTATCTCTATGTCGCGCGCATATAGGTCAAGGCGGTTCAGAGGGATATGGTAACTGTTCGCGCGATAATCAGGGGATTGTACAGATGAGTTGATAACAAGTAATCATGACTTGGAAGGGATATCGATACATGATATTTTAATTCTGAAAATGGCAGCATTATCATGTTAAGATCTTGCCGATGGGTTATTGTTTTTGGTATCTCAACCATAATCAAGGCAAGAGTGGTTGGCGATTGTGCGATATTTACTGAAGTGCGTGAATCAAGATGAGATTTGATTGGATTTGATAGCAAATCAAGTTTTGGCTTGGAGAATGAGTTACGGTAATCGGGCAAAGGCAAGCGTTATCTGGAGTAAATTTCGGAGCATTAATGGTTTTATACTCCGAAATTGGGGGGCATGTGTTGACAACCGTTTTTTGCACGTGTCAAAATAATCGGAGTGGACTAATCGGCAAGGGGAGAGTTATTGAATACTTTGATAGCCAATGAAAGCCAGTTTGTAAAGATGGTTGCCGATAGCTGGTGATGGTCGATGTAAAGGTTGATTTGGACTCGGGCGTTGCCGATGAGGTTGGAGGTGTTATTGTCGATGCCGATGAAGGAAGACTTGAAGACTACTGCCGATGAAACAGGGAGTATGCCGATGAAGGAAGACTTGAAGACTACTGCCGATGAAACAAGGAGTATGCCGATGAAGGAAGACTTGAAGACTACTGTCGATGAAATAGGGAGTATGCCAATGGGAAGGAGGACAGTGAGATTTCCATCGTAATTGAGGCGGACAGGGAAATAGATAGGAGTTGATTTCCTTTTCTGTATTTGTTAGGTTATGATTCATGTAAGAGTCACGTGTTTCCTTAGATATGGGATTGGTGTCCTAGTTGTGTTTGGTTGTGTCTCTTTAGATCAGGGTATAAATATGGAGTAAGGGGCAATGTAATAGAGATATATCAATCAATATCATAACCAACTTTTACTCCTATTTGCATCTACTTACTTTTCGGCGACTTCGTCAATTTGCATATTTTTTCCTTTTTACGAGTTCTCATTGATTCGGCGAGCTGCATCGCTTCAGTGCGACCTTCGGCGATTCTCGAGTTCCGTGTGAGCACCTCTTGGCCGTGACTTCCGGGCGTATCGCTGTTGTTAGGACCAAAGTGTTCGTATCTTCATCCTTGTCGATTAGCAGGTCAAATCGACTGGCACGCTTTGGATATCGATTCGGGTATTAGCCCTTTGTATTTGCAGATCACTTTTGCATCAACACTGTGCCTCTAGCTCCTCCTCCTCTGTGGCGGCAATCCCTCTAATAATCTCATCCTGCTGAGCTGCAGACTCTGGCATGTCGGGGCGACGGCTAGGCTGACTGGGTGCCTGAGGAGTGGTGTGTCTGATCCTTTGTGATAGGTTGTAAGCTAGGAACTCTATGGTAGCACCTGTATACTCATCCATCATGCCAAGGGGCTTATTAAGCACTACTCTGCAGATGAGGAACGTGATCCAGTGAGCATAGGGAAGCTGCCTGCGACCCTTGAATCCCTCAGCAATAGTATCCTCCATCTCTGAAAGAAGGAGGTCCCAGATGTCAAATACTGTCCTCTGCATGATGGCATTGAGAAGCCAGGGCTATAAGCGAGTCAGGCCCTCCCTGTATCCCATCCTGGGAAGCAGTGTCCTTCTGATGATAGCCTCTAGTACCCTCGCTGTAGGAGTCAAGTCACTGGGGTTCCTGCTCGACCCCTCACCAAAAGGCTCCTTGAAGCAATGCCGCACTAAATCTGTAGGGGGCACCTGCCCTCCATGAGGACGCCTGGGAGGCTCCTGCTGTCCATAGCAAACCTCATGCATCTTAACAGGCTGCTCCTGTAGACTCAGTATCTCTCTAGCTCTACCACTCGTCACTCAAAAGTCTTTGCCTTTGAAGGCAAAGTGAATGAATCTGTGATGTGGATCGATGTAGAGTGAAGCATAAAACTGACGGACCCAAGATGGTACATATATGCCCGTCCGTCCAATCAAATCTGTCAGTCCTGGCAAATATGATAAGTATGGCCAAATGCTCTCTCCGGCTGCTGCCATAATAGACTCTATCTGACAGACTCTCTGAGATCTGAACACTGCCCCACTGTTGAGATAGGCATTGTAGAAATCCTCCTACAGTGGCGTGTAGAACCCCTCAGCTGCTCTCTCATCCCTCTTCGGAGGAAACCAAACCTCAAACTCAACAAACCACAGCTGCTGAACCTGCCTGGCTGTAGCGGCCCTCAAGTCGAGGTGTACCACTGGAGGCGGACCCTGTGGTCTAGGCGGAGGGCGTGAACCCCTATGCTATGTAACTGGCCTCGGTGGAACTACAGCACTGGTATGACTCGAGCGGCGTAGCTGAGGTGCCGGCTCGGTCTCCTAACCCTCCTGAGTCTCTTGGGCTGGCTGAGGCTCTGCTGGTGGGGGCTGCTGCTATGCTAATGGACCCTCCTCAATGGCAACCCGTTGTCCTGCAAACGTGGTAGTCCCAGCTGGACTACCGTGACGACGCTCAACATCCTCAATCGCAGCTCTGACTGTGGGTGAAACTGGCTGATCTGCAATGACAACTCCGCTGCGGGTACCACCTCTCTCAGCACGCTCTGTGGCCTCTGCAACAGCTGCTGCTCTCGCTGTCTCTGCATCAGGGTACTTCTGCTTCTTGGATGTTACCTGCTTGGTTGACTTGCCCTTAGATCCGACTAGCTGGCGAGGCGGGGGCCTCCGATCATCATCACCTGGGCCACCACCAACGTTCTTGGTGCGAGCCATCTGAACTGACAAGATGGTGAACTACCACTGATGAAGATCAACTATCAAACTGCCACTTTCGAGGCTTGGCCTCGATCCTTACTCATGAGCTTGGCTCCGAGTTGGCTGCCAACTGCCACCAGAACCACAGCGGAACCGACTCGCTGCACGATAGAATAGATAGATATACAAATAAATACCATATTGCTAATAGATGCGAAACCCTAGCAAAGAAAGCAATGTAGATGCAAAATTGAATCGAATGGGTTTCTACCTGACGATCAGCGATCCGAGAAAAGATGAGATGTCACGCGGGGGGAACCTCAGAACCGGCTAGGGTTACACGGAGCAAAGATGAACTTTGACCCTAGTATTTGTGAAATCAGTGCATTGTATTGCAAATTGATTTACGCAATTTGAAATTGAAACAAGAGGTTAGCCTTACTGAGAGGAGATGAGGCTAGGGCACACGGCAAGAGGCAGAGCAGAGGCATGGACAGAGCGACTCCGGCGAGCTGTGGCGGCGTTGGCGTGGTGGCGCACGGGCTGCGGTGGCGCGTGCTGTGCTGGCGCGTGGGAAGCAGGAGCACTACGGCGTGGGCGCGAGGTGGCCGGCGTAGGGTCGCGGTGGCGCTGGCTAGGGTAAAACCAGCGTGACTTGGCGGCGACTCGGCGAGGCTGTGGCAGCGCGGCTTGGTGGCTGCTCGGGCTAGGGCACGGCGGGATGAGGGCGAACAAAGGTACGTCTTGTGGTTAAATAGTTCCCCACATGCGACAGAAAAGGAATCGGAGAAAGGAGTCCTGAAACCGCGCGAGATCCACTGACCGGACGCTCTGGTGGTAGCGACCAGACGCTACCACCCAGCGTCCGGTTGATTCCAAAGAGGTCCAAATCCTCTGGAATCGGGACCGGACGCGTCCGGTGGTCCATGACCGGACGTAGGCAAGGTCCGGTCAGTACAACTTGGTCTTCCTTCGATCGACCAGATGCTGAACCCTTCCTGATCGGACGCACAGACGCAGCGTCCGGTCACTCCTTCATCAGCAGTTCACCTCCTGTGAACTGACCAGACGCTGGACAGCAGCGTCCGGTGCAGCGTCCGGTGCACCTTTGCCAGCAAACCTTCAACCTTCCTTCGCGCTGCCTATTCCCATTCAAATCCCAACTTGAATAAGATCCAAATAAACACCAATTGGGACTGATGTGAGTGACCTCTCTCAAACCCTCATATTTTTCAAAATATTTTGCCTTAGGCTATAATTCTTTTTAAGAAACTAGGCTACAAGAGGGCAAATGGAACAAAACAACATTCATGCATATACAATACTTGTAAGTAAATCTAGTTGCTTGTCAAGTTTGATCCAAGGTTAAGCTTCTTCACACGCTTTTCGGTGGTTATCTTAACCATGTTAGACAAGTCCTATGTGCATTGCCACAAATTAAACATGTTGTATATTACAATGAATGCAAGGGACAACACAATCTCAATTTTTAGTGAAGTTACTAAAATCAAGTACATTGAGCTCATTCCGCAATCTACAAAATGTAGCCTCATCTAGCGGTTTAGTGAAGATATCCACTAATTGATCTTCGGATCTTACACCTTCTAGTGATATATCATTTTAGCTATATGATCTCTTAGAAAGTGATGGCGGATATCTATATGCTTGGTGCGAGAGTGTTGAACCAGATTATTTGCAAGTTTTACCGCACTTTCATTGTCACACAAAAGAGGTACTTTCTCTAGAACTACTCCATAGTCTAGTAAAGTTTGTTTCATGTATAATATTTGTGCACAACAAGCACCCGCGGCAATGTATTCCGCTTCGGTGGTGGACAAAGCCACACTATTTTGTTTCTTGGAGGACCAAGACACAAGTGATCTACCAAGCAAATGGCACCCTCCGGATGTGCTCTTTCTATCAACTTTGCATCCGGCGTAGTCCGAATCGGAATAGCCAATTAATTCAAATAAAGCTCCTTTGGGATACCAAAGGCCAATGCTTGGTGTGTGCTTAAGATACCTAAGGATTCTTTTTACGGCAATTAAATGTGTTTCCTTAGGACTAGCTTGAAATCTAGCACACATACACACACTAAACATGATGTCGGGCCTAGATGCGGTTAAATATAACAAGCTACCAATCATAGAACGGTAGAGAGTTTGATCAACCGAGTTACCTCCCTCATCTAGGTCAAGATGTCCATTGGTAGGCATTGGGGTCTTGATTGGCTTATATTCATCCATCTTGAATCTCTTGAGAAGATCTTTTGTGTATTTCTCTTGAGAGATGAAGATGCCTTCTTTCATTTGCTTGACTTGAAAACCAAGAAAGAATGTAAGCTCACCAATCATTGACGTCTCGAACTCCTTAGACATCAATTCACCAAATTCTTTGCATGAGTCTTCATTTGATGATCCAAAGATGATATCATCAACATATACTTGACAAATGAAGATATGCCCATCAAGTTTCTTGGTGAATAGTGTGGTGTCGACCTTCCCAATGGTGAAGCCCTTCTCAATAAGGAAATCCCGAAGGCGCTCATACCAAGCTCTTGGGGCTTGCTTAAGCCCATATAGTGCCTTGGACAACCTATAAACATGATTAGGATATCTAGGGTCTTCAAACCCGGGAGGTTGATCAACATAGACTAGTTCATTAATAAAGCCATTTAAGAATGCACTTTTCACATCCATTTGATATAGTTTCATTTCATGATGTGATGCATATGCAAGAATGATACGGATGGCTTTGAATCTTGCAACCGGTGCAAAGGTTTCTCCAAAATCCAAACCTTCAACTTGAGAGAACCCCTTTGCAACTAGTCTTGCCTTGTTCCTCACACCAACACCTTGATCATCTTGCTTGTTGTGGAACACCCACTTTGTTCCAATGACTCTTGCACCTTTTGGTCGCTCTTCAAGATTCCAAACTTCATTGTGAGTGAAGTTGTTCAACTCTTCATGCATGGCATTGATCCAATCCAGATCTTTAAGAGCTTCTTCTACCTTGGTAGGCTCATAGCAAGAGACAAAAGAGTGATGAGCAATAAATGAAGTAAGTTTTTGAGATTGAGTCATCACCCCCTTTGTTGGACTCCCTATGATGAGATCTTGTGGATGATCTTGTAGGAGAGATGTATTTCTTCTATTGACCACTTGAGGAGGAGGTTGTGGAGCATCAACATCTTGTGCTTGTATCACCATTTGCTCATGGGAGATATGAGTATCTTCATTTTCTACTCTCCCATCTTTTTCACCGTCTTGTAGTACATTTGATGAAGAAGGTTGGTTAATGACTTGTACATCATCTTCATCATCTTTTGGCTTGATGTCTCCCACTGGAATATTCTTCATAGCCTCCCTCAATGGTTCATCACCTACATCATCAAGATTCTCATGTGCTCCTTGGGAGCCGTTAGATTCATCAAATTCTACATCATATGTTTCTTCAACCAAGCCGGTGGCATGATTAAATACTCTATATGCTTTGGACTTCAATGAGTAACCAACAAGAAAACCTATATCACAATGCCTTTGAAACTTCCCTAGGTGTTGCTGCTTCTTGTAGATGTAGCACTTGCAACCAAACACCCTAAAAAAGGAGACGCCTGGCTTCTTCCCATTGAGCAACTCATACGGTGTCTTGACAAGGAACTTTTGAAGAAATAGGCGGTTGGATGCATAACATGCGGTGTTGATTGCTTCCGCCCATAGAGCTTCGGGGGTGTTGTACTCATCTAGCATTGTCCTTGCAAGAGTGATCAAAGTCCGGTTCTTCCTCTCAACTACACCATTTTGTTGAGGAGTATAGGTTGCGGAGACTTCATGTTTGATTCCAACTTCATCACAATATGATTCAATGTTTGTGTTGTCAAACTCTTTGCCATTGTCACTTCTTATCTTTTTGAGCTTTACTTCAAATTCATTTTGAGCTCTCTTGGCAAACTTCTTGAAACAAGATGCAACTTCGGATTTGTCATGAAGGAAGAACACCCATGTATACCTTGAATAGTCATCCACAATCACAAGACAATAGAGATTTCCTCCCAAACTCTTATATGTTGTTGGTCCAAATAAATCCATGTGTAGGAGTTCTAGCACTCTTGTGGTTGACATAAAAGCTTTAGTTGGATGAGTGTTTGCAACTTGCTTGCCGGCTTGACATGCACTACAAAGCTTGTCCTTCTCAAACTTCACATCCTTCAACCCTCTCACCAAATCATTCTTCATAAGCTTCTTGAGTGAGCTCATCCCAATATGAGCAAGTCTTCTATGCCATAGCCACCCAAGTGTTGTTTTGGTGAATAGGCAAGTCTTCAAGTTTGCATCTTCGAAGGTGAAGTCAACTAGATATAAGTTGTTATATCTAAATCCATTGAATATCACTTGATTGTCATCTACCATAGTTACAACCACCTCCTTCTCGGTGAACAAGCATTGGAAGCCAAGATCACACAATTGTCCAATGGATAGCAAGTTGAAACTCAATGAAGCAACATAGAGCACATTAGAGATGGAATGATCATTTGATATTGCCACTTTGCCCAATCCTTTGACCTTGCCCTTTGAATTATCTCCAAATGTTATTTTCTTTTGTCCATCTACCTCTTCATCTAGTGAGGTGAACATACGAGGATCACCGGTCATATGTTGAGTGCAACCACTATCAATAACCTAATGACTTCCACCGATCTTGTAGTTCACCTACACACAAGAGATTCAAGCTTTAGGGATCCAAACTTGTTGAGGGCCCTTCACCTTCTCAACAAGTGACTTAGCCACCCAAATCTTCTTAGGCCTACTCTTGTTAGGGGCTCCTAAGAACATGACTTTCATCTTTCCACTAGAATCTTTTCTAAGCATGTAGTGAGCATTGAAAGCAAAGGGTCTAGCATGCTTGGGCAAGGGTTGTGGTGGTGGAGTTTGACACTCATGAGCAAAGTGGCCTTCTTGTCCACACTCAAAACATCTCTTTGGCTTTGGCTTTGGCTTTGATTGTTGGTGTTGAGCTTGAGCCTTCTTCTTCTCTACACTTGCCATATATCCAATGCCACTTCTATCCATCTTCATGACGGTATTCATGAGTAGCTCACTTTGGAGATGCTTGCCCCTAGCAAACTTGCTCAATCCCACCTTGAGATGCTCTTTCTCCATTTTGAGCTTCTTGTTCTCTTCCTTGAGAATATCATTGTTCTTCTCTTCCTTGAGTTTCTTGTTTTCTTCTTTGAGCTTCTCATTCTCAAGGATCAACTCTTTGTCATGATCAAGAGTTTCTAGCACAATGGTGTTGTGACTTTTCATCTCTTCAAGATCTTTCATGAGCTTCTCATTGTCACTCTTGAGCTTGACATACTCATCATAGTCATTGCACTCAACCACTTGCTTGCCTTTGCTACTAGATCCATGCTCAATGCTTTCATCAATTAAATCATCACATGAGGTAGCTATATCAATCTTAACAACATGGTTAGTAGCATCATGTGGCTCATTTGGTAAGAATTCTTGTGCAATAATAAGGGTATCATAATTGATCTTTAGAGTTGTATATTCATCTTTTAGCTTGTTGTGACTAGTGATAAGCTCATTGTGCACCCACTCAAGTTTATCATTTTTATCTTTAAGCTCTTTCTTAGAAGATTTGAGCTCCTTGAGTTTGGATGATATAGAATCATTTGTTTCTTTGAGCTCATCATTAGCCTTTTCTAATGTATCACACTTGGCTAAGAGTGAATCATTTTTAGCATCAAGTTTTTCATTTGTAGCTCTACTCTTTCTAATGATCTTAGTATATTTTCTTAGTATTTTGACAAGATCATCATATGTAGGTGAGTCATCATCATCGCTATCGCTATCATCATCACTAGCATGTTCATCATCACTACTATCATCACTCTTAGTTACCTTGCGTTCACCTTTGGCCATAAGGCATAGGTGTGTAGAGGATGATGGCGATGATGGCAGTGAAGATGCAAGATCAATAGCAATGGCGACCACCTTTTCATCGCCACTATCATCATCGGATGATCCACTTGATGAATCAATGTCTATGAGCCAATCACCTACAATATAGGCCTTGCCACTCTTCTTCTTCTTGTAGAAGTCTCTCTTTTTGCCATCTCTCTTCTTGTATGGCTTGTTCTTTTTCTTTTCATCTTCATCACTTGAATCATTTTCTTGCCCTTGTTCTTGAACTTGTCTTTCTTGGGCTTTGTGCATTGATGAGCTAGGTGGCCAAGTTCGCCACAATTGTAGCAATTCATCTCGAAGATTGGCTTTCTTCTTGAGCTTGTGAAGAACTTCTTCTTCTTGCCGTCAAACTTGATGCCACTCTTGTTTAGCCTTTTTAGCATCTTGGTGGTCTTCTTCACCATGAGAGCAAGGCTTTCTTCATCATCTTCATCACTTGAGCTCTCATACTCAAGTCTTGCTTTGCCCTTATCTTGGCTAGCTTTGAATGCTAAGTCCTTCTCTTTCTTCTTTGTAGAGGATGAGCCATCTTGTGGTGTGATGTGCATGTACATCTCATGAGCATTGATCTTTCCTAAGATTTGTGTCGGTGTAGCGGCGGAAAGATCACCTTGATGTAGCACGGTCACAATGTGCCCATATTTGTCAATGGGGAGGACACTTAAGATTTTTCTCACAACGTCGGATGTTGATATTTGAGTAAGTCCAAGCCCATTGACTTCCTCTACAAGAACATTTAAACGAGAATACATCTCATTAGCACTTTCTTTGGAAAACATCTCAAAAGAGTTTAGTTTCTTAATTACAAGATGATAGCGTTCCTCACGCTCACTCTTGGTTCCCTCATGGAGCGCACAAACGTCCGACCATAGTGCATGGGCGTCTTTGTGGTTCCTTACACGATTGAACACATCTTTGCAAAGGCCTCTAAAGATTGTGTTGCGAGCCTTTGCATTCCATTTTTCATAGTTCACTTCATCGCCTTGAAGTTGTGCGGCATTCTTAGGTGTTGGGAACCCTTGAGAGGCGGCTCTAAGTATTCCAACGTCTAGAGCTTCTGAGTACGCTTCCATGCAGATTTTCCAATATGGAAAATCATCTCCCTCAAAGATAGGAGGAGGTCCATCCCCGTGAGACATCTTTGCTCTAAGCGATTAAGCTTAAAAACGTGAGCACGAGGCTCTGATACTAATTGAAAGGATCAAGATGCCCAAGAGGGGGGGGGGGTGAATTGGGCTAATTCGAAATTCTCTTGCAATAAACAAATCCTACGGATAGCCCAATTAACCCCTTGTGCCTAGAAAAGTGTTTCTATTAAACTAATGCACAATGAACTCGCAACCTATGTTCCAAACTTACTCTAGCAAGCAATTCTATGGATGTAAAACAAGTATTGAATTGCTCAAAGTAAATACTCAAGGTAAGTGCTCAAAGTAAATAGAGAGAGAAAGGAACGCGGCGATGTTTTGCTGAGGTATCAGAGAGTCACCACTCCCCACTAGTCCTTGTTGGAGCACCCGCACAAGGGTGTAGCTCCCCCTTGATCTGCGCAAGGATCAAGTGCTCTCTACGGGTTGATTCTTCGACACTCCGTCGTGGTGAATCACCCAAAGCCGCTCACAACTTGAGTTGGGTCACCCACAAGCTCCGCCGGGTGAACACCAAACTCCCAATCACCACCAAGCCGTCTAGGTGATGGCGATCACCAAGAGTAACAAGCACAAACTCTCACTTGACCACGCGAAGCCTAATGAGAAGATGGATGCACACTTTGCTACTCTTGATTTGCTAGTGAGGCTACTCTCTTGGATTCTCAAATCACAAACACCTCACTAGGACCTTGCTCTTCTTAGCACTCACAAACGTGTTTCTCAGCTGATGGAATGAGCAAAAGTTCCTCCACTCACGAGTGGAGCTTCTATTTATAAGGAAGCCTAAAAAACGAACCGTTATGAGCTTCTGCGGGATGACCGGATGCTCCGATTGTTTTGACCGGACGCTCCGGTCAGTTCAACCCGCGAATAGTTTTCAAGTGATGACCGGACGCTATCAGGGTCCGGTCAGTACCGACCGGACGCGTCTAGTCGCTCTTGGATGCTTACTGTAAATGACCGGACACTGGATACTCAGGGTCTAGTCACCACTGACCGAACGCGTCCGGTCGCTCTTTCCCAAGTCTGGACCCTTACTGGAGTCGACCGGACGCTAGCCCTTAGCGTCCAGTCACATGACCTTCCAACGTCCGGTCACACCAGACTTGTTCTTCACGGTCAAATGAACTGACCGAACCCTGCGGCCAGCGTCCGGTCGCACCGAAGCCAGTGTCCGGTCAGTGTTTGACCCTCCATTCACTTCCAACTTTCGAACATATGTGAATGAAGTTTGCTCCAAAGGATCTTAGGCATTCATAGGAGCTACCTAGAGCTAGTTTTAACAAGTGTGCACCACACCTAACTCACTAGACTCAACTAGGTCAAGCTACCCATTCATACCCCCCTTAATAGTACGGCCAAAGGAAAAACAAAGTCCTAAACTACTCTAAGTGTCGCTCCAACTCCAATCGACACTTTGAACTAGTTATCCTTAACCTTGTCGTCCATCCTTTAAAAACTGAAACGATTTCCATCGTAGGGGCATGACAACCTCGATTGCCCAATCGATCTCCATTACCATGACCTAACTTAATTGCCTCTGCAAAACACATGTTAGTCATAGTAATCTTGTATTGACATTAATCACCGAAATCCAACTAGGGGCCTAGATGCTTTCAGTTTGAAACAACTAGTTTGTAAACCATGTTATCGTAAGACTTCCGCTAATTTACTCTGATGTATATATTTGAATAAATGTTGTATTACTGCAATGACTTTGTAATGTGATCCTGCTCGGAAATCATAGATGATTCAGGGTTCCCCGAGGACACCCGATAGACTTTTTAAGTTACCAGGAACATATGCATAGTTGTTAATGGTCGTTGGACAATGACAGGTGTATGTGGGTCCTATAACTTAGGAGGTTCTACCACATATGCAAACTCCCGTCGATGACTCTGGTATTTTTATCGATGTATCAAGAAGCACGCAAGCTTCGCCCTAGTCCTCGTTGGAGCCCCTCGCAAGGAATCTCTCTCAAGGGCTAAGCTCCCGGTCGGGTAACTCTGTGGATAGCCTCAGCCTTCCCCACGGACAGGTGGGTCTCTGACGTGCCTTTCGGTATGCCTCTCCCGGATGCTCCCCGCCATCTTCACTATCAAGCTTCTGGCCGATACGCCGCGGGCCTTGTTCCCTCTGGTACATGGTGGCGGCCACACCACAAATGCGGTTGGTGTGATTTCACAAGACTACAAGCCCCTCCGATGTACAACAATGATGCTCGCAAGCATCGAGTGGTAAGAGGTATGCAAACCTCACAAAACACTAGGCCTAAACCTAGAGCAAGCGCATAAGTGGTGGTCTAATCAACCTAAGCACTTCGCAAAGCACCTACACTAATCACCTAATAAAACACTAAGCACTATGCATGTGAAGATTAGTAAAATGGTGTATCAACACCCTTGGTATGTTTCCTCAGCTCCACACACCTCATTTGGCCGGTTGGAGGTTGTATTTATAAGCCCCACTGAGAAAGTAGCCGTTGGGGACGAAGTCTCGCTTTTCTGCTACTAACCAGATGCTGGAATCATCCTGATCAGACATGTCCAGCCCGACCATTAGAGCCATGAACAACTGATCGAACGCTGCCAACGTCCGGTCACATGCCACCAGACGCGTCCGGTCAAAAATTCACCACTCTGGAACCTCTCTGTACTCGATCGGACGCTACTGTCCTACGTCTAGTCAGTTTGCTACCAGCGTCCGATCTAGTGTCTAGTCACTGCTGCTGTTGCTGAGCCTCCTGATCGAAGCATCCGGTCGCTTTCCTCTAGCGTCCGGGGCAGCATCCGGTCACCTTTTGAGCTCGTTTCTTCATGATCTTGCGTGTGGCTTGGTTCCTATCTTCATGCTTGGACTTTGCTTGATATCTTGGGTCTTCTCTTGTGCTCCTAAGGTCTTGCTTAAGGTGTTGATCATTAGATCATCATGTCGCCTTTGTCCAAGTCACGTCTTGCATCCTATTGAACTACAAAACAATCACTTGCAAGTTCATTAGGCCAATTTGGTTGTGTTGTCATCAAACACCAAAATCCAAAGTAAATGGACCTAGGGTCCATTTTCCTTACAAACGCGAAATGCCAATGTCAATGACGATGAATTCCAGACTTAGAATTATTTAGAGCCCAGAAACACCAACTGATTCAAACTTGAGGCCATTGTTTGAGCCAGTTAGGAGTTGAAATAATTCTTGGTCCAAAAATAAAGTTTGTTGTACTCCACTCAATCTTCAACTTTTATTAAAGATCAAACTTCATATCTAGTACATAAACCAGTTCTTCATCTTGGTCAATGTAGTATCTCGTTAAACCCTAGAATTAGGGTTTTCGACCATTTGAGACCTTTTCTTGACATTTGCTCAACACGAACCCTTCATGACTTTTGTTGTAGAGTTCAATTAGAGTCAATTGGGAAAGGTAGCAAGGTTTGGTTGATGACCTATAATTCCATTCACTTAATAGTGCAATTCAAGCAAGAATGGAACTCATCATTTCATGTGACTTTTTAGCTCCAAACTTCCTAAAACTTTTCCACTAGTCAAGATGGATGTGTGTTGATGTAATGTACATGAAATAAGCATGTTTAACATTACTCTTGCATAATCTTAACAAGGGTCCACATGTAAGTAAGGGTGTGTTGTCCAAGTTTAAGTTGGAGCTCACTCTTGTAGATTTGATCTTGACACCTTCATCATCACTTAACATGTAATGTTTGAGCTCAAACCCATTGCTTAATTAGTGATAAACACCTTGGGTGTTACAATTTTCCATACTTTTGGGTGGAATGTTGATGGTCAAAATAGGTGTTAGTGACCGTCAACAAGCTCCCCCAAGCTACCCCTTTGCTGTCCTCAGCAAAGATGCGTATTTAGCATGGAATAAGTTGTTGGATCAGGAGTTGTGTATAATGCAACGCCCTACAAAAACTCATATACAAACAGATACTATATCTTGAATTGAACATGTTAGCACTTAGAAATTTTGCCATCAGTCTTAGCAATGTGGGGCTTATAGCTTTCACCTTGATACAAGCAGGTGCAAGAGAGTGTAGCTAGATAGATACTTTTTGCCTACTTTGGTTTAGCTCAAACTTCCGGGAGGTTTTCAAATGATTTTAAAAGAAAACTTGCCTAAGTTCCTCATATGGTACACTCAAGTCACTCAATGGTGTTTGAAATCCTCACCAAGGCCATGAATGTTAGCCTTAATTTCTATCCTAAAGCTTATGTGGAGCTCAAGGTAGGGGTAAAAGCATAGCTTTCTTGAATTGAATATATTGCTAAGTCAAACACTTGGATCACAAGGAGCAACAAATCATACAAACTGATCAAGAGGTGCATGTGTGTGGTATATTTGGTGGAATGGTACTCCTTTGAGAAGTTTCCCTTCTCTAGCTTCTTTTGAGAGGGCACGACTACTTTCTTTTTTCTCACTCTCTTTCTCTCTTCTTTCTTTTTTGAATACTAGAGCTTTTTGCTCTTTTATTCTCTCTCATTTTTTTCTTTTTTCTGCAGCCCGTGCCTATCTTTTGGTGTAAGATAGCTAGAGAGGTAACTTTGATTCTCATAGAGCAATAATAAATGGAATGCATATGTGGATGCGTATCCCTAGTGTAGGAATAGCATAAATTTGTGGATGTACGTGATCTTGTTCAAAAAGCATGAAAAGTTTCTCTACTCAGATCAACAAGGCTTGAAAAAGCTCAAAACAAACAAGCAACTTTTATGGTGGCTTTATCATGTATGAATGTGTAAGTATTTGGCTCTGGTAGGAATTTATCACCATTGAGGAACTTCTAGCAAGAGAGTTTTAGCATTTTGCAAAATAGATCTTCAGGTTGTCTTTACTATTCCTTAGATAGGTTTAAAGATTTACTCTAATCATGACTACAACACATCTCACAAAAGCCTATTCTTGGTTCTAGCATTTGCAACCCACAAAAGTATTCAACTTAAGATGAACTCTAAGTTTATCATGCTCAAAACTTAAAAAGTATAAGGTTGTATGACAAGCTTTTGCAAAGTATCATAGAGCAACTATTCATCATCTCCAATTAATTTTATCATCATTTTATTAGAGCAGAGTTTTTCTTGGAACAAATTTAAAGGCACTCCTCTTTTACATTCTATGATCATAAATATTGAAACATAAAGCAAACATGTATGTAAAGAGAGGGTTTAAGATTTTTGTACCTGAGTGGGGAGAGATATCTCCCTCAAGCTTGCCTTTTGCATAGGTTGGAATGTCTTCTGGTGGCACTTTTGATTCTTTCCTTTATTGACTAACTAATATTACTAGAATGCACAAATGACTAGCTAAACCTATAACTACTACAAACTTATTCAGCAGGGATGCTACTAAATTTTATTCATTAATATTAAATATTTATTTTTTTATATGTGTTTTTTTAATGCATATCTATCCTATCAAGCATTAGCTACTACAAACTTTATTTATTAACATAGAGTAGCTAAATGCATCTATCCTATCAAGCAATGTAAAGCAACTTTATTGAAAATGATATGCAACTAACGAAATGCGGTAAATAAATGCAAGGAATAGAAAACTTACCCTTTTGTTGGGCTCAAGGACATTCATCCTTGGGCAGAGGTGTTTCCTATTGTTCCACCTTGGAGGCCTTGTCAGGATTAGGATTAGGGGATGACGAGTTTGAGGATGGATCTTTCTTTTTACACCATTTCTTTCTATTCTTCTTCTTCTTGATAGGATTCTCCAGTTCTTCAATCGGCTTTGGTTTCTTCATCTTGATTCTCTTCGGATGCTTCTTCTTTACCTGTTTCTCATCAAAGAGGGGTTGTCCAAAGGCAAAAGCAAATATTTATTTTCATCCAGCAAAGTGGAATTGGATTTTCCTAGAAGCCACATATATGCAAGCATTTGTAGTATTAAGGAAAGGACAACCAAGGATTAAAGGTGTATCCTCGGCGTTACCCATGTCTAAGATCATAAAATCTATAGGAACATAAGCACTCCTAACTTTAACTAATAAATCAGTGGCTATCCCTCAAGATAACAGATAGATTGATCAGCTAATTGCAAGTAAACTGAGGTTGAAGCTAGGGGAGTATAAAACAATCTATCATAAGTTTCCTTAGACATGATGTTAATACTAGACCCTAGATCACAAATGGCATTATGAAAAGTGTGGGGTCCTATGGAGCAAGTAATGATTCAGTTTCTAGGATCACCTTTCTTAATAGGAAATCCCCAACCATTCTTAGAGAAGTCATACCTTGCAGTGACAAGGTTGGCTATCTCCATGGTTCCCTCAGTTTTGCTAGGAATTCTATCTATTTCATAGGATGGGATAACAACAACAATTTGAGCTAATTGGGTTTCTATCATCTTATTAAAGCTAAGTTGATTCTTTAAGACAAAAGAAAATTCATCCAATTTAACATTTATGTTTTCCAACATCTTGTCATGAGCATGTAGTTTCTTATTAATACTATCAGTCATTCTACCATTGCTATAAACAAGATCTTTCAAGAAAGCATAACTATTATTACTTTGATTGTTCAAACGAGAAGAGTAATAATTGTTACCTCCTTGGTTGTTGGAGCGCTGATTCTAGCCTTGATGTTGTGGACGGAACCCATTGTCGGTGTTAACGAAGTTGAGGTCCTCTTGGGTTTTGAGGCAAGAATTGCGTGAATGCCCAACATCTCCACAGACTTCGCAAGTCATGTGGGAATCCATGGCTTTGAGTGTCTCTTGGGCACTCACCTTCTCATAATGTTCCACTCGCTTCACGAGTAGATCCATCTTAGCTGCAAGCATGTCAATTTCTTTAATTGAATGCTTACCTCATTTACGGGGTTAGAGTCAATCGTCGCTCCATCCTTGATTGGAGACCATCTTCTAGATTAGTGTCTTTGCATCTACAATTCTTAGTGAAAAGAATGCACTACCGGTAGCAGCATCTAAATGGATCCTATCTAATGGCACTAATCCATGGTACAAGTTCTAGATCTGAAAGAATCTAGGCCCCTAGTTGGGTTTCGGTGATTAATGACAATATGAGATTACTATGACTAACGTGTGTTTTACAGAGGCAATTTAAATTAGGTCATGGTAATGGCAATTGATTGGGCAATCATGGTTGTCATGCCCCTATGATGGAAATCATTTTGGTTTTCAAAGGATGGACGACAAGGTTAAGGATGGACTAGTTCTAAGTGTCATATGGTGTTGAAGAGACACTTAGAGTAGTTTAGGACTTTGTTTTTCCTTTGGCCATACTATTAAGGGGGTATGCACTAGTAGCTTGACCTAGGTGAGTCTAGTGGGTTAGGTGTGGTGCACACTTATCAAATCTAGCACTAGGTAGCTCAGGAGTAGCCCTAAGATCAATTGGAGCAAACTTCATTCATATATGATTTTGAGTTGGAAGTGAATGGAGGGTCAAATGTCTGACCGGATGCTGGTCTAGTTGTGACTGGACGCTGAAGGGTGAGTCCAGTCAGTTCATTTAACCAACAAGAGCCATCGGGTTGCGACCGGACGCTGAGTGAAAAGTGACTGGACACTGGGTGTCTGAGTCTGGTCAACTCCAGAGAGGTTCTAGAGAGGGAGTTTCCTGATCAAACGCGTCCAGTCAGTGCTGATCGGACGCTCGTCAGGATCGGGTAACTGATCGGGCACTTGTCACACCCCAATTTAAGAACAAAAGAGGATGTATAAAAGTCTTATGTGCACCCCAGGAACGGTCGCACACATAAGTGGACAAATTGTGAATTGTACCAACATAATGTTTATTACATAGCGAATAAATATTCAACACATAGTCTCAAACATAAATATAATAACTACTAAGATAACTCTCTTGCAGAAGCTCCAGCAGGGACGTCAACTAGTGAACACCAAGCCTAATACTCATCACGATAATCTTCAATCCAATCTTGATCTGTTACCCATCCGGGATTTTTCCAATATAAAAGATAAAGCAAGGCATAAGTACATGTCGTACTTAACAAGATAACTAAGGGTTCATGAGGCTCAAATAGCTGACACTGGTTGAACTGCAAGTAGCTTTTATGTGTATGATCAAGTTTAGCATTTATTAGCAACAAGGTAGTACCATAATTCCCATAACACATGATCATTATACTGAGACAACAATTAGCTTAAAGAAGACTTAGTAAAGCACAATTAAACAAGAGCTCATTTATGGTGTAAGAATCCCTTGGCCGCTCATGACCGTGAGCACGGCTAGTATACCAGTTTATTAACTCTACGCAGAGGTGTACACTTTCACTGTGAGTCATGGTTTTACAAGTGCATTGGTTAATTACACCTAGACACTGAAAACCACATAAAGCTACTCAGAAGTTCGTCTAACCGGGAAGGGCCATAGGGTCATCAGATATAGGAACCCCCCTTCCAAAGAAAATAAAAGGCCGCTTCCATAGCAAGGCACAACAGGACAGAGGTTGTCCTATACCCGACTCGTAGTATCCTCTAAGCCAGCTAGAAGAGGTCTCCCAAGCAACTAAAGCCAGAGCCATGTAGCCCTCATAGCTGTACTATAAGTCCTGGATGATCACTTACAAACAAGTCCTTGAGGAGAGGGAATTAAACCCTCCTGTCATTGCTAACAAGTCATCTTAAATTGTTTAAAGCTCAATTATCAGTCAAGTATCAAGATCATGGTTATTGTTTAGCGCTAGCATACACTACCCAAATGCATAAATCCAGGTTTCAAGGTATTCAAGATCAAATTCTAGGATATCTACATAGGATAACAAAGTGGACACATGCAAATGAATTTTAGTGCATCTCATGAATAGGACAACAAGGAAGGTCCTTAGCTATACTTGCCTTGATCAGAATTCTCCTGAAAGTCTTGCTGGTCTTGCTGGTCATAGAAGTTCTCTTGATTGCCAACGTAAACCTCACCATCTGAACTCGATCAACAACACCAAGCAGCAACATACAATCATCCGAGCAATCATACACGAGGCAAACAAATAAATTTAATTAGAATAGTACACCAATAGAGACAAACAGTTTTGAAAAGTTCATAAAACTATTCTACACGTTGCTACGATCACACAGACGCGAAGATCACGAAAAACGGAGTTACAACGAGAAAGTTAGGATTAAAACAAGTTTTCCTATTAAAGAAATAGATTAAATCTAAACTCGAAATTTAAAGTTCAAAAACATGGTGATAAATTATATGAACAGATAGATCTCGAAAAGATGAATCTAACGCAAGTTGAACGGTTCAATTTGGAGTTAAAACGAATAAGTTATGAGCAATTAAAGGTAGTGGCAAAACTGTAATTAAATGGAACTTGATTTTGAATCTGTTAAATGAGAAATACGCTTTCCAGAAGAGAAAACATAAAAATCTGAAAGCGTAAAGGACGGTGGGTTCCATTATAGAGTCCACCAGGGGTTCTTTAGCCAAATGAGCACCCAAAGGGGTACCAGCTGTCTGCGGCCACTAGATCCAATCTGGGTGGTCCAGATTAGACCGGGAGGGTGCGGGCGGCGCTACCGACTGGAGAAAAAGGGGGAGGTGGCGGCCGACATGAACGGCGACGACCGAGCTCGCCAGAGCTCGTGGTTTGGGTGAACGAGTGCACAAAAACACATGGGACTGGTACCATTCGACAGAGGAGGGCAAGGCGAGCTCACCCAGTTAGAAGATGGAGACGGAGGTGGCGCGAGGTCAGAAGGTGGCTCGCGACGGCAGAAGACGGCAATGGCGGCTAGGGTAGTGGCTTGCTGCGATCTTGTACGCGTGAGCAAAGGCGGCGGTTACGCTTAGGGTTGCAAGGGCATTACGGACGTGGCCTTAGGCATTTATAGGGGCAGGGCGTGGCGCGAACGCCCAGGCACGGATTGGCGCACGGTCGGTGTCCGAGTCGGGGTCGAGTCCGGCTCAGCGCTGAGTCAGAGGAGGAAGAAGGGTGTGGGCCCCAACTGTCGGTGGCACAAGGAGGCGGGTTGGCTTCGCGCTGCCGTGGGCTGCAGTGAGCTAGGCTGGCCGTCTCGGCCAACGAAGGAGGAAGGAGCCGGATGGGCCTGCTGGCGCGCTGGGCCAGAAGCAAGGCAGTGTGAGGGTTTCCCTTTTTCTTTTTATTTTTCAAACTTTTGAATCTATTTTCAAATAGATTTGAATTCCTTTTGAATTTTTGGTTAAAAGCCAATCATGACAATAAAAAGTATGCACCAGCATGAATGCTCAAGCATGTATCTAACTTTGAGATTGATTTTATTTTTATAAATTTATTATTTGGCCTAGGTTAAATGCTCACATAAATAAAAATAAACCAATTTAGCCAATTTAAATTTATTCAAATTTTAGGGTGTTACAATTCTACCCCCCTTAAGAGAATCTCGTCCTCGAGATCAAGCTGTGCTTACTCAAACAACTGCGGGTACGTCTTCCTCAACTCATCTTCTCTTTCCCATGTTGCCTCTGCTTCCGAATACCGATTCCACTGAACCTTGCACATCTTAATAATTCTGCTCCTTGTAACCCTTTCTGCTGTCTCTAAAATCTTTACCGGAAACTCTTCATAAGTAAGATCATCTTTCATAGTGAGTTCCTCTAGTGGTATTTGTTCTTTTGGTACACGCAAACACTTCTTAAGCTGAGACACATGGAACACATCATGCACTCCTGATAAACTATCAGGCAACTCCAACTGATACGCCACTTCTCCACGTCTCTTTAGAATTTTGAAAGGACCAACATACCTTGGTGCTAACTTTCCTTTCAGGTTAAACCTTTTTACACTCCTCACTGGTGACACCTTCAAGTACACATAATCTCCTTCTTCAAAAACTAATTCTCTCCTTCGATTATCTGCATAACTCTTCTGACGAGTTTGTGCCACTCTAAGGTTCTCTCTAATCATTCTGACTTGGTCTTCAGCGTTTCTAAGCACATCTGGTCCAAAGACTTGACTTTCCCCCATTTGATTCCAAAACAATGGTGTTCTACACTTACGACCATACAAAGCTTCAAACGGTGCCATCTTCAGACTATTCTGGTAGCTATTATTGTAGGAGAATTCTGCATATGGTAAACTTTTATCCCAACTAGTACCATACTGCAAAGCACAAGCTCTCAATATGTCTTCTAGTATCTGATTAAGTCTTTCTATTTGCCCATCTATCTGAGGATGATAAGCAGTACTGAAGTTCAACGCTGTACCCAAGGAACTATGGATTTGTTTCCAAAAGTGAGAGGTAAACTATGATCCTCTATCAGACACAATTTTCTTTGGAACCCCATGTAGACACACTATTCTTTCCATGTATAGCTCTGCTAATTTTGGCCCATTATAAGTAGTCTTAACAGGTAAGAAATGAGCAACTTTAGTCAACCGATCCACAATTACCCATATCGAATCATAACCTTTCTGGGTACGGGGTAATCCTACTATGAAGTCCATACCAACTTCTTCCCACTTCCACTCTGGGATCTTCATTGGTTGCAACAATCCTGTAGGTCTCTGGTGCTCAGCTTTCACTCTCTGATAAGTGTCACACAAAGCTACGTACTCAGCCACATCTCTCTTTAATCCATACCACTAGTACTTTTCTTTAAGATCTAGATACATCTTAGTACTTCTAGGATGAATAGAGTAAGCTGACTCATATGCCTCCCGCAGAATTGCATCACGAATAGATTTCACTTCAGGCACACAGATCCTTTTCCCAAACCACAACGTTCTATTCTCATCTATAGTGAATCTGGGTGCTTTCCCAATCACTACATTCTCTGCGATCTCTTTTAACTTCTCATCCTCTAACTAACCTCTACGTATCTCTTGCTCTAACGTAGGAGTCACTTCTACCTCCATAATATTTGCAACTATACCAAGATTCAAGTGTTTCAACTCTTCACATAACTTCTCTGACTCAGGTCCCTTTTTAAAATTAGCGTCATATCTCTTTCTGCTAAGAGCATCGGCCATAACATTTGCCTTACCAGGATGATAGTGCACTTCTAGATCATAATCCTTGATTAACTCCAACCAACGATGTTGTCTCAAATTTAGATCCGTCTGAGTGAATATGTACTTCAAACTCTTATGATCGGTAAAGATATCACTCTTATGCCCAATCAAATAATGTCTCTAGATCTTTAATGCATGAACCACAGCTGCTAACTCCAAATCATGAGTAGAGGCAATTGATCCATACATTACCACTCAAGTGAATGGCATCCATACAATAGCACGCCGTATAGACGACGAAGTAAAAACCCCCATGTTAGTACTTAAATAGCCACCTAATAGTCCTTAATTTGTGCATAAGGAAAGTGATCATTGGCACACTTTAGATTTCAAATACCTATTATATAACTATTAGTTGCTAGAGAAGGGTGTTTGTAAAACAAAAACTTTTGTTTTAAATACACATGTGACAATTAACGTTGAATCTTGCTCTGATACCAGCTGTTGCAGAACCGACCAATTTATAAGAGTACAAGTACAATGGCAGCCCGCAAGCGGTCGCACTGCCATACTTGAACCCATATAAACCCGGTAGTCCATTGAGTACCACGATGGGTCTCGATAAATGATTTACAACAACCAAGATCACACATGATTCAACATACATGCCACATATTACATAAGTTCACAGATACATTTCATCATCAGAGTACGAATAAAAGTTATTACAAACTGAGTTTGATAGAATAAAGTGGAAGCAATTAAGTTCGAAAATAAAGTTTCCAACGTAGTTGGATACAGTGCCAAGTAGGATCACAGTCCACAAAAGCAAAGATAGGGATTAATAAAGAAGCCTGCCCAAGGCTTACTCCTCATCCACGGCGGGATAGAAGCAACTCTTGCAATAACCATGATACACAGTGCCATCTGCAACAATGGGAAATAAAACCCTGAGTATGAGAAGGTACTCAGCTAGACTTACCCGTCATGAACCAGAAATAAAATGACTCCAAGGATTATGCAAGGCTGTATAAGTGGATGTAACTTGACAACATTTTGCGAAAAAGGCAATTGACTCATTGTACAATTATGATTCCTTTATCAAGTCAATTATAACTATCCATTTATAGATTAGCAACTATCCTGTGCCAAACATATGGTATATCAATTTAAAAGCATACAATAGTAACCATAGCAGGTATTGTAATTCCATATTCATCCGAACCATCATGTTTCATAACACAGTTACTACGATGTTGGGACTAGCCAAGTTTCTCACTATCCAGGAGAGACGGCGATTTGAATCGATTTCAACCAGCTGGGAATTTATTCCTAACACAAACCTAGGTCTACCAGCCATGATAGCCTTAGGTCACCTTTGGTACAACTCAGGTACACATTTCGTGGGTCCATACCATGCCGCACAATCTGGAACACCAGATGCCAGGACGTTCAGGCCTAGCCTGCCCTTGGGCTCAGTCTGATCGTTCCCCGGAAGGAACGCACAACAGAACGGGTCTTGGCCTAAGTTGAATTACTCGGCTTCACGGTCAGAATGAGTTATTCGGCCAGCTAAGTGAGAGGCATGCGTTCAATCTTGTCAGAAGCGCCAACAACGGTACGGTCCTTAATCGACACAGACGGAGATAGATCCACACCCAAGACCTCCATGTCTTGTTGCTTCTCTATCGACCTCCTGCCTGGTCTCGATTTTCTTTTACCCCATGTGATGAGGACATCACCATGCTGGACACACCGACACCATGGTCTTCCCCAAGTTCCAATTCGTTCCTAACTCAGCTGCCACGTCGCCCTCAGATTCAGCAGACACATCATCACTATTTCGGTCATAACTTCCTCATACGACATAAAAATGGGCCGTTCTTGGATGTGTTGGAAAGGGGACGACGGCGCCGTCGTTTTGGATCTGGTCCCAGCTCCAGAAGGTCCGTGGATCATTCTATGTGACCACGGCAAGGTGCTGCGTCACCTATTTGGGCCAACTTGGCCATGTATCGTGTCGGGCCTTAAGCCCAAGTTGTGGGCGCCCAACCCCTGGCCGTCCCCAACCCTAGGTCGAGTCTTAGACTATAAACACAGCTGCCGCCGCTGCTACACAATTGGGTTTTGTTTAGAGTTTAGTTTTCCATCGAGGAACTGAATCGTTCATTGTAACTGTGGTGACAAATCCTTTTATAGTGATCTAGGGCCCCCGTTCTTGATCTCCTCCACTGTGTCGATTAGTCCTTTGGAACCGAGTTCTTGAATCCTTTATTGATATTCGTGTCATTCATATTTGCAATTTCAGATTGTGTGTTTTACCTTCTTGCTTGTGCTCTTCGATTCGCTTGCAGGAAAAGCCTTCTTGGCGAGGTCAATCAAGTTGTGCTTGGTTGATAACCAATGGAGCAGTGGTGTAATGGTTGCAGGGTTCGAATCGTGTCTGATTTGAAGCTGGATCACCAACGTCGAGATCTCCACAAATCAAACTTATCGGCTACCTCTCAGAAGATCAGGCCTGTACTCATCACCATGGTTCTGTTCCACGATAGCAAATATAGCCAACCGTGCTCCGATATCCACCTATATCTCGCAGGTGACAGGACATCACCCGACTTCTACCGGTCTAAGCATGGCTAAGCATATATTCGGTCCTGGACCTATACCGGTTAAAGGTGCAATATCTGGACAAGGAATTTATATGCATCAAGTGGTTCCATTCAATTCTTATAACCAAATGCATCAATCATAAGTACTTAAGTAAACATTTGTAAAATACTGGAAGACTTAGAATGCTCCGGGGATTGCCTCATAGAAAGGAAGTAGGGCGGTGGTCAGGGCACTCCAGAAGCTCTTCAGGATTCTGCTCCGCGCCTTTGGGAGCTGCGGCTTGCGGATTCTCCTACGGGTCCCCTTCCTCTGCTTCTTCAAAGTCCAGCAACGTTATTTCTTCCTCCGATCCTAGATGCATGAATATGGCATAAGTATTATGAATGCATATATGCTAACAAGTGCATCATGTTTATTGAGTAGGTGCATATCTCCTCTCGATTATTTAATTAACTACTTCCACAATGCATCAACTATATCACAAAACAGCAGCTACTTGTTTCACTCATAACTGGAGTTCTACTAATCCAAATGCAGTGATCCTAGACTTTCTGGAAAGCTTATCAAATTATCTACAACTTTGTTATTAACCATTTTTACAGAAAACATCATCCCTATCATGCAACTTATCAAACTACAGAATCTGTCAGGAAACTAATCTAATTCACATTACAATGTAACAATATTTCTACTTCATGTAATCATTCAAAGTTTAACAACACGAAGTCTACCAACAGTTTAAGCATACCAAATACATCCAAGAAAATATAATGGTGAAGCCTAAACTATTTCTTTATATGCCTTTATTATTTTATTTGGATACATAGGTTAAATAATAAATATATATCAAATGTGCATAAAAAATTCTTAAAAATTTACAGTGCTTTACTAATGCTATCAAAGGACTACTGTAAAAGTTTCATGACATTTTATTCAATAAAACACTCTATATAAAAATGACAAGACAGAAAGGCTTAAAGTAGCATAAATAGAAAATCCTAGTGAAAAGTGTCAAGAAATATATTTCCTATTTTTCTTAGCATCCTTATGGTACTAGGATTACTTTCAACAAATTTCATGAATTTTGGATTCATAATTAATTTATAAAAATTCATACAAGGATTAACTATTTATAAAAGAAAAATCTATAACTATAAATCTCCACATGCACTGATCTCCAAATTTTTACCAGAGTTCATACATGACAAGTATAGCTTACCACAAAAATTTCATAATTTTTTGAGCACAGGAACTCTAGATATAAAATAAACAAATTTGCATGCATTCAAAAATACATTTCAAATCTCTATTTAAATCTCCAAAAATTTCTACTATAAGTGTCAAGAATATATTTTTCCTAAATACTAACCTTCCTAAGGATCATAACCAAATTTATTTCCCAATTTTTGAAGCTACCAAACTAAAGATATAAAAATCACAAAAGAATTCAAAAACTAGAATCAAATGAGCTATCCCACACTCTAACAGTCGCTGACCGGTGGGACCCGCTGGTCAGGGGACCCCACATGTCATTGAGATGAAAACAGAGCCGGCGGCGCTACTCTACTGGCGTGGCCAGAACTCAACGGCGATGAGTTCGCCGACGGTGACGTCTTCACCAGATGTTCTACTCGACTTTGTGCACACAACCATCTACTTGGTGGGATTGCTTGTCGGTGCTAGCAACAGCGGCGGCGCTCATGGCGGAGCAGTGGTGCTGGACGACGGCGAGGCACCGGTGGAGGCTACGGCAACTCGATCGAATGCTACGCCGAGCATCACTGAGCTACGGCGGACCTAGCTAGTGCCCTATCGTGGCTTAGGGTGGTCAGTGGCGATGTGGCCACGGTGACAGGGTTGGCGGCGGAGCTCTGGCGAGGTCGTGCGCGTTGCTGTGGCTTACCAAGTGTGGTCAGCGAGCGCAGGTGGAGGCAGTGAGTCACAAGGGCACTGGTGGAGGCATTGCAGTGGTGGAGAAGTGACAAGGGCGAGCTGGCGTTGGCTATGGCGACGGCGGAGGCTCTCGATGCTGCGGGAGCTCAGCGGCTGCGCACAAGGACAAAGGAGGAGCCGAGGAATGAAAAATGTAGCGTGGGAGGGGTCGGGCGGGCGCTGGCAGTGTTAAAGCCGTGCTCTGGCTCGTCACTGCCACACTGGGCAGAACGCCAGCGACGCGCGGCTAGTTCCCGTGCCACACGGCGGCTCAGCTCTGAGCCGGTCGGCCACTGAATGCATCGATTCAGTTCATTCAGTTAACGCAATGCCGAGCCTGACGACGAGTTTTGTCGTCCATTTAACTGCTAATCCGTGGCTCTAAAGTATAAATAGTCTGAATAGGATTTGTAGAACCATGTACCAGCTACCACTCTTGTCAAGGAACCATGTTCTAATTCGCAACCAAATTCAAGTTAGATCACCCCCAAGGTCGGCTGTCAGCACGGTTAGGGTACAAGACTTAGAAAAAATTTCTTAAGTGTTGAAATCTTGATTTTGCTGATTTTTGTGGGACCAATTCAAGCATGTTAGAAGCTAAATCAGTCAATGACCCAAAAATAAAAGTTGTTTCTTATGTCAAATACTACAACTTTGCTTTAGTGAGCTCCTCCATGTAAGGTCTCTAAGACCTAGTTCAAACTTGGTCAAACATATCACATTTAAATGATGATACACATCAAAGCATGGCTTAATGACCTTTTTACCCCTAACCATGAATATCAAAGTTGTTCATAATGATACTCTAAACATGTTTAAGCAATTTGCAAGGTCATTTAATCATTTCATGTAGTAGTCACTCATAGAGCTAGTTAGTGTAATCACATGAAAGCTTAAGTGTTGGTTCATGAAAGGTGACCATGAACAAAGTCCTATTTGCTAACCTAGGTGTTGCTATATATTTTTGTGACTCACATCCACCAAGTACATGTGTCCACTCATGATAATATGCATAGACACATGGAGACATGAAATAACGAGAAAAGTTACATATGTTTAAGAAACATGCGATAACAAGCAAACGTTGCAGATGTTTCAATCCAATGTTTCAATTGTAAATGCTTGTTTATGAATGCTTAATGATCATGCTCATGTTATGCAAGTCAAGTTATGCAAGGCTAACACCCGAGGTGTTACAATGACTCAGCCTCCAAACATTATGTTTTGAATGAGGGGGTATAAATACTTACTCCACTCATCCAATGGAGGTCTCTTGCCCATTTGTTAAGCTCAAAAACACCCTTGCGAGTGCAAAGGAGAGCAAGAGCCTAGTGAGGTGATTGAGATTTGAGAATCCAAGATTAAGGCCTCATTAGTGTAAGGAGAGTAGCAAGTGTGCATCCACCCCTTCTCATTAGGCTTGTCGTGGTCAAGTGAGAGTTTGTGCTTGTTACTCTTGGTGATCGCCATCACCTAGATGGCTCGGTGGTGATTGGAAGTTTGGTGATCAACCGACGGAGCTTGTGGATGACCCAACTCAAGCTATGGGCAGTTGTTGGCGATTCATCGTGATGGAGTGTCGAAGAATCAGCCCATAGAGAGCACTTGATCCTTGTGCGGATCAAGGGGGAGCTACACCCTTGTGCGGGTGCTCCAACGAGGACTGATGGGGAGTGGTGACTCTCTGATACCTCAGCAAAACATCACCATGTTCCTTTCTCTCTCTTTACTTTAAGCATTTACATTTGAGCAATTCATTTCTTGTCTTTACATTCTTAGAATTGCCATGCTAGAGTAGGATTGGAACTTAAGTTGCAAAACTTTTGTGCGGTAAAACAATAGAGACACATTCTAGGCACAAGGGGTGAAGTGGGTTAAGTGTATGGCTTAATTATTGTAGAGAATTTTGGAATTAGCCCAATTCACCCCTCCTCTTGGGCATCTTGATCCTTTCAGGATAAAAAGCCAATCTTCCATGCCATGGTGTGGGCATACAGAGACATACTCCTGCATTCATTCCCAAGCCTCGAGAATCAACTCATCTGCTAGTTGTTGAAAACTAGAGATTTTATTACGCAGAGCATTAGTCTTCCCCATAGGAAAAACTTAACTATGAAAGCATTGGAACACTTGTCCCATGGATCTACAACATTGCGGTTAGAGTAAAATCATTGCTTAGCCTTTCCTAACAAAGAGAAGGGGAAAAGGAGAAGACGTATAGCCTCTTGACTCACTCCCTTAATGGTGAATGTGCCACAAATCTCCAAGAAATGTTAGAGGTGGGCATTTGCATCCTCGTGGGCTTTCCCACATAATAGACTAGTTTGAACCATCATAATTAATGCTGGCTTAAGCTCAAAGTTAATGTCCCCATTGATAACATTGGGTCCAGTGGCTACATTAGCAGCAGAGGGTGTAGAAAAATCATGAATGGACTTATCGCCCATGATCGTGTAGGGTAGTGATAGGATATAAGGAAAAAGGATAAACTACTTAGGATAACTAAAAACAACCTAGCTAACAAATTCAGCCTTATAAATTTGATGCCAGTTGCCTTCCCTGACAACAGCACCAGAAATGCATGTTGATATTTCTTAACGACGGTTAAAGGATTCCGCAAGTGCACAGAACTATCGCGTAGCACTTCGCTCGGTGAGTACCGAGTGTCAAATTTATAATTTATCCCATAGGAAGGTGAAAGGCTAGAATCTATACAGGACTAGGATTTGCTAAAGGTAGGTTCTATGTTCATCCTAGGTAGGTAGACGATAGTGAAGGATGAGGATAAATTACCTAAACTAACTACTATTAACAAGCTAACCAGAGATAGCTAGGTGGGAGAGCGAGTGATTTATCTTTCTAGTAACTAAGGGAATATAAATAACTAGGACAAATGCGATAGTACTTTAGGGCACAACCCACCTACCAACTAGGAGAGTTAGATAGACAAGGTCTGCCATGAGCCCTACGATTTAATAACTAGACCCAATATTGGGGAATATAGAGGACGAACAAGGCTGTCACCACTTGCCACCTACCCCAATCTATCCGAAGGCCTAGCCATATCCATAGATAATCTATAGCCTAAGCACAACACCTAATCTATAAACTTACTACTTTGATCTGAGCTCTGATGAAATGAGATCAAAGCACCATAACTAGATAGTGGAACCGGTACTAACAAAAGACTACTAATAATAAGATAACCTATGCTACTAATGCCAAACAATAAGCACCTAAGCTCACTAATGATGAACACTAATGACTAAGTACTTAAGTAAGGCAAGCAATACTAGAATAAAGTACTAAATAATGTAGCATCCGATTTTAAGAACAAAACCAGATATGCACCATATGTGAGCCCAAGAAGTCAAATCTCACATATAGCTATAAATAAGGATAATATCAAAAGACAATGCTCAATATATAACATACTTAGTATAAAGGTTATAACCTTAGACAACAAATAGCGGATAGATAACTCCAATCTTTGAGTGAAGACTCCAATTCCATAGGGACAACTGACTGGTTGATCAAAAGCCTAATTCCTCCAAACTCTAGCAATCTAGTACCCATCCAGGATTTTCATCCAAATATTTGAAAAGTAAAGCAAGTGTAAGTACATGTCGTACTCAACAAATATAACATGGGTTCATGAGGCTCAAAAGGTTGACACTGGTTTAACTGCGATTAGCTTTTAATGAGTCATCTTTTAGCAATTGGGTGCAACAAAGTTATCATAAGCCCACAAACACATGATTAGGTAAACATGAATAATGAATAGCATAAATAGTTAACCATTAGTGATCATCTATCCCATAAGGGTTTCAAGGCCGCTCGTGACCGTGAGCACGGCTGATATACTAGTTTTACACTCTACAGAGGTTGTAGACTTTCACTATGAGTCATGATTTACCTTTTCGCCTGAGGTAACTAATCTCTTGACCCACTTCCAAGGAAGGTCGATAGGGTTCACTATGAAGCCTTTCAAAGGTTCGTCTAACAATTTAGGGCCATTAGATTCACTCGGCAAATAGATGTAGGAATCCCCTTCTCGATGGCACAATGACACGTAGCCTATACACAAGGGGATAGATGTTGTTCTATACCTGATTCATCAAGCCATTCTTACGCCAATAAAGGTAACCTATAACGATCTAGAAAACGTCCTCATACTGAGCTAAAGCTAGAGCCATATAGCCCTCATAGTTGTACTATAAGTCCTGAATGATCACTTACAGATAAGTCCTTAGGGAGAGGAATCCAGAGCACCATAAAATAGCCCAATGCTCTAGCCCCCTTGTTCCATGTTGCTAAAAAACATCTTTTAATGTTTATTGCATATTACATTAGTCAAGTTACAAGATTATAGTTGTAGTTGAGCACTAGCATCATACTACCGAATGCAATAACCCAAAAGTATCAAGGTACAAGGTAACAAAGTACTAGGAGATCTCTAGTGGCAGTCAAGCTAGACACATGCAGTATGAATTAAATGATTAAAGGTGTATAGGACAACAAAGAAGATACCATGATATACTTACCCTAAACTTAGATCCTTCTTCAAGTCCAAAACTTCAAAGATCTGCTTCTTAATTCACCACGTATATCTTACTGGCTGGACATAATCATAAAGCACCACACAAGCATCCATACAATCATACATGAAGCAAACAATAGATCTAAATTAGAATAGGACACCAATCATAAAATCAAGATGAGAAGTTTGTAAGACGAATCTATGTCTCGCTATGAACACACAGATGCACTAATTGGAGCTACGGTTGAAAAGAAACGGCTACTGAAAGATTTCCTTTAAAAAGAAAACTATAGGCTTCATTTGTTTTAATAATTATATAAAACATGTATAAGATATTTCAAAGAAAGATCTAAATCGAATTGCGTTAAATTTATATTTGAACTAGAAAACTAAAGTAAAATTAATCATATTTTATTTATAACTAGATGCATAATCATTGTTTAAGTTAGAATTTAAACCATAAAAATTCTAGAGCTAGAGACATGGTAAACATTGTTACTAACGTGTAGATTATGTCGTAATGAATCTATTGCAACTTGAATGGGTCAAAACGGGGCTAAAACATAGAAGATATGGTCTAAACAAGATAGTGGCAGTTTTGTAAACACCTAGAATTTTATTTTCAGAATAAATCAAAATCTGATTTTAATCTTAGTCTGGACGGCTAGTGGAATATGCTGGAAGTTGAGGGCCTCTTTAGCAAAAAGGCCAGCGAAGGGTACCTTCTAATCTAAAGCGTTGATCTAAAAATGGAAGGCTCAGGATGATTGGATGTATATGTGTATTTCCATTGTATTTCTGAATTTATTTTTTAAAGAAAAATAGCCACAAAACATATACGTGATGTCATCAAGCTAATCTGAACAACTAACTAGAGCAGGGCACGAAGCACACACGGTGCACGGCTTTAAGAGCTTAACCAAAATATAAAGGATATACATGCTTATATGGCGACCGACACGTAACTTGCAACAGGTAAGATTGTGGTGAGCTTGCTTGTGTATGCGGTATAGAACATGGTTGGCATGTACTGATGTATAGGGCCATGCAAATATGTAGCATAACTTTGGCAGTTGGATATAAAGAAATGGTGGCCAGGGAGGCTTGCCGGAGAAACATAGAAGATAGATGGAACAAGAGTGTTGCGTGGGGCACTTACCGATGGCCGAGAAGCAGTGAGGATGACCGTGCTGGCAGCGTGGCGGCGACGACGAGAGGAGGAGAAAAATCTAATTTACTACATGAGGGATTTCCCAAACTAGGGCCTCCCTTTATCGTAGTTTTGGTGTGCTTTACCTAAGGGGTTGGTACATATTTATTGGGAGAAAAACTCCCCACATCAACATCAACTAGCAATATGGTACTAATTGGTATTGCACCCTCCACATTTACTAATGGGCCTAAATAATCATTAAAGCTCATTAGCAAATAAATGCATGGGCCTTTAGGATTTATTAGGATTATTGCACATGAGTTTTGAGTGTTGAAAAAAATGAGAGATTTATTATTTTTGGAATTAATTAATTTCATGAATAAAATAATTCTAAAAAAGTCCACAATTGACATTTAAGCAACAAAAATACTCTGAAAACTCCAAAAATTCGAGGAAAATTCCCAAAGACACTTTGAAACATGATGAATCCAAATAAAGTATTTGGAGCTCATAAAAATATTGTTGAAACCTTGGAACATAAAGATTAAGGTGAAGGAGGTAGGAATTAAATTCTAGAAAGAAGCTAGAAAATTCCTAGAGATAGATATTCCGTCTCCTAAACGTGTAAAAAACACATTTTGCACATAGAAACACGAGGTGCGACCGGCATGAATGCAACAAACATGTTTCTACCTTATGATAAATTTTAAATTAATGAAAATTTTTATTTTCCTATGTTTTGATGTGCACAAAAATTCACAAATAAATCATTTTAACTCTATTTTCAAAAGTGGCAAATTTTGGGGTGTTACAATTCTACCCCCTTTAAGATGAATCTCACCCCCAAGATTCGAACGATGTCGACTAGGAGATAGGAATACTCTGGCTTTGAATTCTTCTTTACTTCCTCGTGCAGTTTCATTGTCTTGATAGGGATCCCACTTTACCTTGCATACCTATAAATCTTACTCCAAGTAACTTGTCAAACTAACTCCAAATTTATGATAGGTACCTTGAGAAATTCCCTAGGTAACTCTAATTACTAGGCCACCTTTCATTTAGTACCAATTCTCTTCCTTAAAATATCTACCTTCCAATGAAGCCTAACGAATCTCTTGGTCAGAAGGAAATTCTACTACCAATCTTCAAAACATTAGTGATTTCGGTTAAGTTGCTCAAACTTAGAATGCAATTCTTAGTCATTGGTGTCACTCGAACCTTAGCACAATTCTCCATTGCTAAGGGCATCGGCCATGACTTTGCTTATCCAAGTGATAGCACTTTTCCATGTCATAATCAATTTCATTCCAATGAGGATATCATAAGCTCAATACCAACTTAGTGAAGATGTCCTGTAGATTCTTGTGATCCACCGAGATGTCACTTTTACTTCCAAGAAGATATTACTTCCATGCTTCACAATGGATAACTTCAGATAACATGTTAAGTAGTTCAACTCACACTTTCTTAGTTCAACTCACGCATTCTTGTAATCCACCGTGAGTTAATCTTGGCCCTTGATCAAAAAGATTTGAATGGAGGCTTCCCATTGGCTTAGGAGTGGCTTCCACTGAATCACTAATGTGGCATGGCCACAAGTGGGGCTGGGTGGCGCCCTTGTGGGGCCGGGTGGCACCAGACTGTGTGCCCAGGTGGCCCTACCATGTCCACTTGCTCCTATGGTCAATGTTTGTTACCATTTTGGTCAAAATTTACCATATTTCCTGCATACAAATAATTCTCCAAGTACAAGTGGAACTAGGTGAAATTTAAACATAATTCTTCACATGTGATGATGATTTTCCATACTTTTGGGTGGAATGTTGATGGTCAAAATGGATGTTAGTGATCTTCAACAGCGAACTTGGTAATTTTTTCACTGCCACATGACCGGTCTCCTTGTCAATCTGGCCATCCACTTCTTCATGACCGTCGGTGACGATGTCTCACCGATGGGTGTAACCATTTTTGGCATAGACTTAGGGTTTCCTTTAGCTACATGGACTTTAGGTTCTGACGAGGCATCCTTCTTGCTCGGGGATGATGGTAGATTCAAGGTTGTCGATGGTGGTAGGGTTAGGTAGAGGCTCTAAGATGGTGTGGAGGCTAAATGCTGATGGTTGGTTAGGTTCTGGTGATGGTGGTGCATTATCAGATGGTGGGTTTGGAGATGTTGGGTTAGGTTCAAGCTCTAAATGGGTATGAGATGGTGGTGAGGCTACATGTGAGAACCCTCCTTCATCGTCCACTCCAAAAAATGGCATCAATGGAATAGGATCATTCAACCTAATGTCCCATTGATGCCATAAGATGAACTCGTTGATAGCTTGACCGAGTTTCTCGACACCATCAGGAGTGGGGATGTCTAGGAAGTCATCCCTATGTCCTTCCATGGCTGTCAACACTTCTACCCTATAGTACTCTAGCATTTTCTTGTTGTGATAGTCATGGCCTGGGATCACCATACTGGTGGCAACTTCTATCATACTGGATATTGGTGATACCATATGATATAACTAGGGAGAAAGCTGTTGGTGCAAAAATGTCATCAACTACATAGTGCTCCCTATTTGTCATAGATCCGATACTGCTTGGAACTATTAGAGAATCCAAGGGTTGCGTGATGACCATCTGCATCTATGGCGTTTGTGTGATCATCTGTGGTCGCTGCATTGACAACATTTGTTGACTTGACATTACACTAGCCAATTGTTGCCTTATCTTAGAATCAGGATTGGCCATGATTTTAACCAACATCTATTTCATTTCTTGCTTAGCCTCCTCCTTAAAATAATCTCTCACAGCTTCCTTGTAGAGGTCGTGTTTTCTATACATCTCGGCATGCTCAGGAAATCCTTCCTTCCAGCCCAACCAGGATGAGACACCTTGCACACAACTAGGGTGCTTTGGGTTCCCCAAACAAACACTAAGGGTGTCCCTCTCTCTTGATGGCTTGAATGATCCTTCCTTCTGCTTAACTACCATGGCCAAAATGTTCTTGGCTGCTTCATTGATCATTGGTTCTAGCCATGACAAACCTAGCCTCACTTTCTTGTGTTTTCCGCACATGAAGCCCGCCTCCTGCCCTTTTGGGTACATCCTCCAACAACACCGATAACCCTGCTGCCTTCCTTGTAGCTTCTTCTGCCCTCCATTTGGGAATTGCATGCTGGTAACCACTAGTTCCAAGGTAGTGGTGGTATATGTTCTTCTTTACAAGTTCACTATTGGCTTGACTCTTAGATAAGAACTCTTTTGATGTCTTCTGCTCAACAACGGTCTTCCACTTAGCTGCTGTAATTTTTAGGTACTTGTTCATTGCGTCCAACCCTTTCTTCATGAACTTGGTATTCAATTCAGACCTCTAGTTATGAAAGCTGATTGCACACTGCCTCATTGTGTACTCCTTCATGATAGCTCATGACTTGGTTGCGAAAATAAACCTTGTTCTCAACTTTTTCCATAAGTCCTTTTTGGTTTTCTTTGGCACTAGTTTCCAATTAGAGATTGTGATGTCAAGATTGTCCCTAACAAAGAAACCGATGGTGTTTTGATACTTCACTGCCACCTCTATAGGTTGTATGGGCTCTCCTTTTGGGCTTACTTCTATAACAAAATATGTACAATCTAGGCCACTTATTTATGCCCAGTTCTGCATGTTTTTGCTTCCTATCTTTGGCGGTGGTCTCAGTTGCCTCTGGTGTAGAATACAATGCATCTTCCTCCGTTTGGTTCCACAATTGAGAAGTTATCTACAAAGAACAACCAGTCATATATATATATATTCGGTATGTAGGTGTAGATATGAATAACAACCCCTCATAGCCCTTCATTGAAATTAATAAATTGTACCTCCTCATCTATTGGATTGTAAGTAGGGTCTTGGGTTTTGGCACGATGAGCCACCCTATCTATGCTAGGGCACGAATCGGACCGCGAACTCCTAGGATCCACTAGTGGTGTTATGCTATGAGTCTGATCCTTGGGCACTTGCCTCATCACCATTGTTTGGTTGGGCACCCGCCTCATCACAATTGTTTGAGAACTCATCAAGCTAATTCTGATTTAGTGAATATTTGTTTTTATGTAAGCATCGTTTAACATAGCACGTACAATAAATACATAGCATGAAAATATATGTGCATCTAGCATCGAATGGACATGAAATTTTCATACATAGCATGAATAAGCTACCACAAATATTCCACACCAATCGGATAACAAAAACTATTGCTATAGATTAAGCAATATAAAATATGCTACCCTAGAATTAATTTATTTTTATGTCCAACAATGTACAAATAATAACCTAGCATAATATAAAATTAATATTTGACTGTAGAACTAATTTATTTTTATAGCAAAAAATACCCTACAATTAATTTTATGATTATAACACGTAATATAGAAGTAAAAATGATGAAACAAACCCTTAATGGCTAGTTAGGGTTTCAGCCTAGGGAAATGTGCTAGATGGGCCTGGCCCACCTAGGTGAGCGGCATGCCCAGTGGTGCTCTAGGGCAAGCAACGTGCGGTAGCGGCATGGGGGCTAGCGAAACATAGCAGGAGCATAGAGGTGAGATGTAGACCTGGACGACGCTCCGAGGGGCATGGTGAGACGGTGGGGCTTCAAGGCGATGGGTCTTCAGCATGGCTCCAAGGTGGGTACGGCTCCATCATAGTGAGACTGTGGAGCTCTGAGATGGTGGGTCTCTAGTATAGCAAGACGGTGGGGTGCTGAGGTGGCTGCAAGGTGTCTAGGGCTCCATCATGGTGAGACTGCGAAGCTCTGAGACTATGGGGCTCTGGCACGGTGAGATGGCAGGGTTCCGAGGTGGCAGGGCTCTGGTGTGGCTCCGAGGTGGGTGGGGCTCCGTTGTGGAGAGACTGTGGAACTCCGAGATGGTGGGGTTCTAAGGTGGCTCCAAGGCGGGCTAGACTCTAGGCAAGATGGTGTGTTTTTGAGGTGGGCTCTAGCGAGAGTGCAGATCTCTAAGACAGTAGGGCTCCTGCATGGCTCCAAGTCAGGCGGGACTCCAGCACGGCTCTAAGGTGGGCAGGGCTCCGACGGCATAGGTGGGGATGACGAGGTGTGGGTGTCGACATAGAATTTTTGCCTCCGTGTCGAGGACACATGCAGCAAGCCGGAAGGGTCCACTCGATGGAGCAGATCTACCTGGCTTCAGTGCAAGGGTGGTCGATCCTGCGCAATCCTCCCAAGACGTGCCAGTCAATTTGACCCTGCAATTGACAAGGAGAGAAAGCTTATCAGTAGTTAAGGGCGGAACATGCTGGTTTTGCTAGACCGTCCCAAATGTGTGGCTCTTAGAGCTGATATGAGAGGAAATCGACTAAATAGCCGATTCTAGCATATTCACAAGAATGAATTGATTAAAGCTCATGGGGTTGTATAAGAAGGATCAATTATCATTCTGGATTAATGTTATTTAAGCAAATATTAATCAATGGCAATAAGATATTAATGATGATTGGTTTATACTGAGCCAATGATTATAAGTAACCGAACTCCTTTTATTTAAAGAAACAACTCAACACCTCTTAACCATTTAATAAAGGTAAATCTAATGAACATGTTAGATCTCATCTATCGCCATGACTAGTGGGGCATGAGGCAGAATCATGTAGGCCTGTAGAAACAACAATAGACTCGACGACCCTAACTCATTACTAATATAAGTGGGGCATGAGGTAGAATCATGCAGGCCGTAATACCATAACAAGATCATGGGGCTAACACATCTTTCAACTTATCTCTACTTCAATGATCTCGTAATGTGAACTGTTCGCAAAAGCATTCAATATCAGCTAAACAACCGATTCAGGCATAGCGCATAGTTAAGGTCATGCCTTCTCAGGAATGGGTCTACTAACTAACGATCCCCACTCCACTGTGTCAATAGGCCATGATGACGGGCAGAATCCCACAGGCCATGATGACGAGCCATGGAACAGTTTCCATTAACTAATAGATCTACTCAAAATCGGACATGCCTTAACCACATGCTATGCATGATTAAGATTGACTGCAAAACAGTCGATGAAAAACATAACTCGTCGCTTAAGATGTAGATTAGATTAGTTTTAGATTAGCAAACGATGAGTTAAACAATATATAAGGCCAATCCAAATCAATCTCAATCAGGCAAAGTGATATTGCTATAATTAGATAAACAATGAAAACAAGAAGCAATATCGGTAACTTAATTAATCTACCAAAGACTGTCATACTAAGGTAGAGCCAATAACTTGACCTTGATCTAATTCAAGTAGTGGGGTGTGAGGCAGAATCACACAGGCCATACTTGAATTAGACAAGAATCGATAACTAGCCTATACCACAGTCGCAGTGGGGGTTGACCGGATCGATACAGCCATGCGAACAGAGGTATAAACCATGACGTACATATAGACAAGTAGTGGAGGTCGACCGGATCGATGCAGCCATACTTGCTAAAGAACTCACCGAGATCTACTCTACTCCTACTCCTAAGGGGTGGCCGGAGCCAAAAAAAAGTAATTGACTTTGTATTTGATTGATTGATGTTTTTACAATAGTCAGGGTTTGGTATTTATACCCAGAGTCTAAACATGAACCTTATTCGAGTATGACTCAATACAATCTTTGGTATAATGAAAATATTCCTAATTTAAGATAACTTGGACTCTAATCTTTCCCCTTTTGTAGAGTCCGATATGTATCTTCTTGGCGCCAATCATATCCTGTTATCGTTATCTGCTGATATCATCCTAAAGAGAATGGATCCAGTGTTGCATTCGATCTAGCAGATATCAATCTTTACTCTATCGACTCCTTGATTAGCATAATTCTAGAAGCCTACGAGTTCCTTGCGCTCTTCTCCCAAATTTTGGTGTAAACACATGCCCCCCAATTTTGGGATAAAATGATTTTATCCTAAATTCCGGTTCACTGGTTTCCCACGCTGCAACTGCACCATCCAAAATATATGTGCGACTCCTGACTCCCTGGCCCTGAGTTCTATATAACATCCCAAGTAGCATATTTTGTAACTTACTCGGCCTGTTCGCCTTCTCCCTTCCTCTTAAGCCAACTTCAACAGCCGACGCCGTCATCGCCGAGGCCTCAAACCCTAGGAGATCATCTATTCCAACGAGCCGCCGTCCAAGCGATCTTTGCCTAGATCTAAACCAGTTTTTGACTATGATGGCTGACCATCGACCATGTCCCCGAGGTATGTCCCCTAGTTCTCCATTTTCTGAGTATCGGCCGCCACCCCATATCTTCTTTCTTCTTGAATTTATTTTATCCAATTTCTAGGAAATGAGGAATGAGATCTTGATTCCATCAGCTGCCATTCCTAATGCTTTCTTTCTTAGGCCTATGGGCGATCCTGATCCATCCGATTTTATTCGCCAAGAGACCAACCTAGATCCCTTTTAAATAGTCTATAGTGGATTCATCTTCCTAGAACAAAACTTCCTTTAGAAACTAGCCTAATGCACCTAAGAGATGGAGAGATTGGTTCTGTAGGGTATCTACAAAAAAAGACAGAGACTAGGAGCTTTATGATCTGAATCAATTCTTAACACTTTTATTGTCCAAAATGGAGAGGAACGATTCACTTTTGATCTCTGCTTCTTATTTCTGGTCTAATGCTCTAAATGCTTTCATTTTTTGTCATGGCCCAATGACCTATCACTCTAGCCGATGTATACATGCTGACCAGCCTTAGGATTACTAGATCGTTACAACCTTATGAGTATTTGAGTGCTGATCCCAAGAGATTGGCCAAAATTGTAGACTATACCGGATGGGCAAGTTACATTCTGAATCATATTGAAGATGGACCAACCATCAGTGAAAGGGAATCCGTGGCCTTTTTGAACATGTGGTTGGAAAGATTCATTTTCTACGGGTCATCTTGTGGTCCAACCTATAATCACAAACTCATGGCAAAGCACCTAGCATTAGGAAAGAATATCCCTCTCAGAAAATATCTGCTAGGAGCTGCTTATCATCTGATGTACCAGGTGACTGCCTAATTAGTAAAGAAAGAGCCAATGCAGACTATTAGCGGTCCTTGGTGGCTGATACAATTGTGGCTCAACTTGTACATGCACAAGATTGTAAAGCCTGACCTTAGAGACTTGAGCTTTCCCTCCTCTAATTTTGGTGAGGAATATAGAGGCAAAGAAGGAAGAACTCGATGGTGTACAAACTATGGCGAGGCTGTATCAGCTATAATAATCAACTCCGATGCTGGCCACCTCTTCAAAAAATGTTACAGAGGGTTTGATGCGGCCATCCTCACCTGGCTACCTTATAATGAGGAGGATGAACTGAATTTTTGCTTTTAGATTTCGATTTGAATCCGGCTGTTCGGACGAAATAGTGGATGCAATCTTCAATTCTTTTATTAAGCCCTGTGTCCTTCCTAGCCAAATTTTGTCACTGATCATGGTAAAATGATTAAAGGCTCCTGTGCCTTAGGCAATCATCCAACCTTTGAGTTTTACAATCCTTCATTTATGGCCCATCAGTTCGGCTTTGGTCCACTGCCCCCTTATCTGTTCTTCAAGAACACCCTAAAGCTGAGGGAAGATATCAGTGACGTGCTAGAAACTTCCACAGTCTTCCAATTGGGATCACACCTTCCTTCTTTTTCCTTGCATGACCGGGTCAGGGCCAGCTTTTCTTCCAATCTCTTTGACTCTTGGTGGCAAGAATGGCATTCCCATCTCTTCTATGGGCCGGTCTATCCTCTATGCATAGCTCTAGACAGGGAATTTACTTCTGATAGTGAGGTAATCCCTTCATTCTCTTTTCGAAGAAATTACCTAGCGAATCTTCTTGCCAACTGTCCTAACCAATCCTTTCAGGATATTGAATTTGATCCTCCAAGCCAGGATAGGAGAGGGCATCCGATAGATTACCAGCCGTCATGCCCAGTTTCAAGGATGGGATCAACCGCACCTTCTTTGAAGAAGTTGATGAGAACCCATGCTGCTCCCATGATCATGACATGTCCATCTCCTAAGCGCAAAGTGGTTCTAGGGGCAACTCAAAAAGCCACTAACTAGAAAAAGACTTCAGTAGGACAAGACCATCAGCTGCTCAGGTGAACGATTCACACTTTCTTCAAACTGACGTTCAATTTTTTATCCCATTTTTCCTCACAGTTATCGAGCATCGCGTCTTAGTCTACTTTGGGTGCAGGACAACTATCTCAGGCAGTTTATCCATCACCAACCGAACCTTCGTCTCAGGAGAAGCCGATTTTAGTAGAGGCAACCAATGCTTTCACAATGGTAGAAAATGTGAGTTTTATCTTTGATATTAGTTGGAGTACTTTCCTTTTTAATTTCTTGATTTGTCCAGCTTTCCAACCTTTATTTAATCATTTGTCACACTAGGCATCTTCTGAGGAAACACCTGTGCAAGAGCAGGGGCCTAGTAGTTCACCTATTGACAACGATCCCATTGACACTGGGAACAGTCCCATTGTTGATACTCATACTGCCAATTCCCCAACTCGGCACACATCTGACAGTAAGGAAATCGTATGCTTAGCCTATTCCTCTGCAATAAACATGAATAAAAATCTCCTCTTGCCATTGTAGATATCAACGCCGGGAATCTAGAGCCGATCCAACTAGATGCTATTGGTGCATTACCAATTGTTCCCCCTCTTTTGATAGAGGCTACTACAGAGAAGGTACTGTATCTTTTCACCATCCATTTTTTGTGACAAACTGATTCAAACCTCTTAATCAAGATTTCCCCTATATACATGCACTCGATCCTCCAGCACAGAGTTGTTCCTTTAATCTTGAGGAGTATTTTGATGAAGATGAAACCAGATTGTCAGCCGCCTCTTCTACTGAATCCTTGCTAGAGGAGACCAGAAATCAGCTAAAAGATATACTGCCTGTATTTGAGAAGAACATAGTCAATTTGGTCCAGGATACTGAATCAATGCAGTGAGTCTTCTTGGCTATTCAGGGTGATCCATCCCCAGCTCTTTCCAAGGTCCTATCATATTTGCCTATTTTTGAAGATCAGGCCTTGAAGGTGAAAACAATCCAGAGGAACTTGTCCAACCGTGAAGCCTTGCTGGCCAAAAGGGATTCCAATAGGCAAGAGGTCAAAGAACTAACACAGTCGATTGATGCTCTAAAGAATTCTTCCCTCGGGACTGATACGGAGTTGTCTTCAATTGGAAGCCAAATGTGCAGAGCTTGAGAGGGAGCTGGAAAACGTGAAGGCCGCCATTAATCATCGCAAGTCTACTCTGGCTCAAATACCTGATGCCATCAAACAGAAAAAATAGGAACTATTGGCTAAAGTGAAAGAAAGTAGAACTATCCAGTAGCAGCCTTGAGAATGCACCCCTGGAACAGCTAAAGAACTGTGAGCACAAGATCACATAGGCTAATACTGCCTGGATTGCAATACTGAAAATCATTCAGGATGTTCTGAACGTGTAATCTGTAGGTCGACACATATATCTTGTGTATGATAACTATATCTGTCTTGTTGTATTTCTTTCTTTGGCCAAGGAGCCAAATTGAAAACAGTCGATCCTAGATTTATGATCTTGATCTTAATTGAATCTAAAAACATAGGCTTTTATTGAGAGAACCTCTTGACTTTCTAGTCTTCAGTCGCCTGACGCCGCATTTTTCTTAGTATTTAGTGAAGCGGCGCTTCGCTTTCTATTAATTGTGGTTGCCTTTTGTACTTCCTCGAGGCGTTCATCTCTTCGCTCCACAGCTTTCAAATACCAGCCTGAGGGCTCTGGCCTCGAACACATGTATACTTGCAACCGCTCATGTTCCTTTGCACTTCTCTGCCTTCGAATCCCTGTAGCATTTTTCTCCCTTTCCAATAGATCCAAGCAACTTCATGGCTAGTGAGGACAACCAGTGGTAAGTGCGCGGTAGAGACTCTGGAGGAGAACATGCCGGTGAGCTAGCGCCTTCCGACGCATGAGCTAAGATTGGGGCCTTGTGCTTATGGCGACGATTTGCAACTTTCTATTCATAGGGGTGAACTCTTGTTCCTAGGTTTGTCATGAATGATAGGCTTCGTCCTCTTCCTAGGGCTGGTGAACCATTCCGATGCCATGTCCTCCGCACCATCCTCATCGTCAGATTCCTCCAATTCATACAATGGTGACGATGCTTGGTGTTTCCTCCGGGAGTGGAGGGCAGCTTAGAACCGCTACTCTGAGGCGACTCGAGAAAATGGCCAACTCGAGATCCATCTCGGCGCTTCTCAGGCCTCTCTTCATGCGGCTAAGGAGGAGGCCAGCATCGTCCAAGCGCAGCTGGCCGAGTCTGAAGCTATGGTAACTGGCAAGATGATCTTCAAGAATGTTTCCATTCTGAATTTCTTACTGCCTTCATCTTGATAGTTTCCTCCTTTTCTGTGATCATTAGCCCTGACGATGCAGTTGGAATCTCTCCAACTGGCAGTGAACATAGCTAGTTGATGCCAGTCAATGCACGTGGCTCCCTTATCAATGCTCTTCTCCACTGATGTTTCAGGCCCTGTGTTCGGGAGATCACCCTCCATGGTGTTCGTCATGGTGCGGTGGTGGCGTAGACCAGTGGCACAAGTTTAGACTGGGTATGAACTCCATGCCATGGAGGCTTGGTTTCCCATCGAGCAATAGCACTGAAGAACATGAGCACCTGCTAGAAGAGTTTGTCATGGTAGTGGAGGCCATAGTGGACATCACATCCGCTCTAGATGTAGTGAACAAGGTCTTCGATTAGTTTGTACTTAGGGTAACCTAATGAACAAAGACTCTAGTTCTTCCATGAATGTATCTATCGAGGACCTAACACCAGGATACCCCAGGAGGTGGAACCAATAACCATCGAACATTAAAAACTCCTAGACAGGACAAGGATGCCACTACTTTCCTTGCCCGAATAATGGGAGTTTGGTTCCACCTCGCCCGACGCCCTTGGGCTAGCTCCACCTCAGCCCGAGGACTAAAGGCTAGACTCTGCCTCACCCAACCCCCAAGGGCTAGGCTTAGTCTCGCTCGAGGGATAAGGGCCTAGCTTTTCCTCGCCCAAGGGCTTAGGGATAGACTCTGCCTCACCCGAGCCCCGAGGGTTGGGTTTGGTCTCACCCGAGGGATAAGGGCCAGCTCCACCTCGCTCGAGGGCTCAGGGATAGACTTCACCTCGCCCAACCCCCAAGGGCAGACTTAGCCTCACTCGATGTCCAAAGACTGGTTTCATCTCACTTGTCAACCTCTCCCCTCCCCCTCATGATGATAGGTACCGAGTAGGACAAGACGTTTGGGTCAACCACGGCTTCGAGGACCATACCCTATGCCCCAACAGGAAAAGTACTGCCAGGGAACGATGGGACAGGTGCTTTAGACCTGCCCAAGCATAATAGAGCCTGAAAAGTGTTGCGGTGCGTACTCTTTGCCCTATAGAGTTGTAGGCGCCGCCTTCAGCTCTCAGGACACGGAATCCGACGATGACATACGACAACCACTACGGTCGAGGAAAAGACTCACGTCCCCACAAATGATGGACGTGCTGTCACCATGTTATGGTCCCAAGGGAGCAGTGCCCGCTTCATGGCCCCTCATGTCCACCAAATCAGAGCACTTGCTTTAGCTTTCGGACTGCCCTCTCTGATCGGAAGGCCTTGCCCACAACACTACTTCAGACCCTAACCCCACGTCCCTCCTGACTAGGACTCATAGGAACCAAAAGGCATGCAGAGCAAGGCTAGGCAAGGCTCATAAGTCAAAACTACTATACCAGAGTTCATACCCTACATGGAGCAGTACTCTATAGCCATCCTAACATTCTACAGTGGCATCGATAGTATTGTAGGCGCTTACCATCCTCTTGTACCCACTAGAATGGACTACAAGGCTTCATAGATGTGAACAACAAGGTTGGGTAGCATACGCACCCTTGGCCCTCTCACTTGTAAAGTCATCCCCTTCATCTATAAAAGGGGTTGTGCTTCCTCTAATAAAGGGACGGACTTTGAACAACACGAAACACATCACACACAGTCAAGCTGCTACCAAGCTCTTGGCATCCTTTCGACCCTTCCATCAGAGACTTGGGACTAGTCCCTCTCTCGACCAGTTTGTACCCTCTACTATGAACCATTTTCGATGCTAATAACACGAGCATCAACTAGATTAGATGTAGGGACATTTAGCCCTGAACTAGTATAAATCTTGTAGTCCTTTAGCGCACCATCTGGGCCTAACATGCATCACTATAAATTTACTTGTCGGTGCTTGTACGAAACACCGACAGTTGGCACGCCAGGTAGGGGACTTTACGCATTCCAAATTGGGCCTTGGATGGCCAACCATGCAATCAGCTGGGTCCCGAGTGCGCACGTGCATTTTGGTGAACTAGATTTCATTGTCACACTAGGGAGGAGAGCTGGTGCTGGCCCACATGGCCGTCCAGTCTCTCCCTTCCATTAGCTTCCACCACCAGAGGCTTGAGGGATAGCCCTGGTGACTCCCTTGGACCCTAGTCATCTAGGGAGGCCCCACACTACATCACCCTCTCTCTAGAACACCACATGCGGAGGCACCCCGATAGCATTTCCATTCGGTCTCCGCAACGCCGCAGCGACCGCTGGCCATCTTCTGGCACTACGCATGATTCAGCCACCCATGGACAGCGAGTTCATGGGGACAATTGAACATGATACGGAGACTCTCCATAGGCTCCTCACGAAGGGGCCAGGATCATCCTCTAGCTCTGACTCTAGCACAGGGAGCCATCACCCTTCTTGGGAATGCTTCATGGCACAAACCCCTGAGGGGCACGTCGAAAGCGTCTCTAGGGAAGAGGCTACCCCAACAAGCAACCCTGATGGCAGGTCTGGGGGGGAGGCAATGGCCCCATCATGCTTGAGGATGGAATAGCTAAGAGCCTGCAAGCTAGAGATCGATGAGGCCGGACAAGGTCTCGTTCGGGAATACACGGACATCAATCACGAGATCGCACACTATGAAGACGATGGGTGCACGCGTGCCACGGCCCGCACGGTACACCAGAGGATCCTCACTAATGATGGAACCCTCCCTCACTTCGCTTAGGTAAGCCAAAACATCACCGCTATGATGGCCTTGCTGCATGGCCTTTCAGAGGCTGCGACGTCTGAGGATCGCCGGGCCCATCGAGAAATTCACACGTTGCTCGAGCGTGCGGCGGCGCAGTAGGCAGAAAGCTCGTTGTCTTGACAACGCAAGCCCAAAGCTAGCTAGTGCATGCCTTGAGTGCACCCCACCAAGGATGCGTCCATTCACTAGACACCACCAGGCGGCAGGCAGCACACCACCATCCTAGTACATCAACGTCTTGGCCACGACCGCGATGTGCACAGCACCATCGACGTCCGTAGGTGTACCGATGGCAACGCAGGGGAGGGAGCCCACCATGGCTACCATCCTCGATGTGGCGGATGCTACGACAGTGGCGTGGACTGAAGCCTGAGCCCTGGCCTGCCAGGCCCTCAGGCCTTCGGTCGACACATCCTCAATGCTGCTTTTCCACTAAGGTACCGACCGCCAACCAACATCCCTAAATATTCTAGGGAAACAAACCCTAGGCTTTGTCTTGAAGACTATCGGCTTGCATGTCAAGCCGGTGGTGCGAGTGATGATGATTTCATTATTCACAATCTCCCACTATTCTTGGCTGATTCGGCATGAGCGTGGTTGGAGCACCTACCATCCAACGCCATTCAAAGTTGGGTGGATCTGACGGAGATCTTTGTGGGCAACTTCTAGGGCACGTACAAACGCCCTGAAAACCCATGGGACCTCAAGAACTACCGCCAGAAGGCCAATGAAACCCTCTATGGGTACATCTGACTGCTTCACCCGGCAGTGCAACGAGCTCCCTAACATCACTGATGCCGACGTGACAGGAGCCTTCCTATCTGGGACAACCTATGAGTCTTTGGTTCACGAGCTAGGGTGAAGGGGCCCATGGACCACCAAGGAGCTCCTGGACATCGCCACCAGCCACGGCTCAGGAGAGGAGGTGGTCGGAGCCATCTTCGACTGCTACAACGCAAGGCGAGGCAGGACAAGGATGTCGGTGAAGGCACCTTCAACCGTCCCGCCAAAAGAAAAAACAAGAAGCAATGGCATGACAGCTCGCTTGTGGTCGCTGCTGACTACAAGGGTGGCCGAAAGCCCACGGAGGGCGCTCTGAACCACTTTGAGAAAATGCTTGAGGGGCCATGCCCAAACCATGCTTTCTCGGCCAAGCATCTATACAAGGATTGCGGCCTCATGCGCAAATACTTGTCCGGGGGCCTCAACAAAGGGGAGCAGGGGAAGGAACTTGCCCCCACCATAGACAACATAGAGGAGAAGGACGATGCCTTCCCAATGTCGAATGGTGCCCTCATGATCTTTAGAGGATCAATGACCTATGACTCCAAGCACCGCCAGAAGGTCGCACGCCGTGAGGTCTATACGGCCGGACCGATCATGCCTGCCTTCCTCCGATGGTCAGAATCTGCCATAACCTTTGACCAAACCAACCATCCAGATGCCATCCCACACTCGGGAAGGTACCCGCTTGTTGTTGATCCAAAAGTTGGCCCAAAGCGACTCACGAAAGTACCGATGGATGGAGGCAGCGGCCTCAACATCATGTATGCTAAGATGCTCGATGAGATGGGCGTCGACTGAATGAACCTCCACCCCATTCGAGCACCTTTCCATGGTGTCGTACCTAGCAAACAGGCTGTACTGCTAGGGCAAATCGATCTGCCCATCACTTTTGGGGATTAGTCCAATTACAGGACTGAGACCCTCACCTTCGACGTGGTAGGGTTCCCCAGAACTTTCCATGCCATCCTCGGACGTCCATGCTACGTGAAGTTCGTGGCTGTCCCCAACTATACATACCTCAAGCTGAAGATGCTGGGCCCCTATGGGGTCATCACCATCAGCACCTCCTTCCATCGCGCTTATGAGTGTGAAGTCAAATGCTGTGGCCACACCACAGCAGTTGTCGCCTTCGAAGAGCTCGTCACCCTTAGGGAGGAGGTCATTGAAGAAGCACCCGATGCAAAGAGATCGTTCAAATCAGTGGAAGGGTCCAAGGAGGTCCTCATGGACCCCAGTAGCTCCAAGGGCAAAAATGTCCACATCAGAACCATGCTCTCCTATGAATAGGAAAGCATGCTCGTCGACTTCCTCTACGATAACAAAGACATCTTTGCGTGGAAACCATCGGATATGCCAGGCATCCCGAGGGAGGTCGCCGAGCATACCTTGAAAATCTTCCTAGGCTCCAAGCCGGTGAAGCAACGCCTGCACCGCTTCGATGAGGAAAAATGCAGGGCCATCGGCGAAGAGATAGCAAAACTATTGGCTACTAGGTTCATCAGGGAAGTACACCACCTAGAGTGGTTAGCAAATCCTGTTCTTGTGTGAAAGAAGAGCGGGAAATGGAGGATGTGTGTTGACTACATGGGCCTCAACAAGGCGTGCCCAAAGGACCCATTTCCTTTGCCACGCATAGACCAAATAGTCAATTCCACCTCAGGGTGCGAAACCCTCAACTTCCTTGATGCATAATCCGGCTACCACTAGATTGCGATGAAAGAGTCCGACCAGCTCACGACGTCTTTTATCACCCCCTTCGGATCGTTCTGCTACATTTCCATGCTATTCGGTCTGAAGAATGCAGGGGCAACATACCAGCGCTGTATGCTCAACTGCTTCGGGGACCTCATTGGGTGGACTGTTGAGGCCTACGTCGACGACATCGTAGTTAAGTCCAAATGGGCTGACCATCTTCTCGCTGACCTCGAACGAACCTTTGTGAAACTCCAGGCAAATAGCATCAAACTCAATCCCAAAAAATGTGTTTTCAGGGTCCCAAGGGGCATGCTGCTTGGCTTCATTGTCTCCGAGCACGGCATCGAAGCCAACCCGGAGAAAATCTCGGCCATCACAAGGATGGGCCTAATCTAGAACATAAAGGGGGTTCAGCGGATCATGGGGTGCCTTGCCGCCCTCAGCCGATTCATTTCACACCTTGGCGAATGAGGGCTCCCCCTTTATTGACTCCTGAGGAAGTCCAACCACTTCGAGTGGACAGCCGAGGCCCAGGAGGCGCTTGACATGGTCAAGCAATTTCTACCAAAACCCCCAGTCTTGGTTCCTCCAAGCAATGGAGAATCCCTCCTCCTGTACATAGCGGCCACCACGCAAGTGGTTAGCGCCACCTTAGTAGTAGAGCAGGAAGAAGAGGGGCATGCCCTAATGGTCTAGTGCCCTATATATTTCATCAGCGAGGTATTATCCGAGTCCAAAACCCGCTACTCCCAAATCTAGAAACTCCTCTACACCATCCTCATCACCAAAAGGAAGCTACACCACTACTTTGAGTCACACCCTGTGATAGTTGTGACGTCATTCCCCCTCGGTGAGGTTGTCCATAGCCAGGATGCCATAGGAGGAACCATGAAGTGGGCGCTTGAGCTGATGGATCAGGGCATTACTTACGCCTCTCGAACGGTGATCAAATCCTAGGTGTTGGCTGACTTCATCGCAGAGTGGACCGAAGTCCAGATGCCACCAGTAGTCATCGATCAAGAGTACTGGATGATGTACTTCGATGGATCACTAATGAAAAAGGGCACCAGCGTGGGACTAGTCTTCGTATCACCCCTTGGGGTCCACATGAGGTACATGGTTCAGCTCCATTTCCCCTCATCAAACAATATAGCAGAATACGAAGCGCTCATCAATGGCCTCTGAATCGCCATCGAGCTAGGCATCCGATGCCTCGACGTCAGGGGCGACTCCCAGCTAGTTGTCGACCAGGTTATGAAGGAGTCAAGCTGCCACGACACCAAGATGGCGGCATATTGCCAAGAAGTCTGATGACTGGAGGATAGATTCGATGGCCTCGAGCTCAATCACATCCTAAGGCGCCTTAATGAAGCAACCGACACACTCATGAAAGCAGTGTCTGGCCGAGAACCAGTTCTGGTGGGTGTCTTCGCTAGTGATCAACACAAGCCCTTGGTGCGCTATGTGGGGTCGAAATAGGCCAATGATGGCCCATCTAATCTGGCCCTAGGGGTTGACCCGCCGACTGCTCCGCCTGACCCTGAGGTCATGGAGCTTGAAGAGGGTCCAGCAGCAGGGCCTGACCCTCTCGACAACTAGAGAACACTTTACCTCGACTACCTCCTCCGCGACACACTACCGACAGACAAGACGGAAGCCCGATGGCTCGCACGCCGTGCCAAGTCCTTTGTTCTTGTAGAAGGCGAACTTTACAAATGGAGCCACATCAGGATCCTACAGCTTTGCATCCCTAGCGAATAGGGAAGACTTCTGCTAAGCGACATCCATGGTGGGGTCTGTGGTCACCATGCCATGCCAAGGACCTTGGTTTGGAACGCGTTCTGATAGGGCTTCTACTAGCCCACCATAGTAGCCGACGCCGAGCAAATTGTACGCACCTACGAAGGGTGTCAGTACTACGCTTGGTAGATTCATCTTTCGGCCCAGACACTCCAGATGATCCCCATCACATGGCCCTTCATGGTCTAGGGGCTTGACCTAGTTGGGCCACTCAAAAAGGCACCCAGGGCTTCACCCATCTACTTGTCACCATAGACAAATTTACAAAATGGATTGAAGCCCGACCGATCTCCACGATCAAATCTGAGCAAGCTGTGCTATTCTTCCTCGACATCATCCATCGCTTTGGAGTACCAAACTCCATCATCATAGACAATGACATGCAGTTCACTGGTAGGAAATTCATTCGATTCTATGATGAACAACACATCTAGATCAATTGGGCAGCCATCGCGCACCCTTGGATGAACGGGCAGGTCGAGCGTGCAAACGGCATGCTCCTACAAGGCCTTAAGCCTAGGATCTTCAATCGGTTGAACAAGTTCGGCGCGCGCTGGCTCGCTGAGCTCTCGGCGGTGCTCTAGAGCCTAAGGACAACTCCTAGCCGGGACACCAGCTACACACCCTTCTTCATGGTCTATGGTGCTGAGGCCGTTCTCCCAACGGACCTTGACTATGGAGCACCAGGAATCAGAGCATACGACAAACAGGGGGGCAAGGCATCCCACCAAGACGCCATGGACCAGCTAGATGAAGCCCGCGACATCGCCCTCCTCCATTTAGCTAAGTACCAGCAGGCGTTGTGACAGTACCATAGCCGACTGGTGTGGGACCGGGCCTTCAACGTTGGGGACCTCGTCCTCCGCCTCGTGCAGAGCAATAAGGACCACCACAAGCTCTCCCCGCCCTAGGAGGGGCCGTACATCATCGTAGAAGTACTCCGTCTAGGCACCTACAAGTTGAAAACCATCAATGGTGAGGTCTTCACCAATGCCTAGAACATTGAGCAGCTACATCGGTTTTACCCTTAATAAATGCATGTTCCTTCTTATCAGTTTTTGTCTTTATAAATCCCTGATCTTTAGTGGCATCCGACCCCTACAAATCGCAAGGGGCCAGACCTCACTCGGGGGCTGATACAAATAATACAAGTACATTGTGCCAACACTTCCTGTGGTTATCTTTGCAAACTTTATCTAAAGTTTTTTGGTTCTCCTCAAGTCCTAAAAAACTAAGATTTTGGGAACAAATTCTGAGTACAACTGGTAGGACTACGGGAGACCCATGCCCTAGTGGCTACAACCTCTTTGCTCACTAGCATAATCAGAACTAATTCACCCACCATCCTAGTTTTTTGCAACTTGGGCCATAGGAGGGCATCGAAACCTCTTCACAAAAAGAGGGAACTGAAAAACTGTTACTGTTTTTGTAACAAAACATGAAAACTTGTTCATTTTTGCACAAATTCACCACTTACAAAGTGATATCATCACACAAAGGACTAGTGTACTCCTAAAATTCAAAGGACTATTCACTCAGGGGCTCCCCCAAACTTATTCAATTACAGTCTCTGCTTAGCTTTACTACGAGTACTACTGCGGTCACTGCGTCAAGCTCTCCATCGGCAACGTCCAGGCATGTACACGGACTAGTTCATCTACCGCGGCCGCCGCGCCATGCTCTCCATCAATGACATCCCACTGCTTTGCCGGATCTTCAAAAGCGCCATCATCTGCAATAATGAGCACCACACGCGGCGACTGTGGTGCCCCGACGCTAGGGCGCCTAGGGACTATGCCATCGTCATCAGCCGCAACCCCAACAACGGTGCCTCCGCTAGGGACGCACGGGGACTACGACATCATCATTGCCCGCAACCCCGACAGTGGCACCTCCACCAGGATGCCCGGGGACTATGCCATCGTCATCAGCCACAACCCTGACAATGGCATCGGGGCCGAAAGCGCCTCCCGCTAAAGGAAGGCCGCAACCAACGATGGTAAAATCGACAACGCTTAGGACCCTCTGGCGCCTTTTCTCCTTTGGTAGTAGCAACCGCTCCTCAGCACCGGCAAACCGCACCATCTCATCTACATTGGATGACCTCCAGCTTGACATCATGCTCTAGATTCATAAGCAGATATGTGAGTTCTTCTCTCCTTGGCATTACCCTCTCTTACTTAGGAGTCGATGCATTTGGAGAAAAGGAAGGAGAAGAGTGGCGGCTTAGAAGCTAGCGGGGAGGTGGGGCAAGAACTCCTTCCCCCCCCTATTTAAAGAGGGGCTGAGCAGCTAAGGAAAGACAAAAGGTTCAAACGAAAAACTCTCTGCCTTCCCCTATTCAATGCAATGCGAAATCAATGCTGATAGAAATCTAAGGGGACGCACCGGAAACAACAGGACATTGCCTGGTAAGCGAGAACATCACCCGGGCATGGCCTACCACTAACGTGCCTCAGACACGAGAACCGGGGCATGCTCACCTATAGGCCACTTTCCGCTTCCCCAGGCAAGACCATGGAATGTCCCGATGATGGAACCTCCCTCCAGGGGGAGCCTAGGGGACCTCCTAGGTCCATCGGGCGGCCCAAGCAAAACAACAAATGAACGACCAATTGAAAGATAAGCACCCCTGCTTACTTACTATGAGTGTTGAATTCTTTATCGAGCCCCTGTCCCCAGCAACGACAGGGGCACGGATATCACTTGGGGGCTGCCAAGGGTGCCTGTTTGTTTAAACACCTTCTTAGCCCAACCCTCCTTATGTTTGGGAGACCAAAAGCACGGCATGTGGGAATAAAATGATGAGTACAACTGGACGAACCACCAGACCCTATGCCCCGATGGCTACGGTATTTTTTGGTTCACCAGCATAATCGCGTTCACAGTTCCTCACACTACTAGCCTTAGCTCCCGCCTTCCCATAAGGAGTTTGGAGGGGTCCACCTATAGAACTTATGCAGGTTACGCTGGCCTCGTCACAAATATTGGATCCGAACCTAGCACGGACATGTTTGGTAGGAGCTTCCCACGGCTCATACCACCAAGGTAATGTTACCGACCCCCGCTTTTGTTTTGATCAAACTATACACTAAATCCATATATCCAAACGTCACATATGCAAATCCTTGCATCTCAATGCTTCGTGTTGCGTCATGAAGCGGCAGCTGCCTCAGTCAATATGAGCGACGCCTGACCATGGTTCGATGGCCGACCCATGAAGGGCTCGAGGTCACCTCGTGTCAAACAGAGCCAGGGGAGAAAAACTGAAATGAGCCCCAGTGGCCCCACCCAACCCCATTTAGAAGCAGACAGGGACATCTCGACCTTTCTCAGTTCGATTCTAACCTCAAGCCAGACCCATAGAATCTCCGACAAGGAGAGGCCAATGGGCCACTTGAGCCTAGCAAACGGCTCAGGGCATCTGCTAGGAGGTGGGTTAAGAAGTAGTGGAATGCCACATGAGGACTCTGTCGACCCTATCAGTGAATGATGGATCTAGATTCCACACTGAACATACCCGTTAGCGAGCTCATTGAGCACTAGCACTCGAGCCGTCGAGGCAAGTGTCGTCAACTCAGCCCCTCCTGACCGCAAAAACCGATGACAGGGTAGCACATGAAAACATGGCCGACCCCTAGCAGACCCTAAAGGGCCCGGGGGCTCGAGCTACTCGATCCAAGATCGAGAGACCAAGGTTCGAAGGCTGAACCAGCGATGGGTCTGGGGCCGCCTCACTATCAAACAAGAGCCAGGGGAGAAAACACGGATGAGCCTCAACGGCCTTTGCCTAACAAGATCGGATTCTGTTCGAACATCCCCTCCCTTGCTCCGGTCTCTAGTAACATCCGACCCCAGCAACCGCAAGGGGTCAGATCTCACTCGAGGGCTGATAAAGGTATGGGAACCTCCTTTCTTTTCCTTTCGAGAAAACATTACATTAGACTTCCTCTTTGCATCAAGACTAGTGGCAAGGTTTGGCGGAACAGACTGGTAAGACCGCAAAAGGCCCACGCCTAGACAACTACATAAATTTTGCTAACCAACACAATCAAGTTTCCCCTAAAAAACCTTAGGCCCTATGGTCTTAACAAACAGAAGGGTCGATTAGTCTAAATCTTTTTCATCGCAAAAAAAAGAGAAGGTAAGATCAAACAAACGAAATAAAAAATTTTGAAACCATTTCTAGGACACAAAAGTACTGACACTTGTTCACATATTACAAATAAGTGTTTATCAAGCTAACTACTTCCACGAAGGAAGGACCTCTTCTTTCAACCTGTTCGCCAAGTTCCGTGTGAGGGGAGCCACTGCCTTTTCCATCTTGTCTAGCTCATCGTCATCATAGACAGGCGCGAAGCCATGGCTCATTACCTCTTAGTCCGAAGGATCTCTCGCACTTCGGTAAGCTCCTTCTTTAGCCTAGCAGCAGCGCTCTCAACATCCAACCTTCGGTTCACCACTGATGCCAAGATCAGCCTAGAGGAAGTCGGCCACCCCACACGGCCTCGTCACTGCTCCCGGATGGCCCAATCACAATCCTCACGACAGCACGTTGTGCTCTGAGCGAAGTCTTTCCTTGGTCCAGCGTAGCTCGTCCCGCTCCTCGCACAACCAAGGTGATCAACGTGGCGTCCCTAGTCCACCCTCTGCTGCAACGCCATGAACCTCTCCTCAGCCTTTAGCTTGAGGTCTCACTCCATCTCTAGCTCCACTAGGAGTTCGCCGGCCCGCTCACTGGCTACGGTGTCCTTCTGTAGTAGCTCGTCTCAGCTCCTTTCGAAGCCTGGCGGCATCCTCCTTGTCCTAGCTTCACCCTCGCTGATAGATCCTTAAACATTCCATGAGCCTCCTTCGCATCTTGACGTGCCTTGGCCTCCCGCTGCTGTGCAGCAGGCAAGTTGCACGCCTACATCTCCTCACAGCCTAGCCTCCTCGGTAAGGCGATCCCATTCCACCTTTTGCTCACAAAGGAACCAGGACTTGTCTCAGCTACAAGCAAAAATGTTTTGAAAAAAGGACCGGAATCAAAAGACATGAAAAAATATGTGAAGAAAGAAGAAAACAAGTGAGAAGATCAAGCGAATACCTGGCTAGAAGGAGCAAGGATTTCGCACAAGGCACTAGTGGCCTCATTCAAGGCATTCAACGCCACCGAAAATGTGATGTCTAGATTCTCCTGCTCTAGGCTCTTAGCAGCATGTTGAGCGAGAATAGAGCTGATGATGGGTCCTCAGTGGCCATCCACTGAAGCGATGGCTATCCCCTCATGGGAGAGCGGCCGCCTCCCGACAACAGGGCCAAAGGTGGCTCCCTTCGGGTCCTCCCCACCACCATCAAGATGACCGAAGACCCTCCGGCCATGTCCTCCTCCATCTGGCCTGCCCTAGGTGCCATGGCCTAGACCACCAGGTGGCGTGGTTTGTGCCACCCCCTCAGGACGCCACCATGGTAGTACCCGACCCCACCAGGCTTATTGTGGTCGCGGCCACCTCCGGCGGGGCCCCCGGCAGGCGCAAACTGTGCTGTTCCATCGAACGCCATCGCGGCAGCATCCAACTCCTGCCCGGCCCAGTGTCTGGCGCCGTCACTTGGGTCACCAGGGGGCACAGAATGCGCTACCCCCTTAGACGCCACCATAGCCGCATCTAGTTGCCCCCGGCTTATCATGGTCATGGCCGCCTGCTCGACAACCACCAAGGCCACGGGCACCACCGTGGACGCTGCCGGACCTAGCCAACTGAGGCCACAACGATAGCATCACTCCTACCTAAAACAGGGGTGACACCGGGCAGCATGATCCATCCCTCCTAAAGGGCAAGGCTCTTCCTAGGCGCTGGCCCCAAAGGGTGGCCCCATTGCAAGAATCTACAAAACAGAAAAAGGGCAAAAGGTTAGAACAGAAAAATAAAGGAAGAGAACGAGGGGAATCGGCGGCGTACTCCGTTGCTTTCAGTCGATGGGTATGCTTTGGGGATGAAACCCCAGACCCCTACTCCAACTCATGTGGGTGGGACCATTTCAAGCCTACCCCCTACTCCGACATAGGGGGGCTCATCTCTCTTGCCTCCGGGGGCACGGCGCCAGAGCTGCTCCCTTCCATCGGCTCATGGGGCGCAGTGCCAGAGCCATCCCCCTCCATCAGCTCATGGGCCATGACATTGGAGCCACCCCCATCCGCTAGTACCTTGGGGATAGCCTTGGATCCATCCCCTCCCATCCACCTATCTGTCACCAGCACCTCGTGGGTGACGGCAGATCCTCTGGCTCCCACCGGTCCCAAAGGCAGGCCTAGCTCCACTGTCCCCGTGGACTCGCTTCCCTCCGCATGGAATGGAAGGGGTCCATGTAGGGACAGTGGGTCCTCATTCACCAGGTCACCACAATCCACATCGGCTTCTGTCTCATCATCGTCGTCATCATCACTACTAGTCTCCTCTCCTCGATCGCGAGCTTGCTGTTTCCATAACTGCCTTCTTCTTTGCAAGCTCCCTCGTCTTCTTGTCCCAACCTGACCAGGGCACTGATTTGCTACTGCCCTGCTGGGTCCTTTGGCAGTAGAACCGGGCTATTCTTGAAGAACAGTCCCCTGGCTGATCCTACTATCCCATGGTTAGCATCAGAGGACCGAAAATTTCAAGCGAAAGAAGGAGCAAGGGAAAAAACTTACAAAGTCAACAAACCCTGGCTCTGGCCACATTAGGGGATGTCCTAGCACTAGGTACACAAAGTCAAGGGACGGTGCCAATGGAGTCCTTCATGGGCTCCATCACCTCCTTAATACGCTGTGCCACTTCGGAAGGAGGGAGCGTGTCGTTGGAAAGTGTCAGTCCCTTCGAACGATGCTTCAAGGCACTATCTGATATAGGGGAAGCGCATGTGCCATCAGCGGCGCAACCCTCCTCACATGGTAGGCACCAATAATCCTTGACCCCTTCACACCCCTCTCCTTCAGGGTTCGGAGGGCAGCAAGAAGGCCGTTGAGATGCTTCTTTTCCTTGACATGAATGCCCCATCCCCACGACTCCAGGGCCTCCAAGATGTAGCGCCTAGTGAGGGCTGGCAAGGGAGCGGTGGTGTCATTCTTGATGTAGAACCATTGCGAATGCCACCCCTTGTTAGAGGTGGTCAGATGCATCAATGGATATGCCCCCACCCAGGGTGCTAGCGGAGGTGGATGCTAGCGCACCCCACTGGTGCATGAAGATCCTGCTTCCTAACCCGCCTCTTCATGAGATTAACAGGCAAAGAGGTACCACCACAGGTGAAAGTGGGGATCGATCCCCAAGAACCCCTCGCACAGGGCGACGAATGCCGCAATGTGCTGAATTCTATTGGGGGTAAGGTGTTGAAGCTCCACCTGGTAGTAGTCCATCAGTCCCCGAAGGAATCAATGGGCGGGCATGGGGAATCCTCACTTGTGGAAGTGGGTGAAAGAAACAACGTACCCTTTGGGTAGCTCCGATTCCCCCTCTTCACTGGGCAGTCGCCACTCCATGGCGGTGGTCAATGGGCGAAGGAGGCCTCGGTGGACGAGGCCCTCTAAGCGCTGATGAGAGATGTTGGATTTGTATCCCAAGTCCATTACAATGGTAGGAGCAGCATGGGGAACAAGGCAACAGTGAGTTTGACAGCGAAGGCAGTACGGGCGCGAGAGACGTAGGCGATTGATGGTGGAGGCTAAGGACGCAAAGGCGAGGAGGCAAAATGCGGAACCCTAGGGGCGAACCCCATGGTTTTATAGGGGCAACAGATGCAGGAAGGGCAACCATCCGCATCGATCTTCAAGCCTGCCACGTGCACCACCGCTTCACCTTGTGGGATATGCGCACACGATCCCTATCCCTTCCTGAAAAATCATGCCGGGCGGTTCACCTTCCCTCGGTGGATCGGGACTCTCTCTCCATCGAGGGGACACGGGTCACACAGCTTTTCCCTCTGACCCACCTAGGGTCCCAAATCCAAAGGCCCATCCCCACAAGGGATAGGCCCACAAACTACCGAGACTCAAGGGTGCAAGCGTCACCAGGGCCTTGATCCGCAATTAGGTTCCAGCCAGGCCGACACTGACTAAAATATCCCGTCGATGAAAAACCAAGTCTTTCAACCTTACCCACGAAGGGTCCGATACTACCCCCCAGGCGATTCTACTCAAATCATCCTAGGGGCTCGGGGCTACACCCATCAGGTGCACTCGTGTGCACCTTCTAGGCGAATTAGCTTCGATGAAATCAACAACTCCCCCTGTGCAATTCTATCCGAATCACCCAGGGGCTTGGGGGCTACTATTGGGGACCTAACACCGGGGTACCCCAAGAGGTGGAACTAATAACCATCGAACATTAAAAACTACTAGATAGACAAGGACGCCGCTGCTTTCCTTGCCCGAATAATGGGAGTTTGGTTACACCTCACCCGACGCCCTTGGGCCAGCTCCGCCTCGCCCGAGGGCTAAAGGCTAGACTCTGCCTCGCCCTGACCCCCGAGGGCTAGGGCTTGGTCTCGCCCAAGGGATAAGGGCCAGCTCTGCCTCACCCGAGGGCTTAGGGATAGACTTTGCCTCGCTCCAACCCCCGAGGGCTGGGCTCGGTCTCACCCGAGGGATAAGGGCCAGCTCCGCCTCGCCCAAGGGCTCAGGGATAGACTCTGCCTCGCTCGACCCCTGAGGGCAGACTTCACCTCGCCCGATGTCCAAAGACTAGTTTTGTCTCACCTATCAACCTCTCCCCGCCCCCTCATGATGATAGTTACCGAGTACTGACAAGACGTTTAGGTCAACCATAGCTTCGAGGACCATACCCTGTGCCTCGATAGGAAAAGTACTACCAAGGAATGACATGATAGGTGCTTTAGACTCTCCCAGGTGTAGCAGAGCCTGAAAAGTATTGCGAGTGCGTACTCTTCACCCTATAGAGTTGTAGGCGCCGCGTTAAGCTCTCAGACATGGAACCCGATGAAGACATATGACAACCACTATGGTCTAGGAAAAGACTCGTGTCCCCCACAAATGACGGATGTGTTGTCACCATGTTATGGTCCCAAGGGAGCGGTGCCCGCTTCACGGCCCCTCGGGTCCACCAGATCAGAGCACTCGCTTTAGCTTCCGGATGCCCTCTCTGATCGGAAGGCCTTGCCCACAGCTCTACTCCAGGACCCTGACCCCATGTCCCTCCGATGGGGACTCATAGGAACCAGAAGGCATGCGGAGCTAGGTCGAGCAAGGCTCATATGTCAAAACTACTATACCAGAGTCCATATCCTATGTGGGGCAGTACTCTATAGCCATCCTGACATTCTACAATGGCATCAACAGTATTGTAGGCACTTACCATCCTCTCGCACCCACCGGAATGGACTACAAGGCTTGGTAGACGTGAACAACAAGGCTGGGTAGCATACGCACCGTTGCCCTCTCACTTGTAAAGCCGTCCTCTTCATCTATAAAAGGGGATGTGCTTCCTCCAACAAAGGGACTAGACTTTGAACAACATGAAACACATCACACATAGTCAAGCTTCTACCTAGCTCTTGGCATCCTTTTGACCCTTCTATTAGATACTTGGGACTAGTCCCTCTCTCGACCGTTTGTACCCCCTACTATGAACTATTTTTGGTGCTAATAACATGAGCAACAACAGACTGGACGTAGGGACATTCAGCCCAAACCAGTATAAATCTTGTGTCCTTTAGCACACCATCCGGGCCTAACGCGCATCACTATAAATTTGCTTGCCGGTGCTTGTATGAAACACCTGACAGTATCTTAGACAACGCTCCTATGTACAACTATTCTTATCTTTTTGTTTTTGCCCTATAGGTGATACATATCGTATTGGCTTTTACTATCTTCAAAGATCTTTCATTTTTAACTAGAGGTGATACCTTCCTAGTACCTGCTATTGGAGCCGAGAACAAATTGGCTATCAAATTCAGATGTCAGAATAACATCTCTTCATGCATTTTTCATTCCAAAGATCAAACGATCGATCAATCTGAGTCAAGCATTCGATTAAGCAAAACAGAACTTCTCTTAAGAAATCCATTAACTCTGAATCGCACTTACACTTTAATTCATCATTCACATGCGTCGGCCTAAACCCATTTCCAAGACTCAATGTTTATTTTCCCTTAACTCAATGGCCGACGCGACACCATGATTACTGATTAAAACAAACTTTTAGAGCCAATTTCTTGAACCGGCTGTTGGCCTTCATTATTAATCCTGATGAAGCCTCCTTCTCATGTTTTGCTAGAAAGTCATTTGAAGTCTCCTAATTCCCAAAACACTAGATCGCCTGTTGCGATGCTCACAGACTCTTCTTCTAGTTGACGCTAGTATTCTTGATCCTCTAACCATTGCTGATGATCTTTTTCCTTCTACCACCACCACTTATTCGACAGGATCTAAGATGTGACTCGTAGCCTCGTCGCTCCATCCTTTGACGTTGCCCCCTACTCGTATCGGCTCTTCTACTGATCACAACGTTTTTTAACCTCTCTGTATTCATCAGCCGATATTTGTATCTTGGGATCGACTATTTCATCTTTTCTTGATTTGGTCGATGTTAGGACTTTAGTTTTTCCTTTGAATATCCCAACATCAACCATATTTTGATCTCCTGGGAAAGGATTATCATCAACTTTTATCTTCCGAGGCGTGTCGAACTTGAGCCTCCCTTTTTGAATAGCCCTCTATATATGCTGCCGAAAAATTCTGCACTCATTAGTGGAATGAGAAGTAGCATTATGGAACTTGTAGAACTTCTTATTCTTTAACTGTTCAGGGGGCAACATAACATGATTGTCCAGCAATTTGATATGACCCTTCTCAAGTAAAAAGTCAAAGAGCTTGTCCGATTTCGTGACATCAAAGTCATAGCTCTCCTTGACTCCTCTTCCCCAAGGATTTGGCACCATTACTATCTTCTTGCTCCAATTCCATTCAGTTGTAGCAACCTCCTCTTCTTCATCTTCATAGCCGTCATCTGCTGAGTATGGATCATAAGCTTCGGCTGTGGTGGTATTCTTCTAGAATCGAGTGTCTCTGCACATACTCTGGAATTGGCTGTTGAGCGCTGCTACTCATTGAGCCAATTGACCCAAGTTGTCAAATTCTTGTCCTAGCAGCTTTTCCTTCCACATTGGTAGTATTCCTTGGATAGCTAAAGCAACTAGCTGATCATTGGCCAAACTCAATGTGAAGCACAAATTCCTAGTCTCTCAGAATCTTTGAAGAAACTCAGTGCTCGATTCATTAGTCCTCTGTCTCATGGTCATCAGATCGGTGATCTTCTTTTCTCCAGTCCCAGTGTAAAAATATGTATGAAACTTTTTTTGTAGGTCAGCCCAATTGGCAATGGAGTTGAGTGGTAGTGATGAGAACCAAGTGAAGGCTAGCCCTGATAGGCATAAGGAGAAAAACCAAACTTGATGGGCATCCTCAACTGATGCTTCACCTAATTGTGTAAGATACCGACTGACGTGTTCTATTGTGCTTGTACTGTCTTGACCAGTGAACTTGGTGAACTTTGGGAGCCTATAATTTGTAGGAAGAGTGACCAAATCATACCATTCTAGATATGGATATTTGTATGAAAAGGTTAGCCCCTTCGGCATTAAACCAAACTGATTCTTCATCATCTCAGCCACCTTTAGCAGCAACTCATCAGCTTATGGATTTGGATTTCTCGATACTTGCTGACCCATCTATGGATTGAAATCTAGCATGCCTTGATATCCTAGATTTGGCATCATGTGGAGGGTGTTATAATCCATGCCATAGTGATAGCCTTGTGGAAGCTCAATCTATTGGGTGCTTTGCTGGCTTGCTACTTGAAGTCTCTGATTATAGACATAAGGATCTATATCTCTATGGATCTTTTGAATTGATTGTGTTATTTTTTGAGTCGATGATGGTATGTGGCCTGATGTACCAAAATTGATCATCTAGTTTTGACTTTGCCCCATTGGTTGTTGTACATGCTGTATTGATGGTCTAGTATTATACTATACCTGATTCATAGCAGTGCCTATAGTTTGTTCAGATGAACCTTGAAGTGTCTAGACATCACCATTACCAGCTGGTACTGCTTCTTGATGGCTAGTACTGACTTGATTAGTCCCTTGAGTCAATGGATCTAGAATGTTGTAACAAGTTGATCCAACCTGACCAACTAGAATCCCATGAATCGCCTCTTTCATGGCGTTGTGAAATACGTCAACGAAAGCTTCATTGCAGCTTGATATGGCATCACGAACAGATTTGTCTATGGCTTCTATAAAGAAATGCCTATCTTTAGCTTCAACTATATCTGTCTGCCCGTGTAGTAGAACTCTTGGTAATTGAAATTTTTGAATAATTATGCTATCATGTGTTTTGGTATACGACAACAAATACTTCTTCTAAAATTCTTCTGTATCCTTGCCATTGGTATCCTTATCCTCATCAGGTAGGTCTTCATAGTATACCATAAGGATGTTGTCGTTATTGTGAGCCACCATGATGATTGTGGTGTCCCACCGAGCGTGCTAGAAACATGTGTCAACACAGAATTTTTGCCTCCGTGCCGAGGACACACGCAGCAAGCCAGAAGGGTCTGCTCGATGGAGCAAATCTACCTAGCTTCAGCGCAAGGGTGGTCGATCCTACGCAATCCTCTTGAGATATGCCAGTCAATTTTACCCTGCAATTGACAAGGAGAGAAAGCTCATCAGTAATTAAGGGAAGAACATGCTGGTTGTAACACCCCTGGTGTTTAGCTTCCACATTTGCACTACATTTCATGAAAATGAGCATCATGCATCCATTCATGAACTTATATCACATGAAACATGATTTCGAAACATTGCAACATGTTGTATATTTCATGTGTGTTGTTCTTTTATGAAATGTAAAGTGTGCAACACTTAAGTGCAACATGTGACACTCACTTAGTGAAACAAGATTAGTTAATACTATGCAACAAGATCATGAAACATGTGAAACATGACTATGAAACATTTGCAACATTTCTTGTGTTTTTCATTGTTTCAGTACATACCTTGATTGATTCTTGTGTGACCAATGTGTGGTATGGCTAGAAATGCTTGTAAGTCACTTAGTTACACATAGAATGTCTTTTGGAACATTGTTCATGTTGGTCACTTTGACTAATTAGTTTTCCAAGGCATGGTTTGACCAAATTTGACCCCTGAACCTTTTTGTTTGACTGTTCCAAAAGTGTGGCTTAGGATATTTGCATGTCTGAGCAACCTAAAGCAAAGATGTAGAGAATTATGTAAGGAACAAAAGTTATTTTATGGCCATCTCATGAAAATGTGCAAAACATGCTCAAAAACGGCCCACAAGTCAGTTTTGAGATCTAATTTGAAACTCTGAAATTTTTCTAAGTATGAAAACTGAGTTTCAGTTTCATGTACCCTAGTTGAGAGCTCTGTAGTCTGCAAACCAAGCCGAACCAGCTCGAGCTCCAATTGTGAAAATTGTAGACCACATGTAGATCTCCATCTTTGTTAACTAAGACATGAGCTAGATCAAGACGGATTAGAAGTTAATCACCACCAAATATCGCCTGTCAGTCGGCTTCATCAGGCCTGATGGCCGTTCTGACCGACCGGTCATGGCCGACCAGCGACAGAGGATGGTCGCCGCGTGGCCGCCACACGCTCGAATTGGCCTGACCGCACCGTGTGCTGGCCGGATTGAAATGGACGACGCCACCAGCTCACTCCACTTCCATTTCCTCTTCTTCACCGTGCAAGCCGAGGCGGACTGAGGGCGACGCCATCGCCACCGCGGCCACGCCGAGCTCGCGTCTCGTCGTCGTCGCATCTCTGCTCGATTCGAACCACCCAAAGCTCCACCATAGCCTATGTTTGCTCGTCCACCTCGCCGTTGTGTCAGTGAGTCAAGGGTGAGGCTACATTTCTCCTTCCCCGCATCGGAGCTCCATTGCCGCCGTTGGTTCCGATGAGCTCTCACGCGCTCACCGTCGTGTCTCACCTCGCTCTATCTCGCTCATAGCTTGGCCTTGAGCTCCTCTACCTCGTCGTCATCTCCGCGCAGCCGCTCGACATTTGGTATGGCCGCTTGGTCGTTCTGCCGCCATCCGAGGCTCGCCGGAGTTGGACCTCGCCGTGGTCATGCTAGCTAGGGTTCTTCTCACCCTCTGTTTCCTACCTCGCTAGCTCCGTAGAGACACCGTGAAGCTCGTACCAAGCTTGGGTGGGGCAATGGGGGCTCGCCGTCGCCGGGGTGCCGCAGCGACCTTGCCGTCGTCCGCCATTGTCGACGTCGTCATAGCTAGAGCATGGTAGCGGTTGGGGAAAAGGTATAGGTAGGTGCGTATCATCTCTAGGAGCACGCCAGTGTCGTTGGCCTCGCCGGAGTTCACGCCGCCGGCGAGCTAGCGCCGCTTCCGCACCGTCCCGCGTCGTCCGCTGCTTTCGGTTTCGCTGACAGACGGGGTCCCCTGACTAGTGGGTCCCGGTTGCAAGTGAGTCAGACCCTGGAAGCTAGCTCAAAAATACAGTTTTGAATGCCGATTTGTGATTTTTGTAACTCCCAATTGGTAGATCCAAATTGAGTACTTCCAATTTTGTTAGACTCTCTGTGAGGTCTAGTATTTAAGAAAAATATGTCTTGAGCACTTTATGTAGAAATTTTGGATGAATTAAATAGGAACTTGAAATGTGTTTTTGAATGCATGCAAACTTGTTTAAATCATATCTTGAGTTTCTGTGATCCAAAAATTATGAAATTTTGTGGGTAAGCTAGTCTTGTATAGTAGAAGCTCTGGTTAAAATTTGAGAGTCATTGCATGTGTAGTTTTTGAGTTATAGATTTTCCTTTTATCATTGGTAGATACTTGGGTGAATTTTAGTAAATTAATTATGAATCCTATGGCCATGAAACTTGGTAGGTAGTATCTTGGTACCTTAAAGATGCTAGGAAAAATATGAAATCTGTTGCTTGACACTTTTCACTAAGGTTTCCTAATTATGCCATTTTAAGCCATTCTGTCTTACCATTTTTGTGTAGGCTGTTGTACTTACTAAAATGGTGTGAAATTTTTATGGTAGTCTACTTGGACCATGTAGGGTCTACTGTAATTTTTGTAGATTTAATGGTGTAGCTTTCATATATGTTTACTATTTCCCCTAATTAATTAAATAAATTAAGAAATGCATTGAAAGAAATGTTTTGGTGATGGACACCCTACTTTCTGGTGTTCTTGTGATATATCAGTAAAGTTAGTTTTGTTCAATTAAGTGTTTATATCATAAGTTAATAATTAATTGTTTGCATCATGTCCCTCTGGACAGATCTGGGGACTTTAGAAAGCTCCCCATGATAATTTGGTTTTCTGTGAATGAGTTGAATACAAGAGTTGTAGATAAATTAGGTAGCTAGTTCCTGTCAAAATTTGAGGGCATTTGGCCTAGTAGTTTAGAAACTACAGCTGTTTAAAGTTAGGTTGCAGTTTTTGCTGATTCTCTGCCTTGTGAGGATAGACTTCTGTTGATTGATGAATTCGACCTGGTAAAGGTTTGAATCATGCTTTGAGGTCTGAAAATGTTTTGTAGACAATTTTATAAGCTTTCCAGATTGTCTTGTTGCATATCAATTGGATTTATAAATCTCCAGTTATAACTAGTTTACTGTACCGCTACATAGTATTCATTTTGCTGAAATACAATTGCTTGAGTGTATGTGGTTGCAATGTTCTCGTTGATTGTTTAGGGGTTAGCCTAACTTGAGAATATGCTTAGGTGCAGGTGCTAGGTCGTTAACTGAAGATGAGCAATTATACATTAGGTTGTATAAACTTGGTAAGTAAAGTGATTTGAATAGGGCTTAAGTTGGAATATGCAAACTACAGCGAACATGTGCATTCCCCGAGCATCCCCGACATTCATACATGTGCATCCATGATATTTATCTTGCGCATTCATGCAATAGGTGTGCCGGAGGGAGTGACGTTGCTGGAGTTCGAGGGAGTCAACCAGGAGGAGGAACCCAAAGTGCAGGAAGCCGACAAAGCAGTCGCCGCGGAGGAATTGCCCGAGTGCCCTGACCACCAGCCTTCCTCGTTCCTGAAAGGCAAGCCCCAGAGCATATTAAGCCCCCTATGTTTTCACAAATACATTGAGTATCTTTTATTGTTGATGATGCATTAAGTATAGGAATTGGTTGGAACCAATTACTGCATTATATATCCTTCCTTGTCCAGATATCGCACTGAAATCCCAATTAAGTCCAGGACGGGTTAAATGCTTAGTCATGCTTAGTGCGGTAGAAGTCAGGTGATTTCTTGTCACTTGCGAGCTTTAGGATGAGGTGGATCACGGTTGGCTATATTTGCTATCGTGGAAAAGAACCATGTAAATAATGAATTAAGACCGGGCGGGGTCTTGTGTAGGTTTGAACATAGTGACTCCGTCTGAGTCGTTTAAGGACCGATACGCTGTACGTCCTCATGTCATGTTGAACGCAGCCTAACACTTAGCTGGCCGGATAAGTTGTTCCGACCGCGAAGCCTAGTAGCTCGATTCAGGCCGGGAACGCGAGCAGTGGCGGCACTCTGGAGGTAGTAAGGATGTGCGGAGAGCCATTGGCATAAGTCCAAGGCGGGTTAGAGTCCCGAACAACCTTGGCAGAGTGGTTCTCTGAGAATGCCGATCTGTTCGGACCCGCGACTCCTGAATTGTACCAAAGGTGGCTTGTTGCGACCCTGACGGGGGAAGCAGGGTTTGTGTTTAGGAATACCCCTCTAGCTGGATAGGAATCGATTCGAATTGCCGTCTCTCCCGGATAGTGAGAACTTGACTGAGCAGCGGCAACGTAGATTCAATTAATTTAACGATATGGTTAAATGGATGATGATAATGTTGCCACAATGAATACCTGATATGGTTATTAATGTTTGCACCCTAATAAAATGATTGCTTAGTACAGGTGCTAATATAGATGACAGGTTAATGGCTAAAAAGTTACTGCTAGTTCAGGTTAAGAGTTGATCAATATTACTTATGCTTTTCTGCAAAAAGAAAATGTCAGCCAGCTCCACTACATTAAGCTATGCATAATCCTTGGTGTCATTTGTTTGGTTTTCGACGGGTAAGTCTAGCTGAGTACATTCCCGTACTCAGGGTTTATTCCCTCTTGTTGCAGATGACCTTCTATATCAGGGTTTCTGCAAGTATTGTCTCCACCCGGCGGGTGATGAGGACTAGATCATGGGCATGATCTCCTTTCTCTTATCTGAATGCTTTTGCGGTCTGTGATCAGCGAACCAGTATGTGTATTTGAACTCGGTGTGTGAGTTAAACTATTTGCTTCCGCATGTTTTATAAGACTCGTTTTGTAATAACAATGACTCTGTGATGATGTAATCTATTTGCGAACATCTGTGAAATGTTGTAACGTACGATATGTTATGTTGGATTACTGTGATCTTGGTTGTATGCAAGTTGGTTTGAAATCCTTCGAGATTTCGGTTGACTACCGGGTTTATATGGGCTCAAGTTCGAGAATTTGATCGTTCCGGCGATTGTTTTTGTACTTGTGCTCTTATAAATTGGTCGGTTCCGTGACACTGGTGTTGCCAGACTGTCCTGAATGTGAGGCTCTTAGAGCCGATATGAGATGAAATAGACTAAATAGCCGATTCTAGCATATTCACAAGAACAAATCGATTAAAGCTCATGGGGTTGTATAAGAAGGATAGGTTGTCATTCAGGATAAATGTTATTTAAGCAAATATTAATCAATGGCAATAAGATATTAATGATAATTGGTTTATACTGAGCCAATGATTATAAGTAACCGAACTCCTTTTATTTAAAGAAACAACTCAACACCTCTTAACCATTTAATAAAGGTAAATCTAATGAACATGTTAGATCTCATCTATCGCCATGACCAGTGGGGCATGAGGCAGAATCATGCAGGCCATAGAAACAACAATAGACTCGACGACCCTAACTCATTACTAATATCAGTGGGGCATGAGGCAGAATCATGCAGGCCGTAATACCATAACAAGATCATGGGGCTAACACATCTTTCAACTTATCTCTACTTCAATGATCTCGTAATGTGAACTATTCACGAAAGCATTCGATATCGGCTAAATAGCTGATTCAGGCATAGCGCATAGTTAAGGTCATGCCTTCTTAGGAACGGGTCTACTAACTAATGATCCCCACTCCACGGTGTCAACAGTGGAGTGAGAGGCAGAATCCCATAGGCCGTGATGACGGGCCATGGAACGGTTTCCATTAACTAATAGATCTACTCAAGATCGGACATGCCTTAACCGCACGCTATGCACGATTAAGATTGACGCAAAACAGCCGATGAAAAACATAACTCATCGCTTAAGATGTAGATTAGATTAGTTTTAGATTAGCAAACGATGAGTTAAACAAGATATAAGGCCAATCCAGATCAATCTCAATCGGGCAGAGTGATATTGCTGTAATTAGATAAACAATGAAAGCAATAAGCAATATCGGTAACTTAATGAATCTACCAAAGACTACCATACTAAGGTAGAGCCGATAACTTGACCTTGATCTAATTCAAGCAGTGGGGTGTGAGGCAGAATCACACAGGCCATACTTGAATTATACAAGAATTGATAACTAGCCTATACCAGAGTCATAGTGGGGGTCGACCGGATTGATGCAGCCATACAAACAGAGGTACAAACCATAACGGTACTTGCAGATAAGCAGTGGAGGTCGACCGAATCGATGCAGCCATACTCGCTGAAGAACTCACCGAGATCTACTCTACTCCTACTCCTAAGGGGTGGCCAGAGCCAAAAAAGTAGTTGACTTTGTATTTGATTGATTGATATTTTTATAATAGCCGGGGTTTGGTATTTATACCCAGAGTCTAAACATGAACCTTATTCGAGTAAGACTCAATACAATCTTTGGTATAATGAAAATATTCCTAATTTAAGAAAATTTGGACTATAATCTTTCCCCTTTTGTAGAGTCCAATATGTATCTTCTTGGTGCCAATCATATCTTGTTATCATTATCTGCTAATATCATCCGAAGAGAATGGATCCAGTGTTGCATTCGGGCCAGCAGATATAAATCTTTACTCTATCGACTCCTTGATTGGTATAATTCCGAAAGCCTGCGAGTTCCCATGCTCTTCTCCCAAATTTTGGTGTAAACAGTGGGGTAGGACGGCGTGCGGCGCAGGCGGGGATGGCACGAGGGCGATCAAAATTTTGGGTAGCCTGACAACATCTCAGGGAAGAAGAAATGCGCCACCAGACTTCAAATTTTCAAAGGCCTCGACGCGCAGACATATATACTATGCATTTGTATAGGCAGTTTGGCTTAAACACCGCCTGTACAAATGATTTTCACAGGTTGTTTATAATATCAACCGCCAGTGGAGATAGATTTCCACTAGTAGTTTGATTTAGCCACCGCTTGTAAACATATTTTTCCATTTTAATTTTTGATTATTTTTATGTATTCCATTCAAATTCAAAATGTAAAGAATATTTTTATATATTCCATATATGTATAAATATATATATAAATACAATTTGCTGATATATATATATAATTCTATATTTTCAACTTTACAAAAAATAAAAAATATATTTGAAAATTTAAAAAAATTGAATTTCAAAACTTTGAATTGAATTTTAGGACAATAGGTGATCTAAAATGAAATTATTGTCAACATAAAGGTTGTAGAACACATTAAGCTCTACAACTTTTATTTTGGTCATCTTTTCATGTCACTAAATTTGAACAATGAAAATTTTGAATTTCAATAAATGACAACTTCAAACAAAAGTTTGAGTCACCAAATGATTTGAACTCAAAAAATCATGAACATAAAAGTTGTATTAAACATCTAGATCTATAACTTTTATTTTGGATGAGTACTACAACTTTTATGTACACGATTTTTTCATCTGAAATCATTTGGTGTATCAAATTCTTGTTTGAATCTGTCATTTCTTGAAATCGAAAATTTTGAATTGTTCAAATTTGGTGACATGAAAAGATGACAAAAATAAAAGTTGTAGATCTTGATGAGTTCTACAACTTTTATTTTCATGACTTTTTTTAGTAGAAATCATTTTGTGTCTCAAAATCAAGCATGAAGCCATAATTTGTTAACATTCAAAATTTGAATTGTTCAAACAAAGGCACATGAAAAGTTTGCCAACTAATAGCAGTTAGAACACAATATATTGATAGAGCATAATTTTAGAATTTTTTAGGAAAAAACCATCAAATTTGGAGTTAGTATGAAGGAGAAAGATTACTTACAAGTTTTAGGCCCTATTCGCTTGCACTTATCAGCCGTACCATTTCAGTGAAATAACAGTGTTTTTCTCTCACAATAAAGTAGGATCAGCATCAACATCAGCCGTTTTTCTAGTCAACCGAACAGGGCCTTAGGCAAGCATGAACAACTGTGATTTCTCTTTTTATTCACTACCTAAAATTTGTAACTAGTATTTCTCCTTCATAATAACTCCAAATGTGATGATTTTTTTTTCTAATTTTTTCTAAAATCACGGTCTAATAATTTATTTTGGTTATCTTCTCATGTGACTAAATTTGAATAATTCAAAATTTGAATTTCAATAATGACAACTTCATACAAAATTTTGAGTCACCAAATGATTTGAACTCAAAAAGTCATGAACATAAAAGTTATAGTACTCATCCAGATCTATAACTTTTATTTTGGATGAGTACTACAATTTTTGTGTTTATGACTTTTTCATCTGAAATCATTTGGTGTATCAAATTCTTGTTTGAATCTATCATTTCTTGAAATTCAAATTTGAATTATTCAAATTTGGTGACATGAAAAGATGACCAAAACAAAAGTTATAGATTTTGATGAGTTCTACAACTTTTATTTTTATGACTTTTTCAGTAGAAATCATTTTGTGCCTCAAAAATCAAGCATGAAGCCATAATTTATTGAAATTCAAAATTTGAATTATTCAAATAAAGGCATATGAAAATTTTGCCAACTAATAGCAGTAAGAACACAATAAATTGATAGAGCATAATTTTAGAAAATTTTAGAAAAAATCATCAAATTTGGAGTTAGTATAAGAGAGAAAGATTACTTAGCCGTACTGTTTCAGCAAAATAACAGTGTTTTTCTTTCATAATAAAGCAGGATCAGCATCAGCATCAGCCGTTCTAGCCAGCCGAATAGGGCCTTAGGCAGGCATGAACAAGTGTGATTTATCTTTTTAATCATTGCCTAAAATTTGTAACTAGTATTTCTCCCTCATAATAACTCCAAATGTGATTATTTTTTTTCCTAAATTTTTCTAAAATCATGTCAATCAATTTATTTTGGTTATCTTTTCATGTGACTAAATTTGAACAACTCAAATTTTGAATTTCAATAAATGATAACTTCAAACAAAATTTTGAGTCACCAAATGATTTGAACTCAAAAAGTCATGAACATAAAAGTTATAGTACTCATCTAGATCTATAACTTTTATTTTGGATGAGTACTACAATTTTTGTGTTTATGACTTTTTCATCTGAAATCATTTGGTGTATCAAATTCTTGTTTGAATCTATCATTTCTTGAAATTCAAATTCTGAATTATTCAAATTTGGTGACATGAAAAGATGACCAAAACAAAAGTTATAGATTTTGATGAGTTCTACAACTTTTATTTTATGACTTTTTCAGTAGAAATCATTTTGTGCCTCAAAATCAAGCATGAAGCCATAATTTATTGAAATTTAAAATTTGAATTGTTCAAATAAAGGCATATAAAAATTTTGCTAACTAATAGCAGTAAGAACACAATAAATTGATAGAGCATAATTTTAGAAAATTTTAGAAAAAATCATCAAATTTGGAGTTAGTATAAGGGAGAAAGATTACTTAGCCGTACTATTTCAGCAAAATAACAGTGTTTTTCTCTCACAATAAAGCAGGATCAGCATCAGCATCAGCCGTTCCAGCCAGCCGAATAGGGCCTTAGGCAGGCATGAACAAGTGTGATTTATCTTTTTAATCATTGCCTAAAATTTGTAACTAGTATTTCTCCCTCATAATAACTCCAAATGTGATTATTTTTTTCCTAAATTTTTCTAAAATCATGTCAATCAATTTATTTTGGTTATCTTTTCATGTGACTAAATTTGAACAACTCAAATTTTGAATTTCAATAAATGATAACTTCAAACAAAATTTTGAGTCACCAAATGATTTGAACTCAAAAAGTCATGAACATAAAAGTTATAGTACTCATCTAGATCTATAACTTTTATTTTGGATGAGTACTACAATTTTTGTGTTTATGACTTTTTCATCTGAAATCATTTGGTGTATCAAATTCTTATTTGAATCTATCATTTCTTGAAATTCAAATTTTGAATTGTTCAAATTTGGTGACATGAAAAGATGACCAAAACAAAAGTTATAGATTTTGATGAGTTCTACAACTTTTATTTTCATGACTTTTTCAGTAGAAATCATTTTGTGTCTCAAAATCAAGCATGAAGCCATAATTTATTGAAATTCAAATTTTGAATTGTTCAAATAAAGGCATATGAAAATTTTGCCAACTAATAGCAGTAGGAACACAATAAATTGATAGAGCATAATTTTAGAAAAAATTAAGAAAAAATCATCAAATTTGGAGTTAGTATGAGGGAGAAAGATTACTTACAAGTTTTAGGCCCTAGTCGCTTGAACTTATCAGCCGTACCATTTCAGCAGGAAATAATAGTGTTTTTATCTCACAATAAAGCAGGATCAGTATCAGCAATACCCATTTTTCTAGCCAGCCAAACAGGGCCTTAGGCATCCATGAACAAGTGTGGTTTCTCTTTTTAATCACCGCCTAAAATTTATAACTAGTATTTCTCCCTCATAATAACTCCAAATGTGATGATTTTTTGCCTAAATTTTTCTAAAATCATGCTCTATCGATTTATTTTGGTTATCTTTTCATGTGACTAAATTTGAATAATTTAAATTTTGAATTTTAATAAATGACAACTTCAAACAAATTTTTGAGTCACCAAATGATTTGAACTCAAAAAGTCAAGAACATAAAAGTTGTAGAACTCATCAAGCTCTACAACTTTTATTTTGGGTATTTGTCCATATGACTTTGTTTGAACAACTTCAAATTTGAATTTGAAGAGATGACAACTTCAAAAAACATTTTGAAACTATAAATGATTTTAGATGAAAAAGTCATGAACATAAAAGTTGTAGTACTCATTGAGCTCTACAACTTTTGTTTTGATCATTCCTTCATCCGACAAAGTGTTAGTCAACATTTTTCACAAATCCATAAATCTCTCACATAGTTTCATAAACTATGTGAGAGATTTATGGATTTGTGAACAATTGCAATCTGGTCTTTTAGTCATTTATTGTAGAATGGACCTCCGGATTCAATGGCCTCTTTGGTAGTGTAGGCCTCTATCATGGACCCCTCTGGGTGAGCACGATTTGATACATAGCCATTCAAAATTGACATGAAACGCTCATATGTCCACATTTCAAGCAGATACATGGGATCCAATGCCTCTATTTGAGCCACCAAGTGAACAACCAGGTGTACCATGATGTAGAAGAACAATGGAGGCAAGCACATCTCCAACTGTGACAATGTCTCCACGGTGAATTCCTAGTAGCGACTCCAATTCATCACGGATCAATTACCTTCTATGAGACCTTGTTGAAGAAGTAGCACAATCTTGTGTTTGCCATCTTTACAAACACTAGCTTTATAACCCTTATGGCAATAGGGAGGAAAGTGGTCAGCATGACATGACAATCATGGGAGTTGTAGTTGGTGAGTGTAAGGTCTTTCATTGACACATGACTCCTGGATGTTGGAGTAGAATCTAGATGGAACTTTCAAAGTCTTCAGCCACACATAAATCTCATGTTTCTCTTCTAGGATGATGTTGTTGCTTGCTGTCGGGAGCTAGTACTTCCCATTTGGTTGAGGGATAGGGTGAAGTTCTTTTATGATGCCTAAATTGACCAGGTCCAAATGCTGAATTGAGTCCTTCCTTTGTCTTGCCCTTTACGTCGGGCAAGATCCCAATTAAGCTATTGAAAAAATTCTTCTAGGACGTGCATACCATCGATCGCATGTCGTATGTCTAAGTCTTTCTAGTACTGGCAAATACTTGAAAATTTTGACATCTTCTTGAATATGTCCCCTTCTGATGCCTTTACATTCTTTCTTTTCTTTCCATCTTTGGTTTTTTCCCAAAAACAAATGTGACTTTGCTGACTATTTGGAACACTCTTTTACCTGCACTTCTACCTGATGGAGGAGTAGATTTTGCTTCATACCTATTGTCAAAGTACTTGTCCATCCTCTTGAAGTGGTACTTGTCTCCTCTTGGTAAGAAGGGTCTGTGCCTCATGTACACTAGCTTGTTAGATGCAACAACATACATGCGTGAGGTTTCGTCAAGGCATACTACATAACCAACCTTTCCTTTGAACTACCCCCATAATGAAAAGAGAGCTAGGTAATCATTTATGGTAAGAAAAATCATTGCTTTTAGTATGAATGGCTCCTTGCAAAACTCATCCCACATGGCCACACCCTCTTCTCATAGTTTTTCATTTCCTCTGTTAAGGACTCTAAGAACACATCCATATCGACACTAGGTTGTGTAGGTCTAGAAATAAGAATTGTTAGCAAAAGTTATTTTTGCTTCTGGTATAGCCATGGAGGAAGGTTGTAGATGGTCAAGATCACTAGCCATGTGCTATGCTTACTGCTCCTCTCAGCAAATGGATTCATTCCATCGATACTCAGCGCGAACCTTATGTTCCTTGGTTCATCAACAAATTCCTTATATGTGTCATTGAAATTTTGCCACTGCATGGCATCGGATGGATGTCAAAGTTTTCCATCGTGTTTGCACTCATCAGAAGCATGCTAGCACATAAGTTCTGCATCCTCAGGGTTTGCGAACAAACACCTCAACTGATCAACCATGGGGAGGTGCCACATCACCAAAGCAGGAATCCTTTTCTATGCGTAATAGTCTACTTCTTCATTGCTATTGGTTTTTAAAGTCTCTTTGGTCTTCTTTTGGGTCTTCTTTTGCTTCTTCCCTATCTTTATGCAAGCTCCATTCTCTTCCTCCTAATAGTCTTTATTCATCTTGTACCTACTTGCACCACAATTAGGACAACTCTCTAAGTCTTTGTAATCATAACCTCGATATAGGATACAATGATTCCTACACGCGTCAATCTTTTCGACACCCATAGTGAGTGGACTGATTAGCTTCTTTGCATAGTATGTGTTAGCAGGCACTTTGTTCCCCTTTGGAAGGAGTTTTGTAAGAACACACAAAAACTCATTGAAGCTAGCATCAAACCAGCCATATCGAGATTTTAGCATCAAAAATTGAAGGACAGATCTCAGTGTGGTGAATTCATCGATACAACCCTTAGACTCTTCGTACAAATGCTCTGTTATTGCCTTCTTCAAGGCCACCATTCCTTTGATAAGGAACATAGAAGGATCAGAATAACTGTGCAATAATACCTTCAAAAAACTTTGCTTGTTCACTTTCATCGATGACTTGAACTTCTTCGATGTCTTCACATGCATTTTGGATGCCAACATCATCATCATCACTAAGATCGCCATAACTTGATCAGTCTAGGGCCTATGGTGTCATGTCCCATCATCCATATTTAGTTCATCTACATGAACTAGGTTGGCTTCTGTAGAAGGCGTGGAACTACCATCTCCATGTTTCACCCAACTCAAGTAATCCTTCATAAAACCTACGGCGAACCAAATGAGAACTGATTTCTTCTACATCCTCAAATATAGCAACATTTTTGCATTCGATGCACGGACAACATATGTACTTTGTCTTCTATCTACATGCATGCCTCCTAGCGGCATCAATAAACTTACAAACCTCCAAATGGTATGATGGGTCTAATCTTGATAAGCTATACATCCATAATGATCTTTCCATCTTCATCTATACAGAAATTATAATGGTAATGTATAATTAAATGGGTACATTTAAAATTATTTGATTAAAATAAAATTATTGTAGTTATTTGAATAAACTAAAAATTATTGTAATTTCAAAACATCTAGTTTGGTGAATAAACTAGATTGTTTAAAATCTTTTTAAACAATATTTGTCTCAAAACACTAGTTCAAAAAATCTAGCTAGATGTAGTTTTAACAATATTTAATATTTTTTCATAACATATTTTAACTCCCACATTAGTTATAACAACCATTAAAGCAAGTAATAATACCAATTCTCTCTCAATAATACTACCATTTCTATCTCTCCCCATGAAACCCCAGGTCTAATTTTGAATCAAATTTATAATGGAGAATCGACTATTAGAGGTGCACCACTATAATCCAAACCTTATAAGATACCATGTATTGAAATCCTAAACAAAAATCTACTACCAGTCTCTCTCTCTCCCTCTCAAAACACAAGCATGAAACTCTCTCTCTAGCTAGATCTAGTTTTAGCTCAAAGTGCGAAGCACTAATGCAAAAAGAGCTATGAGAGGCATTAATTAACCTTCTTAAACCACCTCCTCCTGAAGAAATGAAGAGCAAAACATCTCTCTCTCTCAAAACACAAGCATGAAACTCTGTATCTCTAGCTAGACCTAGTTTTAGCTCAAAGTGAGAAGCACTAATGCAAAAAGAGCTATGAGAGGTATTAACTAACCTTCTTAAACCACCTCCTCTGAAAAAATGAAGAGCAAAACCTCCCCTTGTATTTTGTGATTTTTGGACCTCTAAGTTCACCACCAATGGAAGGTGGCTCGGCTTGAACAGTGCTAGTCGGGGGAGGAAGAAGGTATATTTATAACAGATATATTACAGGCAGTTGACATAAAAAATTGCCACTATAAAAGATAATTCACAAGTAGTTCACATAACAAAACCACCAGTGTAAATGTTTATTTACACTGACCAGTTTATGTAAGCAAGCCGCCAGTGTAAATAGATTTTACACTGGTGGCTGGCTAATGGAAACCGTCAGTGTGAATAGGCCAGTTAACACTGGCGGTTTTCTTACATGAACTGCTAGTGTAAAGTCTTTTACACAGGTGGTCCTTTGTGCTGGCCCACACATTTCTCTCTACTAGAGCCACCTCTTTCTCAACCGCCAGTGAAAAAAAGTGTGGCGCCAAGAGAAATCTCCAGTATACTACTGATATGAAGTTAACTCTGAGTTTTGTGAGGCTAGAGGCGTACAACAATTTTTTTTAGATTTGTCTATACAAAATTAGGGTGACATATGGGTTTTGATTACCGAATGATTTGGAGGGCCAAATCATTTAGATTTCTTAATACCATAAATTCAAGTAGTACAACCGTATCCATCACATGAATTTTACAAGACAAATAGATTTTAAACAGAAATATAACATATTAAAAAGAAAATTTTAATAAGACATGTAACAAATTTAATAAAATAATAATTTTTTTGAACAAAAAAAGGATTCTCATATAGGTCTATAGTTACAATAATTCTATATAGAAATTATACCAAAACAATCAATGTAACTTTAATATAAGTACAATATAAATTAGTATAAATTAATAATTAATACAATTTATGTGTCTATACAAAACCTTGGGTGATATGTGGGTTTTGAATTTTTGATCACCCAATTGATTTAGAGAACCAGACCACTTAAATTTCTTAATGCCACAAATTCATGTCATACATCCACACTAATCACACAAAGTTTACACTCTAACCTAGCCTGGAGTTAGAAAAGAAGATCACGTGGCATTCTTGGATTGAGTAGAAATATTTGAGTAAGGAAAAGATGAATATTAAAGATGTTGGTATATTTAAGACGCACATAGATTGAAGTTCCACAAGTGCACAGATACCGCTATAGCTTTCATCCGAAAGTATTCTAAGTATCGTATCCACAGGAAAATGTGTGAGATTGACTACAGTCAAACTTAACTAGGGGTAGCAACAAGGTTAAGGATAAATAAGAGCGTAGAGAGGATTACTAAGGTTCTCTAGTTTGGACTTAGGTAATCTATGTCTTCTACTATACAACTAGGGACATTACTAAGGAAAGACACTAGTAGAGGATGCTTTCCGTAGTAACCGGGTCCTACTTGGCCTACAGGCGGGAGGTGGACTACAAAGGACTCAATAAGAATGTCACACTCATGATCTACCATCGATCCAGGAATGCAGGGTGCCTCCACGATTAACTACAAGTCTAAGCACCACGCTTACACTTACAATTAATACTTTACTCCCCCTAGGAAGAGAATAAAGCACTCAAAAGAGTCGATAAACAATATAAACATGATACTTACTTGAATCGAAAGTTGATTACCAGATAAATCTTAGAAGCAAGCTCAAGTAGAACTTCATTCCGCCAAGGTACAAGCCATAGAGAGAGCACCGATAGGTTGGCACCTCCTCCAAACCCTCACTCTCTATCTCACTATTTCTATCTACAAGACTAGATTCTAACTTGGAGGACTAATCTTCTCTTGATTGCTGGCTCTGATCCTGATGATGAGGATATGAACTAGGGTTTTAGGATGGTTCTCCTAGAGGAGGTATAGGGGCATATATATAGGGGCCAACATCAAATCTGGACCCTCGGATCAAACCAACCTTGAATAATGGCATGCATTTGATCTTTAAGGCGGTGGAGAACTGACATTCAAAGGACAGACTGCCATGTGGGTCACACAAGCCCGTAAGGCCTATAGGTGGGGCCGACCACCCCACATGTCAGTCTCTCAGGTTTGGTTGTGGTGGTTCACCTTCTAGAGTGTTCTAGAGTCTTTCCAATTCAGTTTTGTCATGGATAAACATGATTTACTTTGAAGAATAGGTCCACCTAGACTGTTTTCTGATTAAATCCTCCTGTAGTCATGAAATCATCAAAACTCGTGGAATTCATTAGTTTAAACCCCTATACCTATGTTTGGTGATGGAATTAAGTATATATGTTGATGGTTTATGATTGATGTTAATGACCATCAACAAGCTCCCCCAAGCTTACCCTTTGGCTAGTCCCTGAGCAAAGCTAAACTCAGTAATGGATTAGGAGTTGCTACAATGCTTTCATGCCTCAAAAGTACATAGGTGTTCAATCATGAATTCTTCTCTAGATTAGAATAAATCGATCTGACTTTCTAACTTACCCATATTACCTTCAACCATGGGGCTTCTTAGCCTTCACTTGGGTCTTGAGCAATTAGAAGATAGAACGATCAAGTCAAGCACTATGTCTCAAGTTCTTTGCTCCTCCATTTTTCTAGGAGTTTTTATAAGTTTTTCAAAATAAAAGTCAAAGATTTCATTGTATGACACTCTCAAGTCTCTCAATATATGTGGTATTTGTGGATCCTCACCAAGGCATAAAAATGATGTTGTGCCTTTTCACTTCCTACCACTAAGGCGTTATGTGGAGTTCATAGGTAGGGAGAAAGCTAGAGCATACTTGCAATGCATATATTGTAAAGTCAAACAACGGATCCAAAGAGAGATGAGTCATACAATCAAATCAAGATGTGCATGTGTGTGGATATATGATGGATATTTATGGTGGCTATTCTAATTCTATTTTGCTCCTTGAAAACATATCTCTCATTTGAAACTTGGAAACATTTGCTAGAGAACAGGGGCTATCTTATTCATTTCTTTTTTTTCAGGTGGACATCTAAGTACCCATTGTTTTCAATATCTCAGACACTTTTGTGTCTAATTTTTTTCCTCAACTCTTTTTATCAATAACTTTTGCATAGCCTATGTCTCTTTTCTGCAATAAAACTTTGAGAGAGATATCAACAAGAACTTGGAGCATTTATTTGGTGGATGGAAAACCTATCAAGCATGTTTTTGTGTTGATTCCTAGTGTAGGAGTAAAACAATTTTTGGTGTATCTAAATGGAAAGCATGTTTTTGCTCCTACCTCCAGGTAAAGGAGTAGTGCATATTGGGGTGGCATGTATGTGATCTTGATTTTGAGAGCATGACAAATCTCTCATGAGGGTGACAAATCTTGACTAAAAAACAATGCAAAAGCAAGCAGCATATATGTAGAAGTTTTCCTAGCCTAAATGACATGTATGGCTCTAGTAGGAATTCAAGCTTTGTCATACAGGAACTCATCATGTAGTATTTTTGTGTTTTTCAAAAGATAAATCTATAGAACTTTAGAGTCACTTGGAACAAGATAAATAGCAGCTCAGACCTTCTCATATCATCTCCATCAATTAACTAGACTTAGATCAAGCATATGCTACCCACGAGTTTTAAGTTCAGAGTAAATCTTTATATCAAAACAATCTTATCCAAAACTTGAGAGAATTCAAGACTGAAAACTTGGTACTTGAAAGGAATTGCAACAAAGCAACTATTCATCATTTCCATTTAAGAGATTATTTTGAGTCCTCTTTATTTGTTTAACAACTCTTAAAACAAACTATCATACACACTTTTTATTTTGTTTTTATTCATCATTTTTAACTATTTAAAAGAAACTAAAAAATAAAGAGAAAGAATACTTACCTTGATACATGAGGATGCTTCTCCCCCAAGCTAGTTCTAGATGTAGTTTTTTTCCTCAAATTTTTACATACTTTTATTTTGTTTTATATGCAGATAAGATCTTTCATGCAAATGCAAAAAAACATGCTAAAGGAAATTTATGCAAATGGACATAAATATGGATAACTACCGAGTTACCTTACAATGAAGGTTTGATTGCTTTAAGTCCTTCGAACAGGGACTTCTCCTTGTGAAGCTCATTGATCGAGTACCTCGGTTTGCTCTGAAGATGAGGATTCTTGTGGTGGCACCTCTAATGGTGATGCCACATTCTGCTACCAAACCTATCTTGGTTTTGAGTTGATTTTGATTTGTTAGGTTCAGAACTTTCACTTGTAGAGATTGGGGGAGTCGACTAACTTCCCCCAACACTTTGCTTGAAGTGTGTCCTACTCATAAAGGCAAGGTAGAGATCAAGTGTATAGGTTCTGTTGGTAGGAAAATGCCAACAGAACCAAAACTCTATTATTCTTCTCTAACCTTAGGCATATTGAACAAGATGCAGTTGATGTTTATGTGCTTTGTTCATCTATATCATGGGTGATAAGATCAGAAGATTAAGCATGAATCTTTACATAATGCATCAATCTTTACATGATTATGACTATCATCTTCTAGAGATAAGATGTGCAATATTTTAGCACATTTGGTTAAGACTATGAGATCAAGAAAGTGGTGCTAGGAACAAGATTGAAGAACTAAACATGTTGAGTTAATCAGGTTGGATTAAGTAAAATTGTAACTCAAACATGTTTGTTTCTTATTTATGTGCATACCAGAATCAAGGAAAAGCTTTTTAAACAATGACCATTTACCTTAGGATGTTACCTTCATCATTGAAGCATGATGACACCACATGATGAATGGTAGATGACTCGTGATGGTCCTTCCCTTTTGCTTGAAGCTTTCCTTGTTCGGCTAGCCTCATAGCTTGAGTTGTTCATGAGTATCTTGTCTCCTAGATTGCATCCTTTCTTTCTCATCTTTTTGTCATGCAATCTTTCTACTCTTTGATCTTGCCATTTTGTTGGACCTTCTGTCTCACTCATTGTTTTATGCCTGTAAAGGATTAGTGGACAACACATACCCAAAGGAATATACAACAATTTAAAGCAGAGGTAGTGTTGTTATAGGGCTAAAGGTCATCTTTCTATGCTATAGCAAAACTAGTTTTAACATTAGCACATAACTTTTATCCTATGTTTTAAATGATGTGCCATGCTGCCATGCTTCAACTCTATTTTGAATTCATCTCATGACTTACCCAAATTGAATTGAGAGTTTCCTACATAGGTTTGTCTATAGATACAACCAAATGCTATACAAGCATGTTTTGATCCAATAATCATGTTCAATTAATACTCCAAATCAAAACATACTAGTGTAGAAAAGGTAGTAAGAAAGTACTTCCAAGAGTGGCGCTTCCAAATCAAATCTTGAGTGGTTCTTCTTCCATAAATGAGGATTCTTGAGATGGCACCTCCAAGAGTGGCGCTTCCAATGGTGGTGCCACCTTCTTCTGCCAAACCCATATTGGTTTTGAATTTTATTCTGATTTGATAGGTTCATCCTTTCTTGACTTGTTCCTCCTCCTTGTTTAGTATTTCAAAGTCAACCATCAGTAGTAGAAACTGGTGACATCTTGTGTGCATCATTATTGTTGTTTTAGAACTTTTACTTGTAGAATTTGGGGGATTGACTCCCCCATACTTTGCTCGAAGTATGTTTTGCTCATAAAAACAAGGTAGAGATCAAGTCTATGAGCTCTATTGGTGGGAAAACACCAATAGAACCAAAACTTTATTTTTTTCTAGCCTTAGGCACATCGAATCATGTTACAGTTGATGTTATGTGCATTGTTCATTCTTACAACATGGGTGATAAAATGAGGATGATTTGAATACATTTGTCAAAAAGAGTGGAGTTGCTTAACCTATGGAAGGATTGTCCATCTTTACAAAATGTATCAAACTTTATATAATTATGACTATCATCTTCCAAAGATAAGATATGCAAAATTTTAGCTCATTTGGTTAAGACTATGAGATCAAGAAAGTGGTGCTATGAATAAGCTTAAGGAACAAGACATGTTGAGTTAATCAGGTTGGATCAAGCAAAGTTGTAACCCAAACATGTTTGTTCTTTATTTATGTGAATAGCAAGATTAAAGGAAAGCTTTTTTAAATAATGACCACTTACCTTAAGATGTTACCTTCATCATTTGAGTATGATGGCGCCATATTATGAAGGGTAGATGACTTGTGGTGATCTTTTCTTTTTGCTTGAAGCTTTCCTTGCTTAACTAACTTCACATCTTCATCTATTCATGAGCATCTTGTCTCATATGTCGTACTCCTTCTTTCTCATCCTCTTGTCATGCCATCCTTTTGTCCTTTCTTTTGTGGATATCAACACTTTGTTTGGACCTTCTGCTCCTTTCATTATTTCATTCCTATCAGTGAAGGCTTGTAGTCCATTGAGCAGGATCTTTCCTTTTCTTTATACCATTTGGATAGTTACTTGTTCTTCTCTCATCAACCATTCTTGATTTTTGTTGGTTCTTTGGTTGATGATTTGGTGTTCATTGGAGATGCAAATTCAAGTTCATCCTTGATGGTCTTTGTCTTCTAGTGGCATGGTGAAGAGTTGTTTTCTTCTTCATTTATAAGCGATCCACTAGCCGTCTTGATTGTCAAGGAAGGAACCTCATTGGTACTTGCATAGAAGCTTCATCTTCAATGACTTAGGGATGTTGTCTTGTGACCATGGTCGTGGCCTTACGAGACACCGTCGATAGACCTCCATTGATTTTTGACGTCTGTTGATACGAGGATGCATGTCATGATACAGTGGCATTTGTCATCCTAGTCCTTGATGTCAACGTGTGAAGTGGTCTTTTATGAAGGTGATGAAAGCAAGCATATCCTAGATAATACGAGGTGGATTACACCTTGCTTCTCATCAGCATCCTAGGTTGAGTCTTGAGAAGGCTAAAAGCTAGGTTTTCTTTCATGTTACTCATAGCCTATTGATTTGTTCGTCCACTTCCACAGCTATAGTGGTGGTTTGGTTTGGGGTTTGTAGGTTCATACCAAACCTTGAATAGGCATGCTTATATTCATTCTTTCCTACAAAATGTTAATAGACACATACCCGAGGGAATACAATGAATTTGAGACACGGGTTGTTGTCCATAATTTTTGTAATTTTCCTCTATGCTAATGAAAGGATGGTTTTAGGATTACCTTAGCATAGATTTTGTTTGTCATGTTTTTTGTGTTTGCTGCATTCTAGCATGGTTTAAGGCAAAGATAACTTGCAACATAAGATAAGTGAATAAACCTAGATACTCATAGTTCTTCCTTCCTTGAAGAATGAGCTAGGTCTTCTTTGCTCAAAGGTATTGGAATTCATCATATGCCTTGTTTCATCTTTGATGTGAATTTATCTTAGGACTTTCCCAAATTGAATTTGAGAGTTTCTCTACAGGGGTTAGTCCAATAGAATAACTGCTATCTACTAGTGCATATTCTTGGTTAAGCATTTTTAACCTAAGCACCATACTTAATTTAAAAAGCCTTTGGAAGTAAGATAAACACTCCTAAACTAAGCACCATGCTTATTTTAAAAGATGTATGAAGATACTCCAAACCCAAGCATACTATAATAGACAACAGTAGCATGAAAGCATTATAGAGATTTATTTAAATAGAGATGAAAGAGCATGATCATGGTGAGGAATATTTTTTTTTCTTTTTGAATGCAAACGATATGAATATTTGTAGGGAACTAAAAATGTTGTGGATTGGAAATGAGAAAATTCAAATTAATCAGAGTGGATGCATGTATTATTCAAAGTTGACATGCAATGGATGCAAAAATTAAACGATAACTACTCATCAAGTTTGAATTCCATGAGCAAGACTGTCTCACCTTTCTTGATCATGTTTACCATGACTCACATGGAATTTGTGAGTAGTGCAACATTTGTTTATGTCACTTGAGATGTGATTTCAATTCTTGTGACGTCAACCTTTTCTCCAATCTACACATGTTTAGAATAATATATATATGTCTATACAAACCTATGAGATGGTAGGGATCCGATGATGGATCTTGAATGTTCAGGGTCATGGGTTCTTCAATGTTTTTTCTTCTTTTCTTGTGGACGCTTGCTGGAAGGTCAAAACAGCGTCTATTGTCCTATCTTATTCCACAATTCAACAGAACAGGGGTAATCCTACTAAAACTAGCAGTATGTTAATGATTTAAATCTTTACACCAATTGTTTCTCCGACAATGATGCCAAAAATGCTTGTTGGTATTTATAAACACAAATAGAATATGAAGGATTCTGCAAGTGCATAGAATACCATTGTAGCATTTTACCGGGAGTATTCCAGGTATCATTATTTATATTTTTACCACAGAGAAATAATGGAGTAAAGATTATTGAATAACAAAGGGGTAACTACTAATCAACATACCAGCATAGCTAGAGTAGGGGATAATGTAATGATATAAATTTATGTATAATGGCACTCAGGGGATTGATCATTAAAGATAAATAACTAGTTAACTCAGGAGAACAACGGGTGAGGTAGATTCCTATGATGTTCTTATTATATGGTCAAAGTATACCCAACTATAGCTAAGACTGACTCTACTCTTGTGCACTTCAGAACACCACTTAGATGGTAGATCAGCACCGCAAAGGATAACTCTACTAACATGACAACGATCCTACAATTTAAGAACCTGTTCACATGGGGTGCACTACAGAGGATAGATGGGGTTGTCACCTCCCGCTGCTACCACATGGCTAGGGAACAGGGTGCACTCATAGACAGAGCATCATATAAGCACCATGCTTACACAAGGCTCGGCTACTTAGCCCAACCGGTAAACTAGCAGGCTAATAAGTGCTCTATGAACCCATACACAAAAGTAATGATAACATTTAACTAAGCAAGATATATATTGAAAGTAAGCATAGCCATGTAGATAGGAATATGATAAATTGATAATAAGTCTTACAAGTTATAAAAGTGAAGATACAAGGCTTTGCCGAGGCTCCAAGACTAGATCCAAAACTTGAGCATGAGCCCAACTCGACCCTACCTCCTAAGAGATATGAATTAGGGTTTTAGGATGACTCTAGGGAGGAGGGTAGGGGCTGCTATATATAGGGGGTAGAATCAATTCTGGACCCTCGGATCAAACCAACTTAAATCAACGGTATGGATGTGATCCTTAAGGTGGTGGAGAACCGACGTAGCGAGGAGGGGCTGACACGTGGAGCCCATAGGCCGACTGGCCTACAGGTGGTGCCGGCTAGCCCTACATGTCATCCTCTCATGCTTTGTCGTGGTGGGGAGACTTCTAGAGTGTTCTAGAGTCTTCCCAAGTCGGTTTCATCATGGATAAACATGAGTTAGTTTGATGAATAGGTCCTCCTTGATGGTTTTCTGATTAAATCATCCTGCAAACACTGATTCACCAAAACTTGTGGAATTCATTAGTTTAAACCGCTAGACCTATGTTTGGTGATGGAATTAGGTACATATGTAGGATATGTTGATGGTTTATGATTGATGTTAACGACCGTCAACAGATTGGATGCTATCGAGGGTCATTGTCTCAATCATGAGGCCCTTAGGAGAATGCCACCTACAACTCCTCTTCAGGATCTTTGCATTGAGTTACATAAACATACCCGATACAAAGCATACCGAACAACTCACTCGTTAAGCAATCAAGTCTCCAACTCACCACTAAAACATCATTGATGATAAAATACTTTAGAAAGTGCTGACTCAAAAATTTGTTACTTAAACAATTCACTAACTCAACTCTAGGTTATTCTCTCTTCTCACTCATAAATTCATCGGATTATACGTAGCTCATCTTGGAGAATGCCCATTCCAAGGTCTGCTAACCTTGCACTGAATTGAGCTTGGCTTAGATCAATGTCTTACACACCTACAAAACAACTTAACGGCAACACCGTGAGTACATTTCATACTCGCAGGACTTAATTCCAACATATAATATTTGGTGGATGCAATGGGATTATCAGGTATTTGTACATTTGCGGAGAAGCAATGGCGTTTCTTAAAATGACATGCTCATGGTTCAGAGTCGAATTAGTTAGCAGATTACAAGTTTGTGACAAGTAGCAATGAGCAGTATAAAGTGATCAACATTCTAATTCTTATCAACATCAAGTTTCATTAACATTACTATCATGGGTATAGAAAGTAGGAACAACCAAAAGGTTCCGTCCTGAGGGACTTCAGGCTTTCAAACTCTACAAAGGTGTACAACTATATCCACATGGAAAATGGGACTAACCACCATACATCGGGTCTAGTAGTAAGGGTTGCCTCACATTCCCAACCTTTCCCAATTTGGCCCAAATATCACATGAAAAGTTTGATTGGTTCCCGATTAATGCTACCACCATATAACCGCCACCACATTCTTGCCAGTTCCATGAATAGATTGGTCACAATTAGTTACTAGGCTTGCCGCCCCCATATGCGACATGTGGTCTATATGGGCAGTTACCAAGACTCACGTATCCCAATGCACGGTCTTTAACTGCTCCACGAGCTATGTCACTTGAGATCCCGCACTCATAGTGACCTACCCTCACATGAGCAAGAATTACCAAATTAATCGTCATGTTGTTATATCAAGTTGAGATGAGTCCTAAGTCAAGATTAGGGAAGTAGACAAGTTGTACCCCTCCTTTTTAGTAATTAGTTATCCTAGTGTAGCATCCTACACGCGCAAGTATGAGTTCCCTTTCTTATACTTGACTTCTACTGTTACCTAAGCAAATAAGCAATGAAGCGTTTCCATTACCATTGATTAGATGAAAGGCTCTAATTATTTAATAAGTAGTTCTAACTTATTCAAGCATCATTAAGTTATTCGACCAAATCTACATGAAATGCCACTCATAGTGAAACACAGTAAGTATCCAAAATAGGGTTTATAATAGTGGGGTGCCTACCTAGTAGTGCCGTCATGGTGACTAATGACGAAGATGAAGATCTATACACATTCCTCATATCCTAAACCAACCTGAAAGAGATGAAAGAACAGACTGGAGAGAATTAATAAAGAGATGAAGATTGAGACTTGATCTTAGAACTTAGGGAGAGGTGTCTAACATGGCTCTACTATTGCATTATTTATAACTAAGCTTGTCCAAATATTGTTGACCTCTTGGATAAGTTTCCTAAACAATCTCATATCTTCTGCTCACTAACAAACACTCTGCTATATGTGTTGGACTCTCCATCGAGTTGAGCTTCGAGGTGACTTGGTTCTATTTTTGACTCTGCTTGGGTTGATGGACGCTCCGTTACTTGGCGAATACTCCATAGAACACTATGATGGTTCAGGAATTAGGCGTTCCTAGGGTTTTTATCTTCCATTGGACGGTCCAAGCCATGTGTCGGACGCTCCAGTGAGAACTGGGATGTTTTGGGTTCTCTAGCTGACTGCCTCTATAATTTAGCAGATGCTCCATGAGAGGTCATGGACTCTCTACTGGAAACCTAGTGCTTCTGGGTTCTTAGGGTTTCAATCTTAATAATTCAATGGACACTCCATCGCATTCGATGGACTCTCTATCACTCACTCCAAAAGCGTATTTAGTATCTCTACTAGGAAGATTACTAAATTGGGAAGTTTTATCGGACGCTCCGCCACATTCAATGGATGCTCCATTGGTTTGGGTGATAGAAACTATGTCCTAGGTTTTGGTTGGGTTGATCCCTAGTTTGAGGTCGCTAACCTCCATGCATGTGCTCAAGATTTCTAGGATAACTCTAGTAACATACTAGGCTAGAGTTAGTCGGATTTTGGGCCTTAGCTAACTAGTGCACCTAGTGGTTTGGGCATGATCCTATTCATGAGAACTCAAGATGAAAACTTAAGATTGGGCCATGAGAACTTAGCTCTGAGATTTGGGGAACTATGAGATGATCAAGACCATGAGAAGAGACTTGAGCACATCTTGCTTTTCATCCTTGAAGAGACAAATGAGCCATTCCTTGATAATCTTGCAAAAATCCATAAAATGGCATGACAAGGACATTGAGAGGGACCTCTAAGGGTTAAGCATGCTTAGAGCCTTGATCTTACCTTTGTGATGAGTGAGTGATCACCACACTCTATGATCCATACATGCATGAAAGAATTGAGATTAGAGTTTGAGAGAAATATCCAAATAATTGAGATGAGAGCTCATGAGCTAACCATGACCATGGGTTGAGATGAGAATGACTTGAGCTTGATGAGATAATGATCTTGGGTTGCTTGCTTCCACTCCACCTCCAATCTCCAATCTCAAATCTCCACTTTCTCTCTCTAGTTCTTCCTTGTTCTTGCTTTTTAGAGAGAGGGGAGAAGATGAGAAATGGTAGAGTGAGATGAGTTGGGGCTGCTTTAGCTGGTGGATCACTCTCCAATTTCATGCATATAACAGGTGGGGTCATGGGCATGTGGAGGACAACTCATTCTCCACTCACTGCTGTTGTTCAGCCTTTTGAGGGATGGTCCGGTGGAACTACTGAACTGTCCGGTAGTTCTCTAATTCAGGAAATTGATCCAAGCACTTGGGGTTTGGCATTGGGGCCAATAATCATATTCCAAATCATGACAACATGTCCTCTAACATCTAGAGTTAGGGTGATGCATCTCCGATAGCTCTGGTTGACTCATGTTGACTTGAGATTCTTTTAAGACATGAATCACCTCATTGGGCAAAATGAACAACATATTCTTTTGTCCTAATTTGTCAAGACCTCTACAAGTGCTTGATAAGGTGCTTCACTGATGGTCAAAAATGAGAGCCTATATTGTTACGATCTCAGGTCATTACAGATGCCTTCCTCACCTCACCCCTCCTGTGAATTTATAGCCATGGGCCTAGCTACGGTAGATGCCTTGGGCGCACATGTGCTCTCTATCGTTATTAATTGCTTTGAAAATCTCGTAGATAGGGGGAGTAGCCAGATGGAAGGTGGAGTGAGGGTTGCCCCGATGATGGCAAAAACAAAGTGAGCTTCGCGCTTCCCCACTTTCCATATTCTTTGATACTTGTGCCCACACTCTACAGCGCACGGCCACTTGCGAGTGGGCGCCATTAAGGCATGACATGATCAGGAGGCCAACCACCCCCTGGATCCTCGGATGGAGTGACCCACTACAATCACGACCATGTGTCACACATTTTAATTTTCTTAAATGAGCCGTCCCATAATTGGGTCCACGGCCACCAAAGCATTAGGGCTGGGAAAGATGAGCTCCGAGCGGCTCTTATCAATGGTGCAGAATCTCTTGACCATCTTCCCCTATGTTCAAGTCGTTGGCTTTGAAGTCGCCCAGGTTGACCCCCTTCGGGGGGAAGGCATCTTTCCCTCTAGCCGCTGCAGAAGCTATTGAGGATCAATAGATTTGATGGTTGACAATTTATGGGACGTCTCTCAATGAAGCATAGCCAAACTCCATGTTGATTGTTGGAGGATATCAGGCCCCACTCAAATTACCTGTTGAGCTCGATGAGGCGCACCGCTCAACTAGCAAGGTTACGGTGGATAGTCTCTCCCCACATGGGGGCAAAAACAAACCTGCCTATAACAAGGCACCATGAACCCCTAGGATCAACAGGACACCTACAGAAGAAAGGAGTTAGGTCCTCACTAACCTTGCTAGAGGTAGAGGGCAAGCCTCGACCAACTCTTCCCTTTGTCATTGGTCATCGACCTAAAGCTAGCTCCAAATTCTCACAAACTAACAGAGGTCAACACCCCTTGCGGGAGAGACTAATAGAGTAGACGGCTAAGGATTCACAATGGCGCCTTCCCCTTGAAGCAATGTTGAATCCTACATGATGCAGTCGTGACCCTATCGCTCATGGTCAAGGCCACCCTGGCCCTAGTCCTCGATAAAAGGGGTGTCTCACGCAAACCTCGACTACCTAGCTCAAGGGCTCGCTATGACCCTAGACACAGTTGTAGCTCAACTATGGTCAGGGAAGCCATGACCATTGAGCCAAAGCACTAGTCAAGCATAAAGCTGAGCAAAAAGGCCCAAGGTCACATTCTGACCTCTTCACCAAGAGAGGATCGGTGAGCCACACAGAGCCGTGACCCTAGGCTAATAGGTCAAAATACGACCACCAAGCTTGGGGGCTCGCTGTGACCCTAGACAGGATCATAACATTCAAAAGAAGATATCCTCTCTATTCATAATCAACTGATTATAAGAGCAGCTATGCCACTTACAAGGTATAAAAAACCTGATACCACCTTAATGGTGGTTGAAATCCCAAGGGCGGATGCTACAAAAGCAAGGAAGGCAAAGCCTGCAAAACTGCCTCGCAAGCCTTCTTCTAGCATCATGACCCACGGACTAAAACATAGGAGACACAAACTTCAACGGCTCTTGGAGCACCTCTGAAAGGTCCTAGTATGGCTAGAGGGGGGTGAATAGCCTATTTAAAAATCTATAAATCAACTAGAGCAATTTGATTAGTATGACAAATAGCGTAATGCAAACTTGCTCTAGCTCTACAAGGGTTGCAAGCCACCTATCCAACAATTCTAGTTGCAATGATTACTTAGGCACACAAACTTGCTACTCTAAAGAGCTCAACTAGATGAATGTAAATAATCAAGCAAGCTCTCAATTCTAGTTACACTAAAGAGCTTGTATCAACTAGTTTGCAAGAATGTAATCAAGTAAGTAGGGTGATTATACCACCATGTAGGGGACGAACCAATCACAAGATGAAGGTCAAACCAATCACTAGGAGAATGCAAATGACAAGAGACTAATCGATTTTCTCCCGAGGTTCACGTGCTTGCCAACACGCTACGTCCCCGTTGTGTCGACCAACACTTGGTGGTTCGGCTGGCTAAGAGGTATTTCACAAACCTCGTCCACACGATAGGACATCGTAAGAACTGACCCACAAGTGAGGTAACTCAATGACATGAGCAATTTACTAGAGTTACCTTTCGGCACTCCGTCGGGGAAGGTACAACTCCCCTCACAATCACTGAAGGCAGCCACGAACAATCACCAACTCATGCCGATCCTTCACCGCTGCTCCAACCATCTAGGTGGTGGCAACCACCAAGAGTAACAAGCAAAATCCATAGCGCAACATGAATACCAAGTGCCTCTAGATGCAATCACTCAAGCAATGCACTTGGATTCTCTCCCAATCTCACAATGATGATGGATCAATGATGGAGATGAGTGGGAGGGCTTTGGCTAAGCTCACAAGGTTGCTATGTTAATGAAAATGTGCAAGAGTTGCCCCTTGAGCCAGCCATGGGGCTATAAATAGAGCCCCCATCAAATAGAGCCATTATACCCCTTCACTGGGCAAATCGTGGGCCGACCGAACGCTGCAGTCCAATTGACCAGACGCAGCACCGGACGTGGCAGTCAGTGAATACTGGACGCGTCCGGTCGGCATACCAGACATGTCTGGTAGCCTCAGACTACCACGTGTTCCGTTCAAATCATCATAGCCAGTTACCGCGCATACTACCGATGACCGGACGCTCACACCGGACGCAACTCAATTGACCGGATGCTCCACCGTCGAGTCTGGTCGAGTCCAGTAAGCCACCAGGGCCTGACCTGGACATGTCTAGTAGAGACTGACCGGACAGCTGAGCCTCAGCGTCCAGTCAAGTATAGTAAGCACCCATGGACTGATCAAGACACGTCCGGTCACATCGGACCAGACGCTGCCAGCGTCCGGTTCACTTCACTACGGAATACTGTTTTTCTGAGTCATACCGGACGTGTCCGGTGTGGCGACCAGATGCGTTCGGTCGCTGAGTCTGCCACCGAATATCGGACATGTCCGGTCATCACACCGGACGTGTCCGGTCACTCTGTAACTAGCGCGACTACCTCCTCTTCGACTCTATCTTCTTCACCCTTGCTCAAATGTACCAACCACCAAGTGTATCACCATGTGCACATGTGTTAGCGTATTTTCACAAACATTTTCAAGGGTGTTCATACTTCACTAGATCCTAAATACATATGCAATGAATTAGAGCATCTAGTGGCACTTTGATAACCGCATTTCGATACGAGTTTCACTTCCTCTTAATAGTACGGCTATCTATCCTAAATGTGATAACACTCACTAAGTGTCTTGATCACTAAAACAAAATGGCTCCTATATTTTATACCTTTGCCTTGAGCCTTTTGTTTTTCTCTTTCTTCTTTTCCAAGTTCAAGCATTTGATCATCACCATGCCATCACCTTTGTCTTGATCTTCGTCATTGCTTCATCACTTGGAGTAGTGCTACCTATCTCATAATCACTTTGATAAACTAGGTTAGCACTTAGGGTTTCATCAATTAACCAAAACCAAACTAGAGCTTTCAATCTCCCCCTTTTTGGTAATTGATGACAACCCTTATACAAAGATATGAATTAAGGTTCATTTGAATCCATGTTGCTTGCCCAAGCATATTTACCATGTGTAAAAGAATATGGACAAGTTTTATGAACTCCAAATGGTAGTAATTGCTCCCCCTACATATGTGCTAAGAGTTTGGATTGTAGCTTGCACATATGCCTAGATTGGACATATAGGAGTCAATTTCTACCAAATGATGCTAAGGTATAAGAGATAGACCTTTGAAGCGTGATACCAATTGGAGTGCACCAATATGCCATCCTTAGCACCATTAGTAGCTAGACATTCACAAAAACTAGAATACCCCGTGAGATCAATATTACATGCAAGGGTCTAGTTTCCATAGAATGAACATAAGTCTAGTTACTTAGCCTATGCATGCTAGTTTTTCATTTCAACATTCAAACCTACAACTACCATACACCACACAAGCATGGATTTTTGAAATTAAAACTTATGCCATGCAAGCAAACATATGTAATGCTCATTCAAATGCACCATACAAGTTTATGAGCTTGCTCCCCCTATTTGTATGCTCAAAATTTGAATTGATCCCCTTCTTTTGTCATATATTATCTCTCCCTTTGTTTCACTATCTTTGTACACTATTTCTCCCCCTTTGTCATCAATGACCACAAATGCTTAAAGTATAGATAGGGGTGACCTCAAATTATAGATATGTTGGGGTAAAGCCATGTGAAATGAGGATCATTTTCCCAATTTGGTTCAATCTAGATTACTTGCAAAAGATATTTAACTCGGTTTGATCCAAGGACAAGCTTCTTCACACCTCCAAATAAGGGTTATCTTGTACCATGTTGAGTTAAACACTTATAGCTCATTTTCCAAATCAAACACTAGGTTTACAAGCCCATAAACATGTCATATGCTACCACTAGATCATTTCAAACATACAAGCAATAGTGGTACCATACAAGCATTAAATTCATTTGATTTTTATGAATGAGCCTATTCAAATGTGAAATATGTCTAGATGCACTAATCATGTCCTTAGCAAAGATGTATGCCATGCCTAATCAACTTTTACCTTGGATTGCTTGAAGGAGAGGCATGTCTATAATGGGGTTGCATCAACACATATTGGAGAAGTCAAGTATGTTCAATTCATTCCTTAGCTTGCAAAACCTTTTCTCATCAAGTGGCTTGGTGAATATGTCGGCAAGTTGATCTTCGGTGCCCACACTCTCAATGTAAATGTCCCCTTTTTGTTGGTGATCTCTTATGAAGTGATGATGGACATCTATATGCTTTGTTCTTGAGTGTTGAACCGGGTTGTTGGTGAGCTTTATGGCACTTTCATTGTCACATAGCAATGGCACTTGCTTGAACTTGATTCCAAAGTCACTCAAGGTAGCCTTCATCCAAAGTAATTGAGCACAACAACTACCGGCCGAAATGTACTCCGCTTCGGTGGTTGAAAGTGCTACACTGTTTTGATTCTTTGATGACTAAGACACAAGTGATCTTCCCAATAGTTGACATGTGCCTGATGTGCTCTTTCTCTCAACTTTGCATCTCGCATAATCGGAATCCGAATATCCAATCAACTCAAATCTTGCTCCTTTAGGGATACCATAATCCAACATGTTGTGTATGCTTCAAGTACCTCAATATTCTCTTTGTTGCCTTCAAATGACTTTCTCTTGGTGAGGCTTGAAATCTTGCACACATGCATACACTAAACATCACATCTGGCCTTGATGCGGTCACATAGAGTAGACTTCCAATCATGGACCGATACATCTTTTGATCCACCATGTTGCCACTAGCATCACTATCTAAGCTTCCACTTGTCCCCATTGGTGTGCTAATAGCTTTACTCTCATCCATTTCAAATTTCTTGAGCATGTCCTTGATATACTTGCCTTGACTCACAAATGTGCTATTCTTCATTTGCTTGATTTGAAGACCAAGGAAGTAACTAAGTTCTCCAATCATAGACATCTCAAACTCACTTGCCATCATCTTGCCAAACTCCTCACAAAATTCTTGATTTGTTGATCCAAAAATGATATCATCAACATAGATTTGCATTACAAACAAGTCATTTCCAAGCTTCTTGGTGAAGAGAGTGGTGTCAACTTTTCCCATCTTGAATCCCTTAGAGAGTAGGAAATCCCTTAATCTCTCATACCATGCTCTAGGTGCTTGTTTCAATCCATACAAAGCCTTTCTCAACTTGTAGACATGGTTGGGTTTCTTCTCATCCTCAAAACTAGAAGGTTGCTCAACATACACAAGCTCATTTATGTACCCATTGAGAAATAAACTTTTCACATCCATTTGGTACAACTTGATGTTGTGGGCATAAGCATAGGCTAACAAGATCCTAATTGCTTCCAGTCTTGCAACTGGAGCATATGTTTCTCCAAAGTCAAGACCTTCAACTTGAGTGTAACCTTGAGCCACCAATCTTGCTTTGTTCCTTATTACTATCCCATCTTGATCTTGCTTGTTCCGAAAGACCCACTTAGTTCCAATCACATTATGATCCTTAGGCCTCTCAACTAAATCCCATACTTGGTTTCTTGTGAAGTTGTTTAGCTCTTCATGCATAGCATTTATCCAATCAACAAACATCCTTCAAAGCTTAATCTATCTTCTTAGGTTCAATGGATGACACAAATGAGAAATGCTCACAAAATGAAGCCAATCTTGATCTTGTTTGCACCCCTCTTGAAATATCACCAATGATAGTGTCCAATGGATGATCTCTTGCAACATTGGTTGGTTGAAGCACTTGCACTTGATTGCTAGCATTTGTTTGATCACTTGGTTGAGATGATGAACTAGCCATTTGTTGATTTTGCACATTGACATTACTAGGTGCTTGCTTGGATTTGATCATGAGAACCATTAGCTTGCACATTTGAGTTAGAGAGCACTTGATTCTTGTCATCTTCAACATCAATCACCTCTCTAGGCCTTAACTCACCAATGTCCATGTTCTTCATTGCATTGACCAATTAAGTGCCTCTTACATCATCTAGATTCTCATCTTACTCTTGGGAACCTATTTGTTTCATCAAACTCCACATCATGAACCTCCTCAAGAGTGCCACTAGCCAAATTCCAAACTCTATAAGCCTTGCTAGTAGTGGAGTAACCAAGCAAGAACCCTTCATCACATTTCTTTTCAAACTTGCTCAATCTAGTGCCTTTCTTCAATATATAGCATTTACAACCAAAAACCTGAAAGTATGCTATGTTGGGCTTTCTTCCATTCAATAGCTCATAAGGTGTCTTCTCCATCATGGGGTGACAATAGAGTCAGTTGCTATAGTAGCAAGCCATGTTGATTGCTTCGGCCCAAAATGAATGACTCACATTGTACTCACTCAACATTGATCTTGCCATATCAATCAAGGTTCTGTTGTGATCTTTCAACTAGCCCATTTGATTGAGGAGTATACTTGGCCAAGAATTGATGTCTAACTCCAAATTCATCACATAACTCATCAACTCTAGTATTCTTGAATTCACTACCATTGTCACTTCTAACTTTCTTGATTGTTGTTTCAAACTCATTGTGAATGCCTTTAACAAAATGATTTGAATGTAGCAAACACATCACTCTTATCAACAAGAAAGAACACCCATGTGTATCTAGTGAGATCATCCACAATCACAAATCCATATTTGTTTCCACCTAATGCTAGTGTATGTAGTTGGTCCAAACAAGTCCATGTGCATAACTCAAATGCCTTAGATGTGCTCATCATGCTCTTTTTAGGATGTGTATTACCAACTTATTTTCCAGGCTTGACATGCACTACATAACTTATCCTTCTCAAATGTGACATCTTTCAAGCCTCTAACTAAGTCATGCTTAATCAATTTGTTCAATTGTTTCATTCCAACATGACCAAGCCTTCTATGCCATAACCAACCCATGCTAGACTTAGTGATCAAACATGTTGACAATTGAGCTTCTGTAGCATTGAAATCAACTAAGTATAGATTCTCATATCTAAATCCTTTGAATATCAAGTTAGAGCCATCTACACTTATGATCTCTACATCATCCACACCAAATATGCACTTGAAACCAAGATCACACAATTGGGCTACCGATAATAGATTGAAGTTCAAGCTCTCTACTAGTAGCACATTGGAAATGCTCAAGTCATTGGACATTGCAATCTTACCAAGCCCTTTGACCTTGTCCTTTGCCATTGTCATCCAAATGTGATACTATCAATCCCATTGCTCTTGCTTTCATTGATTGAATTGAACATTCTTGAATCACCGGTCATGTGTTGTGTGCACCCACTATCAAGCACCCAATGCCTTCCTCTGGTTTTATAGTTTACCTACAAAAGAAGATCAATTCTTTTTAGGTACCCAAACTTACTTGGGTCCTTGTAGGTTAGTCACCAAGTCTTTGGTACCCAAATGGCCTTCTTCTTTGGGCCCACAATTGGTGTACCAATGAACTTAGCCTTCACACCATTGGCACCCTTATAAAGCATGTAACAAGAATCAAATTTGATTGAGGATACATTAGGTAGCTTGTTCTTGTTAGTCTTGCAATTTTGCTCTATATGCCCAACTTGCTTGCATCTATTACAAAATTGAACCATTGCCCTTCACAAAGCTAGCTTTGGGAGTGACAAAGGCCACCTTGCCTTTCTTGGGGGTATAGCCTAATCCCTCTTTGTTGAGAGAAAACCTTTGGCTACCCAAGCACTTTAGCAAGCAGGCATTTCCACCATAGGCATTGCCTAAGGCACGAGTGAGCTCATTCACCTCCTTCTTGAGGGTTTCATTTTCCACCATTAGTGATGTATCATTCATAGGTGGAGTGGTAATGGTTGTGCTACAAGAAGTGTTATTGGGAGCAACAATAATGGGTTCATGAAAAGATTCATCAATAAGATCACATGTTAGTCCCACATCATATGTTACTATCGCTTGCTCCTTCTTGGCTTCCTCCACTTTGACTTGCTCAATGAGAGAGGAGTGAGCCTTTTCAAGCTTAGAGTGAGCTTTGCTAAGCTTCTCATGGGCTTCCATTAGCCTCTCATGAGTGGCATTGAGCTCATCAAAGGATTGCTCAAGAGATTTTAGCTTCTTGTGCAATTCTTTGCACTCGTTTCTCTTCATCTCATTGCAAGCATGCGCTTGCTCACACATGTCCAAGAGCTCCTCCTTGGAGTATTCCTCCTCCTCCTCATCATCATCATCATTATCATTCCTACAAGAGTCACTTTCACATTCATCATCATCACTCTCATCATATTTTACCTTGGTAGGCTTTGCCATGAGGCATGTTGATGGAGTGTCGAAGATGGAGGGCTTGTCATTGATGGCAATGCTTGCTAGTGCTCTCTTGATAGACTTCTTACCATCATCACTAGAGTCATCACTATCCAATGAGCCATCACTATCCCAAGTGACTACATAGTGTCGGTGTTTTAGTACGAGCACCGACAAGTAAATTTATAGTAATGCGCGTTAGGCTCGGATGGTGTGCTAAAGGACACAAGATTTATACTAGTTTGGGCCGAATGTCCCTACGTCCAGTTTATTGCTGCTCGTCTTATTAGCAGTGGGAACGGTCTATAGTAAGGGGTACAAACGATCGAGAGAGGGACTGGTCCCAAGTCTCTGATGGAAGGGTTGAAAGGAGGTCAAGAGCTTCATAGCAACTTGATTGTGTGTATGTGTGTCTTCCTGTTCGGTTCAAAGTCCGTCCCTCTTGATGGAGGAAGCGCATCCCCTTTTATAGAGGAAGGGGCTGGCTCTTACAAGGGTGAGGGTTTAGGATGTATACTCTACTTAGTCTTGTGGCTCACGTCTACCTGGCTTCGATCATCATTCTGCTAAGTATGAAGGAAGATAAGCGCCTATAATACTATTGATATCTCTGTAGAATGTCAGGTTGATTACAGAATGCTACCCTGTGCAGGGTGTGGGTTGTAGTACAGTGGTTTTGACTTATTGGCCTCTCCTAGCCTTGCTCCGCACGCCTTCTGGTTCCTGTGATTCTTCATCGAAGGGACGAGGGGTCAGGGTCCGGAGCGACGCCATGGTCAAGGCCTTCTGACTTGGCGGACCTGAGGGGTCGGGAAGCAGGTGCCATTCCCTCGGGTCCATAGCATGGTGATGAAATGTCCGTTGTGCGTGGAGATAGTAAATCCTTTTTTGGAGCATAGCGGTTGTCGTATATCTTCGTCGGGTTCCATGTCCTAGGGCTGAAGGCGGCGCCTACAACTCTACAGGGCGAGGAGCATGCACCTGTACAACCTTTCGAGCTCTATAGTGCCCAGAAGGGTCTAAAGCACCTGTCTCATCATCCCCTAGCAGTACTTTTCTTGCCAGGGCACAGGGTATGGTCCTTGGAGCCATGGTTGACCCAAACGTCTTGTCCTGCCTTGTACCTATCATCTTGAGGGAACGGGGAAAAGTTGTCTGGTAAGATGAATCTAGTCTTCAGATATGGAGTAGGGTGAGGCTCGTTCCTTGCCGTTGGGTGAAACAGAGACCAATCCCTATCTCTAGGGTGAGACCATCCCCGCCCCTCCGGGGTCGGGCGAGGCAGAATCTATCCCTCAGCCCTCGGGCAAGACCGAGCCTGCCCTAAAGGCGTCGGGCAAGACGAAGATTAGCCCTGAGCCCTCGGGCGAGGCAGAGCCACCTCAAAGGCATCGGGTGAGATAGAGATTAGCCCTGAGCCCTCGGGTGAGGCAGAGCCACCTCAAAGGTGTCGGGCGAGACGAAGTCTAGCCCTGAGCCCTCGGGCGAGGCCGAGCCACCTCAAAGGCGTTAGGCGAGACAGAGACTAACCCTGAGCCCTCGGACGAGGCAGAGCTATCTCAAAAAGGCATCAGGCGAGGCGGAACCAAACCCCTGTCATTCGAACAAGGGACGAAATGGCGCTCTTGTGTGTCCAGAAGTTTTTAATGTTCGGTGGTTTTTGGTTCCACCTTCTGGGGTATCCCGGTATTAGGTCCCTGATAGTAGCCCCCGAGCCTCTAGGTGATTCGAGCAGAACCGCCTAGAGGGTGTTTTTTGATTTCATCGGAGTTACTTTGCCTAAGGGTGCGCGCGAGCGCACCCGATTTGTGTAGCCCCTAGGTGATTCGAGTAGAGTCGCCTAGGGGGTTGTATCGGTCCCTTCGCAGGTAAGGCTAAAGGACTTAGTTTTTCATCAACTGGATGTTTTTCCGAGAGGGTCGTGGTATCCCATTCACTAGGGAACTCGTTTAGTGCTGGCCTAACTGGTGCTTGTGCCCTTGATTTTAGATCATTCATGGACCCTTCCTTAGTTGGGCCAGCCGCCGAGCTTCTAGGCCCTAGGTGTAACACCTCGGGTGTCTAAATATTAAAATCTGACATGTCATCATATGTATTGCAAAGCATTTGGCATTTGGTAAAAACTTTGATGTGCATTTATTAAAACAAGTTTACATTTGTGTAATGAGTGTTGAATTGTATTGTTTGACTCAAGTTCAAAGTTTGTCTGGGTTTTGAATTTTTCGAGAAAACCCCGCTTTTCGACATTTAAACCCTACCCTGAAAATCCATTTCAAAATCTAAGCATATTTTGGGGTTGGGCCCAAAAGCAAAAGTGTAGAGCTTGGCAAGTTATACAAAGTTTGTTTTTGGAGTTTTTCAAGTTGTTTAGAAAAATTTTGAGTAATTCAAAAAGGCGTAATTCGTTAAATTTCCCTATTCAAATTCAAAAGTTCATTTCAAAATCTAGACTGAATTAGGAGATGGTTATAAAAGCAAAGTTGTAGAACTTTTAATTTTGAACAACTTTTATTTTTGGAGATTTTTGAGTTGTTATGAAAATTTGAGAGTAATTTGAGAATTTTGGCGAATGGCAAACTTGTAATTACTGTGAACAGTGTACACCACCGAGGCTACACCACCGGCGACCTTCTTCGGCGTTCCAGGCGCGCGCGTGGACGTTCTCGGCTTCGTGCTGGCGCGAAGACATCTCCTGCGTGGCTTCCTTGAGCTTCTGAGTCGCGTTATAAGAACCAAAACGCCATCGTCGTCGTTCTTCTTTCTTCTCTATTTTTCCAGTCATCACCGCCGCAGCTCCGTCGAGCTTTTGCCATCGACCTAGCGCCGTTGCCGTCTTGGCAAAGCATGCTCTAGCTTCGCCGTATCTTTGCGCATCCAGCCAACCCACCAATTCAGCTAGTCTTGGTCGGGAACTCGAGTTGCATCGTCTTCTTCCTCGCGGCCGGCAATTCCTCCACCGAGCACGATTCGCCGTGGCTAGAGCTATACGGTGCATCTTCGTCCCTGGTTTTGGCTGATTCTGTTTCGTCTCGATGCTATAGTACTTAATCCATAGCTGGTTGCTCATTTTGATCACTGCAGTCGCTGGTACACCATCGCCAACGACGTGTTGCTCCGCCGTGATCACCGAGATCGTCGTCACGCCTCTCCGTTGCTTCTCCGACCTTGCTCCTTGCTTCAACGTGTTTGGGGTGAGCTACTGGTGCTTCCTCGACCTTTAGTTTGACCGCTACCAGTCTGTAGTCATCGACATAGCACTGTCGTGTCACCGCGTCCGCCATGGCCGACGACAAGCTAGTGTAAGGCCGTATCATGCATAGCATTATCCAATCAACAAACATCCTTCAAAGCTTAATCTATCTTCTTAGGTTCAATGGATGACACAAATGAGAAATGCTCACAAAATGAAGCCAATCTTGATCTTGTTTGCACCCCTCTTGAAATATCACCAATGATAGTGTCCAATGGATGATCTCTTGCAACATTGGTTGGTTGAAGCACTTGCACTTGATTGCTAGCATTTGTTTGATCACTTGGTTGAGATGATGAACTAGCCATTTGTTGATTTTGCACATTGACATTACTGGTGCTTGCTTGGATTTGATCATGAGAACCATTAGCTTGCACATTTGAGTTAGAGAGCACTTGATTCTTGTCATCTTCAACATCAATCACCTCTCTAGGCCTTAACTCACCAATGTCCATGTTCTTCATTGCATTGACCAATTAGTGCCTCTTACATCATCTAGATTCTCATCTTACTCTTGGGAACCATTTGTTTCATCAAACTCCACATCATGAACCTCCTCAAGAGTGCCACTAGCCAAATTCCAAACTCTATAAGCCTTGCTAGTAGTGGAGTAACCAAGCAAGAACCCTTCATCACATTTCTTTTCAAACTTGCTCAATCTAGTGCCTTTCTTCAATATATAGCATTTACAACCAAAAACCTGAAAGTATGCTATGTTGGGCTTTCTTCCATTCAATAGCTCATAAGGTGTCTTCTCCATCATGGGGTGACAATAGAGTCAGTTGCTATAGTAGCAAGCCTGTTGATTGCTTCGGCCCAAAATGAATGACTCACATTGTACTCACTCAACATTGATCTTGCCATATCAATCAAGGTTTGTTGTGATCTTTCAACTAGCCCATTTGATTGAGGAGTATACTTGGCCAAGAATTGATGTCTAACTCCAAATTCATCACATAACTCATCAACTCTAGTATTCTTGAATTCACTACCATTGTCACTTCTAACTTTCTTGATTGTTGTTTCAAACTCATTGTGAATGCCTTTAACAAAATGATTTGAATGTAGCAAACACATCACTCTTATCAACAAGAAAGAACACCCATGTGTATCTAGTGAGATCATCCACAATCACAAATCCATATTTGTTTCCACTAATGCTAGTGTATGTAGTTGGTCCAAACAAGTCCATGTGCATTAACTCAAATGCCTTAGATGTGCTCATCATGCTCTTTTTAGGATGTGTATTACCAACTTATTTTCCAGCTTGACATGCACTACATAACTTATCCTTCTCAAATGTGACATCTTTCAAGCCTCTAACTAAGTCATGCTTAATCAATTTGTTCAATTGTTTCATTCCAACATGACCAAGCCTTCTATGCCATAACCAACCCATGCTAGACTTAGTGATCAAACATGTTGACAATTGAGCTTCTGTAGCATTGAAATCAACTAAGTATAGATTCTCATATCTAAATCCTTTGAATATCAAGTTAGAGCCATCTACACTTATGATCTCTACATCATCCACACCAAATATGCACTTGAAACCAAGATCACACAATTGGGCTACCGATAATAGATTGAAGTTCAAGCTCTCTACTAGTAGCACATTGGAAATGCTCAAGTCATTGGACATTGCAATCTTACCAAGCCCTTTGACCTTGCCTTTGCCATTGTCATCAAATGTGATACTATCAATCCCATTGCTCTTGCTTTCATTGATTGAATTGAACATTCTTGAATCACCGGTCATGTGTTGTGTGCACCCACTATCAAGCACCCAATGCCTTCCTCTGGTTTTATAGTTTACCTACAAAAGAAGATCAATTCTTTTTAGGTACCCAAACTTACTTGGGTCCTTGTAGGTTAGTCACCAAGTCTTTGGTACCCAAATGGCCTTCTTCTTTGGGCCCACAATTGGTGTACCAATGAACTTAGCCTTCACACCATTGGCACCCTTATAAAGCATGTAACAAGAATCAAATTTGATTGAGGATACATTAGGTAGCTTGTTCTTGTTAGTCTTGCAATTTTGCTCTATATGCCCAACTTGCTTGCATCTATTACAAAACTAACCATTGCCCTTCACAAAGCTAGCTTTGGGAGTGACAAAGGCCACCTTGCCTTTCTTGGGGGTATAGCCTAATCCCTCTTTGTTGAGAGAAAACCTTTGGCTACCCAAGCACTTTAGCAAGCAGGCATTTCCACCATAGGCATTGCCTAAGGCACGAGTGAGCTCATTCACCTCCTTCTTGAGGGTTTCATTTTCCACCATTAGTGATGTATCATTCATAGGTGGAGTGGTAATGGTTGTGCTACAAGAAGTGTTATTGGGAGCAACAATAATGGGTTCATGAAAAGATTCATCAATAAGATCACATGTTAGTCCCACATCATATGTTACTATCGCTTGCTCCTTCTTGGCTTCCTCCACTTTGACTTGCTCAATGAGAGAGGAGTGAGCCTTTTCAAGCTTAGAGTGAGCTTTGCTAAGCTTCTCATGGGCTTCCATTAGCCTCTCATGAGTGGCATTGAGCTCATCAAAGGATTGCTCAAGAGATTTTAGCTTCTTGTGCAATTCTTTGCACTCGTTTCTCTTCATCTCATTGCAAGCATGCGCTTGCTCACACATGTCCAAGAGCTCCTCCTTGGAGTATTCCTCCTCCTCATCATCATCATCATCATTATCATTCCTACAAGAGTCACTTTCACATTCATCATCATCACTCTCATCATATTTTACCTTGGTAGGCTTTGCCATGAGGCATGTTGATGGAGTGTCGAAGATGGAGGGCTTGTCATTGATGGCAATGCTTGCTAGTGCTCTCTTGATAGACTTCTTACCATCATCACTAGAGTCATCACTATCCAATGAGCCATCACTATCCCAAGTGACTACATAGTGTCGGTGTTTTATACGAGCACCGACAAGTAAATTTATAGTAATGCGCGTTAGGCTCGGATGGTGTGCTAAAGGACACAAGATTTATACTAGTTTGGGCCGAATGTCCCTACGTCCAGTTTATTGCTGCTCGTCTTATTAGCACTGGGAACAGTCTGTAGTAAGGGGTACAAATGATCGAGAAAGGGACTGGTCCCAAGTCTCTGATGGAAGGGTTGAAAGGAGGTCAAGAGCTTCATAGCAATTTGATTGTGTGTATGTGTGTCTTCCTGTTCGGTTCAAAGTCCGTCCCTCTTGATGGAGGAAGCGCATCCCCTTTTATAGAGGAAGGGACTGGCTCTTACAAGGGTGAGGGTTTAGGATGTATACTCTACTTAGTCTTGTGGCTCACATCTACCTGGCTTCGATCATCATTCTGCTGAGTATGAAGGAAGATAAGCGCCTACAATACTATTGATAGTCTCTATAGAATGTCAGGTTGATTACAGAATGCTGCCCTGTGCAGGGTGTGGGTTGTAGTACAGTGGTTTTGACTTATTGGCCTCTCCTAGCCTTGCTCCGCATGCCTTCTAGTTCCTATGATTCTTCAGTCGAAGGGACGAGGGGTCAGGGTCTGGAGCGACGCCAGTGGTCAAGGCCTTCTAACTTGGCGGACCTAAGGGGTTGGGAAGCAGGTGCCATTCCCTCGGGTCCATAGCATGGTGACGGAATGTCCATCGTGCAGTGGAGATAGTAAATCCTTTTCTGGAGCATAGCGGTTGTCATATATCTTCGTCGGGTTCCGTGTCCTAGGGCTGAAGGTGGCGCCTACAACTCTACAGGGTGAGGAGCACGCACCTGTACAACCTTTCGGGCTCTATGGTGCCTAGAAGGGTCTAAAGCACCTGTCTCATCATCCCCTGGCAGTACTTTTCCTGCCAGGGCATAGGGTATGGTCCTTGGAGCCACGGTTGACCCAAACGTCTTGTCTTGCCTTGTACCTATCATCTTGAGGGAACGAGGAGAAGTTGTCAGGTAAGATGAATCCGGTCTTTAGATATGGAGCAGGGTGAGGCTCATTCCTTGCTGTTGGGTGAAATAGAGACCAATCCCTATCTCTAGGGCGAGACCATCCCCGCCCCTCCGGGGTCAGGCAAGGCAGAATCTATCCCTCAGCCCTCGGGCAAGACCGAGCCTGCCCTAAAGGCGTCGGGCGAGATGAAGATTAGCCCTGAGCCCTCGAGCGAGGCAGAGCCACCTCAAAGGCATCGGGTGAGATAGAGATTAGACCTAAGCCCTCGGGCGAGGCAGAGCCACCTCAAAGGCGTCGGGCGAGACGAAGTCTAGCCCTGAGCCCTTGGGCGAGGCCGAGCCACCTCAAAGGCGTTAGGCGAGATGGAGACTAACCCTGAGCCCTCGGACGAGGCAGAGCTATCTCAAAAAGGCATCGGGCGAGGCGGAACCAAACCCCTATCATTCGAACAAGGGACGAAACGGCGCTCTTGTGCGTCTAGAAGTTTTTAACGTTTGGTGGTTTTTGGTTCCACCTTCTGGGGTACCCCGGTATTAGGTCTCTGACAGTAGCCCCCTGAGCCTCTAGGTGATTCGAGCAGAACCGCCTAGAGGGTGTTTTTTGATTTCATCGGAGTTACTTTGCCTAAGGGTGCGCGCGAGCGCACCCGATTTGTGTAGCCCCTAGGTGATTCGAGTAGAGTCGCCTAGGGGGGTTGTATCGGTCCCTTCGTAGGTAAGGCTAAAGGACTTAGTTTTTCATCAACTGGATGTTTTTCCGAGAGGGTCATGGTATCCCATTCACGAGGAACTCATTCAGTGCTGGCCTAACTGGTGCTTGTGCCCTTGATTTTGGATCGTTCACGGACCCTTCCTTAGTTGGGCCAGCCGCCGAGCTTCTAGGCCCTAGGTGTAACACCTCGGGTGTCTAAATATTAAAATCTGACATGTCATCATATGCATTGCAAAGCATTTGGCATTTGGTAAAAACTTTGATGTGCATTTATTAAAACAAGTTTACATTTGTGTAATGAGTGTTGAATTGTATTGTTTGACTCAAGTTCAAAGTTTGTATGGGTTTTGAATTTTTTCGAGAAAACCCCGCTTTTCGACATTTAAACCCTACCCTGAAAATCCATTTCAAAATCTAAGCATATTTTGGGGTTGGGCCCAAAAGCAAAAGTGTAGAGCTTGGCAAGTTATACAAAGTTTGTTTTTGGAGTTTTTCAAGTTGTTTAGAAAAATTTTGAGTAATTCAAAAAGGCGTAATTCGTTAAATTTCCCTATTCAAATTCAAAAGTTCATTTCAAAATCTAGACCGAATTAGGAGATGGTTATAAAAGCAAAGTTGTAGAACTTTTGATTTTGAACAACTTTTATTTTTGGAGATTTTTGAGTTGTTATGAAAATTTGAGAGTAATTTGAGAATTTTGGCGAATGGCAAACTTGTAATTACTGTGAACAGTGTCCACCGCCGAGGCTACACCACCGGCGACCTTCTTCGGCGTTCTAGGCGCGCGCGTGGACGTTCTCGGCTTTGCACTGGCACGGAGATGTCTCCTGCGTGGCTTCCTTGAGCTTCTGAGTCGCGTTATAAGAACCAAAACGCCGTCGTCGTCGTTCTTCTTTCTTCTATGTTTTTCTAGTCATCACCGCCGCAGCTCCGTCGAGCTTTTGCCATCGACCTAGCGCCGTTGCCATCTCGGCAAAGCGTGCTCCAGCTTCAGCCAGTATCTTTGCGCATCCAGCCAACCCACCAATTCGGCTAGTCTTGGTCGGGAACTCGAGTTGCATCGTCTTCTTCCTCGCGGCCGGCAATTCCTCCGCCGAGCGCGATTCGCCGTGGCCAGAGCTATACGGTGCATCTTCGTCCCTGGTTTTGGCTGATTCTGTTTCGTCTCGATGCTGTAGTACTTAATCCATAGCTGGTTGCTCATTTTGATCACTGCAGTCGCCGGTACACCATCGCCGACGACGTGTTGCTCCGCCGTGATCACCGAGATCGTCGTCACGCCTCTCCGTTGCTTCTCCGACCTTGCTCCTTGCTTCAACGTGTTCGGGGTGAGCTACTGGTGCTTCCTCGACCTTTAGTTTGACCGCTACCTGTCTGTAGTCATCGGCGTAGCGCTGCCGTGTCACCGCGTCCGCCATGGCCGACGACGAGCTAGTGTAAGGCCGTAATCAGTGCTGATAGGGACGTCAATCGATGCGCCTAGGCTTGGTGATTATTTTGGTACGTTGGCCGTCGCCGTTGATCTCACCGTCGGCGAAGAAATCGCTGGTCAGAGCCATCGCTGCCGTGGTCAACGTCGGAGGTTGAAGATGACATGTGGGACCCGTTGTCAGTGACTCAGCGTTCAAATGATTTTTCTATTTTCAGATTTGAATGAATAGTGTCTGTTTTTGTTAATTTTGTGTAGGTTTATTTAGAGCTCCAAAAATTATGAAAATTTTTGTGTGACCTCTCTGTGATGTATAGTATTTAAGAAAAATATGAAATAATGTTTTTCAGTACTTTTTGAATGTGATAAAAATTGCTCAATTTATTAATAAATGGATTTCCATGATTTTTCCAGGCTTATCTATTTATCCAAAAATTATGAAATTTGTTTTGCCACTTAGTTAACATGTAATGAACATGTACTAAAATGTTGAGCTCAATTAGAATAAGTTGATTTATTTCATAATTTTGAATTAAATAATTAATTCATAAAAGCGAATAGTAACCTTTAATGATTTAGGTTTTTGTTTGGACTTTTGGATTGAGTGATGACCTTGGGTCATTAGTGATGATGATCCTTGGCAATTGATGTATGTGTTATGAAAAAGATTTAGTTGTTGACTTGCAACTGTACCGCGAAGGAAAGTTGTATTCAAATTGTTAATTTTGTATCCATCATCGAGCATCATATTTAGTATTCCGCATCATGTTAAACATGGCATTGTTATTATGTGTAGTGAACGAAGGTGAAAACATGGTAGTTAATCAAGCTATAGAGGAGGTTAATCCATCTGTTGAGGTCGGATCGAATCCTTGTGTAACGTCGCAGGAGCCAGACTTTTCCGTCAACGAAGGCAAGCCCCGGATGCATACAACCCTACCTTGTGTTTTATAAATAAATTTCGCTTTTGCTTTCCGTTACTGCATTAAGTAATTAGGAGTTAAGTAAAAGCCTAATTGTTGCATTACCACCCTTGTTATTCCATGTTTACCATATTACCAGTTTTAAATTCGTATATGTCTAGTTTTGCTTAGCTATGCGTAGAACGATGAAAGTCAGGTGACTACCTGCCACCTGCAAGTTTTAAATGGAACATTGGTTAACTTTGTTAGCATGTGATATGGGAATGTGGAGTAATAAATCTAGACCGGGCGGACTCGGTGTGTGTGAGCCACAAGACATGGAGGTCTTGTGAGCGGGTTCTTTCCTGCCTGTGTCGATTAAGGCACGTCCGTTGTTGAATTGTATAAGGTGAGAACTTGTAGTACTAACCACATACTCCGGTAAGCCTGAACTTGGCAATTCTATTACGAGAATGGCTACTCGCACACTGGGAGTGGAGAGATGGCTGGGAATAGCATGTACCCACGTGGCCATGGGATGGAATGGTGGAGTACTATGTTCTCGGGTGGCGCAGACCCGTTCTTGTTTTAGGGGATCCGAGGGTAGGTTGGTATATGCAGGTCGGGGACCTGCATATGTCGTGTGGTCTAGGAATCCCTAGCTGGGCTTAATCGGTTCGAATTGTCGTTGCTCCTCGGTTAAGGAGACTCAACTCACTGTTCATCATCGTAGAATTAATAACCAGAACTTGAATAAGGCTTGTGAAGGTGCTGGATATAAAGTTTCATGATCTCAGTGCGGATCGTGTCAGCTTTGTATATAATTCTTAAGAAGTTTTCTATATAAAGAATGTTGTTAAAAGAGCTTTTATGCAAAAGAACTTTGATCAATTGTTAAAGCTATACCTTGAATCCCTGAGCCTGCATTACTGAGTTTATCAGTTAATATTTCGGATAAGTCTTGTTGAGTACTTCTGTACTCAGGGTTCGTTGACCCCTTGTTGCAGGTGAGCCTCATGAGCAGATCTGTTTTGGATCAGTGCTGCATGACTATCGTTCGTTCTGACGATGAGAAGTAAATGTGTGATCCTTGGGCAGGATGTTTATTTTGTGTGATAAGTTTATGTTAATTATGCCACTCCACTACTACTATGGTTTGTAATAATTATCGAACTTAGTTGTAAGGTTTGAAACAACTAGTTTGTAAACTAAGTTATCGTAAGACTTCCGCTATTTTACTCTGATGTATATATTTGAATAAATGTTGTAATACTGCAATGACTCTGTAACGTGATCCTGCTCAGAAATCAGTGGATGATTCGGGGTTCCCCGAGGACACCCGACAGTCTTTTTAAGTTATTGGAAACATATGCATAAATGTCAAAGGTCGTCGGACAGTGACAGGTGCATGTGGGCCCTATAACTTAGGAGGTTCTGCCACAGAATGGTATCAGAGCGATCGTTACAAGGTTTTTGTTGTATTGTTTTACAAAAACTTCAAAATGAATTGGGATGACTAAATTTAACTTGAAAATTTGGTCCAAATTGCTTCTGACTTATCTTATTTCTTTCTCACCATTCCCTATTTGATTAAAAGGTTTTTGTGTGGTGGAGTAGTAATTATACTATGCCCTATATAAAAATAAATGTTGTTTAGGTGCATTATAAACTTTGATGTTTTTGTTCGTAAGAATGATGCATGCATCATGAATAATTCACTTGTTACTTCCTTCACCTCTTAGTCTGGAATTAAGTAGTGAGTCTGGTTGGAGGAATATAATCCATCTTAGCTACTTTTTGGATTTTGATCAAATGGTCTTACTTGGATTAAATTGGCTTCCTACAGTATGGCTCGTGCCAAGATGACGCCCCGTAAGTCCACCGGACCCAAAGGAGTTCCTCGTCACCAACTTGCCCCTAGAAATGATGGTGCTAGCAGTAGCAGTACTAGGCCTGATCCCTAGGCAGAGATATTGAGGGTTTCTATGGAGTTAGCACAATCTACGAGAGATAGGGCTTTGGATGTTATACAAATAGGAGAATTACAGGGTCAATTGAGGCAGCTCACCACCGCACATAGGAACTGCGAAAGTATGTTAGTTCGTACTGGTGGAAGGAAGAAATGAAGCTTGGCACAGGGAAAATGTAGCTAGAGCTAGAACTCATGAGCTAGAATTCTATGTAGACGATTTAGAAGAACATAATACATATCTACATGAGGAAGTTCATAGGCTTAGCAATCTACTAAATCCGAATCATGAGCCTCAAGCTGATGCCATGGACCCCGGTGTCATCCTTGCCGATGATGATGAATCGGGAGAGGAAGAAGAAGATCCTGAAGAATTAGTAATGATCGATGAAAGCAATGATGAAGGCGGTAATAATTCCGGAATGGATACCGAGCCTGAAGTTTGAAGAAATTGAGGAAAAGAGTAGAGTTGTATAATAGTAGCTCTAGCTAAGTTATGTAGTTTTGTTCTCGTACTCGTGGGTTTGTTTGTACATTAGTAAACTCTATGTAAGGTGTCTAGAGTAAGCTTTGGTACAATTCAATAAAGACATGTGAATGAAGTTTGGTTTGTTATGAGCAGATGCGTCGTACACGGGGTTCATTTATTCTGGGAACTTCACATGATGAGGACGGTATTCCAGATCCGCCACCAGTTCCAACCAATTTAGCTGATGCTATAACTACACTTGTCAATGTGACGGCTGAAAATTATCGTTTGCTTCATGAGATGGCTTAGAGTAATCAGAATCAGATGTACGGAAACCGTGGACGCCACCATAACCGATAGAAGGCTACATATGTTGATTTTACAGACACAAGACCCTCGGTGTTCACCAAGGCAGATGAACCATTGGAGGCTGATGACTAGCTTCGAACCATGGAATAGAAATTTGACCTTATCCCATGCACGGAGTATCAGAAACCTACATTTGCCGCCCAACAACTTAGAGGAGCAGCAAGTGCTTGGTGGGCAAACTTAGTGGCTATGCAACCAACTGGCATTCCAATAACTTGGGCTGAGTTCCATACAGCCTTCAGAGCCCATTATATTCCTGAAGGAGTTATGGCTATGAAGCTAGATGAATTCCTTGCTTTGAAACAAGGAGATCAAACCGTGATGCAGTATGTGGGAAGATTTAATCATCTATCCCAATATGCATCCGAACATGTCAATACTGATGCCAAGAAGAAGAGGTGGTTTATGAGAGGCCTGAATACCAAGTTGCAGACTATGATGACCACTTGCACCAATGTTACTTACCATGAGGTAGTAAATATTGCAATTGCTTTAGAGTCAAAGTATCGGCAGCATAAGGAGCTCAAAAAGAAAAAGAGTGTGCCGTCTAGATCTTTTGGGGGAAATCAGAAGAGGCAGAGGGTGATTTATCATCCAGTATAGCATAATCGTCCTCCTTATCGTCCGCCGCAGTTCCAAGCTGGGCAACAGTCAAATGTCCGTCCTGCTATAACATATCCGAGTTCACAGTCAACCAATGCTCCTGGTGGCAATGCTCCAACATCCTAGGGTCACAACTATCCATGCTACAATTGTGGAAGGACTGGTCATTTCTCTAGGGAATGTCCATATCCTAGGCAGGCTAATCAAAATTATCAGAAGGCTCCTGCCAATCAACAATAGGGTCAGGCACCAAACAAGAACCACAATCAGAATGCTCAGAAGGGCAAAGATGAGAGGAAGACAGGACGGGTGTTCTATATTCAAGCTGGAGAAATTCCGGAAGGGGAGCCAGTGATGATGGGTATGTTTCCTATTGCCAATCACCCTGTAGTTATACTTTTTGATTTTGGCGCATCGCATTCATTCATTAATAGAACATTTGTCGTGAAGCATGAAATTTCAATTGGGGCAACAAAGGAAAGTTTCTTTATACAGTCGCCCGGGGGACGTCTGTGTACTAAGGAAATGGTATACCAGGTACCCGTAAACCTGGGTGGGCATATTTTTCCCACTACCATGATTATCCTTAAGGATCAGGATATAGATGTAATCTTGGGAATGAATTGGATGTTCCAGCATAAGGCTGTTATAGATGCTTTGAATAGGACCTTAAGAGTGAGTTTGCCTGATAATAATTCTCAACTTCTTATCCAACTTCCAACCCTAAGAAAATCAGTAGGCAAGATTTGTGCAACTGCTGTCAAAGAGATTAGAGATATTCCGGTAGTGTGTGAATTTCCGGATGTGTTTCCTGAAGATTTACTCGGTCTACCACCTGATAGGGATGTACAGTTCAATATAGAGTTACAACCTGGAACAGCTCTGATTTCTCGGAGAGCTTATAGGATGCCACCTAAGGAATTGGCCGAGTTGAAAACTCAGTTACAAGAATTGATTGAGAAAGGGTTTATCCAACCTAGTTCTTCACCTTGGGGATGTCCAGGCAATTTTTGTGAAAAAGAAAGATGAGACTTTGAGGTTATGTGTCGACTATCGTCCATTGAATGAAGTGACCATCAAGAATAAGTATCCATTACCTCGGATAGATCTGCTTTTTGATCAATTGGCTAGAGCCAAAGTTTTCTCCAAGATAGATTTGAGATCAGGATATCACCAAATCAAGATAAAGCCTGAAGATATTCCCAAAACGGCATTTACCACAAGATATGGATTATATGAATACTTGGTAATGTCTTTTGGTTTGACAAATGCTCCAGCTCATTTCATGTATCTAATGAACTCAGTATTCATGCCTGAGCTAGACAAGTTTGTAGTGGTGTTTATTGATGACATTTTAGTATATTCCAAGAATAAGAAAGAACATGCAGAACATCTCAGAATTGTTCTGACCTGCTTGAGAGAACATCAACTATATGCCAAGTTCAAGCAAGTGTGATTTTTGGCTTAAGGAAGTGCAATTTCTTGGACATGTCTTATCAGCCGAAGGAGTTGTAGTTGATCCCAGCAAAGTGAAAGATGTGCTTGATTGGAAACCGCCAGCCACAGTTCATCAAGTTCGGAGTTTTCTGGGTCTGGCGGGATATTACCGTCGGTTTATTCCAGATTTCTCAAAGATATCAAAGTCCATAACTGAATTGTTGAAGAACCAAGTTAAGTTTGTCTGGTCATCAGATTGTGAGAAGGCTTTCTAGACTTTGAAGAGACTTCTTAACCACTAGCACCAGTATTAGCCCAACCTGACATCGAGAAGCCATTTGATGTTTATTGTGATGCTTCAGGTATTGGTATTGGATGTGTGTTGATGCAAGAAGGCCGAGTCATTGCCTATGCATCTAGGCAACTTAAGCAACATGAAGAACACTATCCGACTCATGACTTGGAGTTAGCAGCTGTGGTTCATGCTCTGAAGATTTGGCGGCATTACCTGCTTGGTAATACGTGTCATATGTATACAGACCACAAAAGCTTAAAGTATATCTTCACCCAGTCAGAGTTAAACATGCGACAAAGAAGATGGTTAGAACTGATTAAGGATTATGATTTGGAAGTACATTATCACCCTAGTAAAGCAAATGTAGTTGCAGATGCCCTTAGTCACAAAGGTTATTGCAATTGTCTAACAGTGAGAACAATGGGTTTGAATTTATGTCAAGAAATGGAAAAGCTGAATGTACAAGTAATTCAACAAGGAAGTTTGACCAACATAATTGTTGAAGCCACTATTTGAGATCACGTTATTGCTGCTCAGAAGGAAAACAAGGGTATAGCCATATCAAGGAAAGAGTCAAGAATGGAAAAGCGGAATGCTTTAGTATTGACAATGAAGATGTGTTATGGTTCAAGGATCGCCTAGTGGTACCAAAAGTTCCTGAGTTGCGGCAGTCAATTCTAGATGAGGCACATGCTACTAGGTTATCCAATCCATCCGGGAAGTAACAAGATGTACCATGACTTGAAGCAAAGATTCTGGTGGACTAAAATGAAAATAGAGATTGCTAGATACATAGCAAAGTGTGACACTTGTCAAAAGGTGAAAGCTATACATTTGAGATCTGCTGGTGAATTACAACCATTACCTATTCCATCTTGGAAGTGGGAGGACATAAGTATGGACTTTATTGTTGGTCTACCCAAGACATCAAAGGGATTTGACTCAGTATGGGTTATTGTAGATCAACTCACTAAGTCAGCACATTTTCTTCCAGTCAAGACAATATATCCCACAATCCAATATGCCAAGATGTATTTAGCAAGAATCATGAGTCTCCATGGAGTACCCAAGACTATTGTGTCAGATAGAGGTACACAGTTTGTCTCCAACTTTTGGAAACAATTGCATTCTTCATTGAGTACCAAACTTCTATATAGTACAGCTTATCATCCACAGACTGATGGATAGACTGAAAGAGTTAATCAAGTGCTTGAAGATATGTTAACGTGTTGTGTCCTTAACTATTCCAATAAGTGGGATGAATGCTTACCTTTGGCCGAGTTCTCATACAACAATAGTTATCAGGAAAGCATTAGAATGGCTCCATTTGAAGCACTCTATGGTCGTAGATGCAGGACATCATTGGGTTGGTCTGAGCCTGGAGAAAGAAGATTCTTTGGAGTTGACCTTGTGAAAGAAATAGAAGACAAGGTTAGGCAAATACAGAGTAATTTGAAGATAGCTCAATCCCGACAAAAGAGTTATGCGGATAGAAGACGAAGACCATTGGTATTTACCAAAGGAGATTTTGTATATCTGAAAGTATCACCAATAAAGGGAGTTAACCGTTTTGGTGTTAAAGGAAAGTTGGCGCCTCGATATATTGGACCATATCAAATTTTGGAGAGGTATAGGAAAAGTGGCATATCGTTTGCAATTACCTGAACATCTCATAGCTGTGCATGATGTGTTCCATGTTTCTCAATTGAAGAAGTGTCTCCGAGTGCCTGAACAGAATGTTGAAGTTGAAGGAGTGGAACTAGAACCGGATTTAACTTATTCCGAATATCCTATCCGAGTGTTAGATCAGAAAGATCGTGTTACTCGAAGAAGGACAATCAAGTTCTACAAAATACAATGGAATCAACATTCAGAAGAGGAAGCTACTTGGGAATCAGAAGATTACTTATTAGAAAAGTTTCTAGAATTTCTAGCGTCAATATAGAATAGAGTAATGTTATTTGAGTTTGGTAGTACAAATTGTGTTTTATAAAGGGACCTCAGCTATTTTATGGACAGAGTTTGTATGTGTTCTCGTGACACATTTCCTTTTCCATTACTTACCCTATGGCTTTGAATCTTGGGGCGAGATTTCTTTTAGGGGGAAGGATTGTAACACCTCGGGTGTCTAAATATTAAAATCTGACATGTCATCATATGCATTGCAAAGCATTTGGCATTTGGTAAAACTTTGATGTGCATTTATTAAAACAAGTTTACATTTGTGTAATGAGTGTTGAATTGTATTGTTTGACTCAAGTTCAAAGTTTGTCTGGGTTTTGAATTTTTCGAGAAAACCCCGCTTTTTCGACATTTAAACCCTACCCTGAAAAATCCATTTCAAAATCTAAGCATATTTTGGGGTTGGGCCCAAAAGCAAAAGTGTAGAGCTTGGCAAGTTATACAAAGTTTGTTTTTGGAGTTTTTCAAGTTGTTTAGAAAAATTTTGAGTAATTCAAAAAGGCGTAATTCGTTAAATTTCCCTATTCAAATTCAAAAGTTCATTTCAAAATCTAGACTGAATTAGGAGATGGTTATAAAAGCAAAGTTGTAGAACTTTTGATTTTGAACAACTTTTATTTTTGGAGATTTTTGAGTTGTTATGAAAATTTGAGAGTAATTTGAGAATTTTGGTGAATGGCAAACTTGTAATTACTGTGAACAGTGTCCACCGCCGAGGCTACACCACCGGCGACCTTCTTCGGCGTTCCAGGCGCGCGCGTGGACGTTCTCGGCCTCGCGCTGGCGCGGAGACGTCTTCTGCGTGGCTTCCTTGAGCTTCTGAGTCGCATTATAAGAACCAAAACGCCATCGTCGTCGTTCTTCTTTCTTCTCTGTTTTTCCAGTCATCACCGCCGCAGCTCCGTCGAGCTTTTGCCATCGACCTAGCGCCATTGCCGTCTTGGCAAAGCATGCTCCAGCTTCGCCGTATCTTTGCGCATCCAGCCAACCCACCAATTCGGCTAGTCTTGGTCGGGAACTCGAGTTGCATCGTCTTCTTCCTCGCAGGCCGGCAATTCCTCCGCCGAGCGTGATTCGCCGTGGCCAGAGCTATACGGTGCATCTTCGTCCCTGGTTTTGGCTGATTCTGTTTCGTCTCGATGCTGTAGTACTTAATCCATTGCTGGTTGCTCATTTTGATCACTGCAGTCGCCGATACACCATCGCCGACGACGTGTTGCTCCGCCATGATCACCAAGATCGTCGTCACGCCTCTCCGTTGCTTCTCCGACCTTGCTCCTTGCTTCAACGTGTTCGGGGTGAGCTACTGGTGCTTCCTCGACCTTTAGTTTGACCGCTACCGGTCTGTAGTCGCCGGCGTAGCGCTGCCGTGTCACCGCGTCCGCCATGGCCGACGACGAGCTAGTGTAAGGCCGTAATCAGTGCTGATAGGGACGTCAATCGATGCGCCTAGGCTTGGTGATCATTTTGGTACGTTGGCCATCGCCGTTGATCTCACCGTCGGCGAGAAATCGCTAGGTCAGAGCCGTCGCTGCCGTGGTCAACGTCGGAGGTTGAAGATGACATGTGGGACCCGTTGTCAGTGACTCAGCAGTTCAAATAATTTTTCTATTTTCAGATTTGAATGAATAGTGTCTATTTTTGTTAATTTTGTGTAGGTTTATTTAGAGCTCCAAAAATTATGAAAATTTTTGTGTGACCTCTCTGTGATGTATAGTATTTAAGAAAAATATGAAATAATGTTTTTAAGTACTTTTTGAATGTGATAAAAATTGCTCAATTTATTAATAAATGGATTTCCATGATTTTTCCAGGCTTATCTATTTATCCAAAAATTATGAAATTTGTTTTGCCACTTAGTTAACATGTAATGAACATGTACTAAAATGTTGAGCTCAATTAGAATAAGTTGATTTATTTCATAATTTTGAATTAAATAATTAATTCATAAAAGCGAATAGTAACCTTTAATGATTTAGGTTTTTGTTTGGACTTTTGGATTGAGTGATGACCTTGGGTCATTAGTGATGATGATCCTTGGCAATTGATGTATGTGTTATGAAAAAGATTTAGTTGTTGACTTGCAACTGTACCGCGAAGGAAAGTTGTATTCAAATTGTTAATTTTGTATCCATCATCGAGCATCATATTTAGTATTCCGCATCATGTTAAACATGGCATTGTTATTACGTGTAGTGAACGAAGGTGAAAACGTGGTAGTTAATCAAGCTGTAGAGGAGGTTAATCCATCTGTTGAGGTCAGATCGAATCCTTGTGTAACGTCACAGGAGCTGGACTTTTCCGTCAACGAAGGCAAGCCCCGGATGCATACAACCCTACCTTGTGTTTTATAAATAAATTTCGCTTTTGCTTTCCGTTACTGCATTAAGTAATTAGGAGTTAAGTAAAAGCCTAATTGTTGCATTACCACCCTTGTTATTCCATGTTTACCATATTACCAGTTTTAAATTCGTATATGTCTAGTTTTTCTTAGCTATGCGTAGAACGATGAAAGTCAGGTGACTACCTGCCACCTGCAAGTTTTAAACGGAACATTGGTTAACTTTGTTAGCATGTGATATGGGAATGTGGAGTAATAAATCTAGACCGGGCGGACTCGGTGTGTGTGAGCCACAAGACATGGAGGTCTTGTGAGCGGGTTCTTTCCGCCTGTGTCGATTAAGGCACGTCTGTTGTTGAATTGTATGAGGTGAGAATTTGTAGTACTAACCACATACTCCGGTAAGCCTGAACTTGGCAATTCTATTACGAGAATGGCTACTCGCGCACTGGGAGTGGAGAGATGGCGGGAATAGCATGTACCCACGTGGCCTTGGGCTGGAATGGTGGAGTACTGTGTTCTCGGGTGGCGCAGACCCGTTCTTGTTTTAGGGGATCTGAGGGTAGGTTGGTATATGCAGGTCGGGGACCTGCATATGTCGTGTGGTCTGGAATCCCCAGCTGGGCTTAATCGGTTCGAGTCGTCATTGCTCCTCGGTTAAGGAGACTCAACTCACTGTTCATCATCGTAGAATTAATAACCGGAACTTGAATAAGGCTTGTGAAAGGTGCTGGATATAAAGTTTCATGATCTTAGTGCGGATCGTGTCAGCTTTGTATATAATTCTTAAGAAGTTTTCTATATAAAGAATGTTGTTAAAAGAGCTTTTATGCAAAAGAACTTTGATCATTGTTAAAGCTATACCTTGAATCCCTGAGCCTGCATTACTGAGTTTATCAGTTAATATTTCGGATAAGTCTTGTTGAGTACTTCTGTACTCAGGGTTCGTTGACCCCTTATTGCAGGTGAGCCTCATGAGCAGATCTGTTTTGGATCGTGCTGCATGACTATTGTTCGTTCTGACGATGAGAAGTAAATGTGTGATCCTTGGGTAGGATGTTTATTTTGTGTGATAAGTTTATGTTAATTATGCCACTCCACTACTACTATGGTTTGTAATAATTATCGAACTTAGTTGTAAGGTTTGAAACAACTGGTTTGTAAACTAAGTTATCATAAGACTTCCGCTATTTTACTCTGATGTATATATTTGAATAAATGTTGTAATACTGCAATGACTCTGTAACGTGATCCTGCTCGGAAATCATGGATGATTCGGGGTTCCCCGAGGACACCCGACAGTCTTTTTAAATTATTGGAAACATATGCATAAATGTCAAAGGTCGTCGGACAGTGACAGGTGCATGTGGGCCCTATAACTTAGGAGGTTCTGCCACACTAGGTGGGCCAAAGTGAAAAAAGGGGCCTTTGTGGCTTGCGTTTCCTAGGTGGGTAGAGAGTCCGGATTCACCTAGGGAAGGTGAATCATCCACCAAGATTTTTGGGGTGAGAGGATAGGGACTGCGGGTGCGTGTCCCATGACGTGACGTGATGGCGCGCGTGGTAGGCCCAGAGATCGAGGCGGACGGTTGCCCTTCTCGCATCTGTTGCCCCCTATAAAACCATGGGGTTCACCCCCAAGGTTCCGTATTTCGCTCCCCTACCTTTGCGTTCTGAAACATCCGCCGCCAATCGCCCTAGCCTCCTGCACCCATATCGTCACCATCGACCAGCTTGCGCTCGTGTTGCAGCCACCGTCAAGCTCGCACCTGCCCTCCTCCCTCATTGCTTTAATGGAGTTGTGGGGCAGATCTAGCATCACCTCACGGCGTTTAGAGGGCCTCATTCGCTGTGGCCTTCTTCACCCACTGTCTGCCATCCAGGAGTGGCTGCTACCTAGCGACGAGGGTGAGCCGGTGTAGCCTAAAGGGTATGTTGTCTCTTTTGCCATCTTTCATGAGTGGGGATTTGCGGTGCCCGCGCATAGATTCCTTCGGGGGCTGCTAGATTATTACGAGGTGGAGCTGCAGCATCTAACTCCCAATGGGATTCAACACATGGCAGCGTTTGTTGCCCTGTGCGAGGGTTTCCTAGGGATCGATCCCCATTTTGATCTATGGCGATATTTCTTTAACATTAGTTTGTCGAAGAGGAAGATTGGGGGGAAAGATGTGAACGCGCCAATGGGATGTGCCAGTATTCATCTGTGCCATACCCAGTCAAGGGGTTACCCATACATGCGTCTAACGACATCCAACAAGGGATGGCACTCATAGTGGTTTTATGTTAGGGATGATGTGAGTGCCACCCTTCCGAGGTACACTAGACGCCTTATTGTAGATGCTCTGAAGTCGTGGAGCTAGGGCGTCCAGTCCAAAGACAAGAAACACCTCTCCGACCTTCTCTCCGCCCTCCAAGCCCTGAAGGATCGGGGTGTAAAGGGGACGGGGATTATCGGCGCCTATCATGCGAGGAGGGTGGCACCACTGATGGCACGCGTGCTTCCCCTGCATCGGATGATGCCCGGGATGTCGTTCGAAGGGATAGTGCTCGTTGACGAGGCACTCCCTTACTCAGAAGTGGCGCAGCGCATCAAGGAGGCGATGGAGCCAATGAAGGATTCCACCGGCAGAGTCCTCGACATCATGTATCCAGTGCCCAAACATCCCCCAATGTGGCTGGAGCCTGGGTTCTTTGAATTCGTAAGCCTTCTTCTCTCATGCTCTTTTCTTTTTTCTGAATCTCTATTTTTTGATACTCGCCTTCGTGGTGTTGGAACTAGCCGAGGGGGCTAGTCTTCAAGGACAGTCCGGTTCCACTACCTAAGGACAAGGCCATGGCGGCGGTGAATCGACTCACGGCCGAGCAGGACAAGAAAGCAAGAGAGCAGATGAAGAAGGCGAAGCGACTAAAGCAGGAGGCACAGGATCGGGGAGAGGATGTGAGCAGTGAGGATGAAGACGATGATGATGATGATGACGACGAGGTAGTCATCGGCGTGGATTGGGATGTCCTAGAGGACGAGGACACGCTGACAAGTGGCCACCCATCCGTGTAGGGACCCTTCCCTTTCCACGTGGAGAGAGGTGAATCGATGAGGTCGGTGGAGGCCGGCGAGTCCGCCGCTTCGCACGGCGTGCCGATTGAGGACTAGTGGGTGGAGGAAAGCGGGCCTGCCACTGCTGACCCCAAAGCAATGGGGGAGGGGAGTGGCTCTAGTGCCGCGCCCTGTGAGATGATGGAGGGGAGCGGCTCTGGTGCTATGCCCCATGAGATGATGGAGGGGAGCGGGTCTGGAGCCGCGCCCCATGAGATGATGGAGGGGAGTGGGTCTAGAGCTGTGCCCCACGAGGTAAGCCTCCCTACCCCAGAGCAGGGGGTAGGCTCAAAACGGTCCTACCCAGATGAGTCAGGGCAGGGATCTGGGGATCCATCCCCAAAACACTTCTGCCGGCCGAGGACATCAACGTGAGCTGCTGATTCCCCTGTTTTCATCCTTTTTCCATTTCTATTTTGGTCTAATGATTAATACCTTTGTGCAGGTTCTTGCAGATGGGTCACCCCCTAGGGCTGGCACCGAAGAAGAGTCTCGCCATTCAAGTGGGACAAATGGCGTCGCCTGGCATCACCCCTATTTTAGGTGGGAGTGATGCCGACGTCAGGGCCACGTTGGCTGACCCGACGGCGTCCGTGGTGGCTCCCACGTCCACGGAGGTTACTGAGTGGGCGGCCTCCTCCATGGTGGACGTGGAACAGTCGATCGAGGGCCGCATACTGCCGGTGGAGGTAGTCGTGACCGCGCCAAGCCAGGATCAGCCGAGCGCGGTCATGGTGGTGCTCGAGGGTGTAGTGCAATCCACGCCACCAGGGGCCCAGATGGATCCGCCTGTGGCGCTCGAAGTGACCCAGATGGAGGAGGGTCCAGTCGAAGGGTCCTTGAGTGTGGTAGTGGTGCCACACAAGGTTAGGAGGGAGCCACCCCTGGCCCCTTTGTCGGGAGGAAGCTGCTCCCCCGTGCAGGGGGAGCCACCGCTTCAGTGGATGGCCGCCCAGGACCCGACATCAGCTCTGTTCTCGCTCGATGATCATTCTGAGAGCATGGAGTGGGAGGGTCTTGACATTGGAATTTCGACCATGCTGGAGGCCCTAGACCAGGCCAGAGGAGCCCTACGTGAAATTTTCATTCCTACTACCTAGGTATTCACTTGATTTTCTTCTTTCTCCGCATGTTTTTGTGTTTTCGCATTTCTGATTCCAGTCTTCTTCTTCTTCAGGTTCTTGTTGCTCGTAGCCGGAATAAATCCCAATTCCTCCACGAGCAGAAGGCGAAGTGGGATCGCCTCTCCGAGGAGGCCCGGCTACGAGCAGACATGGCCGCATAGCTTACTACTGCCTAGGAGCGGGAGGCCCAGGCATGTCAAGACACGGAGGAGGCCCATGGGATGTTCGAGGATTTGTCAGCAAGGTCCAAGCTGGATGGGGAGGAGATTGCCAGGCTCCAAAAGGAGCGAGACGAGCTGCTGCAGAGGAATGCTGTGGCTAATGAGAAGGCCGGCGAAGTCCTAAAGGAGCTAGAGATGGAGCGGGACCTCCGGCGGAAGGCCGAGAGTAGGGCCATGACCCTTCAGCAGAAGGTGGACGAGGATGTCGAGGTGGTTCGCTCACTCCGGGTGGAGCTCAGTGACGCGGTGAGCCAAAGGTTGAGCGCCAAAAATGTCTCCGTCATGCTGGAAAAGAGGCTGCCTATGCACCAAGGGCCCTTTAGGTTGAGAGCGATGAGCACGATCTTCCGCAAGCTGCGGTCAGGGTGGTCCTTAATGCCCTGAACGTGACGGAGCCGATGGAGACCAGCTCGCTTGTGGCTCGTGCCGCAGGTATCACAGCTTGGGTGGGCCAGCTTGAGGAGAGTGCCTTTCACACTGGGATCACCTAGGCCTTCACCATCGCCCATGCTCATTACGAGAAGGAAATCAACCTAAAGGTGATGAGCTAGAGGCAATGGAGAAGATGGTGGCTCCCCTTGCGAAAAACCTGGCAGACAATCTGAAAGATATGGTTCTCCCTCCATGGGAGTAATTAGTCGAACAATTTTGAGAACAACTTATATGTAATATGTGGACAAGTGTTGGTATTTTTCGAGTCTGGATGTGGTTTCGTGATTTTGCGTCATAATTTCATTTTGTTTTATTTTTTGCGATCTTACCAATCTGTTCCCCTGAATTATGCTACTGGTCTTGATGCGAGGAGATTATTTCGAAAGAAAGAAAGGAGGTAGCCATACCTTAACCAGCCCCTGAGTAAGGTCCGACCCCCTGCATTTGCTGGGGTCGGGGGTTACTAGAGATCGGAACTATGGTTTTGGTGATAGGGTCGTCGAAGTCCATGGATGACATCGCAATATTCCCCGCCCTGTCTTCCAATAGAAATCCCCAACCGGGGATTCTATGGGCTCGGCAAGGTGAGGCCTTTGAACCTGTGTCCCTGTATTGATTGGCTCGAGCCCCTAGGCCTTGTTAGGGTCTGATAGGGGTCAGCCGTTATTTGCATATTACCCCATCCTCGGTTTTCGTAATCGGAGGGGCTGAGTGAACGACACTTGCCTCGATGGTTCGAGTATCGCGCTCAATGAGCTCACTAACGGGTACGTTCGTGTGGAATCCGGGTCCATCATTGGCTGATGGGGTCGGCAGAGCCCTCTGGTGGCACTCCACAACTTCTTAACCCGCCTCTCGGTAGATGCCTGAGCCATTTGGTAGGCTCAGGTGGCCCGATAGCCTCTCTTCGATGGAGATTCTGTGGGTTTGGCTCGGGGTTAGAATCGAACGAGAAAAGGTCGAGACGTCCCTGTCCGCTTCTGAGCGGGGTCGGGCAGGGCCGCTAGGGCTTGTCTCGGTTATCTCTCCCTGGCTCTGTTCGGCATGAGGCGGCCTTGAGCCCTTCGTGGGCCGACCTTCGAACCTCGGCCTGTGGTCGCCTATATCGAATGAGGCAACGGCCGTTTCGTGATGCGACACACAGCGTTGGGATGTTCTGCCTACATATAATATATTTGAAATGAAGGCGGGGTCGGTAACATTACCTTGGCGGTATGAGTGACGAAAAGCTCCTACGAAATGTGTCCGTGTGGGGTTCGGACCCTAATGTTCGCGATGAGGTTGGAGTGACCTGCATAAGAATTGCTATTCTTTGTTTTTCGTATCTCGGTGGCGATCCGAGCCATTTAATTAACGTGGGCAACCTAATAGCTTCTCCTTTGGGAGAGACTCTGTAGGTGGACCCCTCTGAACCCTTTTTGAGAAGGCAGACGTTGAAGCTGGAGATGCAAGGGGCGTCGAGCATGATTTTTCTAGCGAATAGAAACACCATAGCTACCGAGGCGTAGGGTCTGCTAGTTCGTCCAGTTTTTACTCAAAGTTTTATGCCTATATTTCGCATCCTTAGTTTCAAGTGTACGGAGGGGGTCGGGTGAGAAGGAAGTCTAGATTGGTAGACATCCTCGGCAGCCCCCGATTGATGTTCATATTCCTGCCGTTTGATGGGGTCGGAAGCCCAAGAATTAATTTTTAACACGTAAAGTAAGAAGGCAGAAATGCTTATCTTTCTTTGGGCGTTCGTTCGTCGTCTCTTTTGGGCCGGATGGTCAGCCTAGGAGATCCAAAAGGTCCTGTCATCGGATCATCCCATGGTCCTGCATGAGGAGGCAAAGGGTTGTCTGCCTATGTGGGCGTCTTAATTGCCGCGTCCGGAGCAGGTCAGTGGTGGACCATACCCAGGCAGTGTTCAGTTTGACCAAGGGGGGACGCCTCATCGACCGGGGCGCGTCCCGTCAGTTCCGGCACGTCCCCTCAGGTATCAATTAGTATTGATTCCGTATTTAAAGAGGGGAATAGAGAGGGTTTTTCGTCCAACCTTTCGCCTTTCCTTAGCTATAGCACCTACTCTTTAAATAGGGAGGGGGAGAGGAGTTCTCATCCCACCTCCTCTTCTACCTCCGAGCCGCTATCTCTCCTTCTTCTTCCTTTCCACCAAATGCGTCCGTGCGTCACGGCGGTTCCTGAGTGAGGAAGAGTAATGCCAGAGAGAGAGAAAACTTATAGATTCACTCGTGAATCTAGAGCGTGATGTCGAGCCGGAGGTTATCCAATGTAGATGAGATGGTGCGTGCCGCCCTCGCTAAGGAGTCGCTGCTGCCGAAGGAGAGAGGCGCCGGTGGGCGTCGTACGTCGTTGACTGCGCCGTCATCTGCTGTGCTCCTCCTTTGGCGAGAGGTGTTTCCTGCCCATACGCCGTTGTCAGGGTTATGGCTGGGGATGATGGCATAGTCCCCAGACGCCCTAGCGGAGGCGTCATTGTCGAGGTTGCGGCTGACGATGATGGCGTAATCCCCGGACGCTCTGGTGGAGGCGTCGTTGTTGGGGTTGCGGCTGACGACGATGGCGTAGTCCCCGGACGCCTCGGTGGAGGCGTTGCAGATGGCGACACCTTCGAGGATCCTACGAAGCGGTGGGATATCGGGACGTCGCCGATGGAGAGCGTGGCACGGTGATCGTAGTAGATGAGCTGGCCCATGTACATGCCCCGGGCGTCGCCGATGGAGAGTGTGGCGCGGCGACTGTAGTAGATGAGCTGGCCCGTGTACACGCCCCGAGCATCGCCGATGGAGAGCATGGCACGGCGACCGCAGTAGTACTTGTAGTAGAGCTAAGCAGAGAATGTAATTGAATAACTTTGTGGGGAAGCCCCCGAGTAAACAGTCCTCTAAATTTATAAGTATATTGTTCCTTTTTGTAATGAAATCGCTTTGTAAGTGACGAATTTGTGCAAAAAATGAACAAAATTACATCCTTTGCTTATGGCAAGCAATTTTTTATCTTTCTCCTTTTCTGTAGAAATGATTTTAGTGCTTTCCAACCCTTCTCATGGTCTAAGTCATAAGAAGCTAGGAACGTGGGTGAACTAATTCTGATTGAACTGGTGAGCAAAGAAGTTGCAGCCACTGGGGCGTGGGTGTCTCGCAGTCCTACCAGTTGTATTCAGAATTGGTTCCCAAAATCTTAGCCCTTGGGACTCGTTTATGAGGCAAATGGAAAACTTAGAGAATGTTTGTAAATATAACACAGGAGGTTTTTTGCAAGCGTAATACTTGTATTACATATGTCATATGTTACGATCACATGCCAGCCCCCGAGTGAGGTCTGACCCCTCACGATTTGCAGGGGTCGGAAGTCACTAAGGATCGGGGTTTTGTTATGACAAAATCTGATAAGGAAGAGTGTAAGCTTATTTTAAGGATAGAAACGACGTAGCTGCTCGATGTTCTAGGCGTTGGTGAAGACCTCGCCGTTGATGGTTTTCAACCGGTAGGCGCCTAGGTGAAGTACTTCCGCGACGACGTAGGGCCCTTCCTAGGGCAGGGAGAGTTTGTGGCGGTCCTTGTTGCTCTACACAAGACGGAGGATGAGGTCTCTGACGTTGAAGGCTCAACCCTGCACCCGTCGGTTGTGGTACCATCGCAACGCCTGCTGGTACTTAGCCGAACGGAGGAGGGCGACGTCACGGGCTTCTTCTAGCTGGTCCATGGCATCTTGGTGGGATGCCTCGGCTCCTTGTTCATCGTATGCTCTGATTCTCGGTGCTCCATAGTCAAGGTCCATTGGAAGAACGGCCTCAGAACCATAGACCATAAAGAAGGGTGTGTAGCCGGTGGCCCAGCTAGGAGTTGTCCTTAGGCTCCAGAGCACGGCCGGGAGCTCAGCGAGCCAGCGCATGCCGAACTTGTTCAACCGGTTAAAAATCCTGGGTTTGAGGCCTTGAAGGAGCATGCCATTTGCGCGCTCGACCTGCCCATTCGTCCGGGGGTGTGTGATGGCTGCCCAATCGATTCGGATGTGTTGTTCATCATAGAATCGAACGAATTTCCTACCGGTGAACTATGTGCCATTGTCTGTGATGATGGAGTTCGGTACTCCAAAGCGATGGGTGATGTCGAGGAAGAATAGCACCGCTTGCTCGGATTTGATCGTGGATATTGGTCGAGCTTCAATCCATTTTGTAAACTTGTCTATGGTGACAAGCAGGTGGGTGAAGCCCCTGGGCGCCTTTTTGAGTGGCCCAACCAGGTCAAGCCCCCAGACCGTGAAGGGCCACGTGATGGGGATCATCTGGAGAGCCTGGGCCAGGAGGTGCTAGGGTCCAAGAGGACCTCCCTGGAGCCTTCTGCCGATTCAAACGACCCGGTTGATTTCTTCGCGTCGGGTGCCCCTTCAATGACCTCTTCCCTGAGGGTGGCGAGCTCTTCAGAGGCGATGACTGTGGATGCGTGTCCACAGCATTCAACTTTGCACTCGTAAGCGCGCTGGAAGGAGGTGCCGATGGTGATGACCCTATGGGGGCCCGGCATCTTCAGCTTTAGGTACGTATAATTGGGAACGGCCATGAATTTCGCGTAGCATGGTCATCCCAAGATGGCGTGGAAAGTCCCTAGGAACCCAACTACATTGAAGGTGAGGGTCTCAGTCTGGTAATTGAACCGATCCCCAAAAGTGATGGGTAGGTCGATCTACCCTAGTGGCACGGCTTGCCTACCAGGCACGACGCCATGGAAAGGTGCTCGGATGGGACGGAGGTTCATTCGGTCGACGCCCATCTTGTCGAGCGTCTTAGCATACATGATGTTGAGGCCGCTGCCTCTGTCCATTAGTACTTTTGTGAGCCGCTTAGGTCCAATGATTGGATCGACGACAAGCGGGTACCTTCCTGGGTGTGGGACGGCATCCGGATGGTCGGTCTGGTCGAAGGTTATGGCAGATTCCGACCACCGGAGGAAGGTTGGCATGGCCAGTCTGGCTATATAGACTTTGCGGCGCGCGAGCTTCTAGCAGCGCTTGGAGTCGTAGACCGTCGATCCTCCAAAGATCATGAGGGCACCGGTCGGTGTTGGGAAGGCGTTGTCCTTTTCCTCTGCGTCGTCTGTGGTGGGAATAGGTTCCTTCCCCTGCTCCCCTTTATTGAGGCCCCCGGCCAAGTATTTGCGCATGAGGCCGCAATCCTTGTATAGATGCTTGGCCGGGAAGGCATGGTTTGGGCATGGCCCCTCAAGCATTTTCTCAAAGTGGTTCATAGTGCCCTTCGCGGGCTTCTGGCCACCTTTGCGGTCGGTAGTGGCCACGAGCGAGTTGTCGTGCCGTTGCTTCTTATTTTTCCTTTTGATAGGACGGTTGGTGGCACCTTCACCGGCATCCTCATCCCGCCTCATCTTTCTGTTGGAGCGATCAAAGATAGCTCTGACTGCCTCCTCTCCCAAGGCGTGACTGGTGGCGATGTCCAGGAGTTCCTTGGTAGTCTGTGGGCCCCTGCATCCTAACTTGTGGACTAGAGATTCGCAGGTTGTTCTAGACAGAAAGTCTCCTATCACGTCGGCGTTGGCGACGTTAGGGAGCTCATTGCACTACCGAGAGAAGCGCCAAATGTACCCGCGAAGGGTTTCATCGGCCTTCTGGCGGTAGTTCTTGAGGTCCCATGGGTTTCTAGGGCATTTGTATGTGCCCTGGAAGTTGCCCACGAAGATCTCCATCAGATCCGCCCAACTCTGAATAGCATTGGATGGTAGGTGCTCCAGCCATGCTCGCGCCGAATCGGCCAAGAACAGCGGGAGATTGCGAATAATGAAATTGTCATCACTCGCACCACCGGCCTGACATGCAAGCCGATAGTCTTCAAGGCAAAGCCTAGGATTTGTTTCGCCAAAATATTTAGGGATGTTGGTAGGTGGTCGATACCTTAGGGGGAACGTGGTGTTGAGGATGTGCCGACCAAAGGCCTGAGGACCTAGCAGGCCGAGGCTCGGGCTTCGGTCTTCGTTGCTGTCATAGTGTCTGCCACATCGGGGATGGTAGCCGTGGCGTGCTGCTTCTCCATTGTCGCCATGGGCGCGTTTCCGAGCGTTGATGATGTTGCGTACGTCGCGGCCATGGCCGAGGCGTTGATGTACTTGGATGGTGGAGGGCTGCCTACCGGCTGGTGGTGTTTGGTGAACGGACACGTCCCTGGTGGGACATACTAAGGGCGAGCGCTGGCTAGTGTTGGGTTTGCGTCGTTGAGACAATGAACTTTCTGCCTGCTGCGCCGCCGCACTCTCAAGCAACGTGTGAATCTCCCTATGGGCCCGGTGATCTTGGCTGTCACGGCCTTCGGAAGGCCATGCAGCAAGACGGTTGCTGCGGCGATGTTCTGGCTGGCTCTGCAAAGTGAGGAAGGGTCCCATTGTCGGTGAGGATCCTCTGGTGTACGGTGCAGGCCATGGCGCGCGCACACCCCCCATCTTTGCGGCGTTTAATCTCGCGATTGGTGTCTGCGTACTCCCGGACGAGCCCTTGCCCGGCCTCATTGATCTCTTGCTGACGGGCCCTCAGGTGCTCCATCCTTAGGCGAGATGGGGCCATCGTCTCTTCCCTGGATCTGCTATTAGGGTTGTTTGTAGGGGTGACCTCTTCCCTAGAGACACTTTCGACATGACCCTCGGGGGTCTGCATCATGAAGCATTCTTGGGAAGGGTGGTGGCTCCCCCTACTGGAATTCAAGCTAGAGAACGATCCTAGCTCCTCATTGAGGAGCTCATAGAGGGTCTCTATATCATGCTCAATCGCCCCCATGAACTCGATGTCCATGGGTGACTGAACCATATGTAGCACCTGAAGGCAGCCAGCGGTCACCGCAGCGTTGCGGAGACCGAATGGAAACACCATCGAGGCGCTCTGTACGGACCCTCCCAGACACAGGGAGGCATTGTGAGAGGCCTCCCTTGATGACTGGGGTCCTAGGGAGTTGCCCGGTGGGCCCTCAAGCCTAAGACGGCTAAGGTTGATGGAAGGGAGAGATGGGGTGGCTGAGCGAGTCAGCGCTAGCTCTCCTCCTAGTGTGACGATGAAATCTAGGTCGCCAAAATGCACGTGTGTGCCCGAGGCCCAGGTGATTGCGTGGGTGGCCATCCGAGGTCTGATTTGGAACACGCAAGCTCCCCTACCTGGTGCGCCAACTGTCGGTGTTTCGTACGAGCACCGGCAAGTAAATTTATAGTAATGCGCATTAGGCTCAGATGGTGTGCTAAAGGACATAAGATTTATACTGGTTCGGGCCGAATGTCCCTATGTCTAGTTTGTTGCTGCTCGTGTTATTAGGACCAGGAATGGTTTGTAGTAAGGGGTACAAACGATCAAGAGAGGGACTGGTCCCAAGTCTTTGATGGAAGGGTTGAAAGGAGGTCAAGAGCTTCGTAGCAACTTGATTGTGTGTATGTGTGTCTTCCTGTTCGGTTCAAAGTCCGTCCCTCTTGATGGAGGAAGCGCATCCCCTTTTATAGAGGAAGGGGCTGGCTCTTACAAGGGCGAGGGTTTAGGATGTATACTCTACTTAGTCTTATGGCTCACGTCTACCTGGCTTTGATCTTCATTCTGATGAGTACGAAGGAAGATAAGCGCCTACAATACTGTTGATGTCTCTGTAGAATGTCAGGTTGATTACAGAATGCTGCCCTGCGCATGGTGTGGGCTATAGTATAGTGGTTTTGACTTATTGGCCTCTCCTAGCCTTGCTCCTGCACGCCTTCTGATTCTTGTGAGTCTTCATCAGAGGGATGAGGGGTCGGGGTCCTAGAGCAACGCCGTGGTCAAGGCCTTCTGACTTGGCAGGACCTGAGGGGTCGGGAAGCGGGTGCCGCTCCCTCGGGTCCATAGCGTGGTGACGGAATGTCCATCGTGCATGGAGATAGTAAATCCTTTACTAGAGCGTAGCGGTTGTTGTATATCTTCGTCGGGTTCCGTGTCCTAGGGCTGAAGGCAGGCGCCTACAACTCAACAGGGTGAGGAGCACGCACCTATACAACCTTTCGGGCTCTACAGTGCTTGCAAAGGGTCTAAAGCACCTGTCCCATCATCCCCTGGCAGTACTTTTCCTGCCAGGGCGTAGGGTATGGTCCTTGGAGCCACGGTTGACCCAAACGTCTTGTCCTGCCCTATACCTATCATCTTGAGGGAACAGGGAGAAGTTGTCAGGTAAGATGAATCCGATCTTCAGATATGGAGCAGGGTGAGGCTCGTTCCTTACTGTCGGGCGAAACAAAGACCAATCCCTATCTCTAGGGCGAGACCATCCCCGCCCCTCTGGGGTCGGGCGAGGCAGAATCTATCCCTTAGCCCTTGGGCGAGACCGAGCCCGCCCTAAAGGCGTCGGGCGAGACAGAGATTAGCCCTGAGCCCTCAGGTGAGGCAGAGCCACATCAAAGGCATCGAGCGAGATGGAGATTAGCCCTGAGCCCTTGGGCGAGGCAGAGCCACCTCAAAGGCATCGGGCGAGACGGAGTCTAGCCCTAAGCCCTTGGGCGAGGCTGAGCCACCTCAAAGGCGTCAGGTGAGATGGAGACTAACCCTGAGCCCTCGGGCAAGGTAGAGCTATCTCAAAAAGGCGTCGAGTGAGGCGGAACCAAACCCCTGTCATTCGAACAAGGGACGAAATAGCACTCTTGTGCGTCCAGAAGTTTTTAATGTTCGGTGGTTTTTGGTTCCACCTTCTGGGGTACCCCGGTATTAGGTCCCTCGACACATAGCCTCCACCCTTCTTCTTCTTTGGAAGGTCATTCTCTTCTCTTCTTCTCCTTCTTTTCTTTCTTATCCTCCATGTGCTTCTTCTTCTCATCCTCATCATTGTCACTATTGTATAGGACAATTTGCTACTACATGATCGGGGCTCTTGCAATTGTAGCATCTTCTCACATACTCTTTCTTCTTGGTGTGATCTCTTCTCTTTCTTGCACCATAGCCCTTCTTCTTCATGAACTTGCCCATCTTGCGCACAAAGAGAGACATAGCCTCATCATCAATATCACTTAGATCTTCATCATCACTTGATTCTTTCTTAGACTTGCCCTTGTTTTTGTATGATGATGAACTAGCCTTGAATGCTATGCTTTTCTTCTTCTTGTCCTCTTCTTCCTTCTTGTCCTCCTTGTCATCCCCCTCCCTTTCCACATGGTATGTTTCTTGTGTCATGACATCACCTAGTACTTGGTTAGGGGTAATGTCCTTCAATCCTCCTCTTATGATGAGCAATCTTAACATCTCAAATCTTAGAGGTAAGCACATCAAGAATCGATGGGAGACATCATCATCCTTGATCTTCTCTCCCAATACCTTCAAGTCATTGGACAATGACTTGCAATCGATGGAACATCTCCGGAATGCTCTCATCTTCCTTCATCTTGAAGCTTGTCAATTTATCCTTGAGGATATACAACTTGGCACTCTTCACCACCTGGTGTGCCCTCATATGTTTCCTCCAATCTCTTCCACACCTCATTTGCTCTATCACAATCCTTGATTTGCTCAAACACCTTGGAATCAATGGCATTGTATATGGTGTTTAGAGCCATTGTATTGCATTGCTTGTTGATCTTATCTTGATTGGTTGGATCATCAGGGATCAATGATAGCATAGTCATTCTCGGTCACTTCCCATACTTGATCATTGATTGAACCAAGATACATTCTCATCTTTCTCTTCCAATAACCATAGCATGTGCCATCAAAGAATGGTGGTTTGCCCCCCACATGGTTGAATACAACTTGAGCCATAATTTGACACTGAGGATTGTTAAGCCTTTAATCAAACGGTGACCACGGCTCCGATACCACTTGAAAGGTCCTAGTATGGCTAGAGGGGGGTGAATAGCCTATTTAAAAATCTATAAATCAACTAGAGCAATTTGATTAGTATGACAAATAGCATAATGCAAACTTGCTCTAGCTCTACAAGGGTTGCAAGCCACCTATCCAACAATTCTAGTTGCAATGATTACTTAGGCACACAAACTTGCTACTCTAAAGAGCTCAACTAGATGAATGTAAATAATCAAGCAAGCTCTCAATTCTAGTTACACTAAAGAGCTTGTATCAGCTAGTTTGCAAGAATGTAATCAAGTAAGTAGGGTGATTATATCGCCGTGTAGGGGATGAACCAATCACAAGATGAAGGTCAAACCAATCACCGGGAGAATGCAAATGACAAGAGACAATCAATTTTCTCTTGAGGTTCACGTGCTTGCCAACATGCTACGTCTCCGTTGTGTCGACCAACACTTGGTGGTTCGGAGGCTAAGAGGTGTTTCACAAACCTCGTCCACATGATAGGACACCGCAAGAACCGACCCACAAGTGAGGTAACTCAATGACATGAGCAATTTACTAGAGTTACCTTTCAGCACTCCGTCGGGGAAGGTACAACTCCCCTCACAATCACCGAAGGCGGCCATGAACAATCACCAACTCGTGCTGATCCTTCACCACTGCTCCAACCATCTAGGTGGTGGCAACCACCAAGAGTAACAAGCGAAATCCGTAGCGCAACATGAATACCAAGTGCCTCTAGATGCAATCACTCAAGCAATGCACTTGGATTCTCTCCCAATCTCACAATGATGATGGATCAATGATGGAGATGAGTGGGAGGGCTTTGGCTAAGCTCACAAGGTTGCTATGTCAATGAAAATGTGCAAGAGTTGCCCCTTGAGCCGGCCATGGGGCTATAAATAGAGCCCCCATCAAATAGAGCCGTTATACCCCTTCACTGGGCAAATCGCGGGCCGACCAGACGCTGCAGTCCAACTAACCAGACAGCAGCACTGGATGCGGTAGTCGTGAATACTAAACACGTCCGGTCAGCATACCGGACATGTCCTGGTAGCCTCAGACTGCCATGTGTTTGGTTCAAATCAGTCATAGCCGTTACCGCGCATACTGCCGATGACCGGACGCTCACACCTGGATGCAGACACTCAATTGACCGGACGCTCCACCGTCGAGTCCTGGTCGAGTCTAGTAAGCCACCTAGGGCCGACCGGATGCATCTGGTAGAGACTGACTGGATGCTGAGCCTCAGTGTCCTAGTCGAGTACAGTAAGCACCCATGGACGACCGGACACGTGTCCGGTCACATCGGACCGGACACTGCAAGCGTCTAGTCGACTTCACTACGGAACACTATTTTTCTGAGTCATACCGGACATGTCCTGGTGTGGCAACCTGGACGCATCTGGTCGCTGAGTCTGCCGCCTGAATACCGGACATGTCCGGTCATCACACCAGGACGTGTCCGATCACTCTATAACCAGCGTGACTACCTCCTCTTCGACTCTATCTTCTTCACCCTTGCTCAAATGTGCCAACCACCAAGTGTATCACCATGTGCACATGTGTTAGCGTATTTTCACAAACATTTTCAAGGGTGTTCATACTTCACTAGATCCTAAATACATATGCAATGAATTAGAGCATCTAGTGGCACTTTGATAACCGTAATTCGATATGAGTTTCACTCCTCTTAATAGTACGGCTATCTATCCTAAATGTGATTACACTCACTAAGTGTCTTGATCACTAAAACAAAATGGCTCCTACATTTTATACCTTTGCCTTGAGCCTTTTGTTTTTCTCTTTCTTCTTTTCCAAGTTCAAGCATTTGATCATCACCATGCCATCACCTTTGTCATGATCTTCATCATTGCTTCATCACTTGGAGTAGTGCTACCTATCTCATAATCACTTTGATAAACTAGGTTAGCACTTAGGGTTTCATCAATTAACCAAAACCAAACTAGAGCTTTCAACCTCCACGCGCATCAGAGGACTTTTGAGAAGCACCACTAGAGAGCGTGGAGTCACCCAGCTCCAACAAGTGCCAACAAATGGAAGCGAGCCGATAACCAAAGTGCAGCCATGTCACCATCATGTCCCACATGATGAAGATGGTGTGACAATGCAGTGCGACTTCATCCTCCTCCTATTCCAAGCACGACCAATGGCAGCCGTCGAACGGCCTCTCATCGAGACACGACACATCGCTGGCCTGCCTACGGATTCAAGGGAGGAAGCCAAAGATGTCCCTAGCCATCGTCTACTTTGGGCACACTGAACTACTAGAGTTCAAGGCAAGAAGCGGCGATAGGACCATGGCTCATGGCCATGAGGGCATGGGCTTGGTGGCCACACCATCTCTCACCCTCCTGCTCGCAACCCTCCATCTAGCACCAGTTGCTGGTTGAAGCATCACTGACATCTAGCTAACGCAATCGACCCCTGGTGGGTTGCATGCTCAAAACTTCCACTACCTACTAAGAAGCACTCCTTCTACAAAACTTAGCTTCTCAGAAAGTCTGGGAGTCACTCAAAGGCATGGTTCAAATGGAAGGGAAGCCCCCAATTTAGGCTTAATGATGAGTTGTGTAGGCGTGACTCAAAAGCTATGTGGCAAACAACAGGGAGGCCACAATCAATGTCTGAAGCACGCGTGAGGTTGGGAAAATTGAGATCCTCCAAAAGACAGAGCCGGTACATCATTGATGAGACCACATGGCTCTGTCTAGATCTCACACCCATGCACACGATGCCCTAACACATCAGGGTTGTGTAGGGTTGGCACGTACCCAACCATGAGGGCAACTTGGTGGGACGGGGCACAATGGCCACCTACCACTGAGCTCGGACTAGCCACGACTACAAGAGTGCACCAACCAGTCTATAAATCAGCATCGCCATGACCACTCAAGATCGCAAAGATGCTCGGGGGCTACTTCGGTGTCATGATACACTGGGTATATCTAAGGGCACCAATTAGTTAGTCACTTTGGTAGCCTAGCTAGCCAATGCCCCACAACTATGGCCCGCTTGAGCCATATAGGCCCTAGGCCGAACACCGAGTCACGTGGTCCACTACAACCTCTTCCTTCTCCTTCCACTGCACGCTATGCAGCATCGCTCGACCTCTCCCTCAGTCTTGACCCTCGAGAAAGGACAGGGAGAGGCTGGACACCATCGAGTACACTTGCCCAGACAGAGAAAAGCACGCTTCGCCTGCTCTACTAGGACAGAGAGGATGGCCATCTCTCAAGGCATAGGATCTCAGGGGCTGACGCCACCCCTACGCATCCCTACACGGACAAGACAACACCCGGGAGCTGACCTGGAATGGCACAGCGCCGACCAAAGTCAGCCCGACAGGACAAGCGTATGGCCCCAGCCGCTATGGGATGGGTGAAAGGTCCTTGTTTGGTTTTGGTAATTGAGTGACAACCCTAGGTGGACAAATTGTGTTTATGTGAGATACATAGGTGATTAGTCCATAGGTACATGTGTCTAAGCATCATATGCCATGGAGGTGGAAATGGCTTAGAGATATTGCAAAGCTCACACATGTGATGGTGAAGGAGCTCATTGCATATGAGACATGACATGGAGTCATGTGATCAAGGTGAAGAAAATCAAGACATGACTTGGCTCGATGGACCGGTTGCAAGTGTGAAGGGCAAGTTGAGTGATGACTTGGCACCAATGGACGGAGGCAACGGTGAAGAGCAAATGAAGTCAAGATCGATGAACCAATATGATCACATGATGATATGAAGTGGATCATATCATTGTTGATCATGTTGGTGCATGTGTTGCATCGACATTAGAGGAGATGGAATGGAATGCGCAAGGCAAAGATATAACCTAGGGCATTTCATTTCACCGGTCATAGGTGTATAGAGAAGTTATTGACCGGGTTTAGCATAGATGGCCATACTATCAACAGGGGAAAACTTGTTTGCATATTGGTCATCTAGTGCCACTTGAGCGATCTAACTTTGCATTGTTGCTAGGATCGAGTGGCGTGGCAAGTTGAGTGGCTAACCTTTGAAAAATGATTGTGAAAATGCTAACACACATGCACATAGTGGTGTACACTTGGTCATGTTGGCACATTTGCAAAAGAGAAGAAGTTGGTGAATTGAAGGTGGTGCTTTTCACTGTCAAACAGTGACCAGACGCTGAGTTCGAAGTGACTGAACTCAGGGTTCTAGCGTCCGGTCAATTATAAAATAAGGTGGTGCTCTCAGGCTTAATTTGCCCTACGACTGGACTCGAAGAAGAAAAGTGACTGGACTCTGGCTGAACACTATTTAGTGTCCGGTCCTACTGATGTGGCGGTGCATAGAGAATTGAAGGAGGAGCGGACGCACCGGCGCGTCCAATCATGGTGGACCGGATGCGTCCGGTCATGATTTTGCCTCTCTAGAACCTTACTAGAAATGACTGGACTCAGGCATAGCAGCGTCCAGTCATCCTCGCGGTGCATGTCCGGTCGCAACTTAACCATTGAGATCAGGCACTTAGCATTTGAAGCCAGGGATGACATGGCAGCCATCCATTGACCGGACACTGGCTGGGTGCATCCGGTCGATCCGACCAGTGTGTCCGGTCAGCCCAAATTTTAGTGAACTGAGGGGTACAAGGGCTCTATTTTCTCGAGAGCTATAAAACCAAGCATTGGCCGGCCTTGAGCTGGTAGCTGAGCACACTAGAGCCTTGGTGGCTTATGTGGTAGTGCTTGGGAGCCCTCTAACTCACTTGAGCTTGATAGTGTTCATCCGATTGAGTGAGTGAGCGATTCTAGTGCGATTGTATTGTGAGGTTGCATCGAGTAGCACTATGTGGTCATCTTGCAAGCCGGTGGTGCTTGTTACTCTTGGAGGTTGCCACCTCCTAGATGGCTTGGTGGTGGTCTCCATCGAAGCCTGCAAGAAGCTTGTGCGGTGCTCCGGAGAAGAGCTTTGTGAGGGGCATTGTGCTCGCCTCACGGGAGCCATGAAGAGCAACTCTAATTGGGCGTGTCATTGAGCTACCCTCACTTTTGGGGTAGGTTCTTGTGGTGCCCATCGTGCGGGCTTGGTGGGTGATGCCAATTAGCCTGCCAAACCACCAAGTGAGCGGTTGACACAACAGGGACATAGCGTGTTGGCAAGCACGTGAACCTCGGGAGAAAATTACCGTGTCAACATTGTTCTTTCCATTGGTTTGCCATCCTCTTACACCAGCTTGTAATTACTTTCATATACATTGTGCTTATGTAGTTGCTCTTGTAATTAGTTAGCTTGCGTAGCTCACTAGTTACCTTCTTGCTTGCGTAGCATAGAAGTAGCTCCCTTATGTGGCTAATTTGGTTTGTGTAACCTTGTTAGTCATATTGCTTAGTTTGTGTAGCTAAGTATTTGTACTCTCTAATTTGGCATTGGTTGCCTTGTTATTGAGCATTACTAGTGAGCTTAGGAGCTTTGTGCTTTTGCTTACTAGAATTGTGTAGAAGCTCCCCGGGGTGCAAAATACTAGTGGCATAGGTTTGTGTGACCTTGCTCCTAGAATTGGATAGGTGAGCTCTAGCTTGCTTGGCACCTTAGTTGCTTAATTAGGATCTTTGCAAGGTGCTAGAGAACATAGATAGAGGGGTGTAGTCTTGGCTAGACCGATAGTTTTAATTCCACACTTGTTTCGGTTATCCGGCATGATTATGTTTTATAAAGGACTATTCACCCCCCACTAGTCCACCATCTCGACCCTACAATGGGGCGCATGACCCTGACTTTGACTTCATAAGACTAACCAGATCACCGGGGGCCTAGACCTAGCCATCCAGGGTCGAGGCCTGTGGCACCACGACCAGGAAGGGTGACCAGTGACCCAAGAGCAACCACCTGCTCCCTCACTGTCGCCACGACACCACCGGGAGAATAGGAGCCGATGATGAAAGCCACGACAAGACCACGTTGCGCAGGACACTTGGTGAACCACTGCCATGCCAATAGTGTCATCATGACCGACACTGTAACACCACGCAACACCGTGCCACGACATGGGAGCAAGATCACGACGACCACAACGATGACCATGCCTAGGCATACGATGACGCCGAGACAACACAAGATGGCTTGCCAGCCAAGTTTACTAGCTTCTCCCTCCCTCGGGCTCTCGACCACTCAGGCCAGGAGAACCCAACTCTCCACATGTAACCTATATAAGGGGAACCAAGCCTCTCTTCTAAGGGGACGGACTCTCAAAACTCTATTAGAGCTTGCGTCCACCTCACTCCCCTACCTCGAATCCCTTAGCTTACACACCCCATTGTAAGACTTTAGAGCAGTTGAACCGAGGAACATGAACTCGAACCATCTCTTAGACTGGACGCAGGGCTCCGATCTGAACCAGTATAATTCCTTGTGTCTTTGAGTGCTACCATCGTCTTCCTAGAGCAGCGTGACAAATATAAATTTACTCGTCGGTTTACAAAACACCGACAATTTACAAATCTTACATTTGAAGGATTTTAACAATATAGATTATATAAGAAACTAGTGGTAAAAATATGCATAAAAGACCATTTAAAGTTAAATGTGCCAAGTGTTTATTTTACTCGAGGGAGTAGCATCTGCAATAAAATTAAATACATTATCAAGACATATCATTTTCTTTTCAGAGTTGGGGATAGACATTCATAGTGCCCGGACATTTATATTTCCTAACCATGCTTGTCTTTTATCCAGTATATTCTTTTCTATGACTCAGAGTCCGACATGGAAGTGCCGAAATATTTATTTCTTGCAGAAATGCTATACAACACACATGTATTTTAGCGCAAAAAAAACACATGGATTTTTTTGTATCTATGAAAAAAGGGCCCCGCCACCTTCGTCCTCCCCGCTCCCGCGCCTATATATTGCACCATGGAACCCGCTCTGTTCTTCTCAGCGAGCTTTGGCATAGAGAGCAGCAGCCATACACCGTCTGAGCGAGAGCGATCCTCTGATCATTTTTGACCATCGCGTTGCCATTGATGCCGCCTAATGAGTCGAAGCCCACGCCCAAGATCGCCGCAACTGCCGCCGCCGTGCCCAAGCTCACCAGCACCACCGGCACCGCGGCGGCACCCAAGGCCAGCCCGTCGTCATCCGCGTCATCGTGCCTCTTCTCGCTGCGGGGCAGCGAGCTCGCCGTCGGTGTCGCTGGCGACGCCGGCAAGGCCGCCGCCCTCCTCACGGGCATACCGAGGAACGTCACGCTCACCCCGTTCGCCGGGGCCTTCCACCCCACCACCGAGGCATCGGAAGCGCCGCAGGAGCTGGTAAGGCAGGCTGCCGCAAACGCGATCCGGGGCGCGTTCCTCCTCCTCCTCTGCGATCTGTGATTTGTCTTTCCATAGAAAAAATTGTTTCTTGTGATCTGTGAATCTGTGATCTTGTGATTGACTGGAGGTAAAAGAAGGCTGGAGGCTGAAGGTAGAAGAAGGGTGGAAGCTGTAGGATCTTAATCCTATGGTGCAAAAAAAAGCATGTGTTAAAACTGCATAAAACACATGGTTGTGTAATAGACAGACTTATTTCTTAATCTTGTATCACATCCTAGTATTTTTTTCCTAGTGGGACATGGACAGTATAGAGTAAGCTTATGATTGCTCAGATGGTTGGAAATGTTTTAGTTATTGTCTCATAAGACACATATTGTTACACAGGAAGAGACCCTATTTGTTTGAGCTTTTAGCCGTTTTTGGACTACTAGTTTTGAGATTCGGCTTACGGGACTGTTTGGCTTTTGAAAGGTCCAGAAGCTCCTAGAAAGCCTGAAACATACAGGCCCTATAGATATATATTGTAGCAAAAGTTAACATGCAAAATCATTTTCTGAAAATTCATATGAAAATAAGAAATTTTATGTGCGTATCTATTAAAGACAAAATCACATAAACTTTATCTTCTAGTGTACACGATATGATTGTACACCAAAAATTTAGCGAACCTGGTAAGTTGAAAGTGGTAATAATTGGTGTCGTTAGGTATGCCCGGTCATGTTTGCAGGCAGCCCCATTGGAACCCTTAGAAAAGCCACCTGATTCTGAGCTTCAAGCAGCAATTAATACCAGATGTTATTTTTATGATCCAGGGGACTAGATGTTATAGTTGGTTTAGTTAATTCAGTGAGAACAACACTCACACGTACCTCACATCTAGCTGCAAAGCATGGATGGATGCCTGAACCGTATAGCACTATTTCATGACCGTTGAGATCACTAGGAGAGAAACGACTTTTGATCCACTTCGAAATTTGACTTTAGTCCTGGTATTTTTCACGCTCGGGACTAGAGAGACCTTTAGTCCCGGTTTGTAGCTCCAACCGGGACTAAAGGTCCCTGCCCAACGGCTACTGCGGCAGGCTTTTTGCTGCAGGGGACCTTTAGTCCCGGTTGGAGCTACCAACCGGGACTAAAGGTTAACTTTTACTCCTGGTTGGTCCCTCCAACCGGGAGTAAAAGTCTACTCCCTGCTGGAGGCTCCGTCCGGGACTAGAAAGGGACTTTTAGTCCTAGTTGGTGTCTCCAACCGAGACTAAAGGTCCCCTCCTATATACCACTTCTTCCTCCCCGAGCCCGAGCCACTTCGACCTCAGTGTTCTTGCTTCATCGCTGGCCTCTCTTTTTTCTCATCGCCGGTAATCACAAGATTTCGTCGATTCTTCAGTTCTAAAGGTTACCAACTTTATACTCTCATGTTTCATCAGTAGCATATCTCATTTTGTGGACTAGATATATGTGGTTTTTTATGGTGGTTTTTTTTATTTGTAAGCCATTTAAGCTCAAAATCACTTTAAAGTTTGCATATTTAGATGAAGGAAGGTTAAAGTAGTTATTCAAAACTAGTATTCAGCTTTCATTTCTAGCATGCATAGCACACTTCATGGTTTAGAGATATAGCGAATTTTAGAGTTTTTTTTAATTTTATTTGTTTATAAAATGAGAAATTTATATTATATTAAAAATGAGTATAGAGAGTAGATGACAACTGCTTTCGGGTCCTCAGGCCTCTCATCAGGTTCCAAAGCGACTGAGGCCGGACCTCCTTCTCATTGCATGCGGCAAGTGTGAGGAGAAAATTATGATGGAGTACCGGGTGAGGAAGGAGTGTCCCAACAAGGGCCGTATCTTCTACAAGTGTCCGGATCGCAATGTGAGTTATTTTGTCGCATTTGATGATTATGGTTAATTTATACTTATTTTCATGATGATTGTGATTAAATTTTTTATTTTTTGTTTAATTTCAGTGGGGTGGTACTGGATGTTCAGGCTAGTACTGGGAGGAAGAGTATGTTGAACACATGCAAAACTCTCTTGCATAGGCGGCTACGGCGGCTGATGAGGCAGTGATCCTGTGGAAGAAGCCCATAGATGTTGAACAAACGCATGATCTATCTGTTTTAGTTGGGATTAGTCAGCGAAATCCTTATGCTGCTAAACTGCATTTTAGCTTTAGTTTTTTTAGTGGATAGTTGGGATTGTCTATATTGTAGCGAGACTTTCATAAATTAATACCTTATGTGGTGGCATGCATGTCGTATAATTAACTAATTATGTTCTAGGTTTTAATATGGTATGTATGTCATGTAATGCAGATGAGCCGGCATTGGATGTACAATGCTGATCGCCGCTCCCAAGAGTTCATTGAGGGCGTGCATTCTTTCTTATGTGTGGCTGAGGCAAACAAACGCGATGGTTTCATATGCTGCCCATGTGCCATATGTAAGAATTTGAAGGAATATGCTAGCTCAAGAAGTCTTCATTCACACTTGTTGAAGTCGGGTTTCATGCCAAACTATATTTGCTGGACGAAGCACGGAGAGAACCGGGGTTGTAATGGAAGAAGGTGAAGAAGAACAATAGGATGATGATGACATTATTGCTGAATATGGTGCCTTCAATGATATTGCAATGGGGGAAGCTGAAGAAGAGGTAGGGGCAGAAGATGAGCCCGCTGATGATCTTGGTCAAGCCATTCGTGACACACAAAGAGAATGCGAAAGTAAAAAGGAGAAGATCAAGTTCGAGCGCATGCTAGAGGATCACAAGAAATTGCTATACCCAACTTGTGATGTAGGGTAGAAAAAGTTGGGTACCACACTGGAATTGCTGCAATGGAAGACAAAGAATGGTGTATCTGACAAGGGATTTGGGGAGTTACTGAAAATCCAAAAAAAGATGCTTCCGAAGGATAACAAATTGCCTGCCACTACATACGAAGCAAAACAGGTAGTCTGCCCTTTAGGATTAGAAATCCAGAAGATACATGCATGTCCTAATGACTGCATCCTCTACCGTGGCGAGGAGTAAGAGAAGTTAGATGCATGCCGGTATGTCATGCATCGCGGTATAAGATCAGGTGAGATGACCCTGGTGATGTTGAGGGCGAACGTCCCACGAAGAAAATCCCTGCCAAGATTATGTGGTATGCTCCTATAATACCACTGCTTGAAATGTCTGTTCAGAAACAAAGACCATGCAAAGTTGTTGCGATGGCACAAAGAAGACCGTAAGGTAGACAATATGTTGAGACACCCTGTTGATGGGTCCCAGTGGAGAGCAATCAATAGAGAATTCCTGGAGTTTGCAAATGACGCAAGAAACTTAAGGTTTGCTTTAAGTACGGATGGTATGAATCCTTTCAGGGAGCAGAGCAGTAGTCATAGCACTTGGCCTGTTACTCTATGTATCTACAACCTTCCTCCCTGGTTATGCATGAAGCAGTAGGTTTATTATGATGCCAGTGCTCATCCAAGGCCCAAGGCAACCTGGCAACGACATCGATGTGTACCTAAGGCCACTAGTTGAAGAACTTCTACTTTTGTGGAACAGACCAGGTGTACATGTGTGGGATGAGCACAAACAGGAGCACTTTGACCTATGAGCATTGTTGTTCGTAACAATCAATGATTGGCCTGCTCTAAGTAATCTTTTAGGACAATCAAACAAGGGATATGATGCATGCACGCACTATTTTGATGACATTAAAGGTATATTCTTGAAAAAATGTCAAAAGGTCGTGTACCTTGGCCATCATCGATTTCTTCCTATGAATCACCCCCTAAGAAAGAAAGGCAAGCATTTTAAAGGTAAGGCAGACCACCAGACCAGGCCGGGCAACTGAACTGGTGAGGATGTACTCAATATGGTCAAGGATGTGAAAGTAGTATTTGGAAAGGCACATGGCAGTGAACCTATTCCGAACGACGTCGATGGTCACGCACCCATGTGGAAGAAGAAGTCCATATTTTGGGAGCTACCCTATTGGCAAGTCCTAGAGGTCCGTAGCGCAATCGATGTGATGCACCTGACTGAAGAATCTTTGTGTGAACCTGCTAGGCTTCATGGGTGTGTATGGGAAGCCTAAGGACACACTTGAAGCACGACTAGGACATGAAGTGTTTGAAAGAACAAGACAACCTGCATCCAGAGAAGACAAATGATGGACACCATTACTTAAGTCCTACCAGCTACACTCTTAGCAGAGAAGAGAAGGAAAGCATGTTTGAATGCCTAGCAAACATCAAGGTACCATCTAGATTCTCCTTGAATATAAAGGGTATAATAAATGTGCCAGAGAAGAAATTCCTAAACTTAAAGTCCCATGACTGCCATGTGCTCATGACGCAATTGCTTCCAGTTGCATTAAGAGGAATTCTACCTCCAAATGTACGTCTAGCCACCGTAAAGCTATGTGCATTCCTCAATGCAATTTCTCAGAAGGCAATCGATCCAATGGATCTAGCTAAACTACAGAATGATGTGGTTCAATGTCATGTCAGCTTTGAGTTGGTGTTCCCTCCTTCCTTCTTTAATATCATGACACACCTCCTAGTTTACCTGGTCAAGGAGACTAGCATTCTCGGTCCTGTGTTCCTGCACAACATGTTCCCCTTTAAGAGGTTCATGGGAGTCCTAAAGAAATATGTTCACAATCATGCTCGGCTAGAAGGAAGCATCACCAAGGGCTATGGAATAGAGGAGGTCATTGAGTTTTGTGTTGACTTTATTCCCGACCTTGACCCGATTGGTGTTCCTGAATCGCGACACGAGGGGAGACTAAGTGGAAAGGGGACACTAGGGAAGAAACCATATATTGGTATGCAGGACAATTATTTTAATAAAGCACACTACACAGTTCTACAAAACTCCTCCTTGGTGGATCCGTATATCGAGACACATAAAGAGTTGCTCCGATCCTAGTTTCTAGGGAAGTCTGAAGCTTGGATTACGCGTCAGCACATGGAAACTTTCAGCGACTGGTTGCAAAAAGAATGTTCAGGGTGATGAGAGTATTGATGAGCAACTGTATTTGTTGGCTAGGCAGCCATCATGGCATATCCTCACATACAAAGGGTACGAGATAAATGGGAATACATTTTACACAGTAGCCCAAGATAAAAGGAGCACCAACCAAAACAGTGGTGTCCGCATAGATGCCACCAACCCTAATGGAAATAAGCAAACATATTATGGCCGCATAGAGGAGATATAGGAACTAAACTATGCACCCTACTTTTAAGGTACCTTTGTTGAAGTGCCAATGGGTAAAGGCGACTGGAGGTGGGGTAGCAGTCGACAACCAGTATGGAATGACAATCGTGGACCTCAACAATATTAGGTACAAAGACGAACCGTTCGTCCTTGCCAAGGATGTGAATCAGGTGTTCTATGTCAAGGACATGTCTACAAAACCGAAGAGAGAGGAAAAACAACAACGACCCAATCAATGAGCCAAAGCGCCACATAGTTCTTTCAGGGAAATGAAACATCGTCAGAATTGAAGACAAGTCAGACATATCAGAAGATTAGGAAAAGGATGACCGAATTCCACCCTTCACAGTGAACAAAGACCCAAGCATCCAGCTAAATGATAAGGACACTCCATGGTTACGGCGTGATCATAACCAAGGGATATACGTTAAGAAGAAGTTCACTACTGTGCCCGCTTGATATATATATAGTGATGTTTAATAGTGTGTATTAGAGGTATTATGTAATAATTGTGAATTCAAAGATGTTTATTAGGTGTTTACTTTTTTCTATGTTCAGATTAAACTTGTGTTTGATGGTGGGATTTCCATGTCGCTTTTGGACAATGAGTGATGAAAAAATGAAAAGATTTACGTTAAAATGATGTGAAAACAAATTTCCAATTGAAAACAAAAGTTTTAAGGATTTAAATTAAACACTACATTTTTGCATTAACGAAATAGTAATTATTAATGACATTATGTTTTAATATTTATAAGAAAAAACAAAAAACTTTAGGTCACACAATTTTCCTGTGTGCAATAAAGCAAAAGTAAATCCATATTCTTTTAAAACAATTTTATGCCTTGTATTTAATTTACTGTGCAATTAACAAGACTTTAACATTTTATAGAAAGAAATATATAAAAAACAAATGGAGCTTGAAACTAGTGGGAAGCCAAACTGCAGCCCACCTTTACTCCCGAGTGGATCAACCACCCAGGACACAAGATGGGCTGCGTTTTCGCGGCCCGCCAAAATCCCCTTTACTCCCGAGCCGTGGCTACACCCGGGACTAAAGGTCAGACCTTTAGTCCCGGTTCTAACCATCACCCGGGATTAAAGAACCTTTAGTCCTAGTTCTAACCATCACCTGAGACTAAAGGTCCCCCTTTATAAACCATGCCCTTCTCCCTTCTCTAGTTCTCTTCCTCTCTATCTCCACCGCCCGATCGATCTAGGCCTAGCCGCGCCACCGCCGCCACGCTTCACTTCGATCTTCGTCGTCGTCCCCACGTCGTTTGTCATCATCTCCGCCTCAACTCGTAGTGCGCCTTCTTCTCCAACCGGATCTAGTAGCCGCCAAGCCACGTTGTCGCCTCATCTTCTCCACCAGATCTGATCCAGCAACGCCGCCGCCCCCAGGCGACCACCCTAGCCTTGCCTTGTCACGTGCGCTTCTTCTTCGCCAGGCCAGCGCATGCCTCGCTCTTCCCTGGCCCACGCGCCTCACTTGTCCTTGCTGGAGCGCACGTCCTCCTCGTCCTCGGCCCACCTCGTTCGTCCTCCCTGGAGCACGTGTTATCCTCATCCCCCGGTGCCCCGCCGCCGCCTCGCTCGTCCTCATCCACACCGGAGAGCGCGCGCACCTGAGCCGACGCACCACTGAGGACGAGGAGCCCTAGAGCCATCAATTGGGTCTATGTTTTGCTCATTTTGATTTCTTGAGGCTTGACATCAATTGGGTCTGTGTTTGGAAGACGATGATCAGTTTGATCTCTTGTATGTGCCTATCAGTAGCATGAATCATGAATGAACCGTCAAACAAGGCAACCTAAACGATGCTCAGCAGCTGGTGAAACCCCATCGGATCGGATCGACTAGAGCGGTGGCTTACGTGATCTTAGAAGATGTGTGAGGTCATGAGAGTGTGTTTTTTCTCAATTTTGTTTGCTTCATAAGCTGCCGGATTACCCGGTCTCAATCAAAGCTGACAGAACACGATCCAGGATGACACCGATGAAATCTGATAGGATGCCTATTAGCATAGCATGACACAGCTAGCTGGTGTTCTGAGTTCAAACGGCACGGTATTCTGATTGATCTGTTGCAGCAAGAAGGAAAACCCTGGATTCGCTGGATGGCCCTATGATTTGATTTCTAAAAGGCTCTATCAGAAACCAAAAGTTTTCAAATCAGAAAGCACGTACAAGTTGTGTACAACTAGTACTGTCCAAATTAAAAGGGAGATTATACTTGATAATTAATAACAAATGGGACTTCAATCAATCAATCAATGCAATTGCAGCCTAGAGCTAAAATAATCCTGATCCTTGTTAAACACACCCTCTCTTCTATATAAGATTCATACATGTGTCACACAAGCTGCAGCTGTCGACTACCATGCCGTGCGCTACTGAACCTGCCCACCTCTGCAGATGCGTCAGCCATGGAAGCTCGCTGCGCCTATGCTATACGATGGGATGGGACGATGAGTAGACTGAGGTAGTTACCACTACAGGTTAGTGTAGCAATAATGTGTGATGCCGAGGTGAGTGCTATTTTTGTGCTTCAGCAGCGCTACAGTGCCTAGGGGAGCGTGAGAGACACGTAGGAAGGTTTATTTCTACAACAAATCTAGCTACCAGGGGCATGCATGAAGTACTTAATAGTATTATACCCAAATGGATGATGGACCCTGCATCCTAAAATATAAAGGCTAGAAATTCAATTTTTTGTACCAAAATACAAGATATCCTAGATCCTCAACCTCCTCTCTCCTTTTTTTGGCCAGGATGTATCGAGATTCTTTTTAAACTTATTAGCTTCATCCAAAACAATCAGTTAGTAAATAAGGAAAATAACAACTAAACTACTCCCCTCTATTCTAATTAATGAGGGGCAAAGTGGTCTTTGTTAATCTTCTTATTTTTTTATATAAATATCGTTAGGATACTTTATATTTTAGGACGGAGGGAGCAGTTAGTATACCGGTTTACAACTACCAAGCTTCTGTATTTCCATGAACAAAGCACCACCTATCCTGCTGCCCTCCGCCTCCTCAAAGAGTTGTTTATATATATATATATATATATATATATATATATATATATATATATATATATATATATATATATATATATATATATATATATATATATATTATATATATAGGGAGAGTATATTCAGTAGCCAGCTACAGAATAAGTTATTCTGTAGCCACCTCCATTTACGATAATTTTATATACTAATTTATGATAATGTCAATACATATTTACGACAGTTGGGTTACTATAATATATGGAGATATTTACCATAACATTATAGTAAACAACTTAGTAAGGAATTACTATAATCTCATAAATTAACATAGTAATTATCGTAACACAAAGTGGCTACAGAATAAGTTATTTTATAGCCAGCTACAAGGTAGTGTATATATATATATATATATATATATATATATATATATATATATATATATATATATATAAATGTAATGTAGAAAAAAACGAATGGATTTTTTAGTGTAGTTATTTAATTAATTTTAAGCACATGACTCGATCTATTTTATAGATATATGGTTTTTATTTTTTATAGATATATCTAGTGGTGTAAAAGCTAGATGGCTGCCCCGAGAGACAACATGGATGAAAAAATGATGGATATTATCAACACCGGCACTCAATTTGCCAATGGTGACCAATAGGATGTAGATGACGGGAGTCAATACCTGGCTCTTGAAAATAATCAAGAAAATATTGTGCAACAAAATACTGGCAAGGTATATATATTTATATATATATTTGAATATTATATATATATATATTTGAATATCTACCATCTATTATGTGTACACATGATATTTATTTATTCTTTTTTTATACGTAGCCCTCTGAATCGACGACCACAACGGCAAAAAGCAAAAATATTCGAGGCCCGAAAAAGCCATTGGAGGGGCGCTACATAATATCAGAATTCAATATCGAGACAGGCGAACCACTTTGTCCACATGCAAGGAAATTTGTGCAACACGGTGCGTACCTTGTAAGGGACAAACTTCCGATTAGTGCCCATGAATGGAAGCAAAAGATCAACGAGCCTCATGTTAGTTTTGTCTCTGATCTTGATAAGAATTTAATTTGGGATGATATCCTTCGACATTTCACGTTGCAAGCGGATGATTATGATGATATCAACGATGATGAATTGAAGGAGCTAGTTCGAAAGTGGGCTATGAAGAAGATGGCCACACAATTCTAGACTTGGAAGAAATCTCTATACACAAAATACGTTAAGAAGAACCTAACGCCCAATTTCAATACTAGGGGCCCACTCGCGAAGTTGAGGCCCTATTGGAATGATTTTGTACAATACAAGACATCGGAAGAGGGTGAGGAACGGGTGAGAAGGAACCAAGAGAATGCCCAACAGAAGGTATACCACCATGGCATGGGATCAGGTGGCTACGCGACTGCCATTCCCAAGTGGGAAAAAATAGAAGCAGACATTCTTACCAAGGGTATCACACCAGAATCACTCAATTGGCCCAAACGTGCAAAGAATTAGTTTTTCGCTCATAAGGGAAGACTGGACCTAGAGACCGGGAAGCTGGTTCATGGCCCAAAACTCGAAAGAGCAACACAAAGATTTTCTAATGCTCTACAAGATAAAGTTATTGGTGCATTCAGGCCCAATAGAGAGAAGGATGAACTGACGTATGCCATCGGGACTGCTGAACACAGTGGCCAAATGAGAGGTTTAGGACAGAACATTTCTTGGGAGCATGGTTTCCCTAATGATAGAGATACCTACAGAAGTCGACAGAGAAGGAAGGATGATGAAGCAGCGTGGATCAGTAGGTTGGAGGAATATGTTCATGAGTCACGGGAGGCATTGCTTCAAGCATAGGAGCACGAAAAAGACATGCAAGCTAGAATGCAGGACAAAATCATAAAGCAAGTGCAAATAGCAATGAGTGCCCAAAGGCAGGCATCAGATCCAGGAATCAACATTAATATTAGCCCTCCTGATCAGTTGAAAAGCAGATGCGCTTCCACGGAGTTGCCAAATCAAGATGACGCATTGCTATATTTCCCCATGGATGACATCACTACACTGTTTACATCATGTGAGCTACATATTCCAAAAGAGAATGCCACAATCATGGTGGCTCTCGGTGTTTTTTCTCCTCCAGATCCTACCACAACACCAAGAATCCATAGGGTAATAATACCACATGGATATGTTAGCGTCTCAGTGGATAGAGTTAACAAAGGTTTTAGTGATCTAGCTCTTAACATTCCAGGAGGTGATGGGGAGAAGACTCTAGGAGAAGCAGAGAAGACATTCATACTACGGCGCAAACGCTACATCATTATTCCCGGCGTCTCTAGTCCACCACTGCTTCCTCAACTGCCGGACAATAGGTGCGGACAAAAGTGAACGAAACAAATTTTTCATTAATTTTCTATTGACATGCATGATTAATAATAACAATTTCTTATACCTAATTATTCTTTTTTGTACTCACACAGTAGGGCCTCTGCCAACCTAAGTCCAATTATTCAATCTCCAGATCATCATAGTGCTCTGGGCAATGATTATGCAATGCCGCCACCGCCGCCACCTCTGAGGAGGTCTCCAACGCCTCCAAGGAGGTCTCTAACGCCTCCAAGGAGGTCTCCACCGTTGCCACCTCCAAGGAGGTCTCCAACGCCTCCAAGGAGGTCTCCAACGGCTTTCCCACCTCCCTTGATGACCACGAAGCAGCCAGCTCCTAAGAGGTCCGCCCCACAAACGAAGTCATTGGCCCACCAGCCGACAAAGAAGAAAGCCTCCTCTAATCCAGTTATTCCCCAAAAACTATCTTACGAGAAAAGTGAAAAGGAATTAAATGTTGCAATACAAAAAGATGTGAACAGTTTCTTCAAAAAAGTAAGAAAGCAACGAGAAGCGAGGGAGAACCCAGAGAAACTGTACTTCTACCTACCTCCAGATCTTCTAAGAAAGAAGGTGGACCAGAAAAAGCGGGAATCTCAAAAGACCCTACCAAAATCGGACTACGACCGCTCTCTCACCAACTCATTTGAGGCAGTGCAGAAAAAAACTAGAGCAGGGAAAGGTGTCGCACAACTCATACAACAATCGTAACAATCAGTCCCCCCTCTTGTCATTCGTAATGAATATGGTTCAAACTTAGACTTACTGGACGTCGATTTTGAGGACCTAGTTCGGTTTTATGAGGATACTGATTTGGACCTTGCCCAAGTGCTCGTTGAAGGACCATCTGCTCCGAAAGTGGATCATTGGAAGAAATTTGAACATGGAAAGAGTCTATACAACCCTGAGGCCTTAGGTGAACTGGGTACGCAAATGTACCTGCTAAACAAGTGGTACATGACAGCGTGTGAACAGGGAGAGGCCTTTATTTCTATCAAAGTTAGAAACCAACATTACTTCCGTGGCGATGACGTTATATATGTCAAGTTTTAGAAATTACACCAACTATGCCACCTAGACTCTCTCTATAAAAGTCTCATTAGCTACTATTGTCTGTAAGTGTGATTATTTTCTACTATTAAAGTGTGTATATATAAAGCTACATGTATATATATAAATTATATATCCTCACACTATATTTTTATATATGCAGATATGCAGATATGAGATGACAGAACTCGGAAAGAGAGGATAATGATGTTGGTTTCGTTGATCCAAATGTCGTATTCAAACACCCTAATCCCCCGCCTCAATGGAAAGCTAAACTCAAAAAAAATCTTATGAGGTTCTTAGTGAACCAACAAAACAAGGACATACTCTTCCCCTACAACTTCAAGTGAGTGTTAAATAATTAATGTCGATCATATAGACATTTGTTTAATTATTTGCTTACTAGCTAAGCTATCTCCCATATATATATATATATAAGTTGACTCTAGTTAATGTCGATCATATTTGTGTATAAAAACATATGCAACAATCACTGGATATTGATGGTCATTAATATGGCCAATAGTCGGTTGAGCATCTTAGACTCGTTAAGAAAAGAGCAAACAGAGTACCAAGACATGATAGATATTATCCAAGAGTAATTTGGTCTCTCTAGCAACTATATATACCCCGATCTCTTAACTGCAATAATTATTAAATGCCAAATTAATTTTTTATTTTATTAGGCGTAGTGTTTGGAAAAGTTTTATTGAGGAACACCACATGAAACATTATAAAGCACCACTGGATGTAATCGCACACAAAGTAAGTACTAGCTATGTTTATATATATATAATTCAATTAACATCATGCATTATTTCAATTCACCGGATCTTTTTTCTCGTAAAAGTGGGTTCTGAGGCAAGAACAGGGGACCAACTACTGCGGATATTATGTTTATGAGTTCATCATGACGTACGCAAAAAGAACTCCTAAAGAGATCCTCAAAGTACGTTATATAAATATATTTATATATTCACAATTTCTTTTATTGCTCATATATATAAGTAATCACGTGACCAACACACATATATATATATATTAATACTTTTCCTTTAACTTTTATTGAAGACTCTATGGTTGAAGGAAAAAGTCATACGACGTGATCAACTGAAAGCAATTCAAGAGACCATAGCAGGATTTCTTAATGACTAGGTCTTAAACCCCGCCGACGAGTTCTACAATGACGTGAACGAAACATGGAAGCCAAACCAGATGGAGTGAATTTGTTATCCCAAGGATATGATAGAATATACAATGCAAGCTTTATTTGTAATATATATATATATATATATATATATTATATGTACATAAAATAACGTACAATATATGTATATGCATGTAATATATACGTTAGTTTCATACTTTAGTTTGTACAAAATGTTCGAACATTATAAGCGTGTAGAATACGTATATTATTAGCACTGTAGAATGCGTATTAAAAAACCTATTCAAAAACTAAAATGAATTATCAATTGAAAATAGAAACAAAAAAAAGAAAAAAAAAAGAAAACCTTTAGTCCCAATTGGTAATACCAACCGGGACTAAAGGGCCGGCCCACGTAGCCAGGCCGGGAGGCCTCTTTAGCCCCGGTTGGTATTACCGGCGAGAAACCGGGACTAAAGGAGAGGCCCTTTAGTCCCGCATTCGTGCTCCCGGTTGGGAAACCGGGACTGAAGGGGTTTTCTAAACAGGAGTACAGCTCATTTCTGTACTAGTGGATCTAAATCCGGTATTAATATTGAAATCGGATTGAAAATATATATTTCTAGATTCAAATTGAGGACCTTAATGTTCTCTCAAGCGTCCATACCATCTGAACTATGCAACAATTTGACCATATAACCGCTGCTATTCTTTTAATAACTACACATTTATGAATCTTATATTGTATATTTAACAATCTAAACGATCTCAAATGAAAAAGTTGTTGACTGCAAAGGTTTATATCTCGTCGAATAATACATATTTGATGTTGACTTTGTCTTTACTCGATATTGTCAACCATCTCAAATCCAATCTAAGGACTTATATTGAATATTGGACATATGAACCATTTTAAATTAAAAAGTCATTTTCAACTATAAAATCTCTGCGCCAAACCCTCAAAGTAGTGAGGTATACAGTCCCAAGCGGCGTGATCACCACTGGGCAGCTTACAGCCTATAGAGGCGAGCTCGTGGGCTAGAATATTACAGACACGAGGACAAACATTGACCCTACACATAGAAAACTCCGTAGCCATCAGATGTTTGATCTCTGTAATCACCCCTCCCTACATTATGATCTAGATATAGATGGTCACAGTTAGTGTTTTTACCGGTAGGAATAAGCGGAAATATACGTTTTTTCAATTACATCAATTCTCTAATATTAATATGGCTAATATGGCCATCTAATCAGGACTACATCGACCCCATTCACCAAATATTTTTTTTACTTGGTAAAACTCATTATTTGATCCTTTTTACTGTAAACCCTAGTTCTGGCATTGACCGATACACCATATATTAGAGACAATATTTGAAGTTCCATACCGGCCCCATAAGTCAAAGCGAAGTCATCATACGTTGCGTGCGTGCTTTGGCATATAACGTTTGCATTATGTTGTAACTAGTCACATGCGTCCAGGTGCGGGCATGACACTACTACAAAAACGATTTGTAACAACGCCTTACTTTCTTTGTAGGGGCGGCTCTATATTGAGCCGCCCCTACAAATGATTGTCAAATGAGCCACCCCTACAAATGATTGTTAAATGAGCCGGATTTGTAGGAGCGGCCAGTGTTATCAGCTGCTCCTACAAATGGTCCGATTTATAGGGGTGGCTCTATATCCAGCCGTCCCTACAAATTGGATTTGTAGGGGCGGCTCAATATTGAAGTGCCTCTACAAATAGACGCCGAGTATTAAAAATTAAGCACTAAAATTCAAATTTTGTAAACGATCTCGGATGGAGAAACAATCAAAATGAAAGTTGTAGATCTCGAAAAGTTATAAAACTTTGTAGTTGACAACTTTTTCAGTTGAGATCATATACTACTTAAAAATACTGTTTGAAATTAAAATTTAAAATTGTTGAAGAGCTCTGATTTCTCTTTTTAATCTCAGGCTAAAACTTGTAACTAGTCTTTCTCCCTCATACTAACTTCAAATTTGATGATTTTTTTTTAAAAATTTCTAAAATCATGCCCTATCAATTTATTGTGTTCTTACCACTATTATATTTATCCATCTTTTCATGTGACCGTGTTTTATCTATTTGAATTTTGAATTTCAAAAAATAACAACTTCAAACGTTATTTTGGAATACTATTTGATTTCAGATGAAAAAATCATGAACATAGAAGTTGCAGAACTTATCAAGATCTACAAGTTTTATTTTGGTCATTTCTTCATCCGATAAAGTGGTAATAACATTGTTCACAAAATTTGCATATCTCTCTTATAGTTTCATAAACAATAAGGGGGATATGTAACATTTGTGAACAATGTTACTACCACTATGTTGGATGAATAAATGATCAAAATAGAAGTTGTAGATCTTGGAAAATTATGAAACTCTATAGTTGACAACTTTTTAATTTGAAATCATCTTGTCAAGGAAAAATACATTTGAATTTTAAAAAAAATTAAAATTTGAATTTTTTAAATGACCTCGGATGGACAAACAGCAAAAATAAAATTTGTAGATCTCAAAAAGTTATGAAACTTTGCAGTTGATAACTTTTTTATTTGAAATCGTCTTGTCATCGAAAACTACGTTTGAATTTCTTAAATTTGAAATTGAAATTTTGTAAACGACCTCGGATGGAGAAACTACCAAAATAAAAGTTGTAGACCTCGAAAAGTTATAAAACTTTGTAGTTGACAACTTTTTCATTTGAATTAGTTTAGGGCCTCAAATAATCAATTTATACTCAGTTTTGTATAATATGTGGGGAACCAAAATAGAACATAGACACAAGTGATCATGAGGTGCAGAGGTAGAGGAGTTTACGCGCGAGCGAGAGGTCGGGGGTTCAAAACCCCACCGGCGCAAAGTGTGCAAAAATCATGAAAAAATGCTACAACCATACATAGAGTGAGGGTGTGTGTGGCTGTCAGTGGAGTCCTCCTCGGATTAAAAAAAATTGCTAATTTTTTACCCCTTTTCGTGATTTCTAGAAAATGATTCGTTGGGGCGGCTCAATATCCAGCCGCTTGTAGGGGCTGCTGATAACACCAGCCGCCCCTATAAATCGATTTGTAGAGGCGGTCTGGAAACCGCCCTTACAAATCAGTGATTTGTAGCCACCTTTTCATAGGGGCGGCTGGCAAAACCGCCGCTACAGAGGGTTACCGGCCGTCCCTAAAAACCTTTTTCTATGTAGTGTGAACCACTGTGTCTTTGACGTGGCCGATTTCATTTCTCAGGTGTCCTTCAGAGATTCATCAATGGGGCCATCTTATATATTCTCTTCAACTGGGGACAGCGAGAAGACAAGGAGCCGCAGGTCAACCAAGGATATGTACGAGTAGGGATGAAAACGGTACGGATATTTTCCGACCGTATTCAAAACCGAATCCGTTTAGAGGGGTTGAGATCTGTCCGTATCCGAGTCCGGATATCCAACATCTGATACCGTATCCGTATCCGAATACTCAAATCGCATATTTATGATGTCGATATCCAATCGTATCCTATCCGACATAGTTGACACTATCCGTATTCGAATCCGAATCCGAACAGAAATATGAAAACAAATGTAATATCGGTGATATCCGTCCGTATCCGATCCGTTTTCATCCCTATGTACGAGTATTGAATTCCTCCTGTGTCCGACAGTGTTATTCCATATAGTTGACCGTGAAGAAGAAAGCAACAAAGGGGCGATGCACGTGAACAGAAATGCACACATCACACATGATTGAATTAGAGGCTGAGGCTGTATATACACCTCGGGGACATCATGGCAACCCTAGTAATGCCGACTTAGGTAGCTCGTGAGATCTACGTCACCATTTATTTACTTTTAAGAAAAAGAGAGAGGAGCCAGCTCTTTATAGTGATCTAGTCTCATGTCTCTCGATGTTTAGTGGGTTAGCACTACTTACATCTATCCAATTATCTTATTTCTTTGTTTTTTACCACATTAGCTTTAGACAATGTGTAAAAGCTATATCAGTGGAGAACTCATTATCTTTTAAGCTAGCTTTTGTTAAGATGGATGTGACACATAGCTTTATGGGGTGTTTGGATCGCATGGCTAAAAATTAGCTGGCTCTAACCAACAATTCGCCCCCATTAGCCCATGTTTAGCCCTCCTATTTGCCATCCAAACACCCCCTTAGAGTTAGTAGGAAGCTCTAACTGTTGGAGTTGTCCACAAAAGTATTCCATGCATCCTCCTGCTATATGGAAATACAAGCATCTAGGCCCCTTGGTATCGGAAAATTAATGAACATAAGTACTATGACTAACATATATTTTGCAAGACATTAGTTTTATTAGTCACAATACCAGAAACGATGGTTCCCTTTGCCTCATTTATAGATTTAAGTATTATTTGCAAAGGATGCCCGTGAAGGCTAAGGATTCTAGTGTTCTAAGCACCACTTGCTATCAGGATGCGCTTAGAAATAGAACAGGTACGTCCTTGTTTTCTTTGGCCATACTATAAAGCGGGATAAGATGAGTAGCTTGATCTAGGCCATTTCTAAGAGTACTGGAGTGATGCACACTTGTGAAAAGCTTGCACTATGCAGCTTAGGTGTGGCCTTGAAAAGATGATAAATTGATATGAACTCAAGGAAGTTGAATTGGTTGAGTTCAGAGTTCAATTAGATTCAAAATTTAGACATCACAAAATTGGTTGATCAAAGCCACTAGATCATTGTGCACTAACAGAGATATTGTGCGTATGGTTTTGTTGATCACTGTATGATCCAGTGATGGTGGTTTTATGCTAGAAATTATTTGGGGACATTATGTGAAGTCAAGATTGATGTTAGGCACAATTCCAAATGTCACATGTTGATCCAATGCTAACTTAGTGGACTCGGCGGATTGTCCAGTGTTACTGTGCTAATGAAGATAACATTTAGACACAAATCTTATGTGTTAGTAACGTGTCAAATATGTGGATAGTTTAGTTACGCTACGACTTGAGTTGTATTAGGGGCTAGGACAGAGAGTTGGAGTCGAACTATGTATCTTAGTGAGCCATAAATATTAGGCAACCCCTATTGTAACCGTGAGATGACTTGGCGGTTGGTTTAGGCAGCAGCAAGGCTGCAGGAGCGCCAAGATGCTTGTGCAGCTGATGTTCTATGAGGAGGAGCGCCCCTAGCATGCCCTGAGGATGTAGGCACATCGCCGAACCTCGTTAAACAATATCGTTCCTCGGTGTCATTATCGCTTGCGTATTTTTCTTATATGGTATTTATGCTTCCGGGTTCTTCAATTAGAGTATATCTGTTTGGGTCTGGATATAACCGTGCACTATAACAATTGGTATAAGAGCCCATGGTCGAAAAAACTAGAAAACCTTAGGCGTCACATGGTGACAGGGGAGCCCACTAACATCTCGGAGGTCACACGGGGTGTGTGTGACATGGAGCGTTTGACTCTGGGCCTGGAGAGCATCTTCGAAAGATCGCATAGGGTTGTGTGATATGAAGAGTTGGGCCCAATGTGTGATGGGGGAGTTCGTTAGGTTTAGTCCCACGTCAAAAATTGATGGCATGGGAGCACAGCATATAAGGTGGGGGCAGCCCTCACTTATTAGGCTAGTCTTTTGGGTTAAGTTAGGTCCAATTCCTTGATATGTTGTGGGCTATGGTGGACTGTAACACCCTCGGTGTTAAGCATGCACTTAACCTTGACATTTCATGATCACAATCATCATGGAGCATTCATGAACATGAGCATCATTCATTCATTCACAAGCTTATATCATATGAAACATGTTTTTGAAACATTGCAACGTATCGTTATGTTTCATGTGTGTTGTTTCCTTTATAAAATAAAAAGTGTGCAACACTTAAATGCAACATGTGCTACTCACTTTAGTGAAACATGGTTAGTTAGCTATGCAACAAGATCATAAAACATGGGAAATAGGACTATGAAACAAATGTAACATTTCATTGGTTTTTCATTGTTTCAGTACTTACAGTGCTTGATTCTTTAAGCATGTTTAGAGTAGCATAAGGAACCACTTTGGTATTCATGACTAAGTCTAGTTTAGTCTCTAAGTCATTGATATGGTGTATGACATTATTTTAAGTGCCATGTTTGACCTAGTTTGAACTAGGTGATAGAACCTTTGCATGGCAGTGAACCTTTAAACAAAGTTGTAGTATTTGAGTAGACCAACAACTTTTATGTTTGGGTCTTGAGCTAATTTTGTGCATAGCTTAGTCATTTTGAGCTCACAAAAATCTGAAAAACTCAATTTCCAACACTTAGGAATTTTTCTAAGTTCTTCTCGTTTTCCAGTTTCGCAGGCTTGACTTTGGCATGATATTACTGTGTTTTGGTTGTGAATTAGAGATTGATCCTTTAATAGATATTGTAGATGGTATGAAGGGCCATAACTTTGGTTCAGATTGTATACGCTTAGGATCTATGGATTAAGAGTTTTATCGCCTTCAAGTTGCGTCGTCAGGTCGGCCTGTCGTTCTCTGATGGCTTAACTGATGGAGTCTACAGTGCCAACCCGTTTCAGAGGTCGGCCGCCGTGTGGCGCCACACGTCGCCGGCGTCCTGATCGCTCAGGCCACGTTGAGCTGCAGCACGGCATTACACGCCCCGCACTCGCCCGCTCCCTCTTGCGCTCTCATTCGGTTTCCTGCCTTCTCCCTCGCCTCCGCGCTCACCCGCAGCAAGCAACGCAGCAGCCGCCGCAGTGCCGCCGTCGCCATTGCCGGCCGGAGCGCACCGCGTCCCTCCTCCATCTCTGCCATAGCTTCACCGTGGTCCCACTGCACCACCGTGTCCACGTTGGCTAGCTGGGAGCGCTCAGTAAGCCGTAGCACTGCGCACGGACCTCACCGGTGTACGCCGCCTCACTCCGGCACCGTGGCCGCACCGCCTCCGACCACCTCTGGTCACGCTAGTTGGTGCTATTGAACCGCCATCGTAGGTAGAAGCTCATCGTAGCTCTTGATTGAGTCATCGTGGCCAGCTCCGGCGTATCGCCATCAAGCCACACTGTCTTGCCGCCATGGTCGCCGCCGTCGTCTTGAGCTCCGAGGATAGGTCTTGTTAGGTAGTTCTCTAGGTGCGCAATGTCATGGTGATGCTCGTCGTGTTGTTGGTCTCGCCGGGAAGGTCGCCGTCGGCGAGCTCAGCCGTTCCCACGCCGGTCCGCGTCGGCTCCTCTGTTTCTGTGTCTATGACACGTGGGCCTAGCTGACCGGTGGACCCCAGTTGTCAGCGACTATGTATTAGAAAGATAGTTCATTTTTATAGATTTGAATGCAATTTTGTGAAATCCATATCTTGAGTTTGGTAGATCTAAATTGGGTGTTTCTAATTTTGTTAGGATCTTGAGGAAGTCTAGTATTTAAGAAAAATATGATATGAGCATATGTTGTAGAAATTTTGGATGAATTAAATAGGGACTTGAAATGTGTTTTCAAATGCATGTAAACTTGTTTGAATTGTATCTTGAGTTTCTGTGATCCAAAAATTATGAAATTTTGTGGGTAAGCTAGTCTGGCTTAGTAGAGACTCTGGTTAAAATTTGAGAGTCATTGCATGTATGGTTTTTGAGTTATAGATTTTTCTTTTATCACTGATTGATACTTGTGTGAATTTTTATAAATTATATAGGAATCCAGTGACCATGAAATTTTGTGGGGCGTATCCTAGTACCTTAAGGATGCTAGGAAAAATATGAAATCTGTTGCTTCACACTTTTCACTAAGGTTTCCTAATTATTTCATTTTAAGCCATTATGCCTTATCATTTTTGTGTAGGTTGTTATACTTACTCAAATGGTGTGAAATTTTTCTGGTAGTCTACTTAGAGCATGTAGTACCTACTGTAATTTTTGTAGATTTAATGGTAGAGTTTTCATATATGTTTACCATTTCCCTTGATTAATTAAATAAATTAAGAAAAGCATTAAAAGAAATGATTTGGTGGTGAACACCCTACTTTCTGGTATTATTTTGATATGTGTGATGAGTTAGTAAAGTTGGTCTTGTCCAATTATATGTTTGAAATATAAGTTAATAATTATTTTCTCACGTTATGTAATTCTGGACAGCAAAGCATAGATTTACTATTTTGTCTATGATAGATTGTGATTCGGCTTTTGGTGATTAAATAAGAGTTGTAGGCAATTTTATAAGCTTTTCAGAAAGTCTAACATCAAAGCATTTGGATAAGTATAACTTCAGTTATGATGTAAACATGTAACTACCATATGTAGTTTAGACATGGCATTGTGTGAAATTGGTAAGTAGATTGAGAAGAGATATGCACCTACTCAATTAGTAGGGAGTTAGCATTGTTATCATTTTTCTACTTCACATCATTGTCATAGCATGTACCTCCTATTATCACATCCTCCGTGATCCATCTTATGCATTCATGGTACTTATTTATGCATATGCATGCAATAGGTGCAACAGAGGGGATCGCACTTGTGGAACTCGACGCCGAGCCACAGGAGGAGAATCAGGAAGTTCAGCACCTGGAGGTTTCCGGAGAAGGAGAGCCTGAAGCCGATCACCTTCCCAAGTGCCCCGATCACCAGCCTTCGATGTTTGTGAAAGGCAAGCCCCGGAGCATTATAAGTCTCCCTATTTTATTAATGTCACTTAAAGTTATTCGTATTGCTGCATTACATGACAGGAGTTGTTTGTAAACACTTGCTGCATACTACCATTCCTTGACCAGATATATCTACCATGGATCCTATTTAAGTCCAGGAACGTTTATCATGCTTAGCTCTGCTTAGACCGGTAGAAGTCGGGTGATTCCCTGTCACCTGCGAGCTATAGGTGATAACTTAATCACGGTTGGCTATATTGTGCTATCGTGGAACATAACCTGGTATTGTTGAATAAATGGAGGCTGGGTGGAGTCTTATATGTGGTATTGTAGTGACTCCACCTGTGTCGTTTAAGGATCGGACGTTGGAGGTCATCTTGTCATGTTGAACGCAGCCTCTCACATAGTTGGTTGGATAAGTCGTTCCGACCGCGAAGCCGAGTAGCTCATCTCAGGCCAGGACCACGAGCAGTTCAAGCGTGCACTCTGGATGGTAGTAAGGATGTGCGGAGAGCCATTGGCGTAAGCCCAAGGGCGGGTTAGAGTCCTGATCACCCTTGGCAGAGTGGTTCTCTGATTGTGTGGCGCTGGTCGTACCCGTGAATTTGGTTCCTGATTTGTACCAAAGGTGACCTAAGGCTACCTTCGTGAGGTATGCCTGGGTGTGTGTTAGGAATATTTCCCCAGCTGGGTAGGAATCGATTCGAATCGCCATCTCTCCCGGATAGTGAGAACTTGACTTGAGTTCCTTTCATCGTAGTAAGTTATGGAAAGGATGAAACTGATGGTTATGAGATTATGCAAGAACTCAACTGGATATGGTTATTATTGTGATGACTTAAGGGTATCAACATGTTTGGCATAGGATAGTTGCTAATCTAGTATGAGACAGGATTAATAACTGGTGATTTTCCAATTAAAGAGATGTTGGTTAACTTATGCTTTTTCTGCAAACAATGTTTACCAGCACTACTTATAAAGCCTTGCATACTCCTTGGTGTCTTAGTATATTAGTTGGACGGGTAAGTCTAGCTGAGTACCTTCTCGTACTTAGGGTTTTATTCCCTTTGTTGCAGATAACGTTATGTTTCATGGCTACTGCAAGAACTGTCTTGCTCCTGCCGTGGATGAGGAATAGGACCATGGGCAATGGTCAACTCTATATATCATCTCACCTTTGTGCTTTTGGTTGGAGATGACTATGACACTGGCTTTGTATTAAACTACGTGTGATGTTTATGTTAAACTACTTTGCTTCCGCTACTTTCAAACTTGGTTTGTAATAATTATTCGAACTCTGATGTATGAGACATATTTGTGAACTGTGATGTAACATGTGACTAGTTGTGTTGAATCTCTACGATCTTGGTGTGTATGTTGGTTGTTTGAGATCTTTCGCGATTTCGTTGGACTACCGGGTTTATATGGGCTCAAGTACGACGGTTTGATCACTTCGGTGATTGCTATTGTACTTGTGCTCTTATAAATTAGACGGTTCTGTGACATGGACCTAGGCCTAGGGGGCACCAGCTCGTGGGCATAGCGAGCTGGGCTGGGCCTGTTGTGCACTCTAACGTTATGTCCACAGGATGATCCAACATTGAATTTGTGTCAAGAAGTGGAACATTCGGTAATGCCACATTGTACTATTACCATTGGAAGTTGTTAGGTGTCAGTGCTCATCATATAACACTATGAGGGACTTAGGCACTCGGTGGATCATCCGGTGACGTCTGCTCTGCCATAAATCTACCAATGGCTGGCTACTCTTGTTGGCCTCTCTATATATGTGCTCTATATCTCTTTGTGATCTATATGATGGTTCATGTACACATATCTCATAGGTTTACGAAGTGGCAGAGAGCATTAGTAAGAGTTATCTATTTGAAGAATAAGGATTTTTCTAGTGTTGTGAGTATCAAGTTTGCATCTATTGGAACTCTTGGCTAGGACTTGGGTCAAGTGAAGATGAAGGCTTGTTACTCTCGGTATTTTCCAACACCTAGACAGCTTGGTGTCAGTGATATTAGTTTGATTCCATTGGTGGCTATTGTTGGATGGCCGAAAGGCTTTGGGGATGGTTTCAGACCCGCCACTCCAGAGATAGAGATGATTTCAACTCATTTCAGTCCTACTCTCTCTTGCATTGTACTTCATAGTGTCAACCCAATCTATCTCTAGGCTAAGTTTTATGGTAAAAGAAAGGTGTACCAAAGGAGTCTCTACACCTCTAGCAACTCTGGTAATTCAACGATATGTTTTCCATTGAGATTTTGTGCTGACGTTTTTGCAATCTTTGGAACTTCCAAAGATTTCTTTGGAACTTCCGGACATCCCCAGAAGTTCATAACAAACTCTAGAAGTTGCAGACCGAACTAATCCACTGCATTAGATTGCGAAAGAAATTTCAGGGTTTTAGGTCTATTTGCCCCTCCCCTCTCTAGGACGTGCAAATCCTTTCACTTCTGCAGTTCACCTCTCTCCCCCTTACCTTGTCAGATCTGCTCCCACCCCAGTTGACATCACCTCATTCTCTCCACCATCGTCCCCTCCCTCCCCTGCACCTCAGTTGAGCACACACGACGCTCCCCACAGTGGTTGTTGAGCACGCACGGTGTGAGGAGGCGACCCATGTCACACCAGCCACAAGCTCACTATGAGAAGGCGGCAAGCTAGGCTGAGGAGGTGGTCTGCGGCACACAGGCAGTGAGCTTGACGTGAAGCGGCGAAAGTGTAACCAGGATGAGGTGGCGACGATGCAATCCAGACAAGGAGGTGGCACGCCAGAGATAATCTCGATGTGAGGAGGCTGCGGCTAGGGCGAGTAGGCAGCCCGACATGGCCATTTCTCTCCATCTTGCTCTCCTCTCAACCTCGCTCTCACTCTATCTTTCTCTCTCCTCATAGGTGTGACAGTATGGCCCTAGTCGGCGTGACAGTGGGACATAGGAGGGCATGGTAGTACCTGAATTGAAGCCACGGCGACGCCCTAGCGATCTTGATTAAGGCTCTAAGTGGTCTGGTTGGACACCTTGGACCGTCTTTTTTGTTTTTGTTTTTGGGGATTAACAGAGGCAGATATATAGCACTGCTTCTAAATAAAACTCGATTAACAGAGGCGTTGATTCAGAGGCAGATTAGCTGTACTGTAGCAGTGCTAGCTAATAGCTAGTGTTCCTGTTTAGCGTTTGATCAATCCCAACTTAGACGTGCCTTTAGTTTTGGTTGGGTGAACACATGACATGCAGGACAGGTGAGAGATATGAAGATCTAGGGAGTACCAGATGGCACAAGCACACAGGCGATGAGGCGGACCACCTGTCAAATCCCTATTAGCACTCATGCAGATTCCCGCGCCTGCCGGGCTATACATGGGTGCACGAAGGATAGATTGTTCTCCAATTTAATTATTCATTCATTAAGGTTCAAAGGTGCGTGGGCCACCTGTGGCTTTCGAGAGCATGTGATGCGGCTGATCAGAGATGCATGCTTGGAGAGTACAAAAGATGAAAAGATATACTACTATTTCATAAGTGGTATGTAAAAAGGACATCATATTATTGGCATATTTATCCTCATTCATAATTTTTTTTAAAAAGGCATGTAACACCTGAAAAAAGAAGGCTACCACCGCGCGGCCTCATATTTATAATGCAAATGAATACTTCGTCCATTCTAAATTATAAGATATTTTAGTTTTCTTATATCCATATATTTACTATGCACCTAGATATGCACGGTGTCTATATACATAGCAAAAATAATATATTTAGAAAAACAAAATGTCTTATAATTCAAAACAAAGATAGTATTAAGCTAGCTGTACGAGTACTGTCTTCAAATTAAAGGACATGAAAATTAATTAATGATTCTTTAAGGTTGAGTTTTACTAGCTTGTCTTAGGGCATATCCAATGATTTAACTTAGAGTTAGATTAATTAATATTGTACTTATTGAATGGTGCAAAAATCATGAGACTAGTGGTTCTCAAAAAAAAAAAAAAAAAAACCAAGAGACTAGTGTAAACTCAAGAGTTAGCCTCACATGTTTCACGGTGCTCCTCTGTCTCTCCCAACACGAACGATATACCTATTGTTCTCACTCATCTCCTATATTTTTTTAGATAATGAAAAATTTCGGCTTTAGTACGTCCTCTTAAAAAAGCTTATGGCAGTTCCACATTATTATTTTAAATGGAATGACATGAAGAACTCTTTGGCACATGATTCTTAGACTCAACACAGCTAAGTCTCATCCGATGTTCGCGGTCATCCATGAACTGCAATATTTAGAGCCCAAGAACGAAGCAAGTATCCCTCAGAATTAAACCTGCAAAAACGTTTTCGGGTGACATTCCTACTGTTGTCTCTCATGTCCTCCATATTTGTTTGCCAGTATATATTCGAACCGTGGGGCTGATGACGACCGTACCATGCATGGTCCGTTTGACGGTGAACGGGAGTTAGCAATTAGTAAGATGGAAACTAAAGCAAGATGCCCCGGCCCGATGGAGCGGAGCGCTCTCGCCGGCTTTATGCATGGACTGCCCAGGATCGGAATGGGATGCCCCCACTTGCACGATCAACCGAATCCACACACACACACACACACACACACACACATCGATCAGGAGGCTCCACCTCAGATATGGTGATGAATAATGGACCAACGGCCAGATGAGGTCGGTGTTGGCGGTGCGCGCGGTTACTACTCCTCACTTTGGCTTCGCGTATGTAGCTGAGGCTGTGCGTGCGTGGGCATGGAATTTTGTGGTGAGTCGTGTTGACCTCTCCTTATCTCTTGGGTTTTTTTCTCATCCTCCTCCTCCATTATTGCCGCAACATATATTGTTCCTTGATCTTGATCCCTAGGAAGATGGAGATGTCTAGTGAGAGTGATGCAAAGAGCTTGCTTGCTTGCTCAGAATATATGGGAATGAATTGCATTGGAGAAAAACGATTCAGTTCCCACATGGGCAGAGAAACATACACTACTACAGGAATGGTTTCTAGGGGCGGCTGGTGAGGCTTTGTAGAGGTGGCTCGGTCAGCCGCCCCTACCATACCGTCTCTACAAATCATGCATTTATAAGGGCGGTTCCTAAACCGTCCTTACAAATCATGCATTTATAAGGGTGGTTCCTAGACCGCCCTTATAAATCGATTTGTAGAGGCGGCTGGTGTTATCAACCACCCCCACAAATCGATTTATAGGGGCGGCTGGTAACACCAGTCGCCCCTACAAAATCAATTTGTAGGAGCGGCCATAGTACCAGCCGTCCTTATAATACATGTTTGTAGGGGCGGTTCAGTCTAGAACTGTCCCTACGGTACATTTTTCCGCCAAAAAAATTCAAATTTACAATTCAAATTCGACCATAACATTTATATATATATAATTCAAATCTGGCCACAAGCACAAGAGCTTTATATAAACTACCATTACAAGTTCAATTTACATAGAACCTGAATGCCCTATTCGAATTATTTTAGCAAATACAACTTATTAGTATCCAAAAGTGAACATTTCAAGTATGTATACAAACATGTAAGCTAATTAGGATTGTCGATATGTATACGTCTTAAAAATCGATATGAAGTCTTTGTATGTCACCGGGTCCCTATCTATTAAATCAAAGACCCATGTCATGCTCCTCCCGACATCGACGCCTATACAAATCCAGTGGTTGCTGCATGAATTTACTATGGCAAGCACATTTATACTATGTAAACATGTCATGTCAATAGGCAACAAGAAATCAACAAATACTTCATCAACTAAACATGTGAAGGTGGAAAGGTACGCAGTCACACGCTTGGAAGGTTGCAGATGTAGTTTTTTGGTAACACACAGCAACCTAATAATTCACATGATTTGGCTGCAGTAATATAAAGAGTAAAATGTCTGTTTCAAATACTATGAATGAATCTAAGGCTGCATAGGCTCGCAATGCATGGTCACATGTTTGGGGAAATAAAAAAGCACAGAGAAAGGAAACCAGATAGGTAGGAGATAACGCCTCACCTGGAGTATAGTAAATTGTTTTTTTATGCTTGGAAATTCCAATTCCAATTCCAATACTGTATCCTGCATTTATAACAAACAATAATAGCAATAAAATGGACCAATCAAATTTAAGCAAAAACAAAGGAAGATGTAGCAGAAAAGGCACATTATATACTAACCTCGAAATTGTACTGATCAGCAGGCGCAATGTAGCCTAAGCCCAAATGTATTATTTGATGGACCAGAAGAATAGGACCGAAACATATAAGGAAAAACAAAGAAGATAGATATGTAGTAAACTGAAACAGAGGCATCTATTGCAGCCACCCAACCATGAATATGTGTTGAGTAAATACATCATTGGCAATGGGGTGTGCTTAATAACATAACAACCAGGGAATTATGTGAACTAAAGATATCATTGACAATGGACCTGTGCTCAGCATTAAATGCACAAAAGCATAGCAACTAATGAAAACAAAACAACACATGCAAAAGAGAACCGCTAGGCCATAATGACATTGTAGATATGAATATAGCTGCATATATATAACTGCATATATGAGTATAGAATTATAGATGGCATATGAGAAGCTAAAGCCAAAGGACCGGAATAATTAGCCTCTTTGAAACATTGTGTAGCGAGGAACTTTGACTCTGAATATTGTTAGGAAAAATGCATGGCCATATAAACAGTCATGTGGCCCCCAAATTTGGCTAAACAAATTGGTTTCAAAAGCTAATGGATCGAACTTTAGAATGGGAGCCATCAATCCGTGTGATTAGTAACCTTTTCTTGCACAAATTTTGCCATAACAATAGAAAAGTCCACCACTCTCCAATCCTAGTTTTTTGGTAACATTCAAAATACAGGAAAGGAAAATGGAGAGGGGAAGTACCTAGAGGGCATCATAGAGGAGACCTGGGTTCAAAAGGGGTGCATTCATGGGACTGCTTGATTCATAGGTGCAACTCCGCTTGCCAATCGGTGCCCTACAGGAGGGATGTGAGGAATATCAGCTACAAAGTTCAGATATGGTAAGACAACAGAAAATTTTGGAGGCAAAAAATTATAGAGGTGTTGCACATAGCCATGGTCTGAACATTACGGTCGCCATGTAACTTGAGTGCCCTTGATTTCTATAAAGATATTGTAGCGAGCAACCACCCTTGCCAGTGGCGCCCAATTACCTGCACAAAGGGGAAAATGGAAAGATAGATGATCTAGGGGAGGAGCATGAGACGGAGGAGGAGAAGGGGATGAGGCACTGCCACATCTAGCAGCCGAGCTGAGCCGCGGGTGCTGCCGGTGAGGAAGAGGCCACCTGCAGCCGGGGTCGGCCGTGCTGTGTGGTCCGTGGCTCGTGATGTAGCTGGTTTCATCGAGCAGAGGCAGCTAGGGTTTCGTGAAGCACTGGAACACACGCGAATCGGTGGAATGAGGTAGCAAAGGGTGGCACCCACGCCTGGCACAAGGGGGGCGTGGAGGAGGAGTAGGACGGTCGCCACCGCGCCAAGGGCAGGCCATCGCGGAGGCCCATCCGCATCGCCGCCCTGCCGTGTCGGGAGAGATGGGGAGAGAGAGGGAAGGGAAGAGAAGAGACTGTCGAGACTCACCCGCGAGGGGAACGGAGAGGGTAGGAGGCCACCGGTGTGGACTCACCGGCGAGGGGAACGGAGGGGGAGGGGCGGCGGGTGTGCCGCCCTATGGGGGGCACCGTCGCCTCGGGAGACCGAGAGAGATAGGATGGGGCGAGTTCTGTTTTTTTTTTGTGATGAGGAAGGGAGCGGGCTGATATTTTTGTGGACGGGGATTTCGGGCGACGTGGCCCACTCCTGTCCAAGTAAGCGAATTTGAGGTGACGTGGACACGCTGATTGAATTCCGGATGGACACAGCAGGGGCGGCTGGTAATAGCTGCCTCTACATACTAGCCGCCCCTACAAATCGACGTATTTGTAGGGACGGCTCGCATTTGTAGGGGCGGCTGCTGTGTTAGATCCCGAGCACGCCACTGTAGGGGCTGCTCTAATGCCAGCCGCCCCTAAAAAAAGCTCCGTTGCTATAAACTGTTTTTCACGTAGTGATATTCCCAACGAGATAGATGATGAGGAGAATGACTGCGCATATACGTATGGTATATATATCATGTGTAGCTTTAAACGCATTGCCGCATACTGGCGATTACTTTACATCTATAGGCTGCTTACCGTTTCCAACATAGTATATATACTCCATAGTTGACATCTCCACCTGTAACTGTGTGCTAGTTGCTTGGTAACTGTCTAGTCTGACAAAAATGTTACCCGCATGCACAAAGCAACGTCTCTAAAGAAAAGAGAGCGCTTTGTGATAGATTCTTGTTCAATTCTCTTCACAGCGCATCTATTTCTTTCCATGTCTCCATCAATCCCATTTTTCTTTCCACCTTTCCAGGTTAACCTTAGAAACAGTGAACATTTTTCCATGATGTACAGTTTGAAAGTTCTTTTGGGGAAGAATCTTCTGTTCTTGTTTATATGTTTGCTATATCTATTATTTTTATCAGCTATCAAGTGCCTTTATCCCTTCCATGCACAAAACAAGCGTCTTAAATAGTATTATCCAAGCTCCATGCAACCTCTAGCTTTCCCGACCAATCTTCAGTTTGGTTCCTGGCTTGCAGAATTTGTACAAACTTTTCCTCAATCATCAATCTTTTTGTCTCCTAAATATCTCTTGACATAGTTTTTTTTAGTAGCTACTTTCGGGACTCTAGGCTTTCTAGATCTTCATCCTTATAATAGACTAATTTTTAATTGCGGGTTGTCTGGTTTGCATGGAAAAGTAGCTTGGAGAAAACGTATGGACCAAAAAATCTGCATGTCATCATTGGTGAAGATCAAACACCCTCTAAGAGCATCTCCAAGAGTTTGTCAAATTTTACTTGGCAAATCTTGTGATTTGCCAACTCCCAAAATTATATGTCAAGTAAAAAAACAATCCATCTCCAAAAGTTTGGCATTTTTGACTTGGTAAAATAAAAAAAACGTTAACAAAATGAAGAGGCCCGCTAAGCGAACGAAGAGCCCCGCTAAGAATCGAAGAGCCCCAGATGCCAAGCTGTATACGCGCGCGTATATTTGCGCGCGCGGAAGAAAGATTTGTCAAGTTGCTATTGATGCCAAGTTGTTTTGCCAAACTGTTGGAGGCTATTTTTTCTTGTTTTGCCAAAATTATATGAATGCCAAGTTGAGATAGCAAACTCTTGGAGATGCTCTAAGGGTTTCGTGATTTTGGTGGTTGAACGACAACATATCCAATAATATAGAACTTACATTGTTTGCTATTATATATACAAAGTGTTATCTCATGGAGGCACGTAGCCACCGCCTAGAGGTCTACAGAAAAACGACGCCGCCGCCCCTGCTCCTAGGGCCTTGCCATCGCCACGCCTCTGCCTATGGCCACTCTGAAAGGATCAAGATGCCCAAGAGGGGGGTGAATTAGGTTAATTCTAAAAATCTTTACAATAAATAAACCCTATACTTAGCCCACTTCACCCCTTGTGCCTAGAAAATGATTCTATTGATCTACTGCACAAAAGTTTAGCACCCTAAGTTCCAATCCTACTCTAGCATGGCAATTCTAAGAATGTAAAGACAAGAATTGAATTGCTCAAATGTAAATGCTTAAAGTAAAGAGAGGAGAAGGAACGCGACAATGTTTTGCCGAGGTATCGGAGAGTCGCCACTCCCCACTAGTCCTTGTTGGAGCACCCGCGCAAGGGTATAGCTCCCCCTTGATCCGCGCAAGGATGAAGTGCTCTCTACGGGTTGATTCTTCGACACTCTATCATGGTGAATCACCCACAACCGCTCACAACTTAAGTTGGGTCATCCACGAGCTCCGCTGGATGATCACCAAACTCCCAATCACCACCAAGCCATATAGGTGATGGCGATCACCAAGAGTAACAAGCAAGAACTCTGACTTGACCACAACGAGCCTAATGAGAAGGGTGGATGCACACTTGCTACACTCTTTTCACTAATGAGGCCTTAATCTTGGATTCTCAAATCTCAATCACCTCACTAGGCTCTTGCTCTCCTTGGCACTCTCAAGGATGTTTCTTAGCTGTTGAAATGGGCAAGAGTACTCCCTTGAAAGAATAGAGGAAGTACTTATACCCCCTCATTCAAAACAAACCGTTATGTTCTTGAGTGAGCACTCTACGGGGTGATCAGACGCTCCAGTTAAGGTGACCGGACACTCTAGTCAGTTCTCCCCACCACAGAGCCGTTATGTTGTGACTAGACTCTGGCCTGCGTCTGGACAGCACTAACCGGACGCGTCTGGCCACAAAAACTACTCTCTGGACCCTTACTGATGTTGACTGGACTCTGGCACCTAGCGTCTGGTCACATTGCTGTTCAGCGTCTGGTCAATAACCGAAACCTGACCAGCGTCCGGTTATCACTGACCGGATGCGTCTGATCAGGATTCTCCCTCTCTAGAACCTTACTGAAGTTGACTGAACTCTAGCACCTAGCGTCCGATCAATTTTCGCTCAGCGTCCGATCATATCCAGACAACTTCACTTGATCAAATGAACTGACCGGACTCTACTGCCATCGTTCGATCACACTGGGACCAGCGTCCAGTCAACATTTGACTCTCCATTCACTTCCAACTCGAGATCATATGTGAATGAAGTTTTCTCCAATTGATCTTATGCTACTTTGGAGCTACCTAGTGCTAGATTTGATAAGTGTGCATCACACCTAACCCACTAGACTCACCTAAGTCAAGCTACTAGTTTATACCCCCCTTAATAGTACAACCAAAGGAAAAACAAAGTCCTAAACTACTCTAAGTGTCTCTTCAACACCAAACGACACTTAGAACTAGTCCATCCTTAACCTTGTCGTCCATCCTTTGAAAACCAAAATGATTTCCATCGTAGGGGCATAACAACCATGATTGCCCAATCAATTGCCATTACTATGACCTAACTTAATTGCCTCTACAAAACACACGTTAGTCATAGTAATCTCATATTGTCATTAATCATCGAAACCCAACTAGGGGCCTAGATGCTTTCAATCTCCCCCTTTCTAGTGATTGATGACAATACAACCTCGAGTATATAAAAGAGATGAGGTTTTCAACATGCTTGGTTCATATAAGCTTTTGACAATAAGAACAAAGAGGTTAGACAAGCTTATATGACCCAAGCCAACATGGTGTACTCAATAGATATGAAATAAGCATGAGTACAAGAAATAAAGTTCATTTGCATCGGAGTAAAACATGGAAGCAAAGCAAATGAGCATAACCAAGTGACATGACATATAAATAATTCAAGTAGAGAGCACACATGTCACATATCACACAAATATCACATTAATATCACTATCACATAAATATCATGATCACACTTATGTAGTTCAATGCATGAAAGCAAACATGAATGCATAATAATGTATCACACATAAAAAGTCAAATGTAATAAATTAGCTCCCCCTAGATATATCGCTCCCCTAAGTCTATCATACTCGATCCCTCTCCCCCTTTGGCATCAAGCACCAAAACCTAAGGGTCTGTCGGTGGGGCTAGAGCAGACGAGTCAGGCGCTGAGGTGCGATGAGCAATCTGGAACTAGGTAGCATCATCCTCTGATCTAGAGCTCTAAGCAATCTGACCCTCTATCACTAGAACTGACGCTGAAGTGGTCTGGGTCTGCATTGGAATTGGTGCGACCTGTGACTCTACAGGTATGACTATAGCAGGTGGCTCTGATGATGTAACTGATGATGGGAGCGTCTCTGTAGTCCTAGTAACTGGTGCAATGGTGGAAGGTCTAGGGACACATAGCTCTGGCGGTGTAGGATGCCCTATCAACTCATTGAAAGTAGCACCAAGGCTCCTAGAAACTAGGGTGTTTGTCACAAGCATCGACGAACTCTGAACTGGTGTGAAGCCCATATGTAGAGGTGTGAAGGAAGACCCTACGTGGGCGCTGGTGAAGCAAACCACTAGGACAACTGCTCTATAGGTGAAGCAAACATGGTAGCTGGTTGTCCCTAACTCTGAAGCCCACTAGGCTAAAAACCTAGAGTCACTGTAGTGGTGGCAAGCTAGCTGAGCTAAGGTGTAAGCTATGGCGGTGGAGCCCCAATGGCAATAACGACATGTGCATGAAACCAAGTAACTACTGTTGAATGAGGAGCTGCTGCTACTGCATGGCCTGCTACTGCTATATAGCCTGCTGCTATCGCTGGAACTCATCCTATCTAGCCTGAACCTATGCTAGAGCAGCTGCTGTCTCCTGGGCCTAGCGAGCCTGATCCTGCCTCATCCACTCAAGAATCGCAAGAAGAGCGGTGTCTGTCTGCGGTGCCTATGGAGCTGAACTGGAGCCACTGGTGTAACACCCTCGGTGTTATATTGTACTGTTTTTGCTAAAACACTGCATGAGCATCATACTTGTTTGTACATGCGTGTAATTTGGAGTATAAATCAAATACGACACTTGAAACGTTTTTCAAAATGTGAAACAAATGTTACATTTCATGTCGTTTAATATTGTTTAGTATTCGGAGCAAAATTTTTTTATCAAGCAAAAATGCTATAGAAGTTTTTTTTGATAAAGTTTGTGGTATGTACTCCATAGTCGACAATGAAACAAGTAGGTCAGAATTGGAATTCGACACAAAACCGTTCGAAGTTTAAGTCATTTCGCGTAAGTTAAAAACGGGTCGACGAAGCCACATTTGGCAGTTTTTGTAGAGAAATCAGCTTAAGAAGTAGCATGGTGTCGTGGCATGGCTCGGTAATCCTACGTACCCTCTTGCGTCTAAAAGAATTGGTTTGGCGTTTGGACCTTCGGAGAGAGTTTTGGGACCGCTTTAAAATCATGCTCGTCACCTACTTCGGACGGGCCAACGCTGACCGCGGTCACCACTGCTACTTATCCGAACACCATCCGTGCCTTACCCTGCTCTGGCCGGGAGTGCACCGGGGTCTCATGCCACAGCTCGGGTGGTCGTATTTGCCGACACTCACCACACACGCACGCAAGCGCACTGCGTCCAGACTCTGGTGGCTCTACCTCACCGTCGCGTCGTGCGGTACTCCGGTCGTGCTGCACGCCACCCATCGCCGTGCTGGCACTGGTCCCATTGACTCACCGTGGCTGCACGCGTATGGGACGACCACCTGCTCCACCATCACTTCGGCGTCATGTGGCGCTAGTGTTTCCTTTGTCTAGCGTCGTCTAGTTGTGCCGCATCACCGAGCTTCATCGGTTTGTGGGTTCAGGTTGTGCGGACAGCTGCCTAGAGCATGCCTCGCTGTTCCCAGTCATCATGTGCGTGAGTACGTTGCATTGACGACCATGGCTATGCCGAGCCATGCCGCACCTGAACCACCTGTCCTCAGCTATAGCCATGACCGGAGAGACCTCCTTCCTTCAATTCACCGTGACCGCAGCACTATAATCAAATTCGTCGCATCCTCAGCTCCGCTAGGTAGCCAGCAGCTCAACTAACCCCACCTTGCCGCTTGTAGCGCTACACTGTGCCTCAATTTTTGAAGTGCGGTTCTGCCGGGTCCATAAGACCGGGGTGGCCTGCGCCATCGACATGCCACACAACCAAAGCTTACCATTTCAATTTATTGCACTACTAGCCTCTCCCCCTAGCTGCTTATCGCCCTGCTCACCTCATTCGAAGCTCCACCGCCGTGTAGCGTCCTCTCCGCGACCTGGTGAACCACGCGCAAGCAGAGCAAGTAGAGCAGCCGGCGGTGCAGTACTGTTGTTATTAGCTTGTTGACGTCAGCCTGACAGTCATCCCTACGTCACACATGTTTTAGGGCCATTTTCATGTAGGAAGATAAATAAGTGAATACACCAGAAATACGCCGCAGCGTCTGCCGCCACGCTGGGGCCATCCGCGCACCTGCGCCCCCGCCATGGGTCAGGCATGCCGCGCAGTGCTCGGTCCGTTGCCGCGCTTAGGCCACGCTGCCGCTGCTGGGCTGCTCTTGTGCCTGCATCCGCGCCTGCCTAATGACCGTGCTGCCGCTGCTGGGCCACGCTCACCGCTGGGCCACGCTTGCGCCTACGTCCGCACCCACCTGCTGGGCCGCGTCGCGCGACGCTGAGCAGGCCGTGCTGCGCGCGGGCGGGAAACTAGGGTGGGCCGAGCCGAACCGAGTGGGCCACCCAATAGAATGGTTTTTCCGATTTCTAGGAAGATAGGAAGTGTTTATTCAATAATGGTTTTTAGCTAAACTTTGAAAAATTATAGTAAATTATGTAGTTGTCCAAAAATAGTGAAACCAAGTTTGTTAGGTTCACAAAAATGCCCTCTATTTGTTAGTGTAGTTAGTTCACAGTTAGCTATTGTGATGCTAGGTTCGTGAAGTCAAAATAGAAAAACTTAATATTAGTTAGCTTAATGTTGTAGGAATTCTTGTGGCAAATCGGTAATAGTTTTAGCTTTGAACATTTTACAGTAGGTTCACTAGGATATTATGTACTTGCTGTAAATTTTATAGCCTTAGAACGAGTTGCTAAATAAAGTAGTTATTACCCTTGCTTTAACGTATATATCGTAAATCAGCATTAGGAGTAAGAATATCTATAGTTGCTATAATAATAATGAATGTCACATTTCAAACTTGTTATCAGATAGCTTAGCACCATGGTCGGTAGCACTAGCTTAGTAGGTAAATTGATGTACTGCTATTTTAAGAGTTGTTGTTGTTATATTCCTAAGCATTACATCGTCATTTCATGCATGTAGATCACGAGCTGGTAGACTTCGTGCCCGTCAGCAAGCCGGAGTACGACGAGGTGATCGATGGAGTACGAGGAGGAGATCTTCGTGCAGGAGGGAGCCCAGGAGCCTGTGGTGCTGACCTTACTGACCCTGTCGCCTGACCAAGGCAAGCCCCGATACATAACCCCTATTTCAATGATCACTGAATATATATATATGTGATGTGCATTTAAGTTATAGGTATTTTATGGAAACTACATGCATAAATATATCTATCCATGAGTCCTACCAGTATAGGTCGAGTAGCTACTATGCTTCAGGATATCGGTAGCATGAGTAACCTACTGTTACTCGCAAATAGGTAATAAAATATGATCACTCATGATAAAATGGTGGGAAGGAAAAGGGTGACCGGGCAGGGATATGGTTTGGGTACTGGTGGGTGTAAGGGGTTGTGTTCTGCGGCCAACAAGGCATGACTTGGTTACACTTTTTCCCTGTCTGTGTCGATTAAGGACCGGTCATTGCATATGACTCTAGGCAAGTCATAGATTTATTGTCCTGAGCGCATACTTGGGTATGGACGTAGGGAAGACTTGTTGCTCTCTTGTCGTGGATCCGGCTCTTTTTGGACCGACTGATTGGAGGCGGAGATGGTAGAAGGTCCTTGCACCACATTGAGTCCGGGACACAGGAAGTGGGGGCTTGGAGTCCAAGTTTGGATGGGGACCTGGACACCCGAGACAGGAGAGTGATGGGTTAGTCCTGCTTGTGCCTGGGGTACAAGTGGGGCGTGTGTTTTCGGGGCACCCAGCTAGGCACATTGATTCTCGAATCGCCGGGAAATCCGGTACTGGCTTGTCTGCAGTTTAGCACCGTAGTAAGAACTAAAATTTGAAAGGAGAAGAAAGGGAACTGATTGCTCAACTCTTGCTTGAAAGTAGAACAGGTGCTTATATAGACTAGCTAGATGATAACTTAATGTGGCTAATAATAATACATAAATAAGGACTCACTATTAGTGTTGCTTTCTGCTAAATAAAACCTAGCAAACTGTAGAGCTTATCATATTCCTTGGAGTCAGGAAATTATTCCCACTAGTCAGATAAGTCTTGTGAGTACATTGTATACTCAGGGTTTATTTACCCCTATTGCAGGTGAAGCATGAGAAGTACCTTGTGTGGAGGATTCTTCTGGTGGGCTCAGACGGAACCTCGTCCCTATCGCTAGATGTATATTTTTAAATTCCACTATTTATCATTCCATACTCTGGTATTTGGTATTGTAATAATGTACTTTTTAAGAAACTCTGATGTATAAAATGGACTTGTATTGTAACTCAGTTCCCATTATTAGATCCTTGGGAAAAATATGGATCTTTCGAGTTCTCCCTTGGGGTGTGCCCGACGGGTACTGCCCGATGTAGCTGGCTTTCAGGGTGCTTAGTGTCTGGTGGAAGACGAGCGCCTCTGTAAGTGTGCTATTTCGGGCAGTTCTGCCACAGTTGGTACCAGAGCCAATAATGGTTACGAGTTCATCACCCTTTTTCAAGACTTAAAAATTTGACCAACAAAAGTTTTGCGAAAAGTAGGATGCGATTATATTAGGTAAATAAGTATAAGCCCTACCAATATGGTCTATCTAGGATAGCGGCACTGGTTTTATCTAATCAGTTTTCTGCAGGTACACTGACTTACGTTGCGTAATAAATCGCTTAGTATCACAGGAAAGTGAGTGTGCGATGTGCCAAAAATTTTACGAATGCCGCTATATTCCGGCTTGAGTTAACGTATAGGTCAAAGCATGCATGATGATAATAGCATCTTACTTCAACTGAAATCCCCCTTCACATATAATTGAATTAGTAAATTGATAGGACTAACTAACAAAATGCTTTAATAAATGTGATGTCATCCCTCTGATTCCTTGCTTCTGATCAGGAAGGTTGTTCTAAATGGGTGGTTTCTATCTCTTACAGATGAATCTGAGGTTTGGACGTGGGAGCACTAGTGTGGGGGCGGCTCACGGTCTTGGCGAGGGCCACTGACAAGAGTGGTCAGGCCCATGAGCCCAACGGGGAGAGCCATGGGGCTCCACTTTTGGCTCCTCCACCACCACCGCCTCTGATGACCCACATTGAGATTATGGTGGGAGCTGTCAGCTGCTCGCCTGGAGTTAGCTCGCGGAGGCCACTGGGGGCAACAGTGGGAACGGGAGTGGTGCTCAGTCGTCCTGAGGGATCGTCCTCCTACCAGGACTTCCTCAAGACTCACCCACCCACCTTCACCCCATCTAATGAGCCTCTGGATGTGGAGCACTAGCTTCGCATTATGGAGCAGAAGTTTCTGCTGCTCGACAGTGGCCGACTGAGCAGAAGGTGTGCTTTGCAGCTGCAGTAGCTTTTGGGTTCCAGTAAGTGCATGGTGGGACACCTTCCATGCCATGGAGTGGCCTGATCATCTGGCAACCTAGCAGGAGTTCACCACCGCATTCCGAGAGTTCTTTATCCCTATCGGTGTCATCAACCAGAAGGTGACTGAGTTCCTAGAGCTGCGCTAGGGGAGCCTAACCGTGATGGGTTATGTGAATAAGTTCAATCACTTGGCTCAGTATGCTGGCATCCATGTGGACTCTGAATGACAAGAAGGACCTGCTTCTTTTGCGGTCTCACTCCCATCCTTCAAGAGAAGCTATACACGGCAAACTATCAGACCTTTGGGGCACTGATGAACGCCACCATTGCCATGGAGGGTTTTCAGCGGGAGTCTTAGGCCGATTGGAAGAGGAAGTGGGTGGCAGCTAGATCCTCTAGCCACCCTCACACACAGAAGATATAGGTTGTCCGGCAAGGGCCCTATCAATCATCAGGTAGGCCTTCGTTCTGGCAGACCCAGCAGGCTTCTCAAACTTTCTCAACACTAGTACCGTGCACCCCAGTAGCAGGTGCAGCCTCAGTAGTCTCAGGGACAGTAGGTCCCATTTTGTCAGGGGTTCAAGAACAAGCCAGGTGCTTGCTTCAAGTGTGGCAAAGATGGCCATTATGCCCGAGCTTGCCCCTAGAACCAGCCAGCTCAGCTTGCTCAACCGTTAGCAAATTCTAGGCTTGTTAAGAGGACCATAATCAAGAAGAAAGTGCCTAGCAGATCTAGCCAGGTGCATTTCATAGATGCTGAGTAGATTCTACAGTAGGAGCCGATGATGGCTGGTATGTTTACCATCGACTCCCATCCATCTTTAGTGTTGTTCGATTCTGGTGCATCACATTCCTTTATGAGCATGGGGTTTGTAGAGCGGCACAACTTACCACTTATGGCTATACCGTATGCCTATAAGATCTGTACCGTAGGTTCACAATTGTTCATCAATACCCTGCATGGATATAGTAAGTTTGGTATTAGCCACCCACACTTATCCGACTACAGTTCATGGTCATGCTAGGGCAAGGCATTGATGCTATTCTTGGAATGAACTGGTTGCGGGTGTATAGGGTAGTATAGGATATGAAGAGGAGAAGTGTGGAGTTATGGCTTCCTTCTTCTGAGGATAGGATGTCTCTTGTGGTACCCTCAGACCCAGTCTTACCTGTTGCTACCCATGCTGAAGCCTCTCCTGATCTTACCTCCATTCCTATGATATGTGAGTTCCCGGATGTTTTCCATGAAGATCTTCCTAGTTTGCCATAGGACAGAGAAGTAGAATTCTCCATTGAGCTTGAGCCTGATACTGCCCCTATCTCAAGACGCCCGTACTGCATGGCTCTAAGGGAACTAGTTGAAATGAAGAAGCAACTGGAAGAGTTGATGGACAAAGGTTTCATCCATCCTAGTTCTTCACCATGGGGTTGCCTGGCTATTTTCGTGAAGAATAAGGATGGTACCTTGCTGGATGTGTGTGGATTACCTGCCCCTTAATGCGGTAATAGTTAAGAACAAGTATCATTTGCCCCACATAGATACTTTGTTCGACCAATTAGCTAGTGCTAAAGTGTTCTCGAAGATAGATCTTCGATTAGGCTATCATCAGATCAAGATCAGGCCACATGATATACCAAAGATAGCTTTCTCTACTAGGTATGGGCTGTATGAGTACCTGGTGATGTCTTTTGGTCTCACCAATGCTCCTGCCTTCTTCATGTACCTGATGAATTCAGTTTTTATGCCGAAGATGGATAAGTTTGTGGTAGTTTTCATTGATGACATCCTGATCTATTCCAAGAATGATGAAGAGCAGGCACAACACCTTCGGATAGTACTGACTCGACTAAGGGAGCACAAGCTTGTATGCTAAATTCAGCAAGTGTGAATTTTGGTTAGATCGAGTGCAGTTTTTGGGGCATGTGTTGACACCTGAAGGCATTTTCTGTAGATCCCAGCAAGGTGCAAGATGTATTGGATTGGAAGTCTCCTAAGTCTATGCATCAGATTCGTCAGTTCCTTGGTCTGGTTAGATACTATCGGCGTTTCATTCCTGATTTCTCTAAGATAGCCCAGCCAATGACCAAGCTACTCCAAAAAGAAGCTAAGTTTGACTAGAGCCTAGCCTGTGAAGAAGCTTTTCAAGCTCTAAAGACTTTTCTGACCACTGCTCCTGTGTTGGCCGAGCTAGATATTGATAGGCCCTTTGATGTATACTATGATGCTTCGAAGATGGGGTTGGGGTGTGTGCTTATGCAAGATGGGCATGTGATAGCTTATGCTTCGCGCCAACTGAAGAAGCACGAGGTGAATTATCTCACTCATGACTTAGAGCTGGCTTCTGTTGTCCACTGCTCTAAAGATTTGGAGGCACTATCTATTGGGCAACAAAGTGCACATCTTTACATACCACAAGAGCCTCAAGTATATTTTTACTCAGGTCTGAGCTAAACTTGAGGCAAAGGAGATGGTTAGAATTGATAAAGGATTACAATTTGGAAGTCCATTATCACCCAGGAAAGGACAATGTTGTAGCTGATGCTTTGAGCCAAAAGTCACACCAGGTTGAGGAACCACCTTTGTCTCTCAACCATGCAGAGATATTGGCTCACATTGCATTGACCTCAGAATTGCTAGAGCAGATTATTCGGGAGTAGAAGGAAGACCCCGAAGAGATTCCTCACATCAGGAAGTTGATGGCTGAAGGGCGTGGCCCTCACTTTAGTGTTGATGAGCATGGAGTGGTGAGATATATGGATAGACTAGTGGTTCCATCCAATGAAGAGCTGAAAAGAAAGATTTTGAATGAAGCTCACCATTCAAAATTGTTGATTCATCCTAGCAGTAACAAGATGTATCATGATCTACGCCACTTGTACTAGTGGTCTAACATGAAGCAGGACATCACCCGGCATGTCGCAGAGTGCGACACTTGTGGTAGAGTTAAAGGATATCATATGCGTACCCTAGGATATTTGCAGCCCTTGCCTATTCCTGTTTGCAAATGGGAGGATATTTCTATAGATTTCATTGTGGGTTTACCCCACACCTCCATAGGCTATGATTCTATCTGGGTCATTGTAGGACCATCTCACCAAGTCCACTCACTTTATCCCAGTGGACACAAGATATACAGACAAGAAGTATGCTGAGATATATTTTGATCAGATTGTGACCCTTCATGGAGTTCCCCTTACTATCATCTCTGATAGAGGGTCAATCTTTGTCTCTCGTTTCTAGGAGCAACTGCAACACTGCTTGGGAACTCATCTTCTTAGAAGCTCAGCATACCACCCACAAACTGATGGTCAAACTAAAAGGGTGAAGCCAGGTGCTCGAGGATATGTTGAGGGCTTGTGCCATCTCTTTTCCTGAGAAGTGGGATAAGTGCTTGAAGTTAGCTGAATTTTCTTACAACAACAGCTACCAAGAGAGTATCCGCATGGCACCATTTGAGGCTCTATACGAGCAGAAGTGTAGAATGCCACTGAACTGGGTTGAAGTGGGAGACCATGGGTACTTTGGGCCTAATTTCATAAAAGAGGCTCGAGAGAAAGTAAACATTATTCGAAGCCACTTGAAGGCAGCTCAAAGCCGACAAAAGTCTTACGCAGATAAGCGAAGGAGGCCTTTGGAGTTTGCAGCTGGAGATTATGTGTATCTCAAAGTGTCTCCTATGAGAGGGGTGCATCGGTTTGGTGTCCATGGCAAGCTAGCCCCTCAGTATGTGGGCCCATACTAGGTGTTGCAACAGTGTGGCCTCGCTGCTTATCGTCTCTAGCTTCATGATATTTTATCTGCGGTACACAATGTGTTTTATGTATCACAATTGAAGAAATGCCTGCGCATTCCTGAGGAAGCTGTGGAAATTGAAAAGCTTCCCCTCCAGCCATATTTGACTTATGTGGAGCACCCTATCAAAATCTTGGATGAGAAGGAGAGAGTGACCAGGAATAGAGTGGTAAAGTTCTACAAGGTGCAGTGGCAAAACCATTCAGAGGATGAAGCCACCTGGGAAAAGGAGAGTTACCTATTGCAGCATTACCCCCACCTTCTTGCCGGCTCTGATAGTTAGTTGCTGCGCCAAAAATGTATTCCCTATCTCTTTCTCACACTAGACACATGAAATCTTAGGTTGAGATTTTGTTTTAGGGGGGTAGATTTGTAACACCCTCGGTGTTACATTGTACTATTTTTGCTAAAACACTGCATGGGCATCATACTTGTTTGTACATGCATGTAATTTGGAGTATAAATCAAATACGGCACTTGAAACATTTATCCGAAACGTGAAACAAATGTTACATTTCATGTCGTTTAATATTGTTTAGTATTCGGAGCGAATTTTTTTATCAAGCGAAAATGCTATAGAAGTTTATGCGAACTTTGATAAAGTTTGTGGTATGTACTCCATAGTTAACAATGAAACAAGTAGGTCAGAATTGGAATTCGACGTGAAACCGTTCGAAGTTTAAGTCATTTCGCGTAAGTAAAAAACAGGTCGACGAAGCCACTGTTTGGCAGTTTTTGTAGATAAATCAGCTTAAGAAGTAGCATGGTGTCGTGGCATGGGTCGGTAGTCCTATGTACCTTCTTGCGTCTAAAAGAATTGGTTTGGTGTTTGGACCTTCGGAGAGAGTTTTGCGACCTCTTTAAAAATCATGCTCGTCACCTACTTCGGACGGACCAACGCTGACCGCGGTCACCACTACTGCTTGTCCAAACACCATTCGCGCCTTGCCCTGCTCTGGTCGGGAGTGCATCGGTTCCCGCGCCATAGCTCGGGTGGATTCGTATCTGTCAGCACTCACCACACACGCATGCAAGCGCACTGCATCTGGACTCTAGCGGCTCTACCTCACCGTCGTGTCGCGTGGTACTCTGGTCACGCTACACGCCACCCATTGCCAGTGCCGGCACTAGTCCCATTGACTCACCAGTGGCTGCATGCGCATGGGATGACTGCCTGCTCCACCATCACTTCGGCATCATGTGGTGCTAGTGTTTCCTTTGTCCGGCAGTTGTCTGTTGTGCCGCATCACCGAGCTTCGTCGGTTTGCGGGCTCAGCCATGTGGATAGCCACCTAGAGCATGCCTCACTGTTCCCATCATCATGTGCACGAGTATGTTGCGATGATGACCATGGCTGTACCGAGCCATGCCACGCCTGAACCCCCTGTCCTCGCAATAGCCATGACGGGCAGGACCTCCTTCCTTCAATTCGCCGTGACTGCAGCACTATAATCAAATTCGTCACATCCTCGGCTCTGCTAGGTAGCCAGCAGCTCAACTAACCCCACCTCACCGCTTGTAGCGCTACACTATGCCTCAATTTTGGAAGTGCAGCTCCACCGGGTCCTATAAGACCAGGGTGGCCTGCGCCTGTCGACATGCCGCACAACCAAAGCTTACCATTTCAATTCATTGCACTGCTAGCCTCTCCCCTAGCTACTTATCGCCCTGCTCACCTCATTTGAAGCTCCATCGCCATGTAGCGTCCTCTCCGTGGCCAGCAAACCATGCGTGAGCAAGAGTAGCCGGCAGGTGCGTACTGTTGTTATTGGCTTGTTGACGTTAGCCTGACGTCATCCCTGTGTCACACATGTTTTAGGGCCATTTTCAGTGTAGGAAGTAAATCAGTGAATACACCAGAAATACGCCAGCAGTGTTCGCCGCCGCGCTGGGGCCGTCCACGCGCCCGTGCCCCCGTCGTGGGCCGGCCTGCCGCACAGTGCTCGGTCTATTGCCAGCGCGGGCTGCGCTGCCGCTGCTGGGCCACTGCTTACACCTGCATCAGCGCCCGCCTGCTAGGCCGCGCTGCCACTGCTGGGCCACGTTGCATGACGTCGAGCTAGCCATGCTGCGCGCGGGCGAGAAATTGGGGTGGGCCGAGCCGAACCGAGTGGGCCGTGCAATAGAATGGTTTTTCTGATTTCCAGTAAGATAGGAAGGTGTTTATTCAATAAAGGTTTTAGCTAAACTTTGATAAATTATAGTAAATTGTGTAGTTGTCCAAAAATAGTGAAACCAAGTTTGTTATGTTCACAAAAATGCCCTCTATTTGTTAGTGTAGTTAGTTCACAGTTAGCTGTTGTGATGCTAGGTTCGTGAAGTCAAAATAGAAAAACTTGATATTAGTTAGCTTAATGTTGTAGGAATTCTTATGGCAAATCGGTAATAGTTTTAGCTTTGAACATTTTATAGTAGGTTCACTGGGATATTATGTACTTGCTGTAAATTTTATAGCCTTAGAATGAGTTGCTAAATAAAGTAGTTATTACCCTTGCTTTATCGTATATATCGTAAATCAGCATTAGGAGTAAGAATATCTGTAGTTGCTATAATAATAATGAATGTCATATTTCAAACTTGTTATCAGATAGCTTAGCACCGTGGTCGGTAGCACTAGCTTAGTAGGTAAATTGATGTATTGTTATTTTAAGAGTTGTTGTTATATTCCTAAGCATTGCATTGTCATTTCATGCATGTAGATCACGAGCTAGTAGACTTTGTGCCTGTCAGCGAGCTAGAGTACGACGAGGTGATCAGGGAATACGAGGAGGAGATCTTCGTGCAGGAGGGAGCCCAAGAGCCTGTTGGTGCTGACCTTACTGACCCGTCATCTACCCAAGGCAAGCCTTAGTGCATAACCCCTATTTTAATGATCATTGAATATATATATATGTGTGATGTGCATTTAAGTTACAGGCATTTTATGGAAACTACATGCATAAATATATCTACCCATGAGTTCTACTAGGTACAGGTCAAGTAGCTGCTATGCTCAGAATATCAGTAGCGTGAGTAACCTATCGTTACTCACAAATAGGTAATAAAATATGATCACTCATGATAAAATGGTGGGAAGGAAAAGGGTGACCGGGCAGGGATATGGTTTGGGTACTGGTGGGTGTAAGGGGTTGTGTCCTGCGGCCAACAGGGCATGACTTGGTTACACTTTTCCCTATCCATGTCGATTAAGGACCGGTCGTTGCATATGACTCTAGGCAAGTCACAGATTTATTCTCCTGAGCGCATACTTGGATATGGGCGCAGGAAAGACTTGTTGCTCTCTTGTCGTGGATCCGATTCTTTTTGGACCGACTGATTGGAGGCGGAGATGGTGGAGGTCCTTGCACCACACTGAGTCTGGGACTCAGGAAGTGAGGGCTTGGAGTCCAAGTTTGGACAGGGATCTGGACACCCCAGACTGGAGAGTGATGGGTTAGTCCTGCTTGTGCCTGGGGTACAAGCGGGGCGTGTGTTTTTGGGGCACCCAGCTAGGCACATTGATTCGCGAATCGCCAGGAAATCCGGTATGGCTTGTCTACAGGTTTAGCACCGTAGTAAGAACTAAAGTTGAAAGGAGAAGAAAGGGAACTGATTGCTCAACTCTTGCTTGAAAGTAGCATAGGTGCTTATATAGACTGGCTAGACGATAACTTAATACGGCTAATAATAATACATAAATAAGGACTCACTATTAGTGTTGCTTTCTGCTAAAGAAAACCAGCAAACCATAAAGCTTATCATATTCCTTGGAGTCAGGAAATTAGTCCCACTAGTCAGATAAGTCTTGCGAGTATATTGTGTACTCAGGGTTTATTTACCCCTGTTGCAGGTGATGCATGAGAAGTACCTTGTGTGGAGGATTCTTCTGGTGGGCTCAGACGGATCCTCGTCCCTATCTCTAGATGTATATTTTTAAATTTCGTTGTTTATCATTCCGCACTCTGGTATTTGGTATTGTAATAATGTACTTTTTAAGAAACTCTGATGTATGAAATGGACTTGTATTGTAACTCATTCCTATTATTGGATCCTTGGGAAAAATGTGGATCTTTTGGGTTCTTCCTTGGGGTATGCCCGATGGGTACCGCCCGATGTAGCTGGTTTTTGGGGTACTTATTGTCTGGTGGAAGATGAGCGCCTCTGTAAGTGTGCTATTTCAGGCGGTTCTGCCACAACTGGACTCACCGTCATGTCATCGTGGAGGCATCTTAGGAATAGCCTGATAATCATCATCTAAGCTATCACTAGGATCACTCTGAACCATACCCTCCTACTGTGCATCTAGCTGCTCCTCCTCTATTGCTGCAATGCCCCTAATAATCTCATCCTACTAGGCTGTAGACTCTGGCACCTCTGGGCGACGGTTCGGCTGGCTAGGTGTCCTCACTCTGCTATGATGGAGCATCTGAGTAATGTTATAAGCTAGAAACTCTATAGTAGCACTAGAATACTCTACCAACATCTCAGGAGGCCTCATTGTGACTGTCCTATAAATTAGAAAAGTGATCCAATGAGCATACAACAGCTGCCTATGACCTCTGAATCCCTCTAAGAGTGTATCCTCCATCTCAGAAAGAATGACATCCCATATATCAAACACTATCTGCTGCATCAGATAGTTCAGTAGCCACAACTGAATATGATTCAATCCCTCATGATATCCCATCCTTAGAAGCAGGGTGCTCCTCATGATAGCATCAAGCAGTCTAGCTATAGGAGTAAGATCTCTAGGTGTCCTGCTCGACCCCTCGCCAAATGGCTCTATGAAGCAAGGTCGGATGTGATCTATGGGAGGCACAAGACCACTAGTGAGGGTGTCTAGGAGGCTCTAGTGTGTCCATAGCAAACCTCATGAAGGTGAATGAGGTGACTCCTATAACCTAAGGATCTCTCTGACCCTGAAGCTCATTAGCCTATAGTCAAGGCCTCTAAATGCAAAGTGTATGAACCTATGAGCTGGGTCAATCTAAAGTGTAGCATAGAACTCATGGACCCAAGATGGAACATATCTACCAGTCCATCCAAGTAGGTCAGTCAATCCTACAAGTAAGAGAGATGAGGGCGGATCTACTCTCCAACTGCTAGCTACAATGGCCTCAATGGAACAAACCCTCTATGATCTAAAAGCCACACCACTATTCAAATAAGCATTGTAGAAGTCCTCCTACAGTGGTGTATAAAATCCCTCTGAAGCACACTCATCCCTCCTCGGTAGGAACCTAGTCCTCGAACTACACAAACCTGAGCTACTGCACCTACTTAGCCATGGCGGCCCTCAAATCCAGGTGAGTCACTAGAGGAGGACCCTGTGGTCTAGGAGGCGGATGAGAACCCCTCCTCTGTGTCTCTAGCCTCGGTGTCACCTCGGTATGAGTACTGACTAGAGCAACGTAACTATGGTTGAGGTGCCTACTCTGTCTCCTTGGCCTGCTCTGCCTCCTGAGTCTACTCTGTCTGCTCTACTGGCTGAGCTTGCTGCTGTGGCTCCCCTGAGGCTGACTCTCCTCCAAAATGACACAGTCGTCCCTTAAGCATGATAGTCCTAGCTAGACTACCATGATGATGCTCTACCGCCTCGATAGCAGCCCTCTATGCTGGTGAGAGCTGATTTGCAATGACAACACCACTCCGACCACCTCCTCTCTCTGCATGCTCTGCAGTGGCTACTATTGCTGCTGCTCTCACTGTATCAGCATCTACAAACTTCTACTTCTTTGATGTAGTCTTCTTTGTCCCCTTGCCTTTCACCTCAGCAGGCAAGCGAGGCGAAGGCCTTGGATCCTCATCACCTGGACCATCTCTGGTGTTCTTGACATGTGCTATTACGGAAGCTGAAAAGAACAACTGCCACTAATAAGAATCAACTACCAACTATCACTTCTTAGGCTTAGCCTCGATCCGTACTCACTGATCTTGGCCCCAAGTTAACTGACAACTGTCAAAGTAACCTCAGAAACATCGACTCACTGCATGATAGAATAGATCGGATATATGAATAATTACAATATACATCTAGAGATACAAAACCCTAAGAAGCAAGTAGTAGATACGAAATTAAAGGCGAATGGCTTGCTACCTGACTGAACCAACAAACCAAAGAGTAAGGAACAGATCATGGAGAACCACCAGGAGTCACCTAGGGTTAGGGTTCTAGTGATGTGCAGGCTGATCGAGCAATGCAATGTAGGCATGGGCATGAGGATGGTAGCTAGATCTCTGGCGTGGAGCATGACAGCGGCGGCGCTGGTGATGCAGGCGGCATTGCTAGGGCATGGTGGCATGGAGCAGTGCAGCAGGGGAGGTGCAGGAGTGCTGTGGGTGGCTTAGGAGCGGCGCAGACAGTGGGAGAGTGGCGCTATGGCGTGGGCAGCGGCGGCGTGGGAGGCGGCGCGGCAGACAGCGGCTAGGGCATAGGAGCGCGGCGTGGGCTGAGGACAGCGAAGTCGGCAGGGTGCGATGGCAGATTAGGTCAAGGTGTGATGAGGCTTGCCATAGGATTATATGGTGCCCCCTGTGATGTAAGAGAAAAGGAAACGAAATAGAGTTCAACAACCGCACGATTTCTACTAACCAGATGCTCTGATGAGTTCGGTCGACAATAGAGAGTCTCAACCGGACACATTTGGTTAACCCCGACCAGACAGCAGCCAGAGTCTGGTCCACCTGGTGAAAATCTTCTATGCTTGACTAGATGCTAGGAAAGGTATTGTTTCAGCATTCGGTCACTCCTTCGCAGCAATGGTTCACCTCTTGTGAACAGTGACCGGACGCAGGGAGGAGAGTCTAGTCCAACGCCCGGTCACTCTTTTTCAGCAAATCTTCAAAGTTCCTTCGTGCTGCCTGTTCCCAATCAAGTCCCAACTTCAATAAGACCCAAATGAACACCAATTGGGACTGATGTGAGTGACCTCTCTCAACCCCTTAATTTTTTCAAAGTATTTTGCCTTAGGCTATAATTCTTTTTAAGAAAATAGGCAATAAAAGGGTGATTGAAGAGAAATGACAAAACAACATATATGCATATGCAATGCAATACTTGAAAGTAATTCTAGTTACTTGTCAAGTTTGATCCAAGGTTAAGCTTCTTCACACTGCTTTTCGGCGGTTATCTTAACCATGTTAGACAAGCCCTAAATGCATTACCAAAAATTAAACATGTTGTATAATACAATGCAATGCAAGGGACAACACAAGCTCATTTTCTAGTGAAGTTACTGAAATCAAGCACATTGAGCTCATTCCTCTATCGACAAAATATAGCCTCATCTAACGGTTTAGTAAAGATATCTGCCAATTGATCCTCGGTCCTTACACCTTCTAATGATATATCTTTTTTAGCAACATGATCTCTAAGAAAGTGATAATAGGATATCTATGTACTTGGTGCAAGAGTGTTGAACTAGATTATTAGCAAGCTTTATCGCACTCTCATTGTCACATAAAAGAGGATACTTTTCTATAACTACACCATAGTCTAGCAAAGTTTGCTTCATGTAAAGTATTTGTGCACAATAAGCACCCATGGCAATGTATTCTGGTTCGGTGGTGGACAGAGCCACACTATTTTGCTTCTTGGAGGACTAAGACACAAGTGATCTACCGAGCAAATGGCACCCTCCGAATGTGCTTTTCCTATCAACTTTGCAACCGGCATAATCTGAATTCGGAATGGTCAAGTAATTCAAATCTAGCTCCTTTGGGATACCAAAGGCCAATGCATGGTGTGTGCTTAAGGTAGCTAAGGATTCTTTTAACTGGCAATCAAATGAGCTTCCTTAGGATTAGCTTGAAATCTAGCACACATACACACACTAAACATGATGTCGGGCATAGATGCAGTTTAAATATAACAAGCTACCAATCATAGAGCGGTAGAGAGTTTGATCAACTGTTTTACCTCCCTCATCTAGGTTGAGATGTCCATTAGATGGCATTGGTGTCTTGATTGGCTTATATTCATCCATATTGAACCTCTTGAGAAGATCCTCAGTATACTTTTCTTGAGAGATGAAAATCCCTTCTCTCATTTGCTTGACTTAAAAACCAAGAAAGAATAGTAAGCTCTCTAATCATAGACATCTCAAACTCATTCGACATCAATTCACCAAACTCTTTGCAAGAATCTTTATTTGATGATCCAAAGATGATATCATCAACATATACTTGACAAATGAAGATCTCTCCATCAAGCTTCTTGGTGAATAGTGTGGTGTCAACCTTCCCAATGGTGAAGCCCTTATCAATGAGGAAATCCCGAAGGCGTTCATACCATGCTCTTGGGGCTTGCTTAAGCCCATATAGCGCCTTGGACAACCTATAAATAGGATATCTAGGGTCTTCAAACCTGGGAGGTTGATCAACATAGACTAGTTCATTAATAAAGCCATTAAAAATGCACTTTTAACATCCATTTGATATAGTTTCATTTCATGATGTGATGCATATGCAAGGAGGATACGAATGGCTTCAAGTCTTGCAATCAGTGCAAAGGTCTCTCCAAAATCCAACCCTTCAACTTGAGAGAACCCCTTTGCTACTAGTCTTGCCTTGTTCCTCACAACAACGCCTTGATCATCTTGCTTGTTGCAGGAACACCTACTTTGTTCCAATGACTCTTGGACCTTGTGGTCGCTCTTCAAGAGTCCAAACTTCATTACTGAGCGAAGTTGTTCAACTCTTCATGCATGGCATTTATCCAATTGGAATCTTGAAGAGCTTCTTCTACATTCTTAGGTTCAACACAAGAGACAAAAGAGTGATGTTCAATAAAAGAAACAAGTTTTTGAGATTGAGTCATTACACATTTTGATGGACTTCCTATGATGAGATCTTGTGGATGAGCTTGTAGTAGAGGTGAATTTCTTCTATCAACTAACTTGAGGGGGAGGTTGTGGAGCATCAACATCTTGTGCTTGTGACACCATTTGATCATGAGAGACATGAGTATCTTTATTTTCTACTCTCCCATCTTTATCACCATCTTAGTGGCACATTTGATGAAGAAGGTGGATCAATCACTTATATATCATCTTCATCATCTTTAGGCTTGATGTCTCCAACCGGAATGTTCTTTATAGCCTCCCTTAATGGTTCATCACCTGCATTATCAAGATTCTCATGTGCTCCTTGGGAGCCGTTAGATTCATCAAATTCCACATCATATGTTTCTTCAACTAAGTCGATGGCATGATTAAATACTCGATATGCTTTGGACTTTGATGAGTAACCAACAAGAAAACTAATATCACAACATCTTTGAAACTTCCCTAGGTGTTGTCGCTTCTTGTAGATGTAGCATTTGCAACCAAACACCCTAAAGAAGGAGACGTCCAGGCTTCTTTCCATTGAAGCAACTCATAAGGTGTCTTGCCAAGAAACTTTTGAAGGAATAGGCGGTTGGATGCATAGCATGCGGTGTTGATAGCTTCCGCGCATAGAGCTTCAGGGTGTGTTGTACTCATCAAGCATTGTTCTTGCAAGTGTAATGAGTGTCTAGTTCTTTCTCTCTACTACACCATTTGTTGAGGAGTATATGTTGTGGAGACCTCATGCTTGATTCCAACTTTATCACAATAGGCTTCAATGTTTGTGTTGTCAAACTCTTCACCATTATCACCTCTAATCTTCTTGAGCTTCACTTCAAACTCATTTTGTGCTCTCTTGGCAAACTTCTTGAAACATGAAGTAACCTCGGTTTTGTCATGAAGGAAGAACACCCATGTATATCTAGAGTAGTCATCAATAATCACAAGACAATAAAGATTTCCTCCCAAACTCTTGTATGTTGTCTGTCCAAATAAGTCCATGTGAAGGAGCTCTAGCACTCTTGCTGTTGACATGAAAGCTTTTGTAGGATGAGTGTTTGCAACTTGTTTGTCGGCTTGACATGCGCTACAAAGCTTGTCCTTCTCAAATTTCACATCCTTCAATCCTCTCACCAAATCATTCTTCATAAGCTTCTTGAGTGAGCTCATCCCAATATGAGCAAGTCTTCTATGCCATAGCCACCCAAGTGATGTTTTGATGAATAGGCATGTCTTCAAGTTAGCATCTTCGGAGGTGGAATCCACTAGATATAGGTTGTTGTATCTAAATCCTTTGAATATAACTTGATCATCATCTTTCTTAGATACAACCACTTCCTTCTCGGTAAACAAACATTGGAAACCAAGATCACACAATTGTCCAATGGATAGCAAGTTGAAACTCAAAGAAGCAACATATAGCACATTTGAAATAGAGTGAGCATTTGATATTGCCACTTTGCCCAATTCCTTTCACTTTGCCCTTTGAATTGTCTTCAAATGTAATTCTTTCTTAGCCATCTACTTCTTCATCTAGTGAGGTGAACATACGAGGATCACCGGTCATATGTTGTGTGCAACCAATATCAATTACCCAATGACTTTCACTGGTCTTGTAGTTCACCTACACACAAGAGATCAAGCTTGTTTAGGGACCCAAACTTGTTGAGGGCCCTTGACCTTCTCTACAAGTGACTTTGCAACCCAAATTTTCTTAGGTCTATTCTTGTTGGGAGGTCCTAAAACATGACTTTCATTTTACCACTAGAATCCTTTCTAAGCATGTAATGAGCATTGAAAGCAAAAGGTCTAGCATGCTTGGCAAGGGTTGTGGTGGTGGAGTTTGACACTCATGGGCAAAGTGACCTTCTTGTTCATACTCAAATCACCTCTTTGGCTTTGGCTTTGACTTGTGTTGTTGTTGTTGTTGAGCTTGAGCCTTCTTCTCTTAATTTGCCAAATACCCAATTCCACTTCTATCCATCTTCATGATGGTGTTCATTAGTAGCTCACTTTGAAGATGTTGACCTCTTATGAATTTGCTCAACCCGGTCTTGAGATGTTCTTTTTCTAGCTTGAGCTTCGTGTTCTCTTCTTTGAGCTCATCATGATTCTTCTCCTTCTTGAGTCTCTTGTTTTCTTTGAGCTTCTCATTCTCAAGAATTAGATCACTATCATGGTCAAGGTTCTCTATCACAATAGTGTTGGTAGGTTGATAGCTCTTCAAGATCTTTCTTAAGCTTCTCATTCCCATTCTTGATCTTGACATATTCATCATAATTATCGGACTCAACCACTTACTTGCCTTTGCTACTAGAACCTTACTCAATGCTCTCAATAATCAAATCATCACATGATGTGGCTATATCAATCTTAACAACATCATTAGTAGCATCATGTGGCTCATTGGATAAAAACTCATGAGAGATAACAAGATTATCATGATTAACCTTGAGGTTGGTATACTCTTCTTTTAGCATGTTGTAGCTAGTGATGAGCTCATTGTGTATCCCCTCAAGTTTATTATGTTTTTCTCTAAGCTCTTTCTTAGAAGATTTGAGCTCCTTGAGTTTGGATGACATAGCATCATTTGCTTCTCTAAGCTCAACACTAGTCTTTTCCGCTATGTCACATTTAGCTAAAAGAGAATCATTCTTAAGTTCAAGCTTCTCATTCTTAGCTCTAGTCTTTCTAATGATCTTAGTGTATTGATTTAGCAATTTAATAAGATCATCATATGAAGGTGATTCAAATTCATCATCATCACTATCACTATCATCATTGCTAGCATGATCATCACCACTACAAGCATCATCATTTGATACCTTTCGTTCACCCTTACCATAAGGCATAGGTGATGAGGACATCACTACTTCATCTCATACAAGCCAAGTAGAGGAGGACAGTCCAGCATGGGCGTAACAATTCATCTTTTTTGTGGTGGAAGCCGAGTCCAACTCAAGCTCGAGTCCGGTTCGGGCTGCCAGGACCAGTCTGCCTTAAACTGGTCACCCAGGATGCATCCTGGACTCCGTTTTCGATGATCCACATATGGATGGAAAGCTAATTAGATAAGGAAACCAACCCAATTGGTTTCACAGTCAAAAGGCCTTCAGAATCAACAGGAATCATCGAATCAAGTCTGCATCCAGAATCTGTCAGGGTGCTGCGACACCGTCTTTTGGTCCGTTGGACCGTGTATCATGTTTGGGCCCATTAGGGGGTGCGTCTAGGGGGGTGACGCCCAAGACTCTATAAATACCAGCCGTCAGCTCTCCTTAGCAGTTTGGGTTTTGTTTAGTTCTTGATTTCCTCGTGAAACAGACATCGTTTTAGCTGCAACTGTCGCCAGTCAAGGCCGCTTGCTGTGAACCAGAGCTCCAGTTCTTGATCTTGTTCGCCTATGGCGATTAGTCCTTTTGAATAAAGACTTGAACCCCTTCTCAGTTATCATAAGCTTCATATTTATTTGCAATTTCAGATTGCGTTCATCCCGTTCTTGCTTGTGTTCTCGATTCGCTTGCAGGAAAGCCTTCTCGGCGAGGTCAATCGCGTTCGCGTGGTTGATAACCAACGGAGCAGTGGTGTAACGGTTGCGGGGGTCCAAATCAATCTTGGTTCGAAGCCTAGATCATGAACGTCGAGTCTCCACCAATCGACGCTATCATACCTTTCGAAAGGATTGGGCCTAGTCTACATCAAGTGGTATCAGAGACCTTGTTGCCCGTTAGGTATAACTTTGTTTCCCCCTTTAGATTATTACTGTTTTCGCATTACCTACAGTCCACAAAAAAGCCAAAAAAATACATCGTCACATATTCCCTGTCCTATAGCCTCATTGTGCCAGTGCAAGTTCATCTCTGATTTGCGTTGTTGAGTTAGTGCCCTAGGTCAAGTTCTTGTTGCTGGTTTTAGATCGTTTTTTAAGTCTAGTTTGTGTTTTTCTCCTTGTATTTCATCATAATCCGTGAACACCTTCAAGTATTGCTGTGATTCCTTTGTATTCATCAAACCCTAGTCCACGCCATCTTACTTGTTACACTTGTCTTCATTGTTTTCATCAAATCCTTGCTGTCGTGACCAATTTTGCGCACATTGTTCTCGTTTTGTCCTCTAATTACGGAGTCCGTTCTTAAAACTGGTCTAGTTTTCGCATACGAACTCCGTTTTCGACATTCCATATATGCAAATCGATCAAAAAAAAATTTCGGATCCATCCATCCTCAGCTTTGTCGGGGTTTGGAATTTTTAGATTGGTCAAAAAGTGATCACAAGATCCTCATTTCGTGGTCACAAGGTTTTTGTCGATTTTCATCCAGTTTTCTGAAAATTCCACAGGCCACGTCTTACACTTGTTTGAGCTCATATTTTCTATGGTTACTTCTTTTGTGCTCCTAAGTAAAGGAAAAATATCAAAAAAATAAATAAAAAAGTTGAAATTTCTGAAAAAAAAACAACGACAGCCCAAAAAATAGAAAAAAAGAGAGGGGCAAAAGAGGAATAATATCTAGAGGAGCACATAGAGAGCGCCATTTGAGCTGTATTTGCGTGTGCTGATTTCTACCTTATTCCTAATCATATTCTTGCTGTCCACATCACTTGATACATCTGGTACTTGGAACGTGAGTAGGCCAGCAACTGAGACAAGTACTTGGGATACTTATTTAGCTTTGCTATTCAGTTGCGAATTTTGTTATTCCTTGCTACTATATTATACCTGTCCAAGCTCCACTTTCTTCTAACCAAGTACAGGTTCGCCTTGCAACTGTTACACTCAAGCTACAACGGTATCACAGTCACCGACCGATTGCACCGCCTGTTGCTTTGGTAAGAACACTTGTAAGACTGTGGTAAGACGCTTGAGAGTTGAGTGCCTTATTTTTCTTTGTCTACAACCTAATTAGTTGGTAGGGATAATACTATTTGTGTTGTCTTTTTCTTTCTACTAACCATGTCAGGAAAAGCCAGAGGCAGCGGCCAAGGAAACGAGGACGCACCTATGGATTTCAATGACTGTGTTTCTAAGAATGAGCTCCGTGCCGTTCTTAATGACAAGTTCAATGAGATCCTTCGACAAATCACCAATTTGGCCAAGAGGATTGAAGATGTTGAACAACGACATCCGAAACGTCCTGAAGAAGAAGATGATGATCTCTCTGAGGAGGACGATGGCGACGCGGAGGCTGAAGCTGAAGCTCAATGACGTGCTGAGGATGCACGTAACCAGTAATCGGTTGAACTTTAACCGACGCGGTATGGGAGGTAACAACCAAGGTAATAATGATCTTTTCTCTAAAACCAAGTTTAAGATACCTCCTTTTCTGGTTCTGCTGATCCTGAAGCATATTTAGATTAGGAGATGGCTGTAGATCAAAAATTTAGCTCCATCAAGTACCTGAAGAATATAGAGTTAGACTTGCTACTAGTGAGTTTACTAGTTTTACTCTTTTCTGGTGGAATGATATTTGCAATAATGCTAATGCTAATGCTCAAATACCTCAAACCTAGACTGTACTTAAACGATGAATGAAATCAAGATTTGTTCCTCCATACTATCAGCGTGATCTGCGATTAAAACTGCAATATTTAAATTAAGGTAGTAAAACTGTTGAGGAATATTATCAGGAGCTTTTAATTGGTCTAGCATGTAGTAACATACAAGAGGACGATATGGATAAGTGTTCTAGATTTTTTGGAGGTTTACAGTCATGAAATACAGGATGTTCTTGACTATAAAGAATGGACTAGATTTTCCCAATTATATCATTATGCTATTAAAGCTGAAAGAGAAGTACAGGGGATGACAACCTAGGTGATCCACGACTCCATCCGCGACTCCATCCGTTCCTTCACATCCAACCAAGGTGAGTAAATTTTCTAATGTGCAGACACCACCAGCGCCTGTAAAGAAGAATTCTCCTATCACACCTTCTTCCAATGGATCTGCTATACCTTCCTCTAGTAGCTTTTCTAAAGTTGTGTGCCACCGCTGCAAGGTCATGGGACATATTGCTAAAGAATGCCCTAGCAAACGCGCATATATTGCTACTGATGATGGTGGGTATGCTAGTGCTAGTGATGAAGAGAATGAATTTGAACTTGCAACTGATCTTTATGCAGATAAATTTGTGGATAGTGCTGAAGATCCTGATGAGGTAATTGATAGTGTGGCATGCACTAAAGACTACAAATCAATCCTTGTTCAGCATATTTTGAGTACACAAGTTGAGCCAGTAGACAAGCTACAACGCCATAATTTGTTTCAAATGTTCCTCATTGTCAATAATTTCCGTGTTCGTGCTATAATTGATGGAGGGAGCAGCAATAATTTAGTAAGTTCTGAGCTTGTCAAGACTCTTGGTTTATCTACACGTGCTCTTCCACATTCATACCATGTTCAGTGGTTCAACAATAGTGGTAAGGCAAAGGTAACACAATCTGCTCATGTGCAATTTTCTATCGGGTCATACCATGATTATGTTGATTTTGATGTCATGCCTATGCAAGCTTGTTCACTTTTGTTAGGCCGCCCTTGGCAATATGATAATAATGTTGTACATCATGGTAGGCAAAATATATATACTTTTATGTTTAAAGGAAAGACCATTGCTTTACTTCCTTTATCACCTGCTGAAATTGTGCAATATGAAAAGGAACTTGCTGAAAAGAAAAAGAAAGGCCATGATAAAGACTTTAGCAAACCAACAAATGAACCATCAAGTAACATGAAAGAAGTTTTATTTGCTCTTAAATCTGTTCTTGTTGATCATGATGAACCATGTTATGCTCTAATTTGTACATCACCGATATGTCCACTTGGTCCTACTCCTAGTGTTATGCCTCTTGTTGGTACTAACCTTTTACAGGAGAAGGAGGACGAATTCCCAACAGGGAAGCCACCATGGTAGCCGCCTTTGCGAAGGATGGGGTGCCAAGATGAACGTCTTCTTCCGGAACCATCGTTGCTGTCATCCAATGGAGGAGACAATCTACTCCAGTCGAGGACGACTTCAATTCAAGAAAGGGAGGATGATGAGGACATCACTACTTCATCGCATACAAGCCAAGTAGAGGAGGACATCTAGCATGGGCGTCCAATTCATCTTTTTTGTGGTGGAAGCCGAGTCCAACTCAAGTTCGAGTCCGGTTCGGGCTCCAGGACCAGTCTACCTTAAACTAGTCATCCAGGACGCATCCGAACTCCATTTTCAACAATCCACATATGGATGGAAAGCTAATTGGATAAGGAAACCAACCCAATTGGTTTCACGTCAAAAGGCCTTCAGAATCAACAGGAATCATCGAATCAAGTCTGTGTCCAGAATCTATCAGGGTGCTGCGACACCGTCTTTTGGTCCGTTGGACTGTGTATCATGTTTGGGCCCATTAGGGGGCACGTCCAGGGAGGTGACGCCCAAGACTCTATAAATACCAGCCATCGCTCTCCTTAGGGTTTGGGTTTTGTTTAGTTCTTGATTTCCTCATGAAACATACATCGTTTTGCTGCAACTGTCGCCGTCAAGGCCGCTTACTGTGAACCAGGGCCCCAGTTCTTGATCTTATTCGCCTGTGGCGATTAGTCCTTTCAAATAAAGACTTGAACCCCTTCTCGTTATCATAAGCTTCATATTTATTTGTAATTTCAGATTGCGTTCATCCCGTTCTTGCTTGTGTTCTCGATTTGCTTGCAGGAAAGCCTTCTCGGTAAGGTCAATCGTGTTTGCAGTGGTTGATAACCAACGGAGCAGTGGTATAACAGTTGTGGGGGTCTAAATCAATCTTGGTTCGAAGCCTAGATCATGAACGTCAAGTCTCCACCAATCGATGCTATCATACCTTTCAAAAGATCAGGCCTAGTCTACATCAATAGGTGTGTAGAGGATGATGGTGGTGGTGTTGGTGAAGATGATGAGGAGTCAATCACAATAGCATCCACCTTCTCATTGTCACTATCATCATCGGATGAACAACTTGATGAATCAATGTTCGTGAGCCAATCACCAATGATGTATGCCTTGCCATTTTTCTTCTTGTTGTGGAAGTCCTTGCCATCCATGTTGGAGCACCCTGCGCAAGGGTGTAACTCCCCCTTGATCCGTGCATGGATCAAGTGCTCTCTATGGGTTGATTCTTTGCACTCCATCGTGGTGAATCACTCACAACTGGTCACAACTTAAGTTGGGTCATCGACAAGCTCTGTCGGATGATCACCAAACTCCTAATCACCACCAAGCCATCTAGGTGATGGCGATCACCAAGAGTAACAAGCAAGAACTCTCACTTGACCACAACAAGCCTAATGAGAAGGGTGGATGCACACTTGCTACTCTCTTTTCATTAATGAGGCCTTAATCTTGGATTCTCAAATCTCAATCACCTCACTAGGCTCTTGCTCTCCTTGGCACTCTCAAGGGTGTTTCTTAGCTGTTGAAATGCGCAAGAGTACTCCCATGAATGAATAGAGAAAGTATTTATACCCCCCTCATTCAAAACGAACTGTTATGTGCTTGAGTCAGCACTCTGTGGGGTGATCGGATGCTCCGGTCAAGGTGAGCGGACACTCTGGTCAGTTCTCCCTGCCACAGAGCCATTAAGTTATGACCAGACTCTGACCTACGTTCAGTCAGCACTGACCGGACGTGTTCGATCATGAAAACTGCTCTCTGGACCCTTACTAATGTTGACTGGACTTTGGCACCCAGCATTCGATCACATTGCTGTTCAGCGTTTGACCAGTAACTAGAACCTGACTAGTGTCCAGTTATCACTGATCGGACGCGTCCGATCAGGATTCTCCCTCTCTGGAACCTTACTGGAGTTGACAGGACCCTGGCACCTAGCATCTGGTCACTTTTCACTCAGCGTCTGGTCGCATCCAGTTGACTTTACTTGATCAAATGAACTGACCGGACTCTACTGCCAACTTCCAGTCACACTGGGACCAGCGTCCGATCAACATTTGACCCTCCATTCACTTCCAACTGGAGATCATATATGAATGAAGTTTTCTCCAATTGATCTTAGGGCTACTTTTGAGCTACCTAGTGCTAGATTTGATAAGTGTGCACTCCACCTAACCCACTAGACTCACCTAGGTCAAGCTACTAGTTCATACCCTCCCTTAATAGTACAACCAAAGAAAAAACAAAGTCCTAAACTACTTTAAGAGTCTCTTCAACACCAAACAACACTTAGAACTAGTCCATCCTTAACCCTGTCGTCCATCCTTTGAAAACCAAAATGATTTCCATCGTAGGGGCATGACAACCATGATTGCCCAATCAATTGCCATTACCATGACTTAACTTAATTGCCTCTGCAAAACACACGTTAGTCATAGTAATCTTATATTGTCATTAATCACCGAAACCCAACTAGGGGCCTAGATGCTTTCACCCTCTACTTCTTCCTCTCTAGTGCGTCTGCCGGAGGTAAGAAGGAGAAGGGACCCATCTCTTTTTTTCGTAGTTTTTAGTTTAGTTTGTCTATGGTTCAGATGATTTTTGGTCAGGATCATGTTTCTTGCAATGACTTCGATGATTGCCATAATAAGATCGTTGTTCAGGCATCGATTTCATCAGTAGGGGGCCAATTTGTGACCTTTATCTACAAGGGGAAGAGTGCTTCTAGGATCCCCTATGAGGACAATGACTCTCGGTCATCGATCTCATCGTCGATGGTTGCAGAGAGGATTTCAATGTCTCAAGGTGCAGCCTATGTCATCCCCGACAATGCAACTATTGATATTCTTTCAGCGATTTACATGTGTTTTGGACTTGTTCTGAAGCATTAGATCTTGCAGCATGTCCAATATTTTGGAGTTGGTCATTGGATCCAGCGTAAGGACTGCAGATCTGACGGTTGGGGTCTATGACCGGCTAGGCTGGGGGCCTGTTCTTGCCGGTGCTGGAGGCTTTGACCCAGTCTCTCCAGCGTTCTGGGTGGCCTATGGCGGGTCGGCCAATCCAGTGAATAGATTTTTGGGTGAAACCCCTGCCCTGCATCTTGCTTTGGGCCAGCGGCGGTGGTACCGACTATGCCATCTACCTTCTTGAAGGCGATCGTTGAAGTTTTTGTTCATCGCGCCAGTCGTTGGGAACAGTTCTAGGACAAAAGTCCTTCTCTTGCTCTTTGTTCAACTTGTTGGCATCTGTGGATGTCATCCCCTTCTTGGAGGCTTCGTTGGAGCACTTCTGCTATCATCCTGCCTTTCTTGCCAGAGTTGCTCTTGCCTGTGTTGTGCCTGTGTGTGCTTTAGCTCCTTCTTTGCTTTGGTCTGTCTAGCTCGGATGTTTGGTATTGCCACTATCTCTTCTTCTTCGTAGTGGATACTTGGCCGCTTGCGCTCTTCTCGTCGTGTGCTTTGTCGTCATTGTCACTCCACCTTTTGACGAATGCTTTGCCATCGCTGCTGCTTGGGCAGATACTTGGTCATCGACGTTGCTCCGGGCTCCACCTCAGGCAGTTGCTACTGAGTGCGTGATGCCCCTTTGCGGATGCTTTACCGCGTGGGCTCTGGTGGAAGCTTTGTCGCCATGATTGTTTCTTGGTGGATGTTTTACCACCGTGGCTTCATCTCCTTTGTTGTAATTTTCTTTGCAGGTCTAGTCAGTTTAGGCTTGTGGTGGAGGGCCTCTTCCTATTACCTCTCTTTTTGTTTTATTGTCATTTAGGTTCCTAACCACTTTCTTTGTGGTTCTATAATCGGCACTATGGGTTCTCCCATAGCTGTGTTGTGTAAGCCATTCTTTCGGCCGTCTACCTTCTTAATGAAAAGACACATGAAGTCGTGTTGGAGAATGTAAGGAAAATGGACCCTAGGCCTATTTATTTTTGGATTTTGGTGTCTGATGACCAACACAACCAAATTAGACTAATGAATTTGTAAGTGATTATTTTGTAGTTCAATAGGGGTGCAAGATGTGACTTGGATGAAGGACGATGTGATGATCCGATGATCTACACTATAAGCAAGTCCTTAGAAGCATAAGAGAAGACCCAAGATATCAAGCAAAGTCAAGCACGAAGATAGGAACCAAGCCGGACACAAGATCGTGAAGAAACAAGCTCACAGAGGTGACCGGACGCTGGTGGAAAGTGACCGTACGCTCCAATCAAGAGGCTCGGCAACAGCAGACGTCAGCAACAGCGACCGGACGCTGAGCAGCAAAGTGACCGGACGCTAGGTGCCAGAGTCCGATAAACATCAGTAAGGTTCCATAGAGCAGTTTTCATGACCGGACGCGTCGGGTCAGTGCTGACTGGACGCTGGTCAGAGTCCGGTCAATAGCAGAAAAGCGGGATTTTGTCCCCAACGGCTACTTTCTCAGTGGGGCTTATAAATAGACCCTCAACCGGCCATTTGAGGATAGTGGAGCTAAGGAAACATATCAAGGGTGTTGATACACTATTTTAGTGATCTCTACTTGCATAGTGCTTAGTGATTCATTAGGTGATTAGCGTAGGTGCTTTACGAAGTGCTTAGTTTGATTAGACCACCGCTTATGCGCTTGCTCTAGGTTTAGGCCTAGCGTTTAGTGAGGTTTGCATACCACTTACCACTCGGTGCTTGTGAGCACCATTGTTGTACATCGGAGGGGCTTGTAGTCTTGCGAGATCACACCAACCGCGTTTGTGGTGTGGCCCCCACCGTGTACCGTAGGGACAAGGCCTGCGACGTTTCGGTCGGAAGCTTGATAGTGAAGATGGCGGGGAGCATCTAGGAGAGGCTTGCCGGAAGGCACGTCGGAGACCCACTTGCGCTTGAGGAAGGCCCGAGGCTATCCACGGAGTTATCCGACCGGGAGCTTGGCCCTTGCGAGGGATTCCTTGCGAGGGGCTCCAACGAGGACTAGGGGAAGCTTGCTTTCTTCTTGATATCTCGGTAAAAATACCGGAGTCATCGACGGGAGTTTACATATCTCTACCTTACTTTTTAGCTTCCGCATTTACATTGATTGTATTACTCCTTTTACGGTAGAGATAACAACACACTAGCAAAACCATTGTTGTACACTGAGATAGTTTATTTTTTGCATAGATTTTGCTAAGGTTAGAAAAAGAGGCTATAGTTGAGAGTTAGATTTTTAAGTTGCCTAATTCAACCTCTCTCTTAGGCTGTCACGGTCCCCTATGGAGAAACAGGATAGACAAAAACAATGGACCATTATATTGTACACGGTAATCTTTGGGGAAAGAACACCAATATTAAAACGCAACTGTACTGAACGAAGTGTTTGGTCTTGTCACTTTTGCTGGAATGGATTACCACCCTATGGAGAGCTGAACACATATGATAGTATGAGACGATGTGTCAAAATAGTATGAGATCTCTGAAATAAGAAAGTACTAAAAATGTTTTTTTAAGAAAGGTTTTGTTGCTGACCTTTACTATATGTATATGGATTAAAATTTGATGATACGTCTCCATTCACCGGTGACTACTATCACACTGACTGATGACAAGGACAAATGGAATTACAGATGGGGATCCAGTTCTTTCTCAGCAACAAAAATGTACAAAACCCTGATTGATCACCCGGTAGTGGATCATGCCTTCAAGTGGATCTGGAATAGATCCTGTCAACCGAAGCTTTAAGTTTTTTTTCTGGTTACTCCTCAAAGATCGGCTTAGCACCAGGAACATCCTAAGGCTCCGTTCGGTTACATCATTCCGGGCCGTTCCGCGTCTGGAACGGTTCCGACGCTATAGAAATTTGTGAACAAAACGTTCGGCTAGGATTCATTTCCATGTAACTGAACGGAGCCTAAGGAGTAAAAACATGGCTCTTGATAGCTACAACTGTGTGCTTTACACTTCATCTGTGGAGGAAACCTCTCAGCACCTCTTCCTCCATTGAGATTTGCTAGGCAATGTTGGAGTTTACTGGGAATTGATATCCCTATAAACAGCAGCTTCCCAGAATCACTTACACCTTCAAGAGACAAGGCTGAATCTGGACAGCAAAGGAACGATCTAATCTTCAAAGGGACAAAGAGTTTGCTAGGCAATGTTGGAGTTCTTCATGGTTGTAGTTATCCTAATGAGCTAGTCCATCTGGACAGCAAAGGAACGATCTAATCTTCAAAGGGATTCAACCAAATACCCAGGGATGCTAGAGGATCTTCTAAAACTTACTTTCTAGATTATTATTTGGAGTCATTCGAATAAATATCACTTTCTATATCTTCCACTCTCCAGCAGCTTTTTCATATGTTGTACGCACTCTAGAGAGTTAGCCTCACTCTCTATCTTTAACTAGCGAGAAATCCCGAATATAACTTAACAATATTTAGATATCCAATTAAAGAGGCTGTTACAATATTTAGATATTCAATTAAAGAGGTTGTTATATGATTTTTTTTCATCAAAATCTCTATTTCTAACCATTAGAAATGATATAACAATTAGGAAGATCTCGTATTTAGTAGCCTCCGACTAATGGCATGGCTTGACAAAATTGTAGAGAAATCAGTTATTGAAGATCTCGTATTTATACATAGAAAATATTCGTATCACGTTCTTTGAAAAAGTTTCTCAATATGACAAAAGAAAGGGAAATCCAGACAGATCATTCATTCCGTCCCATTGGACTCAGAGCCACTCAGCTGTCGTCACTCACCAGGAGCTGAAACTACACGATCTTCATCAGTACTTCACACGTTCACTATTACCCAAGAGATTACCCTATCAATTCACCCTATAACAATATACATATATTTGCAGCTGCCAGCAGAAAATGTAACTCAGTAATCAGAAAGTAATATACACATCTGAACGGACCTAGTTCTACTGTAATACAAGGAACGACGAAAACCAAATTCCTATTGAGACAACCCCTACAGTCACGACTGCTTGACTTAGTTCCAAGAACATGTTTGGTCTTTCATCGGGCAACTCCTTCCAATTTGTCCTCCTGCCAATATTTGTACGAATTGTCAGTAACTTGCAGGCGGATGTTGAACTAGAAGCATGCACACATCAACCAAACTAACAATTAAAAGTTTTGAATAAGTACCCCAAGTCAGCTATGACTATGCTAATATTGTCTTGGGACCGTTGATCCTGTTGAGAATAAAAGGAAACATTAAAACAACATGTTTTTTATTCTGGAATGAACCCAAAACTATACTTAAACTAGCTTCATGATACAAAAAGAAAAGAACAACAGAAAAGATGAATGTGGCAGGCATCAATACCAGAGCTTTCTGACCAAGTGCCTCACAGGCCAACTACACAAACCAAATGAGTAATAAGTGAAAATACAGAATCAGTTGCAGAAAGGAAAATAATTACTATTGTTTTTCTCGGCAGGATAAACTGAATACCTGGACATCACCATGTTGACGTAGTTGATCTCTGACAAAAGCTACAGCTTCCGAGCTACAAAAGCCAATCAGTTTACATGTCAGAACATCTAACTTTCAATAGTTAATTACAATGTTTTGAAAGGAAAACTGTACATAAATATGAAAAGTACTTGGATAGACCTTTTTATGTAATCCCAAAGACCATCAGTTGCTAATAGAACAAATTCAACATCTGGTCCAAGCTCTACCAGAGATACATCAGGTGACGAGATTATTAGATCATCTTTAAATTTTATTCTGCAGAAAAGAACTCCAGTGACATTAGAAGCGTCATAGACCTAATAAGCTCAACTTTTGGCAAGTGCAAACATAGCCTCATTGTGTAAAAGTTTTAAGCTATGCAATTGGAGTTTTTTTTTCCATCAACTTTCACATTATGTGGCCACCACCTCAAAAACTGCCGACACCAAGAAGACATAAATATATGTTGGATAAATAGTTTACTTGATACAGAGCAGATATTAAAATGAGAACAAACTCCATGGTTCAGAGCCATATCAGCCCTCTACCCTGAAGAACATAAGATATTTATCATCTGATGATAATCTAATTTGTGGTGAGCATGAAGGAATGACTTTGATTACCATGGTCTAGAGAAAATGAACAGAAGTTGCAAATAAATTACTTTTCAGATAGCTTCAGGTAACATGTGTTTCAGCAAAAAGAATTCAGTTTCCTCAAACTAGCAATTTTTTGTGATGCCAGAAATATAGATTGGTGTAAATGTAATTTTCATGATTTATTTATTGTCACTTGCAATGATGCACTCGCTAAAACATAGTTTTATTAAACCAACCATGAATAATGCAATAACCTATTAACTCTTGAAACACAACATATGAACTTTGAGAGTCATTACAGGCTACAGATGCATGTGAACATATGAATTTTTAGGTGGGCCATGTGTACAAATATTTATGGAATAAAAGTTCAAGCGCTTTACCGTGAGATGAACTTATCAGTCCACCTTCCTTCTTTAACTCCTTTCACCAGCATTCTGTACAAAACCATAAAGGAATCTTAAAGACTAAAGAAGCTACTGCTGAGAAATAACGCAGTAAAAGGAGTACATAATGTGTGGACAAAGAGTTGAGTACAAGAGACAAACTCATTCTTTCGTGTCTTAAATCTTATGTCCCCAAAAGCACGAGATACAGATATGTCTCCACATATGCGCCCATCAACAATCTACAAGAAAAAAAACAATATATTTCGACTTTGTAAAAACAAGAGTCAGCTTCCCATATACATTGAAAATGAGCTGAAACATGAGGGGTAAGGAACATGTTCTTTATTGCATACGATTAGCAAAGAGTAAAGGGTAAGGTTTTGAACTTAACATGTCCAGTCACCTACTTTATGAAGCTATGAATACAGTAGTCTAGGGGCAATCTAGGAGAATGAGAAGAACTCTGGCAGAGAAAACACACCCATCCACCTGCTGCTCTGATCCTCTTGACCTCTTCAAGGGACGTTTTGTTGTTCCCATATGGTCGATGAGAACTGGTCAAAGCTTCAAGTCTTCCACTGCGTGATATCACCTGCTAATCAAGATTCAGAACTACCTTATCATCATCACCAGAAAAGTTAGCTTGACATAGGCAGCAAAGTCAGGGTCCTATTGTCACTTGCTAGGCTTGACAATAGGATGACACTGTAAGGAAAATGAACCCTAGGCCTATTTACTTTGGATTTTGGTGTTTGATGACCACAACCAAATTGAACTAATGAATTTGCAAGTAATTGCTTTGTAGTTTAATAGGGTGCAAGACGTGACTTGGACGAAGGCGACATGATGATCCGATGATCAACATCTTAAAGCAAGACCCTAGAAGCACAAGAGAAGATCCAAGATATCAAGCAAAGTCCAAGTACGAAGATAGAAACCAAGCCGGACGTAGGATTGCGAAGAAACGAGCTTCACAGAGGTATTAAGGAGAAGAAAGGATGCTATAGACGCTTGTATCATGACAAGAATGTGGACAACATAGAGAAGTACAAGGTGACAAAGAAGACTGCAAAGCGAGGTGTAAGTGTGGCAAAGGGTAGAGCAGTACGAGGATCTTTACCAACATTTAAGTACGAAGGAAGGAGAGAAGGACATTTATAGGATGACTAGGGTTCGTGAGAGAAAGACAAGGGACTTCAACCAAGTTAAGTGTATTAAGGATGAAAGGGAGCATCTCTTGGTGAAGGAGGATGAAATCCGACATCGATGGCAAGAGTATTTTGACAAATTGTTCAATGGTGAGAATACGGACACAACCTTTCAGTTGGATGACTCTTTTGATGACACCAATAGGCGCTTTGTGTGGAGAATCAAAGAATCTGAGGTTAGAGAGGCGTTGAAAAAGATGAAAGGAGGCTAAGGCGATGGGACCGGATGGTATTCCAATCGATGTGTGGAGATGCCTTGGGGACATAAGCTATAGTATAGTTAACCAAGCTGTTTAACCATATTTTTCGATCGAACAAGATGCCTGACGAGTGGAGAAGTATATTGGTACCGATCTACAAGAATAAAGAGAATATTCAAAGTTGTACTAATTACCGGGGAATTAAGTTGATGAGTCATACTATGAAGCTATGGGAGAGAGTTATCGAGCATCGCTTGAGAGCAATAACGCAGGGTCTCTATGAACCAATTTGGTTTCATGCCCAGAAGGTTAACCATGGAAGCCATTTTATTAATAAGACAAGTTATGGAGCGGTATAGGGAGAAGAAGGACCTACACATGGTTTTTATTGACTTGGAGAAGGCTTATGATATACCAAGGAATGTTATGTGGTGGACTTTGGAACAAACATAAAGTCCCAATGAAGTACGTCGGGCTCATTAAGGACTATGTACAACAATGTTGTGACTAGTGTTCAAACAAGTGATGGAGACACGGATGACTTCTCGATTAGGATAGAACTACATCAAGGGTCAGCTTTGAGCCCTTATCTGTTTGCCTTAGTGATAGATGAAGTCACAAGGGACATACAAGGGGACATCCCTTGGTGTATGCTTTTTGCGGACGATGTAGTGCTAGTTGATGAAAGTCGGACAGGAGTGAATCAGAAACTGGAGTTATGGCGGAGACTTTAGAGTCTAAAGGTTTTAGACTCAGTAGAACTAAAACTGAGTATATGAGATGTGACTTCGGCACTACTACTCAGGAAGGAGAAAGATATTAGTTTGGAAGGTCAAGTAGTGCCTAGAAAGGATACCTTTCGATATTTAAGATCAATGCTACAGAGACACGGGGATATTGATGAAGATGTTAACTATAGAATCAAAGCAGGGCGGATGAAGTGGCGACAAGCATCTGGTGTCCTATGTGACAAAAGGATACCAGAGAAGTTAAAAGGCAAGTTTTATAGGATGGCGATTAGACCTACTATGTTGTATGATACAGAATGTTGGCCTACGAAAAGACGACATGTTCAACAGATAAGTGTCGCGGAAATGCGTATGTTGTGTTGGATTTGCGATCATACAAGAAGGGATCAAGTTCGGAACGATGATATACGTGATAGATTAGGGGTAGCACCAATTGAAGAAAAGCTTGTCCAACACCGGTTGAGATGGTTTGGACATGTCCAACGGAGACCTCCAGAGCACCGGTGCGTAGTGAAATCCTAAGTCAGGATAGTAACGTGAAGAGAGGCAGAGGAAGACCGAAGTTGACTTGGGTAGAGACAATAAAAGGAGACTTGAAAGGATGGAATATACCCAAAGACTTAGCCGCAGATAGAAGTGCTTGGAAAATAGCTATTCACGTGCCTGAACCTTGATTGTTTCTGTTGGGTTTCAACTCTAGCCTACCCCAACTTGTTTGGGACTTAAAGGCTTTGTTATTGTTGTTGTATTTATATGCTTTCTCCATGCATTATATAGAATAAACTCTCTTGAGCATTAATTTACTAATTATGCATAAACTACATTCTTCATTATATGTATGCATATATTTAGTGAGAGCTTAGTTTATATAATGTGAGAGTCAAATTTTGTGACCTATTCTACACCACATACAAAGGATCACAAAGTTTGACCCTCCCTTGTGCTACTAATGTCCTCCTTTTCGGTGTTTGAATCTAAAGGGAAAGAATTTGTAGGACCAAAAGCAAGTCCGATCATAATAATTTACAAGTAGTAATGGTCCGAGAAAGGGAAAGATAGTGGATTATGGAGTTAGGGGAAGGCTTAAATCCATAATGCCATATGTGGACATTTGCAAAAGCAAGAGAAGTTTCCAAAGATCTTTACATATGATATCTTTTAGCACAATATAACCTTGCCCTTTCCATTGCATCCTAGCAAGTAAATAGTTTTTAAATTCTAAATTTTTTATTATTGAGCGGGAGCTCTATGCACTAGGTACGCTGTTTTTTTGTTTTGATCGTGTTGTCATCAATCACCAAAAATGGGGAGATTGTAAGGAAAATGAACCCAAGATCCATTTACTTTGGATTTTGATGTTTGATGACCAACACAACCAAATTGGACTAATGAATTTATAAGTAATTGTTTTGTAGTTCAATAGGGTGCAAGACGTAACTTGAACGAAGGTGACATGATGATCCGATGATCAACACCTTAAGCAAGACCCTAGAAGCACAAGAGAGGATCCAAGATATCAAGCAAAGTCCAAGCACGAAGATAGAAACCAAGCCGGACGTAAGATTACAAAAAAACAAGCTTCATAGAGGTGACCGGACGCGGTCCTTATAGTGACTGGACACATCCGATCAAGTGTCCAGCAACGACAGGTGTCAGCAGCAGCGTACTGGACGCTGAGGATTCAAGTGACCCGACGCGACGATGACACTGTTCACTGGCGCGACAATAGCTCAGCACTGACCGGACGGTGGAGGGCGATCAACCGGACGCAAGAACTGCAACGTCCGATCAAGTCCAGAGAAGTTCCAGAGCGGCGACAGCGCGACCGGACGCGTCCGATCAACAGTGACCGGACTCGGCAGTGCGTCCGATCAACGCATGCGCTCCAACGGTCGGGACGACCGGACGCGTCCGGTCAGTAGCAGAAAGCTGGGTTTCGTCCCCAACGGCTATTTTCTCCATGTGGCTTATAAATAAACCCCCCAAATGGCCATTTGAGATATATGGAGCTGAGAAAACATATCAAGGGTGTTAGTACATTATTTTAGTGATCTCCTCTTGTATAGTGCTTAGTGATTCATTAGGTGATTAGCATAGGTGCTTTGCGAAGTGCTTAGGTTGATTAGACCACCGCTTATGCGTTTGCTCTAGGTTTAGGCCTAGTGTTTAGTGAGGTTTGCACACCTCTTATCACTCGGTGCTTGCGCGCACCATTGTTGTACATCGGAGGGGCTTGTAGTCTTGCGAGATCACACCAACCGCGTTTATGGTGTGGCCGCCACCGTGTACCGAAGGAAACAATGCCCGCGACGGTTTGGCCGGAAGCTTGATAGTGAAGACGGTGGGCAGCATCCGGGAGAGGCTTGCCGAAAGTCACATCGAGACCCACTTGCACGTGGGAAAAGCCCAATGCTATCCACGGAGATACCCGACCGGGAGTTTGGCCCTTACGAGGGATTCCTTGCGAGGGGCTCCAACGAGGACTAGAGGAAAGCTTGCGCGCTTTTTCGATACCTCGGTAAAAATACCGGAGTCGTCGACAGAAGTTTGCATATCTCTACCTTACTCTTTAGCTTCCGCATTTACATTGCAATTTCGGTGTGTGCTTTACTTTTCTAACATAGTGATAGGCTAGTTGATAGGTTTGGAACCTAGCTTGCATAACTACTTTACAGTAGAGATAGCAATCTACTAGCAAAATCGTAGTTGCACACTTAAATAGTTTATTTTATGCAAAGGATTTTGCTAAAGATAGAATTAGAGGCCATAGTTTAGAATTAGAGTTTTAAGTTGCCTAATTCATCCCCTCTGCATCACGGTCCCCTTTCAGACACAACACACAGTTACACAAACACAAGACAGGTAATTAAAGAGAATTGTTGGTACCAAGCAAGAGTCCCCAATGTGCGAGACAACAAGGACATCGTTCCTGAGAAACATGGCAGTTGCCGTAGCACCAGAGTCGTTGTCCTTGTCCGCTTGCTCGAGCCTGGAGGGAAGCAAAACATGTAAGAACAAGCAGCGAGGAATTTAAGCCTGATGAGAAAGCCAAGAAAATTGGGAGATCGTATCCTGCAAACAAGTGTCCCTGACCAGGTGGAGAGCTTGGCGTCGACAGCGGCGAAGGCACGCTGGATGGAGGCTGTGATAGCGTCGAGATTCTTAGTGCTGAGCACCGCGCCGCCGTCCAACGCGGCTGCGCACTCCTTGTACAGCTCGTCCCTGAAACGCCACGAACGAGCAGCCGGGAACCGCGCTTCATTGAGGGGTAGGATTTTATTTATTTATTTATTTGAGAAAACAATAAATTTGGAAGGTGCCTGAGGAACTGGACGGCGGAGAAGCCGGCGTGTCCATCCAAGACGGCGGCGAAGGAGAAGCCGTCGAGGAGGGAGCCCGGGCGGAGCAAGATCTCATCCTCCATCTCGTCGCGAACGCCCTGCAGCTTGGCGCTGCCCCACTGGATGGCATCCAGCTCCGACGACGGGGGCCCCGCGGCCGCCACGCCGCCCGCCGCCGTCGCCTGGCACCTCGTGGCACGGCCAAAGCACGGGGCACCGGCCGCGGCGGCGAAGGTGAAGGTGGAGGGCGGCAGCCGCGGCACGCGCGGGCTCAGCAGCGCCATTTTGATTTGACCGCTAGCGACGCTGGAGTTGGGAGGGATAAGAGGCGAGCGGCACCGCACACGAAATTCTGCGTCTGAGGCCGAGGCAGTCCCGTGGGACTGGCACGTCACATCGTTCGCTGCTAATCACTCGCCCGCTCCTGGTCGTTATAGTCAGTCCACACCAGCTGGGGAAATGGGATACCTTTTTAACGTCTGGTTCTGGTATGGTTCTCGTATAACGGTACAAGGGTTAATGGCTTATAAGCTAAAAAGTAATTAAAATTAGTTAATTTTTTAGCGAAGTGTAAAACTAGCTTTTAGCCAACTAGGGAGTCAACAACAACTAATTTGGACTAATTTGTAGTCCTAATTACTAACTACTCATGTATATCAAACAGACCCTATATTCAAGTAGTACACGTATCTAGATCTCGGTCGTCTGGTTCTGGTAGGATGTGGTGTTTTATTTTGTCCTAATAACTTAAACTTTTTGGGAATATAGAATCATGTAGAAAAATATATTAATATGTCAAGACATATTCTATGATGAAATTAATTAAACTAATTTGATGTTGGTGTATTTTTTATGAACTTGATCAAAGTTAGAAAAATATAGCTTATGACAACTTAAATGTCTATGGTTGAATGTTGAAATGGAGAGAGAGTACACATGATATATTGGCTTTGTTCTAAATTATAGGACGTTTTAGGCTTTATAGATTCATAGCTTAATCTAGAAAAACCAAAACGTCTTATAATTTAGATTGGAGTGAGTATGTCTTAGCTTCTTGGTGCAATAAAAGTTTATAATAATTTATTTTCTTACAAATGATTGAGAAATTAAAAGTTGAGTGATTGATCAACATTCGTATAGTTTAACTTAGCTTCTTTGTTGGAAAAGTTGATCTTTTAAGATTTCTTAAGAGAATAGACCTGATTTAGTCGCCTATGACTGAAAAATGTTTTCAATTGGCTTTCATGATACGATCCAGCAAGGAGAAACCCAAAGCAATAGAACAAACAAGGGGACCCAGCGAGGTTAATAGTTAGTCCCTCCATTTTAAGTTATAAGATATTTTGACTTTTCTAGATATATAGCTTTTGTTATGTGTTTAGATATATACTATGTTTAGTTACATAATAAAATAATGAATTAAAAAACCAAAACATCTTATAACTTGGAATGGAGGAAGTATCTCATTGATACTTTTAGTAGTTTCAATTTAGAAGACTTTTAACCGCAGAGTTCTAGTCCATTCTCTTTGTCTTGGCTCAGTGGCTTCAGTTTTGTTTGTTTTCGATTTAGGGCTTTCTACTTCTTGGTGTCTTAGACTTCTAGCATATATTGTAGGTCTTCAACATAACTTCTAATGTCTTGCTTGAGGTGTTGATCATCGGAATCATCCCTTTGCCTAAGTGCAAGTCCACCTTGCATCCAGTGAACTATACCTTGTATACTAGCAAACATCGTTAGTCCAAATGGTCATGTTGATCATCAAACACCAAAATCCAAACTGAATGGACCGTAGAGGACTAGAGGGTCCATTTTCCTTACAGATTCTGATAAGGAACTTCCTTGAGGGTGGCCCGATCTTCACAACAGTAGGATCACCAATCAAAGATAACTTGCTATGAACAGCGGGATAACTAGTTTTATACCTAACAAGGTTGGATGCGACCAAGCAACGAGGGGAGAGACACCAAAACTACGAAGACTTTGACTCGATCTTCGAACGACCGCAGAACCACAGTCCTAGAACTAATCCATACAAAATGGTGCAGCTGTACTGGAAACCGTAGAGCACAAACTAGGGGAACCTAGAGGGATCTCTTCACAAGTCCAAGAAGAACAAGGAAGAACAAAGATTTGAGTAAGACACTCGGCAACTCGGCTGCAATATCAGGGGTTTATCAATTGATCAAAAAAGGTTTCTAATAGCTTAGAGGCAGGGGATATTTATACTAGGAACAACCCTCCTAGTTGGTGTAAAAATGAAATAGAGTTTCTAAAGATAGGCTATGTGAAAGGTCACCACGAGCCCAAAGTGGTCTCGCATGACTGTTGGCCTCTAGTGTAGTTTCCACTAATCTGACCATAACTCCTTATTGGGAAGTCGAAAAGATGAGCCATTTATTGGGTGTGAAAGTAGACTCAAGAAGCTTTCTAGCTATGTGCAGCATGCATCATGAAACCATGTAGAATGGTACAGTTTTGCATGGGAAGTTGTACCAACATTCTATCCCTGGAAACCTGTTGACCTTCTGAGTAGTCTTCACCAATCTGAACGTATCTCAACATTGGGAAGTCCAAAATACTTGGAACTGGTTTTGCTGGAAACTAGACTTGATAAGCTTTCCAAAATGTCCTCATGGACCTTTATAGCTTTTGGGAATCAAAAGTTATGGTTGTTTCTTTCTGGGATCCGATCGGCCATCCGTATGACTTTTTCCTAGGTCCGATCGTCTGTCCGTGTTACTTTTCCGAATGAGCCATTTTGTAGCACCAGTGTCTTGATCCTTCCGTCTTGTGCCTTCCACATCTTCATGTGTAAACCTAAGCAACATCAAGATAAAACATTTAGGTAGTTTAACATTCTTAGAAGTGTTAAAATTACAATCAGTTAGGAGTGAGTTCACCTCTTTTTGAAGTAGTTTTGCACGGCTACGCGTAATTGACCCTTCATACACTTGCTTATGTGAAACTTGAGTAACTGGTGACATATCCTTATCATCCTCCCCCTCTTGAAAAAGGAGTCGTCCTCGACTCTAACCCTTCTGATCCAAAGAATTGTGCTAGGACCATCGACTTGAAGTATTGTGATAACATCTTGATCTTCTTCTTCCATCACAGCAAGGTGTTTGAATCTATAATCATATAAACCAAGTAGTAGCCTTATAAGTGGAAACCTAAATGATCTGAAATTAAGTATAGCTTTCACCTTGCATCGATGTTTAGAACTATCAGTGAGTGTTGATGTCCTTGGCGTCGATTGTGCTTGAAACTGATCCTGCACAACATAAAGGAGAACGGGGTTGCGAGGACAAAGAAAACTGAAATAATTGTGAGAAGGAACGTGACCATGTTTCCAAGTTTCTAGCATGTCATCTCGCATAAAAAATTCAGCAAGCATGTAGACTCCATGATCCGAATGCACACGATGTATGTCAACACTATCCTGCAAAAGATTAGAACTAACCAAAGACAATGCAGGAATTGATGGTCGAGTAGACATAGGTAGCAACCAATAATGCTCCCCTTCTTGGAAGTGAACTTGTTTCTTTAAGGACCATGAGAAAATGTTTGTATTATTATGGCTACCCTCTAAACAATCATAATCTTGTACAACAAAAAGAGAATTCATATTATTATGAATGTATACTCGATATATCATATATTGTCTCTTGTTATTATATCTGCCAATAACATGATATGTGTGTTTAGAAAACCAAGGCAAATTAGCATATTTAAAAAGGCTCTCTTCCAAACAATCTAGGTTACACAAAACATCAAATTCAATGTAACCCAAAGTATGTAAAGAAGACAACAGTTTGAACTCATCAGTTTTAGTAGCAATATGAATAAGAAGTTTATTTTTAGCACAAGTGACTGGTTCCAAAACATGTAAAATTGAAGTATCATCAACCAATTCATCTTTATCACAAGGAACTTTAAGAAAATTATCATGGGACATAGATAAATCAAGAGAGGGTTCCACTAACAATTGCTCTATGATAGCATTGTTTGTGGAAAAATTTAGTACATTAAAACAATTCTCACCTTCCGTGAGTGTAGCACCATGAGCATTACCTATGTTCTCAGTAGGAGTAATAGGCGCATTGTGAAGTGATGGTTCTAAATTTGCATATGAGGTTGTGAGCTCCTCATTTTCTTCCATGTCATCCTCTCACTTATGTACATTATCCTACAGGAGGTTAGTCATAGCAAGAGGAATAACAATAGACTCTTCCTCTAAATGGTGCACCTCATCATATGAAATCAAAACAGGAGGTGGATTAATAAAGGTTTCTCGCATAAGAAGTTTCATATCATTCCAAGTTTGAGGTTTATCAGAAGGATCTAAAGACTCTCCACCAAGATAAAGCAGAATGTAGCAAAACACTAGCTATATTTTTTACCTTCCTCCTTGGACACATAAAGCGAGTAGCAAATATGTTATTGATGGCAATTTTCCACTCCATGTACTCATCAGCACCTATACCATCATAAGTCGGTGGATACGAACAACCTGTCATTGTAAACACAAAAACAAGGAACAAACGGTGAAAGTTATCCCTACCAAATGACTATGTGGTTGCAGTGGTGTCACTTTTCATAGCAAGTGGAAGTGTCTTACCAAGCTCTTACAAAGTTCTTACCAACGCAAACAGTGGTGGTACAACCAGCGGCTGGTTCGTGATACCTGTGAGGCAGTGGTACCGAGATTGCAAAGCCCTTTTTTCTGTACTGATCTGAAGAATTTGTGGAGCTTAGAAGGTAAACAAAGAGTAATATGTATATCTAGCACACAAGTCAGTAACAGAAAGTAATGCTGAATTATAGTCTAAAGTACTTGTTCTCGTTGCTGGTCTAAAGTGTTGCAAGTACCAGGTGTGTGACAAAAGTATGGTGGATAGCAAGGTGATAGGTGTGAGGAAAACAAGTATGGTGGATGGAGACAACAACACAAACAAGGAACCAGACAACACACGCTAACACAACTCACTTTGGTCTTCTCTATGTGCTTCTCTAAATATTATTCCTCTTTTGCCCCTCTCTTTTTTTCTATTTTTTGGGCTGTCGTTGTTTTTTTGGGAAATTTCGACTTTTGTATTTTATTTTTTTTGATATTTTTCCTTTACTTAGGAGCACAAAAGAAGTAACCACAGAAAATATGAGCTCAAACAAGTGAAAGACGTAGCCTGTGGAATTTTTAGAAAACTAGAACAAAATCGACAAAAATCTTATGACCACGAAACGAGGATCTTGTGACCACTTTTTGACCAATCTAAAAATTTCAAACCCCAACAAAGTGGGGGATGGACGGATCCGAAAAATTTTTCTAATCGATTTGCATATATGGAACGTCGAAAACGGAGTTCGTATGCGAAAACTAGACCAGTTTGAAGAATTGACTCCGAATTAGAGGACAAAATGGGAACAATGTGTGCAAAATTGGTCACAACAGTCAAGATTTGATGGAAACGATGGGGGAAAACACACGAACTAGACTCTAACATGACCTAACCAGCAACAAGACCTCGACCAGGACACAAACTCAACACGACAGACTCTGAAACTGAAATATGCAAAGACTATGGCGCAAAAGGTTCTAGGACAGGAAAAACGAGTATGGCACTGAACTATAAGATGAATGCGAAACACTCAAACTAGGGAATAAAAGTGAACCTAACGGTATACCTTAGCTTTGATTACCACTTAATGGAAACGGGGATCCCGATCTTCCGTCAGGTTCAAGATAAACAATGATTTGTTCAGAGAGCGACACACCGATCCGGCTTCAGATCACAAAGACCCAAACCCTGCAACCTTAGCACCACGTCTCCTCTGATTATCAACCGTGTCACAATCCAGTTGACCTTGCCAAGAAGGCTAATCCCTGCTGCGAATCGAAGAACACAAGCAAGAACAAGATAAAAAGCAACTCAATTAAAGTGACAATTGCATATGAATGATTAAGCACTCGAAGTTGGGGTCTTGCAAACCAATAATGGCGACTGTTCAATGACAGATTGATCTAAAACAAAACCCAAAACCTAATGATGGCGGTAGCGTATGATTATAAAGGTCTTAGGGTCGTCGCCTACCCTAGACGCACCCCTTAATGGGCCCAAACACGATACACGGTCCAACGGACCAAAAGAAGGTGTCGTAGCACCCTGGTAGATTCTGGATGCTGACTTGTTTTGATGATTTCCATTGATTTTGAAGAGCTTTTGACATGAAACCACTTGGATTGGATTCCTTATCAAATTATCTTTCCATCCATATGTGGATCATCGAAAATAGAGTCCGGATGCGTCCTGGGTGACCCGTTTAAGGCAGACTGGTCTTGGATTCCGAGGCAGACTCGAACTTGAGTTGCTTTGGGCCTCCACCTCGGGGACTCGAACCGAATTAGCCTCGGACCTCCTTCTTAACTTGGACACCCTTGCTGGCCTCCTTCCCCTCCATCCCATGTGCCAAACATGGTCATACGCATGGGTGTCATGTCCTCATCACATTCTCACATAGGTTTTGTTGCACAATCACTTCAATGTCTTGGGAAGCAACATATCCATACATGTCATACTTCACATCTTTTTCTTCATGAACCTGCATCACACAAGGAACAAGACTAGAATAAGGTATTATCATGTTAGTAGTAAATAATTCCTCACATGATTCATCTTCTTTTTTGTTCAATTTTTGTGTATCTCTCACACACAAAATTTTGTGGCTCTCCTTCTTACATATGGTGGAATCTCTTATCTTTTTATTTTGAACTCTCACACTCAATTTTGGTTGGTAGCACTCTTTCTCACATGGGTTTTGCTGTCCATAGGACCTTCCTCGTGTCTCTTGCTGAATTTTTCTTTTGGTGGACACAGAATAATCTTCATCACCAATAAGCACACAGGGACGAAAACTACGCCCACGAGCACCTTTGCCATGCTGTCCACTATGGCCAAAGAGACCACTACGGGAGTTGGGCAAGCTATGTTGTTGTGGAGCCTGACCTCCCACCGTGGGAAGATGTTCATTGATCATTCTCTCCATGGCCTTCACTAGTTAGTTTTGTAGTTCGCGTAACTCAACCCGCGAGACTGGTGGTTCTTTTTCTCTATGTCGACCACAACGAACACTTGAATTAGATCCTGCCATGTTAGCACTTATGCAAGAAAAGTGGAATAGGTAAATTTGTGGATTCACACAACCTCACCTCTTACTTACCAATGCTCTTTTCTCTTCTCAAGGACAGTGAGCGTGCTAGTGCAGCGGTTCAACAGATGTAATTGAGTGCAAGGATTATGAGTCGAACGTCCCTATTTCAGATTTTGGTGGAGCTATAGGTGGCTATTCAAGGGAGGCTACAATACTGCAAGCCAAGTGGTTTGACATGTTCAAAAGATATGAAGTTGCTGCTATTGAAATTACCACCAACTTGAATATGTAAACTGAAATTTGTAGTTATACAATCCGCAGCATATCCCCTACTTTCAAATCTTTTCACTTCTCTCTTTTTTTAATCTTTCTTTCTTCTTTCTTCTCCTTTTTTCTAAATCTTTTTTAACACTAATAGGGGTGCGAATAACAAATGAAAACATCATGATATATGTGAAGATGGTGACTAGCAACTTGATAAACACAACAACACAAAAGGTAGAAGTATTGCCAAAAGGCTATAGGATTTTTTGTGGCTTTTTCAGTGGACTTTAGGATATAAAAATAGTCACAAATGAAGGATAAATCAAAGGTAAATATATGTATGATGGTTAGACCTACTATTGGTATTTTTAACGCACATAGATAAATCCACAAGCGCACAGATATCATTGTAGCTTTCACCCCGGTAGTATTCCAAGGTATCGTATTTATCCATAGAGAAACAATGGTTAAAGAAGTTGATAGTTCACCATCATGTATCTACTAACTAGTATACCAACTGAACTAAAGTGGGGGTAGGTGTTGATGATGATAAGATTTATGAGTAATAACACACATAGGAGAATTCCATGGTAAAATAAATGAGTAGTCTAGCTAAGTTGAGAGGACGATGGATGAGTTTAAGGTTCGCAAATACTTCTCTATTACTTTGGTTCTAAAGGGTATAACTAAATCATGGGTAAATATAGCGATCATACATAATAACATTTTGGCACAACAGTACCTTTCCAACTCTCAAGGGGGATGAGAAAGCGTAGTTGGGGGAAGGCTGCTTATAGCTCTACAAACATCATTCCTAACATGGTGGATTATAACAACCTGACAGACCTGTCACCCCTAGGGCTACCATAACTAACCGTAGGATTGAGCGCAATCTCAGGTAGCCTGTAGTCTAGACACCATGTCTATACTACATATTACTACTATAGTCACATATGATAACTAAAGCACTCAATACGAGCAGAGATCCCATGCTAAGGTATAATAACTATACTAACCATACACATGAAATGCATAAAAGTAGATAGAGAAGATAAATATATTAAAATATAAGTCTTGCAAAGGTGAGATATAAAGATATACCAAACCTTCAAATATTTCTCCAGAACCTGAGCTTAGCTCGACTCTCCGTAACTCTCAACTTAACTAATCTAATTCTACATCTTGAAAGTGTTGTGGAGATATCACTCTTGTTGTTGCCTCGATCCCGAATGAGATAGCCTCTAGGAGGGGGCCCGGGCGCCTTTATATAGGGGGGAGGTAGAGTAGCGGCCAAGGAATCAAGGTGGAGTAGCGGCCAAGGACTCTAGGTGGAGTAAGGGGCAAGGAATGACCATGTCATCGATCCACATCAACTCTCCCAACCACCATTTGATAAACCGACCTAAAACCGCCTTAGAATCAACGGTGTAGATCGTAGGAAGGAGTACGAGGTGGCGGGAGGTTTTGGGCCACCCCCATGGGTCGAATGGCATCCCTAGTGGGTCAGGCAGCCCACTATAGTGCCAGGTGGGCTCCTCCTTCTGGTGGCAAGGCTTGGGCTCCGTCTTGAGTCATCTTTCATAGGTTTTGCTGGGTTGAATCACTTGTTGTCGTCGGTTTGCTTGTTTGAAGTGTATGACAGTGGTCCCGAGAGCTATTTTCTAGATAAATCCTCCTGCATACAAATATTTACCAAAGCTCATGAATTCATTAGTTTAAACCCCTATACCTATGTTTGGTGATGGAATTAAATATAAATGCAGGTTATGTTGATGGTTTATAATTGATGTTAGTGACCATCAACAAGCTCTCCCAAGCTTAACCTTTGCCAGTCCCTGAGCAAAGCTAAACTCAGCAATGGATCAGGAGTTGCTACAATCTTCCACGCCTCAAAAGTATATAGGCATTCAATCAAGAATTCTCCTCCAGATTAGAATAAACTTGATCTGACTTTCAAACTTACCCATATTACCTTCAACCATAGGGCTTCTTAGCCTTCACTTGGGTCTTGAGCAATTGAAAGATAGAACGATCAAGTCAAGCACTATGTCTCAAGTTCTTTGTTCAACCATTGTTCTAGGAGTTTTTATAAGTTTTCAAAATAAAACTCAGAGATTCCATTGTATGACACTCTCAAGTCTCTCAATATATATGGTATTTGTGGATCCTTACTAAGGCAATAAAGATGTTATGCCTTTTTCTCTTCCTACCACTAAGGCTTATGTGGAGTTCATAGGTAGGGAGAAAGCTAGAGCATACTTGCAATGCATATATTATAAAGTCAAACAATGGATCCAAAGAGAGTTGAGTCATACAATCAAATCAAGATGTGCATATGTGTGGATATATATGGTGGCTAACCTATAATTCTACTTTGCTCCTTGAAAACATATCTCTCTTTTGAAACTTGGAAACATTTTCTAGAGAATAGGGGCATTCTTATTCATCATCTTTTTTAGGCGGACATCTGAGTACCCATTGTTTTAAATATCTCAGGACACTTTTGTGTCCATTTTTTCAACTTCTTTTTTTTTATGAATAACTTCTGCATAGCCCCATGTCTCTTTTCTGCAACAAAACTTTTGAGAGATAGCAACAAGAACTTGGAGCATTTATTTGGTGGATGGAAAACCTATCAAGCATGTTTTTGTGTTCACTCCTAGTGTAGGAGTAAAATAGTTTTGGGTGGATCTAGATGGAAGGCATGTTTCTATGCCTACCCCTAGTGTAGGAGTAGTGCATATGTGGGTGGTGTGTACATGATCTTGATTTTAAGAGCATGACAAATCTCTCATAAGGGTCAACAAAGCTTGACAAAACTCAATGCAAAAGTAAGCAGACATATATGTGGAAGTTTTCCTAGCCTAAATAACATGTGTGGCTCTAGGTGAGAATTCAAGCTTTGTCATACAGGAACTCATCATGTAGCATTTTTATGTTTTTAAAAGATAAATCTCTAGAACTTTGGTGTCACTTGGAACAAGATAAACAACAGCTAGACCTTCTCGTATCATATCCGTCAATTACCTAGACTTAGATCAAGCATATGCTATCCACGAGTTTCAAGTTCAGAGTAAATCCTTATATCAAAACAATCTTATCCAAAACTCAAGAGAATTCAAGGCTAAAAACTAGATACTTGAAAGGAATTACAACAGAGAAACTATTCATTATTTCTATTTTAAGAGATTATCTTCAGAGTCCCTTTTTATTTATTTAGCTCTTAAAAGGAATTAAAGCAAACTAGACACACTCTTTTTTATTTTGTTTTCATTTTTTAGATCACACATTATAACTATATATATTTCTATAAAGATAACTTTTTATTTTGTTTTAGTTACTCATCTTTCTTTTAGATATATAAAGCTAACTAAGAATAGTAAAAATAATAAGGGAGAAGAGATACTTAGCTGGATACATGGGAGATGCTCCTCCCCCAAGCTAGATGTTGACTTGGTTGCTCAATGAGGTGGCCGAATGTGGAGGTGCTAGAACAGAGCCTCTAATTTTGATTTTGCTGTTGCTGGAAGCTGGCCATCTCTTGTCCCATGCTTACCTACCATTATGTGTGATTGTGTAACATACCTTGTATGGCAGCATTTGTCTCTTCAATGGTTGCAAGTCTGTTGTCAAAGTGGTGGAAGGCCTCCTGAGAGTCATAATACCCTCATCTAGAGAAAGACATGTGTCCTCCCTGATGCCCACTTGAGGTTGCTTAATGATCTTGCCCTTGGTAGCTGTGGAAGTGCATTGTACCTTAGTTTGCTCTTGAAGATGAGGATTCTTGAGGTGGCGTCTCTAGTAGTGGCACTTCCAATAGGTGATGCCACCTTCTTTTATCAAACCCGTCTTGGTTTTAAATTTGATTTTAGTCTGACAAGTTCATCTTTCTTGACTTGTTCTCCCTCCTTGTTCAGGCATTAGTAGTAGAAGCTGGCGACATCTTGTGTGCTTCATTATTGCCGGTTCAGAACTTTCACTTATAGAATTTGGGGATCAACTCCCCCACACTTTGCTCAAAGTGTGTTCTGCTCATAAAGACAAGATAGAGATCAAGTGCATGAGTTCTGTTGGTGGGAAGACACCAACAGAACCAAAACTTTATTTATTATTTTTTTTCTAGCCTAGGCACATCGAATCATGTTATAGTTGACATTATGTGCATTCATTCTTACAACATGGGTGATAAGATCAGAAGGATGAGCATTAATGTGGCATTTGAATACATTTGTCAATAAGAGTGGAGTTGCTTAACCTATGGAAGGACTATCTATAATGTATCAAACCTTACATGATTATTACTATCATCTTCCAAAGATAAGATATGCAATATTTTAGCTCATTTGATTAAGACTATGAGATCAAGAAAGTGGTGCTATGAACAAGCTTAAGGAACAAGACATGTTGAGTTAATCAAGTTGGATCAAGCGAAGTTGTAACTCAAACATGTTTGTTTCTTCATTGATGTGAATACCAAGATCAAAGGGAAGCTTTCTAAATAATGACCACTTACCTTAAGATGTTACCTTCATTATTGGAGCATGATGACACCATGTGATGAAGGTAGATGATTGTGGTGATCCTTTCTTCCTATTTTGAAGCTTTCCTTGCTTGAGCTATTCATGAGCATCTTGTCTCATATATCACACTCCTTTCTCATTCTTTTATGATGCCATCTTTTTCTTCTTTCTTTTGTGAATCTTGACATTTTGTTTGCACCTTCTACTCCATTCACTGTTTGATTCCTACAAAAGATTAGTCGACAACACATACCCAAAGGGATGTACAAATAATTTAAAATAAGGATAGTGTTGTCAAAGAGCTAAAGGTCATCTTCTATGCTACAGCAGAATTGGTTTTAACATTTTAATTAGCATAGAATCATTTTCCCATGTTTTAAATAATGTGCCTCAATTGTTGCAAAAACTTTTTCTCGGAAGGATTGATTTTAATTTATATCTTAAGTTTGATTTCATATATAAATTTGTAAACATATTCAAACTTGTAGAAACAAAGCAATATTGAGTAGAGGGATTGCAAACCAGCGTGTTAGAGCGATGGGAGCCTAGGAGGAAGAAGAACAGGGTTGCATCTACTATAGAAAAGTTAGCCTTCCTCCCCCTCACTTGGACCTTTACGTCACTCGACACTGTTGGCGAGAACTCATGGTTTTAGGTCCATTGAGCAGGACCTCTCCCTTGCTTTTAGCTTTTCTTTGCACCATCTGATCCTAGAGATGAGGATGCAGATAGTTGCATGCTCTTCTTCCATCAACCCTTCTTGATTTTTGTTGATTCTTGGTTGATGAGTTGGGGTTCATTAGAGATGCAAACTCAAGTTCCTCCTTGATTGTCTAACGGCGTGGTAGAGAGTTGTTCTTTTGTTTGTTGGCGATACGCCAGCCAGTCTTGATGGTCAAAGAAGGAACCTCATTGATACTACATGAAAGCTTCATCTCCAATGACTAAGGGATGTCATCTCGCGTCCATGGTCATTTGCGGCCTTATGAGACACCGTCAATAGACCTCATTGATTATCGATGCTTGATGACACAATGTTGCACGCCATGATGTAGTGGCATCTCATTGTCTTGGTCTTTGTTGCCAACGCGCGAGCTGATCCCTTCAAAGATGATGAAAGCAGGCGTATTCTAGCTAATACAAGGTGGGTTTCATCCTGCTTCTCATCAGCATCCTAGCTTGAGTCTTGGAAAGGCTTAATGCTAGGTTGTCTTTGATGTTGCTCATAGCCTGTCGATATGTTTGTCCAATTCTACAGCTATAGTTGTGATTTCTGGATTTGCAGGTTCATACCATGAACAGGCATAGCTTATACTCATTTTTTCTGCAAAATGTTAGTGGACACATACCCAAGGGAATAAAACAAATTTGCATTATGGGTTGTTGTCCATAACTTTTGTAGTTTTCCTCTATGCTAATGAAAGGATAATTTTAGGATTGCTTTAGCATAGATTTTTTTTATTAACAAACCTTTTGTGTTGGTTGCATTCTAGCTTGGTTCAAGGCTTAAGATAACTTGCAACAAAGATAAGTGAATAAACCTTGATACTCATAGTTCTTCCTTCCATGAAGAATGAGCTGGGTCTTCTTTGTGCAAAGTTTTTAAATTCATATGCCTTGCTTTATCTCCGGTGTGAATTTATCTTAGGACTTCCCCTAATTTTAGTTTGAGAGTTTTCTACAAGGGTTAGTCCAACAAAATAACCAGTATGTACTACAACAAGTTTTAGTTCAATAACCAAACTAAACTCCATGTCTAATTTAGTTAAGGAAGGCATTTTAACAAGCACCATGCTTAGTTTAAAAAGCCTTTGGAAATAAGGTCACACACCTCTTGATTTAAACTAAGCACCATGCTTGCTTTAAAAGATGTATAAAGATACTTCCAAACTTAAACATACTATAGTAAACAAAAGGTAATATTAAAGCATTATAGAGATTTATTCAAATAGAGATGAAAGAGCATGATCATGGTGAGAGATTTTTTTAATAAAAGATGCAAGTGACATGAATGTATGGAATGAACTAAATATGTTGTGTATTTGATATGAGAGAATTTAAACTAAATGGAGTGGATGCATGGATTATTCAAAGTAAATGTGCAGTGGAATGCAAAAATTGATAGATAACTACTCATTAAGTTTAAAGTCCATGAGCAAGACTATCTCACCTTTCTCGATCATACTTATCATAACTCACATGATGGAATTTGTGAGTAGTGCAGCGTTGTATTCATCACTTGAGATGTGATTTGAATTCTTGTGACATCGACCTTTTTCTCCAATCTACACATGGTTAGAATAATATATATATATATATATATTATACAAACCTATGAGATAGCAGGGTTCCAATGTTGATGGATCTTGAATGTTCAGACACCCTGGGTTCTTCAATGTTTCTTCTTTCTTTGTTGAAACTTGCTTGAAAGGTCATAATGGCATCTGCTGCCCTGTCTTTTCCATAATTCAACAGAACAGGGGTAATCCCACAAAAGCTAGTTATAACTAGATTATCATATATCAAGCTAGTATCAAAATCTTTGTGCCAATTGTTTCCCCGGCAACAGTGCCTAGAAAAGCTTGTTGGTATTTTTAAACACACATAGATAAATCCACAAGTGCACGGATACTGCTGTAGCTTTCACCCGGGAGTATTCTAAGGTATCGTATTAATCCATAGGGAAACAATGGTTAAAGAAGTTGATAGTTCACCATCATGTATCTACTAACTGGTATACCAACTGAACTAAAGTGGGGTAGGTGTTGATGATGATAAGAGTTATGAATAATAACACACATAGGAGAATTCCATGGTATATAAATGAGCAGTCTAGCAAAATTGAGAGGACAATGGTTGAGTTCAAGGTTCCTAAATACTTCTCTATTACTTTGGTTCTATTCTAGTTTAGACTAGAGGGTATAACTAAAGCATGGGTAGATATAGCGATCACAAATAATAGCACTTTGGGACATCGGAACACTAGCCATAGAAAGGGATGAGAAAGGGACTAGGAAGCTCTGACTATGGTCCTACAAACACCAACCCAAACATGGTGACTACATCGGCCATCAGGGCTGTCACCACCTGGGGCTACCACAACCATCCGTGGCGTTGGGTGCAATCTTAGGTAACTCATAGTCTAGACACTACGTCTACACTATTAATTACTACCTAATCACATATAATAACTAGAGCACTCAATGTGAGCAGAGATCCCATGCCAAGGTATAATAACTATACTAACCACACATATGAAAGCATAAAAGCAATAGAGAAGATAATTGTATCTAAAGCATAAGTCTCACAAAGGTACGATACAAAGATATACCAAATCTCCAAAGATTTTTCTAGAACCTGAGCATAGCTCGACTCTCCCTAACTCTCAACTTAACTAATCTAATTCGACATCTTTAAAGTGTTGTGGAGATATCTCTCTTGTTGTTGCCTCGATCCCAAATGAGATAGCCTTTAGGAGGGGGCTTGGGGGCCTTTATATAGGGGGAGGTAGAGTAGTGGCCAAGGAATTGAGGTGGAGTAGCGGCCAATGACTCTAGGTGGAGTAAGGGGCAAGGAATCGCCACATCATCGGTCCATGTCAACTCTCCCAACCACCGTTGGATAAACCGACATAAAACCGCCTTAGAATCAATGGTGTAGGATCAGTAGGAAGGAGTATGAGGTGGCGAGAGGTGATGGGCCACCCCCATGGGCTAGGAGGCCTCCCACTATAGTGCTAGGTGGGCTCCTCCTTTTGGTGGCAAGGCTTTGAGCTCCATCTTGAGTCATCTTTCATAGGTTTTGTGAGTTGAATCACTTGTTGTCGTCGGTTTTCTTGTTTGGTGTGTATGAACAGTGGTATCGAGAGTTGTTTTCTAGATAAATCATCTTGCATACAAATATTTACCAAAGCTCATGGAATTCATTAGTTTAAACCCCTATACCTATGTTTGGTGATGGAATTAAATATAAATGCATGTTATGTTAATGATTTATAATTGATGTCAGTGACCGTCAACACCTACCATGACTACGAAAGCTTTGGTACCAGTTGATAAGGAATGTCCATGAGGGTGGCCCGATCTTCACGAATAGTAGGTGTAACACCCTAGGTGTTAGCCTTGCATAAATTGGACTTGCATTGTATGAGCATGAGCATCAAGCATTCATATTTAAGCTTTTACAATTGAACATGTGATTGAAACATTTGCAACATTTCTTGTTATTTCATGTTTCCCTATATATATGCATATGATCATGAGTGAATACATGTAAATGATGAATGTGAGTCACTAAAACATATTAGCTACACTTATGATGACTAGTGGAACAATGTTCATGAAGATCATTTTGACTAATCAAGTACTTAAGTGATGCTATTATGTGGACCTGGATAGCTCTATGTGTGACCAATGCATGAAATGAGTGTGTGACCTTACAAATAGCTTAAACATGTTTAGAAGATCATTATGAACAACTTTGGTATTCATGGTTTGGGGTAATTTGGTCACTAAGCCATAGTTTAAGTGTATACCATCATTTGAATGTAGCATGTTTGACCAAGTTTGAACTATGTGCTAGAGACTTTGCATGGAGGTGGTCACTAAAGCAAAGTTGTAGTATTTGATAAGGGGAACAATTTTTATTTTTGGGTCATAGACTGGTTTAGCTCCTAACATGCTTGAATTAGGCTCACAAGAATCATCAATTCCCTGTTTTCAACACTTAGCAAATTTCGCTAAGTCTTTCTCCACTGACAGTGCTGACAAGCTTACTTTGGGATGAAATAACTTGAGTTTGGTTGAGAATTAGGGCATGAGTTCTAAATAGAAATTCGAGCTGGTACATAGGTCTACAATTTATATTTAGGTTGTTTGCACAATGGAGCCGCGGATTATCTATTTGATCAGCCGTGAAATCGCGCTGTCAGGCTTGCATCAGGGCGCTGATGTCTGAACCCGCTTGTTCTTCAGTGGCCGACCAGTCGCCAGAGCATGCGCGCCATGTGGAGTCAGTGGAAGCTGCATGTCGCCGGCGTCCTGCCCAGCACGGCCGTGTTAGGCTAGAGCGCATTTTATCGCATCCTGCACCCGCTGCTCCATCCCTGCACTCACATTTTCCTTTATCTGCCTCCTCCTTCGCCATTCGCAGCAGTGTAGCCTCGCCGCCGAGCATAGCCTTGCCTCTTGCCATTGCCTTGCGTGCGCTCCACCGCACAGCCACTGCCTCCATCTTGCCCATAGCTGCACCACGTCCACCTCCACCGCCTCGATGTATTGGCTGCTGTCAATTGAGCTTCGGTGAGGGTGTATTCGCTTTTCCCCTCTCGCCGAAACCTCGGCCGCCATGGTCGCCTCCATGGCGAACTCACCACCGTTCGGCTTGCACGCGTTTTCCTTCTAGCTTTTGGCATTCGGGCTTGGTTAGGATGGGGGTTAGCTTGTGTTATGGTGTTACCAGCCGTTAGTGGTCCCGCTGGCATGAAACACGATGACCCACGCTGCCGCGTTTTGACCTCCACTCCACCGCGCCGTGGCCATGCTTCGTCGGAAGCACCTCAAGCCACCTAGGTCATCTAGATAGGTTCACACGGTCACTGTGATGCTGTAACGCGCCTCGCTTGGCTTCGCCGTGGTCGGTGATGACCGGCGCACCACTGAGCAGCGCCGTCGTGCTGCCATGGCCGGCGACGAGCATGCTCTGCCCCATCTTCACTACCACCACCTAGGTCATTCGACGCGCATTGCTCTGTAGAATGTGTAGGTCCACTTGCTGTTGCCGGTGAGCTCACCGTTGGTGAACTCTGGCCAGGTGAATGTTAAGCAGAGCCATGCCCTGTTCTTGTTTCACTGACATGTGGGGTCACTGACAGCGGGTCTCGCCTATCAGCGATAGTAGTGCAGTAGGCTAGTTCATTTGTTCCTATTTTTGTGTGCAACTTTGAAAATTTATAAGTTGAGCTATAGAGATCCAAAATTTGTGAACCAAATTTTGTAGTGTTCCTTAGGAAGTGTAGTATTTATGAAAAATATGATATTAGCATTTGTAGTAGAGTTTTTGGAGGAATTAAAATGAAACTTGAAATGTGTTTTTAAATGTATGTAAACTTGTTTAATTTATATCTAGAGTTTCTATGCTCCAAAAATTATGAAATTTATTTGGTGAGCTGTTCTTGACAAGTATAAGCTCTGCCAAAAATTTGAGGGTCAGTGCATGAATAGAATTTTAGTTATAGATTTTCCTTTTGTAATTAGGTGATCCTTGTATGAATTTTTATAAATTATTTATGAATCCAATATTCATGAAATTTGTTGGAGGTTGTCCTAGTACCATATGGATGCTAAGAAAAGTATAAAATCTGTTGCTTGACACTTTTCACTAGGGTTTTCTAATTATGCTATTTTAAGCCTTTATGCCTTGTCATGTTTGCATAGGATGTTTTCCTTGGTAAAAGGGTATGAAACTTTTATAGTAGTCTATTGGTAGCATTAGTAAGCCACTTTAAATTTTTGAGAATATATGATGCACCTTTGTATATGTTTATTATTTACCCTAATTATTTAATTAAATTAAGAAAGGCAATTAAATATTTAGATTGTGATTAAGCATAATGTTTTCTATGGTTCATATGATGCATAATAACTGTTGATGTCAATGGTAAGGCTTAGAAGCCATTGATTGTATACAAATAACAAATTATTGCTTTATCCTTCAAATACAAGACTGCATGTATAGTTTTGATTGTGTGGATGATTTCATATGGATGATGGTCTCTACTGTAAAACTTGTTAATAACAAAGTTGTAGATAACTTACTAATCTACCTTGTGTTAAATTTTCACAGCCATATGACTTAGGGTTTTTGAGTTCTAGCTGTTACAAGTTTGTTGTTTGAAAGGTTTACTTTCTGGATAGATTTGATTGAATGATTTGTTTGCCCAATTTAACTCTTGAATCACAGTGAGAGTATTAAAGGAAAGTTGTAGATAATTTTATAAGATTTCTAGAAAGTCCAAGATCACCACATTTGGATAAGTAAAACTTCAGTTATGAGTAAAATGAGTAGCTGCTGTTTTGTGATATAGTAAATGCATTGTTGAAGTAGTTGAGTAATTAATCAAGAAGATATATGCACATACTCAGTAAATGTGATGCACTTGTTATTACGTTAACACCATGTTGTTAAGAATGTTTGCAAGAATCCATTCATCATGTATCATCATACTATACTTGTCAACATGAAAGCATTCGTAGTATCTCATGTCATACTCATGCATCTAGGATCGACGGAGGAGATAACGTTGCTGGAGTTCAACGAAGGAGAGGAAGGGGACCAACAGGAGATTCCTCAAGCTATAGCTCCTAAAGGCGAGGAGCAGACCCTAGAAGAGCTTCCGGAGTGCCCTGACCACCGCCCCACTTCCTTTCTGAAAAGCAAGCCCTAGAGCATTCTAAGTCTCCTAGTATTTTACAAAATATTACTTAAGTCCTTATGATTGATGCATTAGGTTATAAGAGTTGATTTGAAACCACTGATGCATATACATTCCTTGTCTAGAAAAGTACCTTTAACCCTATATAGGTCCAGGATCAAGTATATGCTTAGCCATGCTTAGACCGGTAGAAGTTGGGTGATTTTCTGTCACCTGCGAGTTATAGTTGGATACCAAAGCACAGTTAGCTATATTTGCTATCATGGAAAAGAACCATGGGGTAAGGTAAATCGAGGCCGGATGGAGTCTATGGTAGGCTGACTCATGTGATTCTGTTTGTGTCGGTTAAGGACCGTACCGTTGTTGGACCTTTTGACAAGGTTAAACGCATGCCTATCACTTAGCTGGCTGGATGACTCATTTCAACTGTGAAGCCGAGTAGCTCAACTTAGGCTAGGCCCCACTCTATAAGAGTGCGCACTCTGGATGGTAGTAAGGATGTGTGGGGAGCTAGACTGAGCCCAAGGGTAGGCTGGGCCTGAACGTCCTGGCATTTGGTTGTCCCTGATTGTGCAGTGCTGGGCGAACCCATGAAATGTGTACTTGAGTTGTACCAAAGGTGATCTAAGGCTACCGTGGCTGGTAGACCCGGGTTTGCATTAGGAATAAATTCCTAGCTGGTTGAAATCGATTCGAATCACCATCTCTCCCGGATAGTGAGAAACTTGGCTAGCTCTAATCTCGTAGTAATTGTATTATGGAATATGATGGTTCGAATAAACATGGAATTACAATACCTGCTATGGTTACTATTGTATGCTCTTAAAATGATACACCACATGTTTGACATAGGATAGTTGCTAATTTAGAGACAAATAGTCATAACTAACTTGAAGATAGAACTATAATGGAATAAAGGAGTTAATCACTTTTATGCAAAATGTTGTCAAGTTACATCCACTTATACAGCCTTGCATGATCCTTGGAGTCATTTTATTTTTGGTTTATGATAGGTAAGTCTAGCTGAGTACCTTCTTGTACTCAGGGTTTATTTCCCATTGTTGCAGATGGCATTGTTTATCATGGTTATTGTAAGAGTTGTTTCTATCCCGCTATGGATGAGGAGTAAGCCTTGGGCAGGCTTATTTATTAATCCCTCTACATGCTTTTATGGACTGTGATCGTATGTTGGCACTGTATCAAACTATGTTGGCAAATGCTACTTTCAAACTTAATTTGCTTCTGCTTTTATCTATTAAACTTGGTTTGTAATAACTCTATTTTAGACTCTGATGATGGAAATGTATCTATGAACTTTATGTAATATGTGACATGTATGTTGAATCATGTACGATCTTGGTTGTGGTAAATCATTTATCGAGACCCGTTGTGGTACTCGACGGACTACTGGGTTTATATGGGTTCAAGTATAACAGTGCGACCGCTTACGGGCTGCCATTGTACTTGTACTCTTATAAATTGGTTGGTTCTGCGACAGCTGGCATCAAAGCAAGATTCAACGTTAATTGTCACATGTGTATTTAAAACAAAAGTTTTTGTTTTCCAAAACCCTTTCTAGCAACTAATAGCTATATAAATAGGTATTTGAAATCTAAAGTGTGCTAGTGATCACTTCCTTATGCCCAAGTTAAGGACTATTAGGTGGCTATTTAAGTACTAACATGGGGGTTTTAATTTTGTCGTCCATACGGCGTGCTATTGTCTGGATGCCATTCACTTGAATGGTAATGAATGGATCAAATGCCTCTACGTCAAGGTAAGTTGATGAGTGGCAAGACCGCAAGATGTGAGCGTGCAGTCGGGGAGAGTTAGCTTTGGTACGACTATGTATGCATGCTTGCATGTGTATGTGGTGCGTATTTAATTGTGGGTATAAACTGTTATCGGGTAGCTTTGATACGGAAGTATATGTATGGGTATACATATATGGAAGTATTTAGATTTACATTTTGCATATTTAATTATGGGATGAGCTAAAATGAAACTTTTATGTAGGTACACTAACAATGAAACATGTAGCTCGACTAGTTACGCTATATATGAGAGAACATATGTATGCCACCGTATATGTCGTTAGAATGATTTTTCCTAAGTTTGTGAGGACGTACAAAACGAGCATGCATCATGATAATCATCATTCAAATAATTACATTGTTCCTCGCCTTATAAATTTCTTACTCGGTTATGTAACTCTTATCCATTATGGCCTTATCTCACACAAAGTTGTACATGTTGATGGTACAGATGGTAGCGCTAGCTAGATGTGAGAATTTCCTGATGGTTTTTGGAACACTTACCCTACTGTGGAGAGTTTTGCACTTTGCGGGGTACCATGAACCGTCCCTTTATCATTGGAATGAAGAGTACTTGGAGAGACATCCATGGTACGAGGTGTGGCTAACTATATCGGCCCGCACACAAGCACCCTTCTAGCTGGAGTGGAAGGCAGAATCAAAAGGGAAAACTCCTTGGGAGGCTACCCAAGTAGTGGCCTTTGAGGTTTTGAGTCGAATCTGCCATCAGCATGGGGATGCACTTAGCGGCAGTGCAGTGGGTATGTTTCCTTGGGTGGACCCATCCACAGCAATATGGGAACAATGTAACCAAAATGCATTGATCAGAGATCGGGATGAGCAGGCAAATAGCTCTAGTCCCACTATGAGTGCAATGTTTGTGGTGATGAAGATGTTTTGTACACGCTAGGACACCAGGGATTTCTGGCAGGAATCATACACCACTTGCATGGACAAGCTCATGAGAGTTGAAGCCGCACAACATAAGCTCAAGAAGTGTTTGCGTAAGCAAAAGAAAGCCGCAAGTAAAGCTTAATGGGAATCTAACCAAGCCTATGCAGCTTTGGGCACTCTCCATGCCCAAATGGAGCAAGTGGATCAATAGAGAGCAGTAGCCCAAGAAGCAAGAGCTAATGATCAAGCATTGCTTGCAGGACTACGGGAGCAGTTGGAGGCCACCCGTGCTGAGGTGTCCATAGTTAGACGCCAGCGAGATGCAGCAGAGAACCATGCCGCTACAGTAAGGATAGAACGAGATAGGCACCACGACATGAGTAATGCATAGGACCATGCCGAAAGGGGCTTATGTCAGCAGCTTGCACAGGCTCAATTGCAAGTGACGAACCTTTAGCATGAGGTGCACTATTTGAACAACCAGCTGAACCCAATCCTTGATGGGGAAGAAGATGGTCCAGATATGGAGGAAGATGATGATGAGGACGAGGAAGAGGAAGAAGTGGAGCCTAAGGAAGGAGACGATCCTATTTCTGACCTCGATACTGATCATGATGAGGATTAGATCGCTTGGTACTTAGTAGAAGTGCTTAATGTATCATTGCTGGTTATGTAATGGACCTATAGTTTGAATTTGGTGTTGGTGATTGGACTATCATGTAATATTGTTATTTGCATGACTATCGCACGTTTGGTTAAATGCTAATGCAAATTCCAGTTGATTTGATAGTGATATGCACCCGCTAGGGTTGAATCCCAATCTTTCGATGAGAGAAGGTGGATAACTCGATTTGGGGATGGAGATGATGTTCACGGCCTGACTACAACCATCCAAGGATGCTGCGCCTTAGCAACCGATACACCACCTCCAACGGCCATCGCGATCTTGTGGAGCACGATCAACCAAACCACTAGGGTAATTCCTACAAGCAATCGAGGAACAAGCAAGAACAAGTAGAACAAGCAACTCAATTGCAAGTATGGAGGTGAAAAAACCAATCTGAAATCACAAAGTTGGGGTTCTGAATCGAGTAGAACGGATGGTCTAGTCGACACACGCGTCTACAAGGAAGTAGCAATGGCTAAACTTGATCTAAACAAAACCCAATCTATTTGTGGTGGCTCTAATCCTTATTAATACCTAGGGGAACGACCAGGGGGTGTTGGGGTCGTTCTCCAACCTTAGGATGCATCCCTAATGGACCCAACTTGATACATGGACCATCGGCCCAAAATAGGGTGACGCAGCACCAAAGGCAGAAAAGGTCCTAGTGTTGAAATGATGACTGCGGAAGCATCAGATAAGATATAGCCATGAGTCCAGATCCGTTGGAAAATAGACTTGATAAGCTTTCCAAAAAGTGCTAGAACGTCCCAATCGGAGTCCGTATGAAGTCGTGGCGACCGTCGCAATTTGGGACTATTTTGCAGTCCGAATTCAACTTCCAAAACGTGTTGGACTTGGACTCTTTCTGTCCTTGGAACCAAAGTGACGTGGTGGCCTAGCAGAGGACATTAGGAATACTTGGATTTGGTCCCCAATCAACTTCATTAACCTTCCATGCTTTCCATATGCAATCAAGCCTTCCCTTGATCCATGTAAGTAATTCTGAAAATGAGAATGAACACATTTTATGGTGGAGCACCAATTCATCAAATGCATCAATGATAAGCCTCATATAGAATGGTTGCACCTTTGGTATAGAAGTGGTTGGCATGGTCATATTTGAGCCAATGATGTCCTCATCATTCTCCCCTTCTTGACAGCAAACTGTCCTCGATTTGACCTTTGTTGGAAGATGTGTTGTAGGTAAAAGTGAACCGTGCTCCCCTTCTTGATATTTATCCTGTTGCATATGGGAAAAACTAGGAAAACTTTGCAAGACATTATTAGTATTAGTGCAGCCCTCAATTTGATCATGGTGTGGTGGCCCAAAAGGATATTTCAGATTAGAGTAAATATAAACTTTATGCACCAAATATTCTCTTTTGCTGTCATATTTGCCAATTGCATGAAGCGAACAATGATTAAAACTTGGCAAACCAGAATCAAATTTAAGTTTCTCTTTTAGACAATTTAGATTACACAGAATATCAAATTCAATATAACCTAAAGTATTTAAAGAGGACAGCAAATTCAGTTCATCTTGTGCACATGTAATAGGATGAAAAAGCTTATCTTCAGCACATTTGTATGGTTCCAAACCAAAAGTATCACACTTATTCGCTACTTGTGGCATAGGAGTAAAAGAATCATCAGCACACAACTCCTCTTTATCACAAGGAACAGCGAGTAATTCATTTTGTGACAACGGAAAATCAGTAGTGGGTTCCACTATTTGTTGCTCTTCATTAGCATGCAGAGTGGACAAATTTTGGACATTATGGGTCACATCATTCTGGCAAGTATTCACAGATAATAGAATCTCTTTTTCAGCATTGAGAGCAAGACAAAACAATTGACCAATATGGCAATATGATTTGCTAATTAACAAGGTTCGAATTTCAGAATTGAGCCCTCTCATGAATCTACTCATAACATCTTCCATGCATTCATCCAATCCACCAAACATGATACAAATCTTAAAATTATGGTAGTATTGTTTCACAGTCTTACTACCCTGCTTCAAGTTGTCTAATTTTGCAAGCAAATAATCAACATAATATGCAGGAACGAATGCATCTCTAAAAAGAAATTTGAAGTCTTTCCAAGATTCTGGAACTTTGTTGTGCCTACAAATGTGTTTCCATTCTAGCAAAGCATATTCAATCAAAATATTAGAGGCAATACGAATCTTTTGTTTCTCGGACAGGTCATGCTCATCAAATTCATTGTCTACTTTTAACTCCCAATCAATGTAAGCTTGAGGATCAAACTTACCATCATATAACGGCAAGTGTTGAATGACATCCTGAATATGAGGGTCTAGTTTCAATAGCTCAAAAATCTCCATATCACCTGGCATGATTAGTAGAAAACAAGAAACACAAAAATAATATGTATCCTCCTATCAACTACTAGGATGTGTTGGTTGTAATTCTCTCAAACTCAACTTGTTAAAACAAGCCCTTACAAGTTCTTACCAAGCCAAACAGGAGGTGACGGCAACCAACAAGTCTATAACCGTGGAGCGAAGTGTATCGATGCCGCAGCAACAAAAACCTCTCAAGCTGTAGTCGAATATGTGGAGCTGTAGGTGGGCTAAAGAAAGGAAGTACTAGAACCACGTTAGTTGCAAGCAAATGGAACAAACGCTCAACGACGTTATTATGCTGGTCCTAGGCTAGTACGTGCTAGAGACGCGAGCCTGGACACAAACAAAGTCACTGAGCTGCAGCAAAGAAGGATCACAAGGATAGGAATAACAACAAAAGAAAACCCTTCTCTTCTTCTTTCTCTTTCTTTTCTTTCTTTCTTTCTTTCTATCTTTCTTTTCTTTCTTTCTTCTATCTTTTTTTCTGTTTTTTTTCAACTAGCACAAAACTGAAATTTTTGCAACAAGAATTAACAAGCTACTTACAACAATTAAATGTTTCCTTGGGAAGGGTGATTCAGTAGCAAAGTCAAACAAGCGGCTGTTTTGCAAAACCAGCAGACGCGCAAATCTCCAGGGCAATTGCGAAGCGCTCAGAATGAATTTCGGAGCAAGCTCTGATCCGTTGGAAAGAGGACAAGTTAAGGTTTCCAGATTGTATTTAAACTCCCTATTCAGACTCCTGACAAAGGAAATATGGTGCTTTTCTTTTCAGGATAAAACAGGACTCCGTATCAAATTCTATCTTGATCTTGTTGGATTTCCTTTTTGTAGATGGAAATATGGATGTGGATGAAACCTCCAAGGACGTGGCTAGGATAATGGTGGTAAACAAAATAAAAGAATTTGGAAATCCACTCGGATTCGTTGAGAGAAACAAATAAACTCAAATCTGCTATGGTGACAGAAACATGACTAGAACTCGAAACTCTAAACGACTAAACGCTAAGACCAGCAACTTAACATGACGATGCACCCGTTAATTCAATAAGCCCTAACTAAGTAGTAATAGTATTAAGCACAAAGGGTTTTTGGGATTATGGAGAACTAATCTACTAATTTTGTTTTGGCTTTTTCTGGACTATAGGAGATTAAAAACAACAAAGAACTAGAAGTCTCTCACCGATCAACCTTGCGCTCTAATACCAACTGATATGCACCCGCTAGGGTTGAATCCCGATCTTTCGATGAGAGAAGGTGGATAACTCGATTTGGGGATGGAGATGATGTTCACGGCCTGACTACAACCATCCAAGGATGCTGCGCCTTAGCAACCGATACACCACCTCCAACGGCCGTCGCGATCTTGTGGAGCACGATCAACCAAACCACTAGGGTAATTCCTGCAAGCAATCGAGGAACAAGCAAGAACAAGTAGAACAAGTAACTCAATTGCAAGTATGGAGGTGAAAAAACCAATCTGAAATCACAAAGTTGGGGTTCTGAATCGAGTAGAACGGATGGTCTAGTCGACACATGCGTCTACAAGGAAGTAGCAATGGCTAAACTTGATCTAAACAAAACCCAATCTGTTTGTGGTGGCTCTAATCCTTATTAATACCTAGGGGAACGACCAGGGGGGTGTTGGGGTCGTTCTCCAACCCTAGGACGTGTCCCTAATGGACCCAACTTGATACATGGACCATCGGCCCAAAATAGGGTGACGCAGCACCAAAGGTAGAAAAGGTCCTAGTGTTGAAATGACGACTGCAGAAGCATCAGATAAGATATAGCCATGAGTCCAGATCCGTTGGAAAATAGACTTGATAAGCTTTCCAAAAAGTGCTAGAACGTCCCAATCGGAGTCCGTATGAAGTCGTGGCGACCGTCGCAATTTGGGACTATTTTGCAGTCCGAATTCAACTTCCAAAACGTGTTGGACTTGGACTCTTTCTGTCCTTGGAACCAAAGTGACGTGGTGGCTTAGCAGAGGACATTAGGAATACTTGGATTTGGTCCCCAATCAACTTCATTAACCTTCCATGCTTTCCATATGCAATAAAGCCTTCCCTTGATCCATGTAAGTAATTCTGAAAATGAGAATGAACACATTTTATGGTGGAGCACCAATTCATCAAATGCATCAATGATAAGCCTCATATAGAATGGTTGCACCTTTGGTATAGAAGTGGTTGGCATGGTCATATTTGAGCCAATGATGTCCTCATCAGATAGTGATCATGATTTGAATATTAACGTGCTATGAGTCCAATAAGTGATCAAATTGGTGGTGTCATGTTGCGAGAATGAATCATTATGCCTCTATTTTTATTGTATGAATTTGAGATTGTCTCCAGTAATTTCAGTTTGACATGATTATAAATTCATCTGCAATCTTTTGACATCAACGAATAATCGCTTATTGTTGCAACTTCGTAGATGACTCACACCCGTGTAGGAGCTAGTAGCAGCCATGATGGCAATGATAGTGACTTACCACCACCGCCACCGCTGTCTGCTTAGGAGTTCTTTGCCTAATTCTTGAGGAGCCAAAGGACAATGGAGGAAGCTCTACGCCTCATCGTGTAGAACACAGCTCGTGGCCACCCACAGCAACAAGGGCCCGAGCCTAATCAGTACAGTACCTTCAAGGAATTTCTGGATACGAAGCCTCCTATCTTCAAGGTGGCAGAGGAACCACTATAGGTGGATGAGTGGCTCAACACCATTGAGCAGAAGTTTCATCTGCTAAGAGTCACCGAGCACCTGAAGGCTGAGTATGCATCCCATCAGTTGCAGGGACCAGTAGGGATCTGGTGGACATATTTCTTGTCCTCTCTACCTGCTAATAGTGCGAGTAACATGGGAAGCAGTTCAAGTTGGCTTTTTGGGGGCATCACATTCCCCCAAGCCTAATGCACATGAAGGCGGCTGAATTCATGAGGCTCACCCAAGGGACAAAGACCCTCATAGAATATATGCATGCATTCAATAACCTATCTAGGTATGCTCTAGGTTTTGTGGATACCGAGGAGAAGAAGATAGAGAGCTTCAAGTGGGGTATTGGCACCAAACTGATGAAGACCATGGCCAATTCCAAATGCAACACCTATAACAAGTTTATTAGTGATGCTCTGACCTAGGAAAATCATAACAACATGCATGCGATAGCTAAGGGTCACTAAGAGGGCATTTGAGGCAGGTGCCTCTGGATCTTCATAGTCCAAGGGCTCCTATCATAGCTAGGCCATAGTTCCGTCCACCTACACCTAAGTTCAGGCCTCTACCACCTAAAAGCTCAGAATAGCAGGCCTTAGAAAGCGTTCTGTAAGGCATTCACTATTGCCTTACCTAAAGGAAATGGCGGTCAGGGAAGCTCCATAGGACCTAGGAGTAATCAACCCTATTTTAACTGCAATCAAGTTGGACATTGGGCCAATGAGTGCCCCCACCCAAAGAAGAATGCCAATCAAAATCAGAACAATTAGAGGCAGGCTGAACTCAAGGGCACGTCTGGGATACATGCACTATACCGCTGTTGAGGATGTGCCCGCTAGAGAAGTTGTCATGGCTGGTATGTTTCTTGTCAACAAGCATCCCGCTATTGTTTTATTTGATTTGGGAACTTCTCATTCATTTATGAGTCAAGCATTTGACATCTAGATATGAATAGAAAATCATTGAAGTAAGCAAGGGTGGTTATAATATAAGTTCAGCTAGGGCTACTATTTCTACAAATAAGATAGTCAGAACATGTGCTCATCTCTATTCTAGAGATGGAGTATACAACAAATTTGATAGTATTGCCCGGGTTATCCATAAGTGTAATCTTAGGCATGAATTGGATGAACAATTATGGTGTTCTCATTGACACTAGCTCTCATACTATTATGTTGAGAGAACCCAAGGGAGGAAATGCTTTTTCTAGTACCACTCTCCTGAAATTTTGAACTCCAACACTTAGCTTGTGCTATCCAAACCACTACCCTTTATGATATCCCTGTGGTTTGTGAGTTTCCAGATGTATTTCTAGAGGAGTTACCAGGTTTACCACCTGAGAGGGATGTGGAATTTGGGATTGAGTTTGTGCCAGGTATGGCACCTATCTCAAGAAGACCTTATAGGATGCCACCAAATGAGTTAGTAGAACTTAAGATTTAGTTATAGGATTTGTTGGACAAGGGTCTCATTCAACCTAGTTTATCTCCGTGGGGATGTCCAACATTATTTGTGAAAAAGAAGGACAAATCCTTGAGAATGTGTGTAGATTACAGACCACTCAATGCTGTGACCATCAAGAACAAGTACCCGTTGCCCCGCATCGACATCTTGTTCGATCAGTTGGCAAAGGCAAAGGTATTCTCCAAGATTGACTTGAGATCAGGCTATCATCAGATAAAGATTAGGCCAGAGGATATACTTAAGACTGCTTTCTCCACTCGGTATGGCTTATATGAGTATTTGATTATGTCTTTCGGACTAACGAATGCTCCTGCCTACTTCATGTACCTGATGAATTTGGTATTCATTCCCGAGCTTAACAAGTTCGTGGTCATGTTTATCGATGATATATTGATTTATTCAGAAAATGAGGCAGATCATGAAGAGCATCTGAGGATTGTTCTATCCAGATTAAGGGAGCATAAGCTATATGCAAAATTTAGCAAGTGTGAATTTTGGTTGAGCAAAGTATATTTCTTAGGTCATATCTTATCAAGAGATGGAATCTCTGTAGACCCATCAAAAGTACAAGAGGTCATGGATTGGAAGGCCCTGACTTTGGTTCATGAAGTTCGGAGTTTTCTAGGGTTAGCAGGATATTATCGTCGTTTCATCCTAGATTTCTCAAAGATAGCTAAGCCCATGACTAGGCTACTTTAGAAAGATGAAAAGTTCAATTAGGACACCAGAATGTGAAGCAGCTTTTCACACCCTTAGGACTCTGTTAACTACAGCCCCTGTTTTAGCACAACCCGACATTGAGAAACCTTTTGATGTATTTTGTGATGCATTAGGTATAGGTTTGGGGTGTGTGCTCATGCAAGAAGGGAGAGTTATTGCATATGCTTCTTGGCAGTTGAGAAAACATGAAGTCAACTACCCTACACATGATTTGGAACTCGCAGCAGTTGTTCATGCATTTAAGATATAGAGACATTATTTATCGGGCAATATATGTCATATATATATTGACCACAAAAGTCTCAAGTATATCTTTACCCAATTAGAGCTGAACATGAGACAACGAAGATGGTTAGAATTGATTAAGGACTACAATTTGGAAGTGCATTACCATCTGGGGAAAGCCAATGTTGTAGCTGATGCACTCAGTCGAAAAGCTCATTACAACACTGTAGAAGCATTGTTGGAAGATGGCTTCAATTTGTTACATCCTGTTGTACTGCACAATATCACTATTAGTTGCTCACTTGAGAGCAAAATCATAGAGCTGCAACAGACAGATGTAGGTATAGGTCACATCAAGAGAAAGATGCAAGAACAAGAAACTAGACATTTTAGATTAGATGAAAAGGGTGTACTATGGTTTGAGGACCGACTTGTGGTACCGAAAGACTGTGAGCTTAGAAATCAAATTCTAGCGGAAGCTCATTCGTCCAAATTGTCTATTCATCCGGGTAGTAGTAAGATGTATCAAGATTTGAAAACCTGTTTTTGGTGGACTAAGATGAAGGAGATCGCAGCCTATGTCGCTAGGTGCGATAACTGCAGTAGAGTAAAAGCTGTTCATATGAAATCTACCAGATTACTTCAGCCATTGCCTATTCTAGGTTAGAAATGGGAAGAAATTAGTATGGACTTTATCACAGGCCTTCCAATGACACAACAAGGTCATGATTCAATATGGGTCATTGTAGATCATCTCACCAAGTCAGCACATTTTATACCGGTGAACACAATGGATCGCGTAGTGAAATACACCAAACTATTTGTTTCTCAGATCGTGACACTACATGGAGTATCCAGGACAATAATCTCAGACCGAGGACCATAGTTCATAGCTCATTTCTAGGAACACTTGCACCAGGCTTTGGGAACTAAGCTAATCAGAAGTTTCGGCATACCATCCGCAAACTTCAGGATAGACAGAGCGAGTGAACCAAATCTTAGAAGATTTGCTAAGATCTTGTGTTATATCTTCCAAAGGTTCATGGGAGAAATGGTTACCTTTAGTTGAGTTCTCCTACAACAACAGTTATCAAGCAAGCATCAAGATGGCTCTGTTTGAAGCCTTGTACGGCAGAAAATGTAGAACCCCGTTGAATTGGATTGAGCCTGGTGAGAGGAGATACTTTGGTATTGACTTTGTCAATGAAGCTGAAGAGCAAGTGCGTATTATCCAATAGCATATAAAGGTAGCTCAATCAAGACAAAAGAGTTATGCTGATAAAAGAAGAAGACCACTGACTATTGAAGTGGGTGACTATGTATACTTGAAGGTATCACCCATGAAGGGAGTGAAGAGATTTGGAGTGAAAAAGAAGCTTGTGCCTAGATATGTAGGACCATACAAGATTATGGAACGAAAAGGAAATGTTGCTTATAAGTTACAACTTCAACTAGAGATGAGTGCAATATTTGATGTCTTCCATGTTTCCCAGTTGAAGAAATGTCTTCGTGTACCTGAAGAAGCTATTGCACCCACCAACATGAAGCTTCAATCATATTTGACTTATGAAGAAAAGACAATCCGAGTGTTAGAAGAGATGGAAAGAGTAACATGGAGTAAGATCATTAAGTTCTATAAGGTGGTGTGGAATAATCATAGTGAACAAGATGCTATGTGGGAATGAGAGGATTATTTACGAGAGGTTTATCCCGCCTTTTTCCAAGAATGGTAGGTCTTGCAAATCTTAGGACTAGATTTTTATAAGGGGGAGGGGTTGTAACACCCTAGGTGTTAGCCTTGCATAAATTGACTTGCATTGCATGAGCATGAGCATCAAGCATTCATATTTAAGCTTTTACAATTGAAACATGTGATTGAAACATTTGCAACATTTCTTGTTATTTCATGTTTCCCTATATATATGTGTTGATGAAATATGGTCGATAGTCTACCTAGGGGTATGCCAAAGGTAGTAGATTATTGGCAGACAGGTGCACAAGCTACAAACGAGATGGTGACGTAAGACAGACATGAGGTTTTATCCTGGTTCAGCCACCGTGAAGGTGTAATACCTACGTCCTACGTCTGATTGTATTGCTATGTGTAAATGAGATGATCGATCCCCCCTACTAGGGGACCCCTACCTCTCCTTATATATTCTGGAGGAGGTAGGGTTACAAGTAAGGTAGCCTATTTGGTACTATACAATGTCTTGCAGTGCATGCCAAGTAGCGCCGTGCATGCCTTGATCTTGTGGGCTGAGCCACCTCTGATGGTGTGGCCCATGTCTTGGGGGCCATACCCCCATAGCTAGTCCTCGAGCCTGATAGTAGGTGACGTAGTCACATGGTGCTAGGGTCATAAAGTAGAAAACCAGCCAAGCTAGCAGCCAGTCCCTGGGCATAGCCTCGAGATGAGAACAAGCACATTCACCACAAGGTGAAGTGTGCCCACTTAGTCCCCGAGCCTGCTGGAAGATGAAGAGTGAATCTTGTAGCAGGGTCAAAGGAAAAGAAGTCTGAAAGCTTGCTGACGTCGTCTGACATGCGTGTATCAAGACCCTAGACATGATGCCCAAGATCAGCACCCTAATTCAAACAGCATGGAGTAGCTTGTTAGCGCACCAATGAGACATAGCAGGATCCAACCACCAAGGGAGCACCGAGGAGCGAGGAGTCCTCGGTGTTGCTGGCGATGTCCGAGCACTGAGGAGCAAGGAGTCCCCAGCATCGCTGGCGATGACCGAGCACCGAGGGGCAAGGAGTCTCTGGCGTCGGCGGCGATGACCGAGCACCGAGGAGCGAGGAGTCCCCGGCGTAGGCGCGATGTCCAAGCATCGAGGAGCGAGGAGTCCTCGGTGTCACTAGCGATGACCGAGCACCGAGGGGCAAGGAGTCCTCAGCGTCGACGGTGATGACCGAGCACTAAGGAGCGAGGAGTCCCCAGCATAGGTAGCGATGTCTGAGCACCGAGGAGCGAGGAGTCCCCGGCGTCGCTGGCGATAACCGAGCACCGAGGAGCGAGGAGTCCCCAGCGTCGCTGGCGATGACCGAGCACCGAGGAGCGAGGAGTCCCCGACATCGCTGGTGATGACCGAGCACCGAGGAGCGAGAAGTCCTCGGCGTAGGTGGCGATGTCCGAGCACCGAGGAGTCCCCGACGTAGGCGGTGATGTCCGAGCACCAAGGAGTGAGGAGTCCTGGTGTAGGCGGCGATGTTCGAGCACCGAGGAGTGAGAAGACCCCGACGTCGCTGGTGATGACCGAGCACCAAGGAGCGAGGAGTCCCCGGCGTCATAGGCAATGACTGAGCACCGAGGAGTGAGGAGTCCCCGGCATAGGCGGTGATGACCGAGCACCAAGGAGCGAGGAGTCTCCGGCATCGGCGGTGATGACCGAGCACTGAGGAGCGAGGAGTCTCCAGCGTCAGTGGCGATGACTAAGCACCAAGGAGCGAGGAGTCTTTGGCATCGCTGGTGAGGACAGAGCACCGAGGAGTGAGGGGTCCCTGGTGTCGCTGGCAATAACCAAGCACCGAGGAGCGAGGAGTCCCTGGCGTCGCTGGTGATGACTGAGCACCGAGGAGCGAGGAGTCCCCGACGTCGCTGGCGATGACCGAGCACCGAGGAGCGAGGAGTCTCCGTCATAGGCGGCGATGTCTGAGCATCGAGGAGCAAGGAGTCCCCAGCATAGGTAGTGATGTTCGAGCACCGAGGAGTGAGGAGTCCTTGGTGTAGGTGGCGATGTCCAAGCACCAAGGAGTGAGAAGACCCCAGCATCGTTGGCGATGACCGAGCACCGAGGAGTGAGGAGTCATCGGCGTAGGCGGCGATGTCCGAGCACCAAGGAGTGAGAAGACCCCAGCGTCACTGGCGATGATCGAGCACCGAGGAGCGAGGAGTCCCTGGCGTTGCTGGCGATGACCGAGCACCGAGGAGCGAGGAGTACCCGATGTAGGCGGCGAGGTCCGAGCACCGAGGAGTCCCCGGCGTAGGCGGCGATGTCCGAGCACCATGGAGTCCCCGGCGTAGGTGGCGATGTCCGAGCACCGAGGAGTCCCCGGCGTAGGTGGCGATGTCTGAGCACTGAGGAGCGAGGAGTACCAGGCGTAGGCGGCGAGGTCTGAGCACCGAGGAGTCCCCGGCATAGGTGGCGATGTCCGAGCACCAAGGAGTCCCCGGCGTAGGTGGCGATGTCCGAGCACCGAGGAGTCCCCGGCGTAGGTGGTGATGTCCGAGCACCGAGGAGTCCTCGGCGTAGCCAGTGAGGTCTGAGCACCGAGGAGTCCCCAGCATAGGCGGCGAGGTCCGAGCACTGACGTAGCTGACGACGTCCATGTGGTGAAGTGTGCCCACTTAGTCCTCGAGCACGAAGAATCCAAGGGCTGAGGAGTAACCAACATACCTGGCAATGAAGCATGAGCGACGAACATTCTGGTCAACTGGTCGGCGGCTAAGTGAACATTGAGTATAAGCGACCAGTGAACAGTCTGATCAACTGGTCGGCAATGGAGTCCATTAACCAAGCGGTCTGACCAGTTGATCGGTGGAGAAGCCCGAGCACTAGGTGGTCCGATCACCTGGACGATGATCCTGCAATACAAATATGTAGAACGGGTAGTACATGATGTACAAATAAAGAAACTCCGGAGAAAAATCAGCAATGGTGATGAAACGGCGTATGCAGTTCGGCGATCAGTTGGCGTGAAAATATATTTATGTTTAATATAAACCGCCTAAACAGTTAGTGTGTAGCTGAGTCTCTAGCCCTAGCTAGCCCATAGTCCATAACGTCGAGCGCGGAGCTCGTGCACATGTAGGAGGAACAGGCGTGACCAAGGAGCCGCTGCTGACCACCCATAACGCAGAGGGCAGACGCTCATGCACGTGTAGGGAGGAGCCGGAGATAGGGCCATCTCTGGAGGCGTTCGGGCATCAACCGGACTGTTCGAGGGTTTGAAAAATTGTTTGGAGAGCAAATATGGAGAAAATAGTTCAGAGAAATATTATGGTGATATACGGAGATTGGAGAATATTTAGAAGAATATTAAAGTGTGACTTAGCTTGTGTGAGATCAAGCGGGGACACCGACCGACCAGCCGCTGGGGAATCGCTCCATAGATGATATACGTGCATATGCATGATTTGCATGGAGGTGTAGATCGGACGTAGCCTTCGTGTGCTTGCTTGCGTGGTGATGTAGATGCATACATATTCCTCCATGCAAATTTTAGATTGGATCTAGCACACATTGTTGATGTCACCATGACTCATATTTTTCTGGTATTAATCTCGATGGAGTCCATGGACTTAGAGCTTGAATGATCCGGCTGGCCGGGTCACACTGCTGAACGGCTACTCTGACTATGGCAAATCGTCTGGAGGCATTGAGTCCTTTTGTTGACTAGCGCTCATGCACAAGACAAGTCTGAGTTAGATCGACTTTGTCTGCACCATTCATGCAGCCACAGGTCTTGCGTGTGGTCGATCGATGTAAGCCTAAAATCGATTGGATCTTCGGCGGAATCAATGTAACACCCGATGCCAGGCTTGCAGAAATAGAGCCCCATGTAGGGATAGTCGACTCGATTGTTGGTGGAGATCTTGAGCATGATCCGGATCATGAATGTGGTGAAGCTCCTGTGCAGTGTCTCGAGATTGGACGTTGCGACGAGCCTGCTGTTGTTTGAGCACCTCCTCAACAGCAGCCTATACGAGTGGTTGGAAGCAATGTTTCGTAGGCCATAGGGCTGAGCTTGGTAATTCTCCATCAAGGCTTCGCACTCGGAGAGCCAGAGATCCATTGTGGGGGCTGGTCGACGATGAACGGAGCACCCTTCAGGAGTAGACATGACCACGAGATCCGTACCGAGTCATGCAGGATGACTGGCCTGAGCTGGTCGGGTAGATCTATTATGGGTAGTGGTTACCTGCTCGGTAGGTTGATTTTGAATTGAATCTACTAGAGCTAGGGTTTCAGCAAGCTTGGTGCCGACCTGATCGATAGAGTCGAGCAGGTCAGTGTTGTCGATCTGCCTCCCTTTGTAGCGAGGAAGCGAATGATGGGTTGTTGGCGTGGCTGATGACGATGCTGGTGTGGCTAGAGCCAGATCCAACATGGTCAGAGCCATAGCTAATGCTGGTGAAGCAGTGGTCAATGCAGATTGGATCTGTGCCTCCTCCGTGGTCATGGCGATGAAGTTGTCGGAGCCAGTGGTCCAAGTGATCTGGTCGATGGTGAACGTGAGGCTGTTAGGCGTAGCCATGGAATCGGGGATGATGACCATCTTGTTCGTCTAGGAAGCAGTACGCACACCCCGTACCTAGCGCACCACTATTGACGAAATATGGTCGATAGTCTACCTAGGGGTATGCCCAAGGTAGTAGATTATCGGCAGACAGGTGCACAAGCTACGAACGAGATGGTGACGCAAGACAGACACGAGGTTTTATCTAGGTTCAGCCCCGTGAAGGCGTAATACCTATGTCCTGCGTTTGATTGTATTGCTGTGTGTAAATGAGATGATCGATCCCCCCTGCTAGGGGGCCCCTACCTCTCCTTATATATTCTAGAGGAGGTAGGGTTACAAGTAAGGTAGCCTATTTGGTACTATACAATGTCTTGCGGTGCACGCCGAGCAGCGCCGTGCACGCCTTGATCTTGTGGGCCGAGCCACCTCTAATAGTGCGGCCCATGTCTTGGGGGCCATACCCCACAATATGCATATGATCATGAGTGAATACATGTAAATGATGAATGTGAGTCACTAAAACATATTAGCTACACTTATGATGACTAGTGGAACAATGTTCATGAAGATCATTTTGACTAATCAAGTACTTAAGTGATGCTATTCATGTGGACCTGGATAGCTCTATGTGTGACCAATGCATGAAATGATTGTGTCACCTTACAAATAGCTTAAACATGTTTAGAAGATCATTATGAACAACTTTGGTATTCATGGTTAGGGGTAATTTGGTCACTAAGCCATAGTTTAAGTGTATACCATCACTTGAATGTAGCATGTTTGACCAAGTTTGAACTATGTGCTAGAGACTTTGCATGGAGGTGGTCACTAACACAAAGTTGTAGTATTTGATAAGGGGAACAACTTTTATTTTTGGGTCATAGACTGGTTTAGCTCCTAACATGCTTGAATTAGGCTCACAAGAATCATCAATTCCCTATTTTCAACACTATTTCGCTAAGTCTTTCTCCACTGACAGTGCTGACCAGCTTACTTTGGGATGAAATAACTTGAGTTTGGTTGAAAATTAGGGCATGAGTTCTAAATAGAAATTGGAGCTGGTACATAGGCCTACAATTTATATTTAGGTTGTTTGCACAATGGAGCCGTGGATTATCTGTTTGATCGCCGTGAAATCGCGCTGTCAGGCTTGCATCGGGGCATTGATGTCTGAACCCGCTTGTTCTTTAGTGGCCGAACGTCGCTAGAAAATGCACGCTGCCTAGAGCTGATGGAGGCCACGCATCACCGGCATCCTGCCTAGCGCGGTCGTGTTAGGCCAGAGTGCATTTTATCGTGTCCCACACCCGCTGCTCCATCCCCGCGCTCACATTTTCCTTTCTCTGCCTCCTCCTTCGCCATTCGTAGCTGCGCAGCCTCGCTGCCGAGCATAGCCTTGCCTCCGCCATTACCTCGCGTGCGCTCCACAGCACAGCCACCACCTCCATCTTGCCTATAGCTATGCCACATCCACCACCACCGCCTCAACGTATTGGCTACGTCAATTGAGCTTCGGTGAGGGCGTATTCGCTTTTTCCCCTCTCACCAGAACCTTGGCTGCCATGGCCGCCTCCGTGGTGAACTCGCCACCGTTCGGCTTGCACATGTTTTCCTTCCGGCTATTGGCGTTCGGGCTTGGTTAGGATGGGGGTTAGCTTGTGTTATGGTGTTACCTCCGTTAGTGGTCCCACCGACGCAGAACACGATGACCCGTGCCGCCGCGTTCTAACCTCTATGCCACCGTGCCGTGGCCATGCTTCATCGGAGCGCCTTAAGCCACCTAGGTCATCTAGATAGGTTTGCATAGTCACCATGATGCTGTAGCGTGCCTCGCCTAGCTTCGCCGTGGCCGGTGATGACCGGCGCACCGCTGAGTAGGCGACCAGGTGCATTGAGTGGGCAGGCGACCAGGTGCATGGGAACTCACAATGATGACATGGTTCAGATTACCGAGTGGGCAGGCAACCAGGTGCATTGAGTGTACATTGTTTCCAATCCCAAGAGTCAAAATGTGAAATAGGGGATGCCAACTAACCATGAAGCCTCCATCGTTGCATCCTATGGGAGAGATACCATTCGGCTCTCCACTTTAACCATCATCTCATCCTATGGGAAAGCAGCCGATCAGCTCTCCTCTTTAAAATGACTAGTAGAATGTACGAGGAGGCATCATAGGCGGTAGGGGAGGAGGAGGAGGAGGTGGAGAACAAAGAGGAGGCACTGGTGGAGGAGGTGGTGTCGACGTGAAAATGTGGTAGCCGCTCCAGGTGGACACTATAACAGAACCGCCCAATTTATACAAGATCAAGTATGGCTGTCCTCGCTAACATGTGGACACACACATACTTTCACTCATATAAACCCGGTAGTCCGCCGAGTGTCCCGAAAGACCTCGGTAAATCAACATCACAACCAAGATCATGTGATTAAGCAAATACACATCACATACATAGGGTTGCAGCAAAAATAATATTACAAATGGGTTCACAAATAATAGTATAAGTTTGGGTTTCAAAACCGCTTAGTGAAAACAACATAGCTTTCAAATGATTACCTTAATATAAGTTCCAAATACATTGCTAGCATAAGTGACATCCTTAGACAAAAGCATATAGATGAGAAGTAAATATAGAATCACTGAGCCCACCATCAGTTAGCCACCATCTTTAACAGGCCGAGAACTTCACCTGCAACATGGTGGGATAAACCCTGAGTACTCAAATGTACTCAGCTAGACTTACCCATCATAAACCAGAAATAAAGTGATGCCAAGGATTATGCAAGGCTTTATTAGTGGATCTAGCTAGACAACCTTTTTGCATAAAAGCATGAGTAACCATTAGCATTATTCACCTGTTCTAGCAGTGACTTTTAGCCATTACCTACCATCTATATTAGCACCTATACTAATCAGTCACTTAATTAAGTTGCAAACAATAATAACCATATTAGGTATTTCATGGCTCATTATCATTATTATCATCATCATCATCCTTTAACCATATCTTTAAATTTAGTGAATCTACGTTGCTGCTGCTCAGTCAAGTTCTCACTATCCGAGAGAGATGGCGATTCGAATCGATTTCTATCTAGCTAGAGGGGTATTCCTAAACACAAACCCTGCTTCCCCCGTCAGGGTCGCAATCAAGTAACCTTTGGCACAACTCCAGAGTCGCGAGTCTGAACAGATCGGCATTCTCAGAGAACCACTCTACCAAGGTTGATCGGGACTCTAACCTGCCTTGGGCTTATGCCAATGGCTCTCCACACATCCTTACTACCTCCAGAATGCACGCCACTGCTCACGTTCCCGGCCTGAGTCGAGCTACTAGGCTTCACGGTTAGAATGAGTTATTCGGCTAGCTAAGTGTTAGGCTGCATTCAACATGACATGAGAACGTACAGTGTATCGGTCCTTAAATGACATAGATGGGGATAGATTCACACCCAAGACCTCCATGCCTTGTTGCTGCACCAATGTCATCCCGTCCGATCTCTTTTCATTATTAACACATGGTTCTTTTCCACGATAGCAAATATAGCCAACAATGATCCACCTCATCCTAAAGCCCATAGGTGACAGGAAATCACCCGACTTCTACCGCACTAAGCATGGCTAAGCATTTAACCCGTTCCTGAACTTAAATAGGATTCAAGTGTGATATCTGGACAAGGATAGATATATAATGCAACAATTGGTTCCAACCAATTATCTAAAACATGTTTATTATCGTCACAAGGTGATTCCACCATTAACAAGGTCAATCAAGCACAATTTAGCACCTTTGTCCAGACATGGATGGATTCTGCCATGCAACTTTGCAAGCTTATAACTAGAGCTCTACAACACCAAAAGGGATGATCTTTAACAATTTGGAAAGCTCATGAAAGGCACTACACTTGTTCTATTATCTCTAAGACATGATTCAAAGCATAGCTAAGTCAAACAAGACAATCATTCAGATCTCTACAGAGAGCATGCAAAATCTGACAATGAACTTACAAAATCTATAGCTCCTAAATTATCAGGCCTATGTCCATGAAATTTGAACACAAGTAAGATTATGAAATTAGATACAACTTTGGTATTCACTACAACCAAAACAAACATCATTTACACCACAAAAATGATTGCACAAGCAAAACTGTAATTGCAGCCCAACAGCAGTGGTACCGAAAAACTGATAGGAAATTTAGAGAAGCATAACTGGAGTTCTAGACCTCCAACAAACATGAATCATAACTTTTTGAAAATCTTAGGAAGTGACCTACAACTTTCTTAATCTCATATTAAGATGATTCTACAGTTAGAAGGGTCAATTAATCCAATAATTGCATCTCTGTCCAAAACATAGACAGAAACTGACTTTTTGGACTTTTCGGAAAGCTTAGCAAATTCTAAACAACTTTGTTATTAACACCTAAAGCTAATTATACAATTAAGAAGGCCCCACAATAAAAACAAGGAAACCCTCTCTGGGTTTGGGCAGAAACAGCCATAGAGATTTAAGCAAGTATAACTCAAGATCTACTTAACCAAAAATCATGATATTTATCTTTTTGAAAATATTAATAAAAGTACTACAACTCATGTATTATCATAAAGTCATGATTCACAACTTAACTAAGCCAATTAATTCAATCATGCAGACCTATTCAGAATAGGGGCAAGGCAATATAGGTAATTTGTTATTTTTATAGATCTTAAACTGTCAAGCGTAAAATATTGAACTTTTTACCAGACATCAAGAATAACCTTAGTAGTGCTCCACAAAAATTTTAGAATTATTTGAGCATAACAACTACAATTATGAAAAAGACAAGGCACAACTAGTATTAAAAACCTAACTGCATAAATCTATTTTTACAGCAAAATATATAAACTAAAACCTACCAAATTATAGATTTACTGCATAGACAATGTTACAAGGATTCCAAAAAGTCCACATTTGTTATTTTATGAGTTTTCTACTAATTACTATGAATTTTCAAAGTTGATCATTCAAATCTTTAAAAACCAGAGAAAAGGAATTATAAATCTTGCATTAGGGTCCCTGCGGAAAATATAAATCAAACGTCAGCGAAGAGGTGCTTTAGGCACTATTTAAATGAGTCACTAGTTCACACTTAGATCCTTCCCTTTTCTTGAATTGTTGTGCGAGGTCCCTGGCGTGGCTTTGGAACAAAGGACGTGTGGGAGCTCGCCGGAGGCGGTGCGTCCACGACGGTGGGGTGGCGGCACAGCATGTGTGGGTCCGTGCGAACTGGTGCATGTCTTTGACATGGCCCACGGTGGCCCATAGTGCCCCTGGCCATGCATGGTCGTCGATGGCGATAGACAGCTAGCGACGGCGGCCATAGCATGGTCGGCTACGACAGCAGATTAAGAAGCAAATGAGGTGGAGGCAAACGGGAGCTGCAAGGGCGCTCGGCAGAGGAGGACGTCAGTGGCAAAGGAGCTCCCTCGATGGCCATGCTCGAGCTCGCAGCGACATCCATGGCTGCCACATGGTGCCAGCTGGAGAGAGCAGGAGAGGGAAGGAGAAGTGAGAGGGAGAGAGTGGAGAGGAGGGTGACGGCCCTTTACTTGAGTAGGTAGAGGCAAGCTGGCAGCCATGCAAGCAACGAAGGCGCCACGTGACCTATAGAGCGCCAGCGAGCACTATCGACCATGTCGTGTTCCAAACTGAATGAATGGATTAAATACCACCTCAAAAATACAAGCTAAAACTCAAACTTCGTCCCTTCGTAACTTCGAATCCATTTAGTTTTGGCACAAGAGGTAGTAACCAATGTTGTAGAGTTACACGAGATCTCCAACTTTGATTAAAGTGCCAAAGTGTAATTCGGCCTGGTTAGAGAGATAGAAGGCTCCAAAGCGGGGTACACGAAACTGAAAATTCAGGTTTCAGTTAACTCAGACTTAGAATATTTTGACTCTGAAAACAGCAGCAGATTCAAAGTTTGAGCCTCGGTTTGACTTTCTTACAAGCTGATCTAGCTCTTGGTACAAAAACAAAGTTTGTTCTACTCCCCTCAAACTTCAACTTCTGTTTAGGTTCCACTGCCATGCAAATCATCTAAGCCATAGTTCAAACTAGGTCAAAGTAGCATCACGGTAAAACTTAAATCCGAGTTTTAGAACGATTGAGGTATTTTCTTGTCCTTCACTCAACATGAACCCTTCATGACTTGTGCTGTAGAGTTCAATTAGAGTCATTTGGGCAAGGTTTCAAGGTTTGGTTGATGATCGAGAATTCCATTCACTTTATAAAACAATTCAAGCAAGGACATAACTTGTCATTTCATGTGACTTCTTGATTCCAAACTTCACAAAACTTTTCCATGGATCAATATAGATGGATATTGATGCGAGACACATGAAACAAGTACATCCAGCATTACTCAAGCATACTTTTTAGAAAGGCAGCATGTAAGCAATAGTGCATGGTCCATGTTTAAGTGGTGGCTCATTTTCATATGTTTGACCTAACATCTCCATCACCACTTAACATGCCATGGTTGAGTTTAAACCCATTGTTTAACTAGTGACAAACACCTAGGGTGTTACAGCCTTCCCCCCTTAAAGGAATCATGTCTCGAGATTTAGGACGAAAGACTTTTATGGAAGAGAGATATGTTACCAATTTCCAATATCAACGATAGCTTTAGGCTACATCGCTTCAAGCACCAGAGGGACCAAATTGGTCGAGACGACCTTCTATGCTTGTTCGCTGTAGTAAATTTTTGTCAAAAGAATTTTGTTCATTGGCTTTCATAAAGCATTGTTACATTGGGAGGAATCCAATATAGCACTGTCCTACGTACTTCATCCTTGATGTACGAAGAGTGATTCAAGCGTAGACTAAATACTTGTAACATCTACTTCCCTAGTGGATATAGCATAGACCTTATGGACTTTGCACTAGACCGCGGTCTGTTGACGGATATTCCTTGCAACGGTGCTATATTGTTCCCAAGGTTTGAAAAGCAGTTCTCTACTAAAGTGGCTTGAGCACAACTTTTCGTAAAGGATGTGATCATAGACAGGGTAATCATCCTTTGGGGGTATGAGAAGCTAGTTAACCAATATCCAAACTAGTTGCAGTGGTGCAATCACTCAGATGTCAACTGATGGAAAGCTACATAATGTTCCATGTGTGCAGTGCTCTTTCTCTGATAACAACACAGTATTATCTGAGTCTGTTGAGTGAAGATGAATGTGATAGCTGACTTTGTCTACCCAGCAATTTCGATGCTCATTAGCTAAGGGAACCTTAGAATTTAAGTGGCAACAGGAATCTGGGTTAAGTTGATGCAACCTCTTGGGTAAAACACATGGAAGGCACCAAATGGCAAGGCAACATTGGAAAACATTGCCAAGGATGATGGATAGCGAGGCCTAGTAGTACAATAACAGTTGCAAGTATTTCTTCAAACTATGGAAATAGTTCCCTACCATGTATTTTGAGTACAATTCTCCTTCATGGTGCAGTTGCTCAGTACATTGAGTTGACTGGCACTATATCAAAACTATCCTTGTGGAACTACTTTTGACATTGGGGCTTCATTTCTAATGTCTGTCAATATCTCCAAATCACAATTGGAAATCTATTGTTTGACACCTTTCAAATTACTTCCGATTTGCAAGGGTATAAATTGACTCGTAGAACACCTCGATTGCTCGAACATTGTTGATAGAAGAGGCCAAGAACAAGGTACAAAGGGGTCTAAGGAGTCTTCTTTAGGGCATCTAAAGGATTATCTAGCAACAATTATTGACCTGCAGTTACATACCTTGGCATCAATTGCAAACACAACTTTCGAATGCGAAGGATGATCGCAGTCACAAAGAAATTACAGATTCTGTACTCTTCGGTTTTCTGTTCATATTTCACAAACTAGTGCTCCATTGTGCATGAATTTTGGTAGAAATATAGATCCATGAGTCCCCTAACTGCTCACCAAAATTCAGTTCAAACGGTCACTGTTTGAGTATCCAAACAATGCGGCTACCAAAACCGCTCTATTCTGTAATTATAGTGTACCGTATTGACAAAACATCTCTCAAATCCGATGTTTCACTCAACCAATCCTCAAACAAACTTAAGGCATCGATGTGTCCTAAGTGAGGAATGAGGTCACCAAAGTTTGAGGCCATTCCAACCATGTTTGAGTCACTAATCGTTGGCTTGAAGATGTTCGGTTTTGTACCCTAAAATCTGGACATATTTCTCGTTCTTCTCTTTCTTTGCTTCACACATTGTGGTGTGTGTTCTATACTCTCGATCTCTTTGTATAGCAGCAGCAGCAGCAGCTCTTTTATCTGAGGATGTAGACTAAGGTTTTCCATATGTGGTTCTCAGGAAACAACTTAAATCGTTGATTTAGACACCAACTTGACGACGCACAAGCATTGGACTTGTGACTATGTTTTCGGGACACAAAGCATACTCTACATGGAGGGACTGTCCTACAGAGATAAGGCACCATTCCTATGTATCCTTCGGCACTTCGTCCAATAGAGTCCGAACACATGTGTTAGTGGCACCTAGGGGCACAAAGATGCTAACTGAAACTAGGGATGTACTTTCACTAGCTCCTTACGTAGCCGATACAACATCTTGTACTATCTGTGTGATTGTCCAAGATGGAATTGACTTGATAGCACAGGTTTTGGAAAACAAAGCAGTAGTTGCATTGCTAAACGGCTTGCTGTTTCATTGCTTAACATTGCCCTGCGAGACATAGCCTTCATAATTAGCAAAAAGTTGTCACCTAGCTAGGAGGTTAAGCTTCCGATTAGTAAATAATCCATTGTCTCTACAACACTAAAAGTTCTAAATCTTCACTCTTGCCAACAATAGTTGTGATTGATGCATAATAGATGGTCGCCATCGAAGTCAGTAGGCAAGGGGTCACACTAGAGATGGTTGATCTCGATTGTGCAATCCACATGCACATAATGATCAAGACTTGGATAGCCAGGTCATAATCATAATGTGACGTTCAATTCTTATCCGACTAACAATTTGTCCAACATTAAGTGTTGTGTGCATTTTTGATCCAACGGGGATGACATAAGTTGCTCACTAGATGACTGACATCATTACAGGGACCGTCAAGTAGAGTCACTTGTCTACCTCTCTTGTAGTCTGTTAAGTTCATATCGGTGACCTGTTTTTCAAAGGTTATCCTTTGGACTGACTCCAGAAGGAAGTCCTATGGTATCTAGTTCGACTGTACAGATCTTCTAACATGATAAGGAGAGATAACCAAGGAAGAGCTCACGTGAAAATAACAGCATCGGTGCAGTTCGGCAATGGATCATGACTAGGAACCTCGATACCAGTGCGTGCCGAGTAGCACAACCTTGTGTGCGCGCCCACAAGAGGCTCTCTGGTTTCAACACGGCACCATAGATCGCTAATCGTGGCACCATTACTTGAACATACAACCCACAAGAATTTTCACAGTGGCACAAATTTGGTTGCATAGGAGCAAGCACTATGCGAAGGAAGGATAGCAAACAAAGGTAGTCACAAGGTTAGGAGCCAATAAGGAGGCGATCAGAAGATCAAAACACAGCGCAAAAGAACATAGCCTAATTGCCAAAGGCAACTAAGTAGGGGACTCTTACTTAATTTCCATATACGCCTTGTGTTCACCATAGTGATTACTAGATAAAGATTAACATGAGATTTGGTCTTGCCGAGGAGCAACATGAGATCAAGACTGATAAACATCCAGAGACTTAAAAGGGCTGGAGGCAAAATCAACAAGATTCGAGGGCCAAAGCCAATGCACTGACTAGGGATTCAGTTGATAAAGCAATGACATGATCTGCGAGGAAAAGGTTCCAAAGCTAGGGTAGATAGCGATTAGCGTTGCACCAGATCATCTGTAAAAGAAGGGGCAATGAGATCTAACAAGGATTTTTGCAGCAGGGTCCTCCCACACAGGAGCGGGACAACCACAAACATGCAAGCAATTAAGGAAACTAAGCTTAGGCCTAAGGTCAAGCAAAGGCATGGATAAAGGTCTTCGTAGTGCAACATTCAAGGGCTAGCAACCTCGTGTACATGATTAGGCTCCTAAAAGAGAACTTAATTGGAGATGACAACCATGAGATCATCAAAACTTGGACATTGTTCTAGGATAGTGCTCTTCAACACTTGTATGCTTACCGAGGACAAAAGGGGTGACAACTATGGCACTACCTAGATAATGAACATCCACACATACATCATGGTCTTAAGCAAGCATTTTGAATATACTCAATCCGATTAGCTTAAGCGACTATTACTAAGCACAAAGCTCGCACATAACAAGTAGTCACCTACAGCAACACCACTACACATAAACTTGGTAGTAAGGTGCTGTTATCTTTTATTTCCTTTTTACTGAGCAGGTGAATATCTCTACAAAATAAGTCTTACATTTAGCAATTTAGTCTTCCAAGGGGTGAAGTTTTTGCTAATTAATAACTTGTCATCTATTTCCTTTGGAAGCAAATATACAAGACGAGCTAATCACATACTATCTTCAAGCATAGCTATTCAAGTAGCATGGGACAAGACATTTTGTCTAGCTTCACATAGGGAAGATAGCAACATCACATTGATCACAAGTTACTTAGTATTAGAACAAGGTGAGGGAAGCATATTTATGCACAAGCACAATCATGACGCATGCTCGTCCTCGCAAAATTGCCATGCCTAACATGGCAATCACAGTTCTATGTCAGTGGCATAACACGTACTCTCTCGATATATAGCTAGTCGTCAGCTACATTCAATCTATGCATTCGTGGTTAGCGTACCTGCAAGCAAATTCATTGCAGCCCATCCCCACAAGAGATAAATAAGCACATAATGAAAGCAGTAAACTAAGATACTCTCCATATATACATCCCTAGATATATATACTTCAGTATCCATAGCTACCCTACAGATATACCCGCAATTAAGAACCTTCATATATACATGTGTGTAACATGTAAATATTCCAGTAACTAAAGCTAACTCTCCCCTAGACTGACAGTTGGACAGTCATGCTCTCACAACTCACACTTACCTGGGCGTAGAGGCAATTGATCCATACATTACCATTCAAGCGAATGGCATCCATACAATAGCACGCCGCATGGACGACGAAAGTAAAACCCCCATATTAGTACTTAGATAGTCACCTAATAGTCCTTAACTAGGCATAAAGGATGATGTCGCTAGCACAGTTTTGCAAATAAGTTTTGACAAATTTGCCTATAGCTAAAGTTTTAGTCAAAATTGGCTTTTTAAAACCAATACTTTATTTTTAAAATGACATACATGATAGTATTATGCTTAATATTGCTCTGATGCCAGCTGTAACAGAACTGCCCTAATTTATACAAGATCAAGTATGGCTATCCCCGCTAACACGTTGACACACACATACTTTCACTCATATAAATCCGGTAGTCCGCCAAGTGTCCCAAAAGACCTCGGTAAATCAACATCACAACTAAGATCACGTGATTATGCAAATACACATCACATATGTAGGGTTGCAGTAGAAATAATATTATAAATGGGTTCACAAATAATAGTACAAGTTTGGGTTTCAAAACCGCTTAGTGAAAACAACATAGCTTTCAAATGATTACCTTAATATAAGTTCCAAATACATTGCTAGCATAAGTGACATCCTTAGACAAAAGCATATAGATGAGAAGTAAATATAGAATCACTGAGCCCACTGGTGGTTAGCCATCATCTTCAACAGGCTGAGAACTTCACCTACAACATGGTGGGATAAACCCTAAGTACTCGAATGTACTCAGCTAGACTTACCCGTCATAAACTAGAAATAAAGTGATGCCAAGGATTATGCAAGGCTTTATCAATGGATCTAGCTAGACAACCTTTTTGTATAAAAGCTTGAGTAACCATTAGCATTATTCACCTATTCTAGCAGTGACTTTTAGCCATTACCTACCATCTATATTAGCACCTGTACTAATCAATCACTTGATTAAGTTGCAAACAATAATAGCCATATCAGGTATTTCATGGCTCATTCTCATTATCATCATCATCATCATCATCCTTTAACCATATCTTTAAATTTAGTGAATCTACGTTGCCGCTGCTCAGTCAAGTTCTCACTATCCAGGAGAGACAGGCGATTCGAATCGATTCCTATCTAGCTAGAGGGGTATTCCTAAACACAAACACTGCTTCCCCCATTAGGGTTGTAATCAAGTCACCTTTGGCACAACTCCTATTGGGGACCTAATACCGAGGTACCCTAGAAGGTGGAACCAATAACCACCGAACGTTAAAAACTTCTGGACGCATAAGAGCATTGCTTCACCCCTTACTGGGATAACAGGAGCTTGGTTCCACCTCGCTCGACGCCTTTGGGGTGGGCTCGGTCTCGCCCGAGGGCCAAGGATTAGTATCCGTCTCGCTCGACGCCTCTGAGGTGGCTCTACCTTGCCCGAGGGACTCAGGGCTAGTCTCCGTCTCGCTCGATGCCTTTAGGGTAGGCTTGGTCTTGCCTGAGGGCTGAGGGATAGTTTCTGCCTCACCCGACCCTAGAGGGGCAGGGTCGGTCTCACCCAGGAGATAGGGATTGGTCTCCACTTCGCCCGACGACAAGGATGATAGAGACAGGGCAAGACAAGACGTTCAGGTCAACCATGGCTCCAAGAACCATACCCTATGCCCTGGCAGGAAAAGTACTACCAAGGAGGACAGGATGGGTGCTTTAGACCCATCCAGGTGCAGTAGGGCTCGAAAGGTTGTACAGGTGCGTGCTCCTCACCCTGTAGAATTGTAGGTGCCGCCTTCGGACCTGGGACACGGAACCCGATGAAGACTCACAAGAACTAGAAGACGTGCGGAGTAAGGCTGGGAAAGGCTAATAAGTCAAAACCACTATACTACAGCTCATACCCTAAGTAGGATAACATTCTGTAATCAACCTGACACACTACAGGGACATCAACAGTGTTGTAGACACTTATCTTTCTTAGCACCCATCAGAATGAAGGACCAGGCTGGGTAGACATGAACCACAAGATTAGGTAAAGCCCTCATCCTTGTAAAAGCCACCCCTTGATCTATAAAAGGGGATGCGCCTATCCCATAGAGAGGGGACAGAAAATAAGACCGAACAAGAGAACGCACTCATACACACAGTCAAGCGGCTATGAAGCTCTTGACCACCTTTCAACCCTTCCATCAGAGACTTGGGACCAGTCCCTCTCTCAATCATTTGTACCCCTTACTACAGACCGTTCATGGTGCTAATAACACGAGTAGCTGCAAACTGGACGTAGGGACATTCTGCCTGAACCAGTATAAATCTTGTGTCCTTTAGCGCACCATTCGAGCCTAATGCGCATTACTATAGATTTACTTGCCGGTGCTTGTATGAAACACCAACAGTTGGCACGCCAGGTAGGGGCTTGCGCGTTCCAAATTAGGCCTCGGATGGCCACCCACGCAATCACCAGGGCCCCGGGCGCACACGTGTGTTTCGGCGACCTAGATTTCATTATCACACTAGGAGGAGAGCTGGCGCTGACTGACTCAGCCGCCCCATCTCCCCCTTCCATCAACCTCAGCCATCTTAGGCTTGAGGGCCCGCTAGGCAACTCCCAGGGAGTCCTGTCGTCAAAGGAGGCCTTTCACAACGCCACCCTATGTCCAAAAGGGTCCGTACGAGATGCCCCGATGGTGTTTCTGTTCGGTCTCCGCAACGCTGCGGCGACCGCTGGCCGCCTTCTAGCGCTACGTATGGTTCAATCACCCACGGACATCGAGTTCATGGGTGCGGTTGAGTGAGATATGGAGACCCTCTATGAGCTCCTCAACGAGGAGCCGGGATCGTTCTCTAGCTCATATTCCAGTAGGGGGAGCCATCACCCTTCTCGGGAGTGCTTCATGACGCAGACCCCCGAAGGTCATGTCGAAAGCACCTCTAGGGAAGAGGTCACCCCTACAAACAACCCTGATAGCGGGTCTGGGGAAGAGACGACAGCCCCATCTCGCCTAAGGATGGAGCAGCTGAGGGCCCGTCAGCAAGAGATCGATGTGGCCAGGCAAGGGCTTGTCTGGGAATATGCGGACATCAATCGTGAGATTGAACGCCGCAAAGACAGGGGCGCGCACACGCCATGGCCCGCACCGTACATCAAAGGATCCTCACCAACGATGGGGCCCTTCCTCACTTTGCCCGAGCCAGCCAGAACATCGCCGTAGCAACCGCCTTGCTGCATGGCCTTCCAGAGGCCACGACGTCCAAGGATCATCGCACTCGCCGGGAGATTTGCACATTGCTCGAGCGTGCAGCGGCATAGTAGGTGGAAAGTTCATTGTCTCGATGACGCGAACCCAACACCAGCTAGCGTGCGCCCTCAGTGCATCCCACCAAGGACACACCCATACACCAAACACCGCCAGTCAGTTGGCAGCCCTCCGTCATCCCAGTACATCAACGCCTCGGCCATGGCCGCGATGTACGCAGCATCATCGACACTTGGAGATGTGCCCACGGCAACGATGGAGAAGCAGCACGCCGTGGCTATCATCCCTGACGTGGCGGGCACTACGACAGCAACGAGGACCGAAGCCCGAGCCCCGGCCTGCTAGGCCCTCAGGCCTTCGGCCGACACATCCTCAACGCTGCGTTCCCCCTAAGGTATTGATCGCCTACCAACATTCCTAAATATTCTGGCAAAACAAATCCTAGGCTTTGGCTCGAAGACTATCAGTCTCGCATGTTAGGCCGATGGTGCGAGTGATGACAACTTCATCATTCGCAATCTCCCGCTGTTCTTGGCCGATTCGGCTCGAGCGTGGCTGGAGCACCTGCCGACCAATGCTATTCAAAGTTGGGCGGATCTGATGGAGATCTTCATGGGTAACTTCTAGGGCACGTACAAATGCCCTAGGAAACCCATGGGACCTCAAGAACTGCCGCTAGAAGGCCAATGAAACCCTCCGCGAGTACATCCGGCGTTTCTCTCGATAGTGCAACGAGCTCCCAAACGTCGCCGATGCCGACGTGATAGGAGCCTTTCTGTCCGGGACAACCTGCGAATCCCTGGTCCACAAGCTAGGACTCAGGGGCCCACGGACTACCAAGGAACTTCTGGACATCACCACCAGTCATGCCTCTGGAGAGGAGGTGGTCAAAGCCATCTTTGATCGCCCCGACGGAAAGACAAGGTGGAACGAGGACACCGGCGAAGGCGCCTCCAACCTGTCCCACCAAAGGGAAAAATAAGAAGCAACGGCGCGACAACCTGCTTGTGTCCGCAAGCCAACCGCAAAGGTGGCCTGGAAGCCTGCGGAAGGCACTCCGAACCACTTCAAGAAAATGCTCGAGGGGCCATGCCCAAACCACTGCCTTCCTGGCCAAGAACCTATACAAGGATTGCGACCTCATGCGCAAATACTTGGCCGGGGGCCTTAACAAAGGGGAGCAGGAGAAGGTGCATGTTCCCACCACTGATGACACGGAGGAGAAGGATGACACCTTCCCAACGCTGACTAGCGCCCTCATGATCTTAGGAGGATCAACGGCCTATGACTCTAGGCGCCGCCAGAAGGTTGCACGTCATGAGGTCTATACGCACTGGACCGGCCACGCCAGCCTTTCTCCAGTGGTTGGAATCTGCCATAACCTTCGACCAGACCAACCATCCGGATGCCATCCCACACCCGAGAAGGTATCCGCTTGTTCGTCGACCCGATCGTCGGTCCAAAGTGGCTCACCAAGGTACTGATGGATGGGGGCAGCGGCCTCAACATCATGTATGCCAAGACGCTCGATGAGATGGGTGTAGATCGAATGCACCTCCTGTCCCATCTGAGCACCTTTCCATGGCATCATGCCTGGAAGGCAAGCCGTGCCACTAGGGCAGATCGACCTGCCCGTCACTTTTGGGGATCGGTCCAATTACTGGACTGAGACCCTCACCTTCGATGTGGTGGGGTTCCCTGGGGACTTTCCACGCCATCCTGGGGTGACCATGCTACGCGAAGTTCATGGCCGTACCCAATTACATGTACCTAAAGCTGAAGATGCTGGGTCCCCAGTGGGGTCATCACCATCGGCACCTCCTTCCAGCGTGCTTACGAGTGCGAGGTCGAATGCTGCGGACATGCATCCGCAGTCATCAGCATCCGAAGAGCTCGCCACCCTCAGGGAGGAGGTCATTGAAGGGACACCCGACGCAAAGAAGTCATCTGGATCATTCGAATTGGTAGAAGGCTCCAGGGAGGTCCTCTTGGATCCCCAGCAGCTCCGAGGGCAAAAAAGTCTGTATTGGGACCTATGCTCTCCTCCGAATAGGAAAGCGCGCTCATTCGACTTCCTCCACGCCAACAAGGACATCTTTGCAGTGGAAACCCTCGGAATATGCCGAGGCATCCTGAGGGAGGTCAGCTGAGCATACTCTCCAAATCCTCTCGGGCTCCAAGTCGGTGAAACAACGCCTACGCCGCTTCGACGAAGGAGAAACATAGGGCCATCGGCGAGGAGATAGACAAACTACTGGCCGCAGGATTCATTAAGGAAGTATACCACCCAGAGTGGTTAGCAAATCCTATTCTTGTCCAAAAAAAGAGCAGGGAAATGGAGAATGTGTGTCGATTACACCGGCCTCAACAAAGCGTGTCTAAAGGATCCGTTTCCTTTGCCACAAATAGACCAAATAGTCGATTCCACCTCAGGGTGCGAAACCCTCTGCTTCCTTGATGCATACTCCGGCTACCATCAAATTGCGATGAAAGAGTTTGACCAGCTCGCGACATCTTTTATCACGCCCTTCGGATCAGTTTTGCTACATTTCAATGCCATTCGGTCTGAAGAACGCTGGGGTAACGTACCAGCGTTGTATGCTTAATTGCTTCGGAGACCTCATCGGGCGAACCATTGAGGCCTATGTCGACGACATCGTAGTCAAATCCAAGCGAGCTGACCACCTTGTTGCACCGACCTTGAACTGAACCTTTGCAAAACTCCGAGCAAACGACATCAAACTCAATCCTGAAAATGTGTTTTCGGGGTCCCAAAGGGCATGCTGCTCGGCTTCATCAGTCTCCGAGTGTGGCATCGAAGCCAACCCGAAGAAAATATCAGCAAATGATGGACCCGAATTCCACATGAACATACCCGTTAGCGAGCTCATTGAGCGCGATACTCGAGCCTGTCGAGGCAAGTGTCGTTCACTTAGCCCCTCCGATTGCGAAAACCGAAGGATGGGGTAACACGCAAATAACGGCTGACCCCTATCAGACCCTTACAAGGCTCGGGGGCTCGAGCCAAACAATACAGGGACATAGGTTCGAAGGCCCCACCTTGTCGAGCCCATAGAGTCCCCAGTTGGGATTTCTATTGGAAGACAGGGCAGGGAATATTGCGATGACATCCATGAACTTCAGTCAACCCTGTCACCAAAACCATAGTTCCTATCTCCAGTAACCCCCGACCCCAGCAAATGCAGGGGGTCGGACCTTACTCGGGGGCTGTTAAGGTACGGCTACCTCCTTTCTTTCCTTCGGAACAATCTCCTCGCATTATAATCAGCGGCATAATTTCAGGGGAACATATTGGTAAGATCAGTAAAAAATCAAATCACAAAAAATCAAACAAAATGAAATTACGACTGCAAAATCACAAAAAGCGTCCAGACTCGAAAAATACCTGACACTTGTCCACATATTACATATAAGTTGTTCTCAAAATTGTTCGACTAATTACTCCCGCAGAGGGAGAACCATCTCTTTCAGATTGTCTGCCAGGTTCTTCGCAAGAGGAGCAACCATCTTCTCCATTTCCTCTAGCTCTTCATCCTCGTAGGTGGACAGAAAGCCTTCGCTCATCACCTTCAGGTTTATTTCCTTCTCGTAATGGGCATGGGCGATGGTGAAGGCCTGGGTAATCCTGGCATGAAAGGCACTCTCCTAAAGTTGGCCCACCTTGAGCCGTGATACCTACGACACGAGCCATCGAGCGGGCTGGTCTCCACCGGCTCCTGTCACATTCAGGGTGTTAAGGACCACCCCGACCGCAGCTTGTAGAAGATCAGTGCTCATCGCTCTCAACCTGAAGGGCCCTTCGCGTATAGGCAGCCTCTTTTTCTAGCTTGATGGAGACGTTCTCAGCACTCAACCTTCCTTTCACCGCATCACCAAGCTCCACCCAAAGAGAGCGGACCACCACGATGTCTTTGTCCACCTTCTGCTAGAGGGCCAGTGGCCCTACTCTTGGCCTCCCGTCGGAGTTCCCTGCTCCATCTCCAGCTCCTTCAGGACTTCGCCGGTCTTCTTGTTGACCGCGACATTCCTCTATAGTAGCTCGTCTCGCTCTTTCTGGAGCCTAGCAATCTCCTCCCCATCTAGCTTAGACCTTGCCGCCAGATCCTCGAACATCCCATGGGCCTCCTTCGCGTCCTGACGCGCCTAGGCCTCCCGCTCCTGGGCGGTAGCAAGCTAGGCGGCCATGTCTGCTCATAGCTGGGCCTCCTCGAAAAGGCGATCCCTCTCCGCCTTCTACTCATGGAGAAATTGGGACTTTTTCTGGCTACAAGCAACAAGAATCTGAAGAGGAAGAAGACTGGTATCAAAAAAGCAAAAACACAAAAACATGCGCAGAAAGAAGAAAGCCCAGCAAATACCTGAGTAGTAGGAATAACAATCTCACAGAGGGCTCCTCTGGCCTGGTCCAGGGCATTCAACATGGTTGAGATCCCGATGTCAAGACCCTCCCGCTCCATGCTCTCGGAATGATCCTCGAGCGAGAAAAGGGCCGACGTCGGGTCCTGAGCAGCCATCCACTGGAGCGGCGGCTCCCCCCGCGCGGGGGAGCGGTCTCCTCTCGACAAAGGGGCCGAGGGCGGCTCCCTCCTGACCCTATGCGGCGCCACTGCCGCACTCAAGGATCCTCTGACAGGATCTTCCTCCATCTAGGCCACTTCGAGCGCCACGGGCGGATCCACCTGGGCCCCCGGTGGCACGGATTGCACTATGTCCTCATGCGCTACCACGGTTGTACCCGGCTGGTCCAGGCTTGGCACAGTCACAACCGCCTCCACCGATAGTATACGGCCCTCGACCGGCTGTACCACGTCTGCCATTAAGGAAGCCGCCTGCTCGGTAACCTCCACGGGCGTGGGTGCCACCATAGACGCTATCGGGTCAGCCAACACGGCCCCGACATCGGCATCACTCCTGCCCGAAACAGGGGTGATGGCAGGCAACGCCATCTGTCCTGCTTGAATGGCGAGGCTCTTCTTGGGCGCCAGCCCTAGGGGGTGACCCATCCGCAAGAACCTGCACAAAGTTAGTAACCATTAAGTCAAAATAAAAATGGAAAAAGGATGAAAATAGAGGAATCAGTAGCTTACATTGACGTCCTCGGCCGGCGGAAGCGTTTTGGGGATGGATCCCCAGATCCCTACCCTGACTCATCTGGGTGGGACCGTTTCATGCCTGCCCCCTGCTCCGGAGCAGGGGGGTTCATCTCATCGGGCACGGCACCAGAGTCACCCCCCTCTATCGTCTCACGGGGCGCGACACCGGAGCCGCTCCTCTCCATCGTTTCATCGGGCATGGCACCGAAGCCGCCCCCTCCATCATCTCACAGGGTGCAGCACTAGAGCTGCTCCCCTCCATCATCACCTCAGGGATGGCAGCAGCAAGCCCCCCCCGTCCACCGGTCCTCGGCTGGCTCGTCGTGCGAAGCGGTGGACTCGCCGGCCTCCACTAACCTTATCGATCTACTTCCCTCCATGTGGAAAGGGAAGGGCCCCTACATGAATGGGTGGCCACTCGTCAGCGTGTCCTCGTCCTCCAGGACATCCCAATCCACGCCGATAGCTACCTCATCGTCGTCGTCATCATCATCGTCATTGTCGTCGTCCTCACTGCTCACGTCCTCTCCCCGATCCCGTGCCTCCTGCTTCAGTCATTTCGCCTTCTTCATCTCTTCCCTTGCTTTCTTGTCCTGCTCGGCCGCGAGTCGATTCACCGCCGCCATGACCTTGTCCTTCGGCAGTGGAACCGGGCTGTCCTTAAAGACTAGCACCCTCGGCTGGTCCCAACATCATAAAAGCAAGTGTTAAAAAAATGGAGATCCAGGAAAAAGAAAAGAGCACGGGAGAGGAGGGCTTACGAATTCAAAGAATCCAGGCTCCGGCTGCATTGGGGGGTGTCCGGGCACCGGATACACAATGTCGAGGACCCTGCCTGCAGAATCCTTCATCGGCTCTGTTGCCTCCTTGATGCGCTACGCCACTTCTGAATAAGGGAGCGCCTCAGTCAACAAGCACCGTCCCCTCGAACGATATCCCGGGCATCATCCGATACAGGGGAAGCACATGCGCCATCAGTGGTGCCACCCTCTGCGCATGGTAGGCACCTGATAATCCCCAGTCCCCTTTACACCCTGACCCTTCAGGGCTTGGAGGGCGGAGAGAAGGTTGGAGATGTGTTTCTTAGTCTTTGGACTAGACGCCCCAGCCCCATGACTTCGGAGCATCCACAATAAGGCGCCTAGTGTACTTTGGTAGGGTGGCACTCACATCATCCCTAACATAAAACCACTGCGAGTGCCATCCCTTATTGGATGTCGCCAGACGCATATATGGATAACCCTTCGACCAGGGTATGGCGCAGATGAATGCTGGCACACCCCATCGGCGCATTGACATCTTTACCCCCAATCTTTCCTCTTCGACAGACTAATGCTAAAGAAATACCGCCACAGATCAAAATGGGGATCGATCCCCAAGAAACCCTCGCACAGGGCCACAAATGCTGCCATGTGTTGAATCCCACTGGGAGTTAGATGCTACAGCTCTACCTCATAGTAATCCAGTAGCCCCCGAAGGAATCTATGTGCGGGTACCCCGAATCCTTGCTCATGAAAGATGGCAAAAGAGATGACATACCCTTCAGGCGGCACCGGCTCGCCCTCGTCGCCAGGTAGCAGCCACTCCTAGACGGCGGACTATGGGCGGAGAAGGCCACGGTGGACGAGGCCCTCCAGACACCGTGAGGTGATGTTAGATCTGCCCCACAACTCCATTAAAGCAATAGGGGAAGGGCAGGCGTGAGCTTGACGACGGCTGCAACACGAGCACAAACCGGACGATGGTGGTGACACAGGCATAGGAAGCTGGGGCGATTGGCGGTGGATGTTTCAGGACTCAAAGGCAGGGGAGCGAAATATGGAACCCTGGGGGTGAACCCTATGGTTTTATAGGGGGCGACGGACGCGAGAAGGGCAACCATCCACCTCAATCTCCGGGCCTGCCACGCGCACCACCGCATCACATCGCGGGACACGCGCTCGCAGTCCCTATCCTCTCACCCCAAAAATCTCGGTAGACGGTTCGCCTTCCCCAGATGAATCCGGACTCTCTACCCACCTGGGAAACGCAAGCCACGAAGGCCTTTTTTTCCACTCCTTGGCCCACCTAGGGCCTCGAAGCTCAGCGGTCGGCCCAACTGAGGAAGGGTCCATGAATGACCCTGAAATCAAGTGCGCAAGCACCTAGTCAGGTCAGCCCTGAAATAAGTTCCCCACGAATGGGATACCACGACCCTCTCAAAAAAATGACCAGTTGACGAAAAGATTAAGTCCTTCAGCCTTACCCACGAAGGGACCGATACAACCCCCCGGGCGACTCTACTCAAATCACCCTGAGGGCTCGGGGCTACACCCATCGGGTGCGCTCGTGCGCACCCTCTGGCAAAGAAACTCCGACGAAATCAAAAAAACACCCTCCAGGCAGTTCTACTCGAATCACCTAGAGGCTCGGGGGCTACTGTCGGGGACCTAATACTGGGGTACCCTAGAAGGTGGAACCAATAACCACTGAACGTTAAAAACTTCTGGACGCATAAGAGCATTGCTTCACCCCTTACTGGGGTAATAGGAGCTTGGTTCCACCTCGCTCGACGCCTTTGGGGTGGGCTTGGTCTCGCCCGAGGGCCAAGGATTAGTCTCTGTCTCGCCCGACGCCTCTGAGGTGGCTCTGCCTCGCCCGAGGGACTCAGGGCTAGTCTCCGTCTCGCTCGATGCCTTTAGGGCAGGCTTGGTCTCGCCCGAGGGCTGAGGGATAGTTTTCTGCCTCGCCCGACCCTAGAGGGGCAGGGTCAGTCTCGCCCAGGAGATAGGGATTGGTCTCCGCTTTGCTCGACGACAAGGATGATAGAGACAGGGCAAGACAAGATGTTCGGGTCAACCATGGCTCCAAGAACCATACCCTACGCCCTGGCAGGAAAAGTACTACCAGGGGAGGACGGGACGGGTGCTTTAGACCCTTCCGGGTGTAGCAGGGCCCGAAAGGTTGTACAGGTGCGTGCTCCTCACCCTGTAGAATTATAGGCGCCTGCCTTCGGACCTGGGACACTGAACCCAACAAAGACTCACAAGAACCAGAAGACGTGCGGAGCAAGGCTAGGAAAGGCTAATAAGTCAAAACCACTGTACTACAGCCCATACCCTAAGCAGGATAACATTCTGTAATCAACCTGACACACTACTAGGGACATCAACAGTGTTGTAGACACTTATCTTTCTTAGCACCCATCAGAATGAAGGACCAGGCCGGGTAGACATGAACCACAAGATTAGATAAAGCCCTCATCCTTGTAAAAGCCACCCCCTTGATCTATAAAAGGGGATGCGCCTATCCCATAGAGAGGGGACAGAAAATAAGACCGAACAAGAGAACTGCACTCATACACACAGTCAAGCGGCTACGAAGCTCTTGACCACCTTTCAACCCTTCCATCAGAGACTTGGGACCAGTCCCTCTCTCGATCATTTGTACCCCTTACTATAGACCGTTCACGGTACTAATAACACGAGCAGCAGCAAACTTGGACGTAGGGACATTCCGCCCAAACCAGTATAAATCTTGTGTCCTTTAGCGCACCATCCGAGCCTAACGCGCATTACTATAAATTTACTTGCCGGTGCTTGTACTGAAACACCGACAACTCCTAGAGTCACGAGTCCGAATAGATCGGCATTCTCAGAGAACCACTCTGCCAAGGTTGATCGGGACTCTAACCTACCTTGGGCTTTTGCCAATGGCTCTCTGCACATCCTTACTACCTCTAGAATGCGCGCCACTGCTCGCGTTCCCGGCCTGAGTCGAGCTACTAGGCTTCGCGGTTGGAATGAGTTATCTGGCCAGCTAAGTGTTAGGCTACGTTCAACATGACATGAGGACGTACAGCGTATCAGTCCTTAAACGACATAGATGGGGATAGATTCACACCCAAGACCTCCATGCCTTGTTGCTGCACTAACGTCATCCCGCCCGGTCTCTTTTCATTATTAACACATGGTTCTTTTCCACGATAGCAAATATAGCCAACCGTGATCCACCTCATTCCTAAAGCCCACAGGTGACAGGAAATCACCCGACTTCTACCGCACTAAGCATGGCTAAGCATTTAACCCATTCCTGAACTTAAATAGGATTCAAGTGTGATATCTGGACAAGGATAGATATATAATGCAAAAATTGGTTCCAACCAATTCCTACACTTAATGCATCATCAACAATAAAAGATACTCAAGATATTTGTAAAAACATGGGAGACTTAGAATGCTCTGGGGCTTGCCTGGAATCCCACACTAGGTTAGTGTTTGCTAGATGACACACGCTTGACGATCATCTCCCACTCAGGCATGTACTCTAGGGGTCCTTCTATCTTCGGGATAGGTCCACCATACACCGTCTTTGGGTTCGGCTCCAACATCACGTCCTTCATGTGGTTCATCTAGCGTACCTAGATGAGATGCAAGATGCAAGTGCATGAATGAAAGGACGGCAATACGAGATGCATCACATAATTTATTATAGAAAGATAGTGAGCATATCAAGCATGGTACACCAGATAACTTGAGTTAAGCTATTCCATTGAAAACATCTATCACAATTTAAGATCTCAGGTAACTTAATTTAACACCATGAAAGGCATGAGTTACACTTAGCAACACATGAGGCAATGCAAGGTGAAAGCAATCAACTTATAAAGCACAACACAGAATTTGGACAGCAGCACAGATAACACTTGTTTCACCCATAACTGGAGATCCAAACATCCAAAGAAGGTGATCCTAGACTTTCTGGAAAGATAATGAAATTTCCTACAACATTGTTATTATCACAAAAAGCTTATTCCAAAGCTAACTAGGTCAACCATGCCAATGTTTCAGATCTGCACCGAACTAGGACAGAAAAGTAGTAGTAGTTTCAAAATGGCATAACTAGAGTTACAGACATCAACAAGCATGAACCTTAGCTTTATAGAAAGCTTATTAAATTATCTAAAACATGTTTATTATCATCACAAGGTGATTCCACCATTAACAAGGTCAATCAAGCATAATTGAGCACCTTTGTCTAGACTTGGACAGATTCTGCCATGCAACTTCGCAAGCTTATAACTGGAGCTCTACAACACTAAAAGGGATGATCTTTAACAATTTGGAAAGCTCATGAAAGGCACTACACTTGTTCTATTATCTCTAAGACATGATTCAAAGCGTAGCTAAGTCAAACAAGACAATCATTCAGATCTCTACAGAGAGCATGCAAAATCTGACAATGAACTTACAAAATCTATAGCTCCTAAATTATCAGGCCTATGTCCATGAAATTTGAACACAAGTAAGATTATGAAATTATATACAACTTTGGTATTCACTACAACCACAACAAACATCATTTACACCACAAAATTGATTGCACAAGCAAAACTGCAATTGCAGCCCAACAGCAGTGGTACCGAAAACTGATAGGAACTTCAGAGAAGCATAACTGGAGTTCCAGACCTTCAACAAACATGAATCATAACTTTTTGAAAATATTAGGAAGTGACCTACAACTTTATTATTCTCATATTAAGATGATTCTACAGTTAGAAGGGTCAATTAATCCAATAATTGCATCTCTGTCCAAAACATAGACAGAAACTGACATATCACTTTAAACAGCTATAACTAGAGTTCTACATGTCCAATAAATGTGGTTCTAGACTTTTTGGAAAGATTAGAAAATTCTAAACAACTTTGTTATAAACACCTAAAGCTAATTCTACTATTAAGAAGGCCCCACAATAAAAACAATGAAACCCTCTCTGGGTTTGGGCAGAAACAGCCATAGAGATTTAAGCAAGTATAAATCAAAGATCTACTTAACCAAAAATCATGATATTTATCTTTTTGAAAAGCTTAATAAAAGTACTACAACTCATGTATTATCATAAAGTCATGATTCATAACTTAACTAAGCCAATTAATTCAATCATGTAGACCTATTCAGAATAGGGGCAAGGCAATACAGGTAATTTGTTATTTTTATAGAACTTAAACCATCAAGCCTAAAATACTGAAATTTTTACCAGACATAAAAAATAACCTTAGTAGGACTCCACACAAATTTCACAATTATTTGAGCACAACAACTGCAGTTATGAAAAAGACAAGGCACAACTAGTATTAAAACCTTAACTGCATAAATCTATTTTTACAACAAAATATGTAAACTAAAACCTGCCATATTATAGATCTACTGCATAGAAAATGTTGCAAGGATTCGAAAAAGTCCACATTTGTTATTTTACGAGTTTTCTACTAATTACTATGAATTTTCAAAGTTGATCATTCAAATCTTTAAAAACCAGAGAAAAGGAATTATAAATCTTGTATCGGGGTCCCTGCGGAAAATATAAATCAAACGTCAGTGAAGAGGTCCTTCAGGCACTATTTAAATGAGTCACTGGTTCGCACTTAGATCCTTCCCTTTTCTCGAATTGTTGTGCGAGGTCCCTGGCGTGGCTTTGGAACAAAGGACGCGTGGGAGCTCGTCGGAGGCGGTGCGTCGACGACGGTGGGGGTGGCTGGCGCAGCATGCGTGGGTCCGTGCAAACCTGGTGCATGACTTCAGCATGGCTCGTGGTGGCCCGCAGTGCCCCGGCCACGCATGGCCATCGATGGTGACAGACAGCTAGCGACGGCGGCCATGGCGCGGTCGGCTACAGCAAGCGGATTAAGAAGTAAATGAGGTGGAGGCAAACTAGGAGCTGCAAGGGCGCTCGATAGAGGAGGACATCAGTGGCAAAGGAGCTCCCTCGATGGCCATGCTCGAGCTCACAGCAGCATCCATGGCTACCGCATGGTGTCGGCTGGAGAGAGCAGGAGAGGGAAGGAGAAGTGAGAGGGAGAGAGAGTGGAGAGGAGGGTGACGACCCTTTACTTGAGCAGGCAAGGGCGAGCTAGTGGCCATGCAAGCAACGAAGGCGCCACACTGACCTGCAGAGCGCCAGTGAGCACTGTCGGCCACAGTCAGTGTTCTAAACTGAATGAATGGATTAAATACCACCTCAAAAATACAAGCTAAAACTCAAACTTCAGTCCCTTCAGTAACTCCGAATCCGTTTAGTTTTGGCATAAGAGGTAGTAGCCAATGTTGTAGAGTTACGCGAGATCTCTAACTTTGATTAAAGTGCCAAGTCTAATTCGGCCTGGTTGGAGAGATACAAGGCTCCGAAGCAGGGTACGCGAGATCTCCAACTTTGATTAAAGTGCCACACACTTCTTTTGGCCAAGGATGAGGCAAGATGTAGAGCAGTACATGGCTCGGTGTGCCACATGTCAAAAAGCTAAGTCACTGGTTGAACCCAAATGGTTTGTATATGCCTCTTCCTATTCCTTCTACTCCTTGGGCTGATATATCTATGGATTTTGTGTTGGGTTTGCTAAGGACTAAGAGGGGGAGGGATAGTATTTTTGTGGTGGTTGATCAGTTTTTCTAAGATGGCATATTTTATTTCTTGTCATAAGAGCGACGATGCTGTTCATATTGCTGACCTTTTCTTTCAAGAAATCGTTCGCTTGCATGGTATGCCTTCTACTATTGTTTCAAATCGCGATGCAAAATTCTTGAGTCATTTTTAGCGCACGTTGTGGAATAAATTGGGGACCAAGCTGTTGTTTTCTACAACATGTCATCCCCAAACTGATGGGCAAACTGAGGTTGTGAATCAAACATTGTCCACCATGTTGAGAGCCATTTTGAAGCGCAATTTGAAGATGTGGGAAGAGTGTTTGCCGCATAGTGGAGTTTGCATATAACAGGGCGGAACATTCCACCACCAAGGTAAGTCCTTTTCAGGTAGTGTATGGTTTTAACCCCCGTGCTCCTATTGATCTTTTGCCTTTACCTACCGCTGAGAGAATACATAGTGATGCTAGAGAGCGTGCTGATTTTGTTCGTAAGTTGCACAAAACAACTAAAGCAAATATTGAAAGAATGAATGAAAAGTATAGAGTTGCTGGTAGTAAAGGTAGAAAAAAGATTAAACTTGAACTAGGGTGATTTGGTTTGGTTACATTTGAGAAAAGATAGATTTCTTGAGCTGCGTAAGTCTAAATTAATGCCAAGAGCAGCTAGTCCTTATAAGATCATTGAGAAAATAAATGATAATGCCTACAAACTTGAATTGCCACCCGAGTTTGGGGTTAGTCCCACCTTTAACATTGCAGATTTGAAACCTTATTTGGGAGAAGAAGTTGAGCTTGAGTCGAGGACGACTCCAATTCAAGAGGGGGAGGATGATGAGGACATCACTTCTTCAGAGGTACCTACTGATTCTCCAACCGTCATGCATGGTCCAATGACCCGGGCTCGAAAGCGACAACTCAATTTAGAGGTGAGCTCGTTCTTAAGCGATACTTTTCATACTTTTGAGAATAGACTACTACCTAATGATGTTATCTTGCTTAGGAACATTGGAGAGGGTCATAAAGGACTTAGAGGAAGTGGTGGAGGTGATGATGACCAGCAAGGACGTCCAACACAAGCCGGAGGCCCAGTCCAACAAGAATTCGAGTCTGCCTTGGCCTCAGGACCAGTCTACCTTAAACTGGTCACCCAGGACGCATCCGGACTCCGTTTTCAATGATCCACATATGGATGGAAAGATAATTTGATAAGGAAGTCAATCCAAGTGGTTTGACATCAAAATCTATTCGGAATCGACAGGAATCGTCGAAACAAGTCAGCGTCCAGAATTTGCCAGGGTGCTGCGACACCGTCATTTGGTCCGTTGGACCATGTATCGAGTTTGGGCCCATTAGGGGCGCGTCCAGGGGTCTTGCATGACCCTAGAGTCTTCATAAACAGCCACCGCCCCTCCATTAGGGTTCGGATTTTGCTTAGATTATTCTGTCAAGAACAGTTTTCGCCGTTCATCGGTTTGTGAGACCCCAACTTCGTGAGATAATCATTCATCTGCAATTTGGTTGCGTTCTTTCTTGTTCTTGCTTGTGTTCTTCATTGCACAGGTAGGGATTAGCCTTCTTGGCGAGGTCAACCTGGTCCATGACTTGGTTGATAACCAGAGGAGCTATGGTGCTAAGATTGCAGGGTTTGATCTTTTGATCTAAAGCTGGATCGGTGTGTCATTCTCCGCCACAACGATAGTTATCATCACCTGACGAAAGATCGTGATCCCCGTCTCCATTAAGTGGTAATCAGAGCTAAGGTATACCATCAGGTTCACATTTATTTCCTAGTTTGAGTGTTTCGCATTGTCCGATAGTCCAGTGCCATACTCTTTATTCTGTCCTAGAACTTTCTGTGCCATAGCCTTTGCATATTTTAGTTTTAGAGTCCGTCGTGTTGAGTTTGTGTCCTGGTCAAGGTCTTATTGCTGGTTAGGTTGTGTTAGACTCTATTTCGTGTGTTTTCCCCCCATCGTTTCCATCAAATCTTTGCTGTTGTGACCAATTTTGCGCACATTGTTCCCGTTTTGTCATCTAATTCGGAGCCAATTCTTAAAACTAGTCTAGTTTTCGCATACGGACTCCGATTTCGACGTTCCATATATCAAAATCGATTAGAAAATTTTTTTGGATCCGTCCATCCCCATGTTGTTGGGGTTCAAAAATTTTAGATTGGTCAAAAAGTGGTCACAAGATCATCTTTTCGTGGTCACAAGGTTTTTGTCGTTTTTGAGCAAGTTTTCTGAAAATTTCATAGGCCATGTCTTTCACTTGTTTGAGCTCATATTTTCTATGGTTACTTCTTTTGTGCTCCTAAGTAAAGGAAAAATATCAAAAAAATAAAATAAAAAAGTCAAAATTCCCAAAAAAACAATGACAACCCCAAAAATAGAAAAAATAGAGGGGCAAAAGAGGAAGAATATCTAGAGGAGCATATAGAGAAGACCAAAGTGAGCTGTGTTAGCGTATGCTATCTGGTTCCTTGTTTGTGTTGCTATTTCCATCCACCATACTTGTTTTTCATACACCTATCACCTTGCTATCCACCATACATTTTAGACAGCAATGAGAACAAGTACTTTGGACTATAATTCAACATTACTTTCTATTACTGATTTATGTGCTAGATATACATATTACTCTTTGTGTGCCTTCCAAGCTCCACAAACTCTTTAGATCAGTATAGATAAAGGGCCTTGCAATCTCGGTACCACTGCCTCATAGGTATCACAAACCAGCCGCTGGTTATACCGCCCACTGCTTGTGTTGGTAAGAACTTTGTAAGAGCTTGGTAAGACGCTTACACTTGCTGTGAAAAGTGACACCACTACAACCACGTAGTCATTTGGTAGGGATAACTTTCACCATTTGTTCCTGTTTTTGTGTTTTCAATGGCAGGAGGTGAATAGACTGGAGATAACAATCCTAAGGGTTTCAACGAGTATGTCAGTCAAGAGCAACTACAAACTATTATAGAGGATGCACAAAAAAGGATGAATGAGGCTGTCAGGAAGGCCGTCACTGATGCACTCATTGAACTCAACATTGGCAATAGCATGGAGAGATTGGACAAGCGAATTTCCATGCTAACCGACAAGGTTACTGAGTTGGAAACCTTTGTGGTGGGCAACAACGACGTCTTCGGTAGCAACACCGATGGTCAAGACATAGTGTATGATGCCAATGGGAACATAGGTCGAGCAACTTTCCGACAAGAGAGATTACGACAACGTCTTCGCCGCAACATGACAGGTATGGGTGGTGTCCACCACCACCACCATCAAGGTAATAATCACCGTGTGCCCGATGATCTTTATGCTAAAATTAAGTTCATAATACCATCTTTTTGGGTCATTATGATGCTGAGGGCTATCTTGATTAGGAGATGACGGTAGAACAAAAGTTTAGTGTCTGCCTTGTACCTGAGCAGCATAGAGTTAGACAAGCTACTAGTGAGTTTAAGGATTTTGCCATTATTTGGTGGAATGGGCTAGCTACACAGAATGCTTTACCTGGTACATGGGAAGAACTTAAGGTAGCTATGTGTGATCGTTTTGTTCCTCCTTCTTATCATAGAGACTTGTGTAAGAAATTGATGCATTTAGAACAAGGAGATAAATCTGTATAGGATTACCTATGGTGAGCTCCAAAAGGGATTGATGCACTTGTAGTGTTGTGGAGGAAAACGAAGATGTCATTTGTCATTTTTATTTGGGTTTGAGGCATGAGATTCAGGACATTGTTGATTATAAAGAATTTAACACTAGTCAACCTAGTTGTTTCAGTTTGCTATGCTTGCAGAAAAGGAATTGCAGGGGCAGTGAACAGCAGGGCAAGAGCAAGGTCAGCACCAGCACATACACGCCATGCTCAGCAAAATCTTCGGGGCTGACCAAGCCAACCACTTTTCGGGTGCCTCCACCAGCGAGCAAGCGAACCAGCAACCTCTGGAGTTTCCGCTACACCTAAGGCACCTCCCTGCAAGACCTTCAGATTCAGGTAAAAATTCTTTGTAGGTGCCTACCAAGAGTTCCTCATCCATTGCATCAACGGGACGCACTTTGGGTATTCAGTGCCACCTGCTGCCATGGCATTGGCCATGTGCAGAAGGACTGCCCAAGTCAGCGGGCATATATTGCTACAGAAGATGGTTACATCAGCACCTCTGACATTGAGGATGAAGAAGACCAAGATGCAGATAAGGACGATGGCGAAGTCCTTGGTGACGAGGCCACGACGTCCTATAGGAACATCATTGTACAGTGAGTGCTCAGCTCACAAGTCTAGCAACCTAAGAAGCTACAACGCCATAACTTGTTCTAGATTTTCTTCATCATCAGCGACCATCGAGCACGTGTCATTATTGATGGAGGTAGCTGCAACAATTTGGTGAGTTCAGATTTGGTCAAGAAGCTTGGCTTGACCACACGCCCACACCCACGTCCATACCATATTTAGTGGCTAAATGATTCTGGTAAAGAAAAAGTAACACAAACTTGTAGAGTTTCATTTTCCATTGGTTCTTATGCTGATTCTGTTGATTATGATGTGGTACCTATGCAAGCTTGTTCACTCTTATTGGTTCATCCTTGGGAACATGATAATGATGCTACACACCATGGTAGAAGTAATAAATACACTTTTGTGCACAAAGGAAATAAAATTACTTTGGTACCTTTGACCCCTGCTCAAATTGTACAAGCTGATAGAGAACGTGCTGCTAGTTTGAATGATGTTCAATCTAAAAATCAGCAAGTTGCTAATTCTATTTTCCCACCTAAAAAGGATAAGTCTATATCTATTTCTAAGGCTAAGGGGATTAAATTGAAGGGTGGTGTTATGCTTGCAACAAAATGTGACTTTGTTGAAATTTCTGATGATGATATTTGCTATGCTTTGGTATGCAAACGAGCTATGTTTTTGCTTGATGATATTGTTAGCTCGGTACCTCCTGCTATCACTAACCTTTTGTAGGAGTATGAGGACATTTTTCTAGCTGAGATACCCCCAGGGCTGCCACCTATGAGAGGGATAGAGCATCAAATCGATTTGATTCCGAGAGCAACCTTGCCCTAACCGTGCTGCCTATCAAACCAATCCCTAGGAGACTAAGGAAATTCAGTGGCAAGTCCAAGACCTATTGGACCACGGGTATGTACATGAAATCCTTAGTCCTTGTGCCGTTCTTGTACTTTTGGTTCCTAAGAAAGATGGAACTTGGCATATGTGTGTTGATTGTAGAGCCATCAATAATATTACTATTCGGTATTATCATCCTATTCCTAGGCTAGACGACATGCTAGATGAGTTGTGTGGTTCTATAATTTTCACTAAGATTGACTTGCGAAGTGCTACCACCAAAATAGAATGCAACTTGGAGATGAATGGAAAACTGCATTTAAAACCAAATTCGGGTTGTATGAGTGGTTAGTAATGCCTTTTGGTTTGACAAATGCACCTAGCACTTTCATGCGCTTAATGAATGAGGTTTTAAGAGCTTTTATTAGACATTTTGTGGTAGTTTACTTTGATGATATATTGATTTACAACAAGTCTTTTGATAAACATATGGATCACGTACGTGTTGTTTTTAATGCTTTACGTGATGCACGTCTATTTGGTAACCTTGAGAAGTGCATCTTTTGCACAGGATCGAGTTTCTTTTCTTGGCTATGTTGTAACTCCACTAGGGAATTGAGGTGGACTGAGATGAAAATTGAAGCCATAAAGAGCTGGCCAGGTTCCCCAAACCATCACATAGGTGAGAAGTTTTCTTGGTCTTGCAGGATTCTACCGCCTGCTTCAGTCAAAGATTTCAGTACCATTGCTGCCCCATTGCATGAGTTGACAAAGAAAGGGGTGGTGTTTCATTAGGGAGAGGTACAAGAGGAGTCCTTTGACACTTTGAAGGACAAGCTCACACACGCACCATTGCTGCAACTTCCAAATTTTGGTAAGACTTTTGAGCTAGAATGTGATGCGAGTGGAGTTGGCATTGGTAGTGTTTTGATGCAAGATGGTAAACCTGTTGCTTATTTTAGTGAAAAATTGCATGGTCCTATTCTTAATTATTCACATATGATAAAGAATTGTATGCACTTGTTCATTCTTTAGAGACGTGGCATCATTATTTGTGGCCTAAAGAATTTGTTATTCATTTTGATCATGAATTGCTTATGTATCTTCGCTCTCAAAATAATCTGAATTGTAGGCATGCTAAATGGGTTGAATTTATTGAATCTTTTCCTTATATTATCAAACACAAGAAATGGAAGGATAATGTGATTGTTGATGCTTTGTCTAGAAGATATACATTGTTGTCCCAACTTGATTGCCGAATTTTTGGTCTTCAATCCATTAAAGAACAATATGCGCTTGATCCTGATTTCAAGGATGTGTTGCTTAATTGTAGAGAGGGACACACATGGAATAAGTTTATGATCAGCGATGGGTTTTTGTTTAGAGCTAACCGCCTATGCATTCTAGTTGGTTCCATTTGTCTTTTGTTATTGTAGGAGGCACATGGAGGCAGATTGATGGGACATTTTGGTGCCAAGAAGACAGAGGAGGTGCTGTCCACACACTTCTTTTGGCCAAGGATGAGGCAAGATGTAGAGCGGTACATGGCTCGGTGTGCCACATGTCAAAAAGCTAAGTTACGGTTGAACCCACATGGTTTGTATATGCCTCTTCCTGTTCCTTCTACTCCTTGGGCTGATATATCTATGGATTTTGTGTTGGGTTTGTCAAGGACTAAGAGGGGGAGGGATAGTATTTTTGTGGTGGTTGATCATTTTTCTAAGATGGCACATTTTATTTCTTGTCATAAGAGCGACGATGATGTTCATATTGCTGACATTTTCTTTCAAGAAATTGTTCGCTTGCATGGTATGCCTTCTACTATTGTTTCAAATCACTGATGCAAAATTCTTGAATCATTTTTGGTGCATGTTGTGGAATAAATTAGGGACCAAGCTGTTGTTTTCTACAACATGTCATCCCCAAACTGATGAGCAAACTGAGGTTGTGAATCAAACATTGTGCACCATGTTGAGAGCCAGTTTGAAGCGCAATTTGAAGATGTGGGAAGAGTGTTTGCTGCATGTGGAGTTTGCATATAACAGGGTGGAACATTCCACCACCAAGGTATGTCCTTTTCATGTAGTGTATGGTTTTAACCCCCATGCTCCTATTGACCTTTTGCCTTTACCTACCACTGAGAGAATACATAGTGATGCTAGAGAGCGTGCTGATTTTATTCATAAGTTGCACTGAAACAACTAAAGCAAATATTGAAAGAATGAATGAAAAGTATAGAATTGCTGGTAGTAAAGGTAGAAAAAAGATTAAACTTGAACCGGGTGATTTGGTTTGGTTACATTTGAGAAAAGATAGATTTCTTGAGCTGCGTAAGTCTAAATTAATGCGAAGAGCAGCTGGTCCTTATAAGATCATTGAGAAAATAAATGATAATGCCTACAAACTTGAATTGCCACCCTGAGTTTGGGGTTAGTCCCACCTTTAACATTGCAGATTTGAAACCTTATTTGGGAGAAGAAGATGAGCTTGAGTCGAAGACGACTCCAATTCAAGAGGGGGAGGATGATGAGGACATCACTTCTTCAGAGGTACCTGCTAATCCTCCAACCGTCATGCATGGTCCAATGACTCAGGCTCGAAAGCGACAACTCAATTTAGAGGTGAGCTCATTCTTAAGCGATACTTTTCATAATTTTGAGAATAGACTACTACCTAATGATGTTATCTTGCTTTGGAACATTGAAGAGGGTCATGAAGGACTTATAGAAAGTGGTGGAGGTGATGATGACCAGCAAGGACGTCCAACACAAGCCGGAGGCCCAGTCCAACAAGAATTTGAGTCTGCCTCGGCCTCCAGGACTAGTCTACCTTAAACTGGTCATCCTAGGACGCATCTGGACTCCGTTTTCAACGATCCACATATGGATGGAAAGATAATTTGATAAGGAAGCCAATCGAAGTGGTTTGACATCAAAATCTGTTCGGAATCGACGGTAATCATCGAAACAAATCAGCATCCAAAATCTGCCAGGGTGCTGCGACACCGTCGTTTGGTCCTGTTGGACCATGTATCGAGTTTGGGCCCATTAGGGGCACAGTCCAGGGGTCTTGCATGACCCTAGAGTCTTCATAAATAGCCTGCCGCCCCTCCATTAGGGTTCGGGTTTTGCTTAGATTATTCTGTCAAGAACAGTTTCGCCGTTCATCGGTTTATGAGACCCCAACTTCGTGAGATAATCATTCATCTATAATTTGGTTGCGTTCTTTCTTGTTCTTGCTTGTGTTCTTCGTTGCGTAGGCAGGGATTAGCCTTCTTGGTGAGGTCAACCTGGTCCATGACTTGGTTGATAACTAGAGGAGCTGTGGTGCTAAGATTGCAGGGTTCGATCTTTCGATCTGAAGCCGGATCGATGTGTCATTCTCCAGCCACAATGATAGTTACCATCACCTGATGGAAGATAGGGATCCCTGTCTCCATTACTTGCCAAGCTTGCAAAAAGTAGTATAAGGAATAAGATTAACAGAAGCACCTCCATCCACCAACATTTTGCTCATCAGCTTCCCATCAATGAAACATTTTACATATAAAGCTTTTAAGTGTCGATGCTTGACTGGCTTATCAAATATAGCTTGCTGTATCACTATCAACTTGGCAACTATCTCCTCATATTTGATTCATCAAAATCTAAATAGACTTCTTGATCTACTAGGAGCTCTGAATTCTGACGGCAATAGAAAACCCATTTGAATATTAGCCGATGGTTGACCCCTATCGGCTATTTGTTTAGCACGCCACACTTGAGGTCTACAAGATACCTGAGACTATTCTAGCTCTCTGTTCCTTAGGTGTTGCACCCTTCTTTTCTAGCTTCTTGTCAAACCTCTTGGACACCATTGCCCTTCCTGCCAAACATAGTCCTCCTCATTATCTTCTTCTTCATAATTAGCCCATTTTGATCAACAACTCGCTTCCTGAGCCGATCATGAACACTTCTATTTTTTATGCGATGATCCATATTATTATGATGATACTCATCTCGAGCATGGATAGACCGGCGGTTGGCTTGAGATTGCCTAAACTCCCAATATTGCTCACTGCACTCTGGGCAATTATTTCTAGTAAGCAATTTCAAACCTTCATTCCAACAATGTCATAAGAAAGGACAATTCCAATGTAATTCAACTTGTTTTCTTTCATACCTCTCCTCTTCTTGTTGACGCTGGTATTCTTTTTCTTCTAACCAACGCTGATAATCATTTTCCTTCTATCGTTGCCATTTATTCAACAAAATTCGAGATGTGACACGCGGCCTTATCGCCCTATCTCTTGGTGTCTCTCCCTGCTTATATCGGCTCTTCTGTTGGTCACGACGTCTTTTGATCTCTCTATATTTATCAGCCAATATTTGCATCTTTGGATCGATAGTTCTAGTTTCTTTTGCCTTGGTTGATGTTAGGACTTTAGTCTTTCCTTTGAGCAACTTAACATCGACCATATTCTGATCTCTTAGGAAAGGATTATCATCAACTTTCATCTTCTGAGGTGTATCAAATTTAAGCTTCCCTTGCTGAATAGCCCTCTGTATATGCTGCTAGAAAATTCTACACTTGTTAGTAGAATGAGAAGTAGCATTATGAAATTTGTAGAACTTCTTATTCTTCAACTAATCATATGGTAACATAACATAATTGGTGGGCAACTTGATCTGTCGCCTCTCAAGCAAGAAATCGAAGAGCTTGTCTGATTTTGTGATGCTAAAATCATAGCTCTCTTCAACCCTTTCCCTAAGGATTCAGCACCGTCACTGTCTTCTTACCCCAATTCCATTCGACCATAGCAATCTCTCTTCTTCATCGTCCTCATTGCTATCATCAATTGAATATGGATTGTAGGCTTCGGCAATTGTGGCACTTTTCTGGAATCAGGTATCTCTACGCATATTCTGGAATTGGCTATTGAGTGCTGCCACTCGTTGAGCCAACTAACCTAAATTGTCAAACTCTTGCACAAGCAGCTTCTCCCTCCACGTTGGCAACATTTCTTGAATGGCCAAAGCAGCTAGCTGATCATCAGTCAGATTCAATGAAAAGCACAAATTCTTGGTTTCTTGGAACCTCTGAAGAAACTCGGCACCCGATTCATTAGTTCTTTGCCTTATGGTCGTGAAATCTATGATTTTCTTTTCTCCTATCCTAGTATAGAAATATGTATAAAACTTCTTCTCTAGGTCAGTCCAATTGGCAATAGAATTAACTAGCAACGACGAAAACCAAGTGAAGACTGGTCCTAATAGGGACAAGGAGAAGAAACAAACTCAATGAGCCTTTTCAATGGATGCTTCACCCAACTGCGTAAGATACCGACTGGCATGTTCTATTGTACTTGTGCTATCTTGACCAGTGAACTTAGCAAATTCCGAGAGTCTATAATTTGTGGGAAGAGTGACCAAATCATACCACTCTAGATATGGACGTTTGTACGAAAAGGTCTGCCCTTTTGGTTTCAAACCAAACTGATTCTTTATCATCTCGGACACTCTGAGCAACAATTCATCAGCATTTGAATTTGGATTTCTTTGCAATTGCTGACCCATCTATGGATTAAAATTCTAGGTACCTTGATACCCTAGATTTGGAATCATGTGAAGGGTATTGTAATCTGTGCCATAATGATATCCTTGTGGAATTCCAATCTATTGAGTCCTTTGCTAATTTGCTGCTTGGAGTCTTTGATTGTAAACTGTTGGGATCAGTATCTCTACGAATCCTTTGAACTAATAGCGCTATTTTTTTGCTGACAACGATATTTGGCTTGTTGTGCTAAAATTAACCATTTGATTCTTAACTTGCCCCATCGACTATTGCACATGCTACACTAACGATCTAGGATTATATTGCATTTGATTAGTAGTGGTACCCTAAACTTGCTCAGATGAGCTATGAACTGCCTGGATATCATCATTACCAGCTAGTGCTGCTTCTTGATGGCTAGTACCAACTTGATTTGTCCCCTAAGTCAACCGGTGTGGAATGTTGTAGTAAGCCAGTCTAACTTGATCAATTGGACATCCATGAAACACCTCTTTCATGGTATTGTGGAATGTGTTCAAGAAAGCTATATTATGGTTCAACATGGCATCATGAATAGATTTGTTTATAGCATCTACAAAGAAATGCTTATCATCAACTTTGTCTATATCTGACTGCCCATGCATCAAAACTCATGGTAGTGGATATTTCTGAACAACTTTATTGTCACATGTCTTAGTGTAGGACAACAAACACTTATTTTAAAATTCTTCTATAGCTTTATTGATGATATCTTTATCCTCATCAGGTAGGTCTTCATAAGGCACCATAAGAATGTCCCTATTGTTGTGAGTTGCCATGACTGATTGTGGGGTCCCATCAGGGCGTGCTAGAGCGTGTGTCAGCATGAAAAAGTGGTAGCCAGCGCCGGGTGGACGCGTAGCAAGCCAGAACGATCTAGAGATCTGCTTGGCTACAACGTAGGACCAGTCGACCCTAGCGAATTCCCAAGGGCGTGCTAGTCAATTTGACTTGCAATTGACAAGGAGAGAAAGTTTATCAGTAATTTAGGGTGGAACATGCCAATTTTGGCCAGATAGTTCCAAGTGTGCCACTTCGGGAGCAGCCAGACTGGGAAAATCAACTAAATAGCCAATACGAGAAGAAATCGACTATTAAGGATTGTGATATTCGCGGGTCACGATTGATTTATGATAACAAGTACAATGCACCTAGATATAAGTAACATCATCAGCTAGGTGGATATAACTAGTGTAAAGCGTTGAGTCGATAAGTTTAAGGAGAAAAGATATAACATGCTAACAAATCGACTATCTAGTACAAATGAATCTACAAATGATCTAAATCTAATCTATTACCATCAATAGTGAGGTTCGACCGGATCGATACAGCTATGATAATGATAACAAACTAAAGCCAAAAAATCTATAAAACCATCTATATGTTGACATGTTCATAAAAAACATGCTATATATGTGAAAGCACAAGCGAATCAGCTAAAATAGTCAATTGGGTAGAAATCAGGATTACACCATGTGAACAATCGACTATTTAATATGAACAGATCTGTAAACTCATCATATCTGACCTGTTATCCTTAATAGTGGGGTTCAACCTGGATCGATGGCAGCCAGTGATAAAGATAATAGATCAAACCTTTAAAATAAATAGATCTATTCATATTTAACATAATCATGAAGACATACTATAAGAGTTAAAGTATGGGCAATTAGCTATTTAGCTGATGCAGGCATATCAAATAGCCAAGGTCACTGCCTGGTTGAAAGCAAATCTACCAACTAGCATACTCCAATCTAAAGTGCTAACAGTGGGGATCGACCGGATCGTTATAGCCATAATAGCGAGCTATAGACTAGATTCAACTAGCTAGTAAACCTTCTCAAGATCAGACATGCCTTAACCGCAGTACTATGCATGATCAAGATTAAAGTAGAATAGCCGATAAAACATAATCCATCGTTTAAAGTAAGAATCATCGCAAGTGTGACAAGATAAACGATGGACTAAAAGGATGTGAGGCCGATCTAGATTGATCTCGATTAGGCAAGTTGTTATTGCTAAAATCTAATGACAACAAGAACATCAGCAAGATCGGTAACTTAATGAATCCACCCAAAGGATGCCACCTCTTAGGTAGAGCCGATAACTTGACCTTAATCTAATTCGAGCAGTGGAGGTCGAACTTAACCGATGCAACCGTACTTGAACTAGATAAGGATCGATAACTAACTTATACTAGAGCTCGTAAGAGGTCGGCCGAACTAATGCTAGCCTTACAAACAAAGGTATAAGCCATGACAGTACTTACAGGCAAGCCGGAGGTCAACCGAATTGATGCAGACCTGCTTGTTGAAGAACTCATCGAGATCTATAGTACTCCTACTCCTAAGAGTTGACGTGAAGCCGAGAAAAGTAATTGGTATTGATTGATTGTATATTTTTACAATAGCCGAGGTCCAATATTTATACCTGGAACCTAAGCATGAATCCTACTCAAATACGACTCATTACAATCTTTGGAATAAAAGAAAACATTCCTAACTTAAGATAACTTGGACCCTAATCTTTCTTTTTTGTAGAGTCCGACATATTTTTCCCGATGCCAACAGTAGCTCATTGACGTTATCTACTAATGTCATCCAAAGAGAGCCGATCCCAGTACCACATCTGAATTAGCTGATATCGAATCCTTATTTAATCGATTCCTTGATGACACAATCTTGGAAGCTCTGAAGTTCCCATGTTCTTCTTCCCAAATTTTGGTGTAAATAGGTGGACAACATCACTTGAGACCATTCTACTAGGGGTTTGGCCCCATGCCACTGCAACAAGAAGTGCTAGGCTCAACCCTCCATCCCCCAACACGATCATGGAGGACTGAGGATGACTCCTCTTCGGAGTAGGACTACGAGGAGGACAGCGACAATGACAACAAGGGCAGCGACATCGATCAGTATGTGTATTTAATTAGTACAAGTAGTAGTAGGTCTAGTACTAACTAGTAGTAGTACAATGGCGGCTGTGTTGTAGTGCACTTTTGGTCTATTTCGAATGGCCTCATGTACCTAGATAAATATTAGGAATTAGGAATCAATATAATGATAGTTTTAACTATTTTTGAATGCTTTTCATGTATTTTGGAATGTGCTTTTGATGATGGTGCACAGGTAATGGCTTTCTTTGAACAGTGAATTAGCATTGCGATGAAATGAACAAACTGATATAAACACTGAATAAACAAGCGCACTACCAATTATAGATTGAGATGCATCAGCATTATTGACATCCAAATACATACCATAATTAACTAAATTCAAACCATAGCCTAACTCATCTTGTTGCCCCTTCTGCTTTTGCATCATTTTTTGCATGTTCGGCCTATGGCAAAATGAGGGGGGCAGACTATCCTTTGGTTGTTGATTTTGCACTGTCCAAGATAAAAATACATGTCCAGACTATGCTTTGGTGGCATAAAAGATTAGGCACCTATTCCTAGGTCTTGATTGGTTTTGTAGAGCTCGGCTTGGCTACATGCATAATAAGAGGAGAGTAGTGCTACTAGAAAGATAACATAACATCAAACTAGACTTCATATATATATGTGGAGTACAACAACGATACGAGTTCAGACTACATAACCATACCTTCATCGACCATAATAAGAGGAGAAACATGTCACACTACTCAAAGTCATCCAACTATTACATAAACATACTAGTTAATGGGAATGGGGATCCTGAATCTTCCTGTCAGGTGGTTGTAACTATCGTTGTGGCGGAGAATTACACACCGATCCGGCTTCAGATCGAAAGATCGAACCCTGCAATCTTAGCACCACGACTCCTCTAGTTATCAACCGAGTCTCGAACCAGGTTAACCTCGCCAAGAAGGCTAATCCCTACTAGTGCAACGAAGAACACAAGCAAGAACAAGAAAGAACACAACCAAATTGCAGATGAATGATTAATCTCTCAAAGTTGGGGTCTCATAAACCTGATGAATGGACGAAACTGTTCTTGACAGAATAATCTAAGCAAAACCCAAAACCTAATGACGGTGGCTGGCGTATGATTATAAAGGTCTTAGGGTCGTCGCCTACCCTAGATGCGCCCCCTAATGGGCCCAAACACGATACACGGTCCAACGGACCAAAAGACGGTGTCGCAGCACCCTGACAGATTTTGGACGCTGATTTGTTTTGACAATTTCTGTTTATTCCAAAGAGCTTTTGACATGAGACCACTTGGATTGGCTTCCTTATCAAATTAGCTTTCCATCCATATGTAGATCGTCAAAAATAGAGTCCAAATGCATCTTGGGTGACCTAGTTTAAGGCTAGACTGGTCCTGGAGGCTGAGGCAGACTCGAAATCATGTTGGATCGGGCCTCCGGTTCCTGTTGGACGTCCTTGCTGATCATCTTCACCTCCACCATGTCCTCTAAGTACTTCATGACCCTCTCCAATGTTCCTAAGCAAGATAACATCATTAGGTAGTAGTCTATTCTCAAAAGTATAAAAAGGATAGCTTAAGAACGAGGTCACCTCTAAATTGAGTTGGCGCATTCGAGCCTGGGTCATTGGACCTTGCATGACGGTTGGAGGATCAGTGGGTACATCCAAAGGAGTGATGTCCTCATCACTAGTTCTAACTACAGATGATTAACATGACTTCATAGTTGTAATGAGCACCAGGTAGCGTATTCATCCTAACTACAAATGTTTACATGACTTGATCCTAGTAATTCATTTAATGAGCTATGCCATCCCACAACTCTAAGCAACATGGGTACTAATAGGCATGATTAAAATCCAATGCCTACAAGGTAAACCTGCCTGGGTTGAAACTAGCAAACCTCTCCACCACGTTGAACTAGAGGATCACTTCACCGGGTCCCGCCATGGTGCACCTGGAGCAGATCTAGCGAAGGCGAGCTAGACCACGATGGGGCCACCACTATAGAGCCCTCGGACATGTCCTTGGTGGATGGCGAGTGGGACCGTGATGTTTTAGGAGACCCGCTCCCACCATAGGGCACCGAGAGCAGATCTGTAGATGGCAAGCTCGACCATGACAGGGCCACCGATGATGGTGAGGTGGACCACACCGAGAGCGGTGGTCGTGAGTGAACCACCAGTGCCGGTGGTGTCAATGTCGTCGTTGTGGGCAATGGGGAGACGAATGTCAGCCAAGGAGATGGTGTGCGGGACCACGATGGGGCCTACAATGATGGTGAGGTGGACCACATCGGGAGCAATGGTAGAGAGGGAACCAACGATCCTAGAGGCATCAATAGTGTCATCGTGGGCGACGGAGAGACAAATGGTAGCCTAGGAGACAGCGTGCGGGAGTGCTATGGGTACCAGCAGTCAAGAAGGGTATGAGCAGGCATCGAAGTGGGGTGCGCCAGTGCATTGGAGCAAGCATGGACTAAGCCTAGCCATGGTTCCTCGAGGAGGACCTAGAGCGCTTCATGGGGACAGCCTTCATGGGAACCAATGGAGAGATGGAGGTGGGGACTTTGCGAGGTAGTGTGAGGTGAAGGCTTTCGCGTAATGCAAGGGGGGAGTGAAACAATGGGAGTGAGGTGACCATAAAAAACAATGGGAGTGAGGCCAGGCTTTGTACACATAGGGACGCTAGGGCTAGAACAGGCTTCTGACGCAAGCACACCACATTCAGCATTACTAGTATCCGAGTAGTCAATATTTTAGATGGTTAGACCTTTGTCATCCAATGAAGTACAGTGCAGTCCAATCCAAGGAGTCATATGCTTGCAACAGCGAAGGGGTAGCTACTAGCTAGAGATGGCTACATGGTTTCATAGGTTCTAATCATTTGCACTCCCTTGGTAGTGTTTGAAGCTACCGCTTCAAGAATCCAACTACTCCTACCTTACTACTTCATGCATGCTGCCACAGACGGTGCAACTCCTATTTGTAGCACAACCGATTAGGCAAAAGTTTTACTCATAGCTGAGTAGAAGAGTTACATGTCTGGCTATTCAAATTTACGCTGCTCAGACTATCAGGCGAACATATGGTTTACAAGAAATAGGTAAATGTGATTTCATCTAATATCATAGAGGGACATGGTCAGGGGAAAAGTTATGATCGTTTGTTGTAGAGTAAACATTTGTGGTATGGTAACTAGTTGCCATCTGTAAGCATGATTTTGGTTAGAATAGATGTCAATCGAGATCCTCAAACCCTAGCATGGAATGCAATAATAATTTCATACAAATAGTATGGTTTGATATGAAGCACATTACCTATACTCAGATCCTCAAACCAGCATTGAATGTGGTTAGGAAAATGCAAACGGGTGAGGGGGGAGCTAGAAGGTAGGCGATTGATGCAAATGCTATCGAATGAGGGAAGGGGGGACACTCCTTTTATATACTAGACCTTGAACGGCTGATGAGAGTGAAGCAAATGTGGTAGGAAAGCTAGAGACAAGAAGTAAATCTAGAGAAAGAGCTTTTGACCACCATGACACGCTTGACACCTGAATGCCTAGTACTGGTTGTGATATGTCTTTTCTATACTTATTTCATTCCAATCCAAGCAGTCACGACAGTTGAGGGGTAGACTGATTGCTACTCCATATGACACTTTATTCTGTCCTACGAGATCAAATACTCAGTGGGCATAGTAAAAGTCAACAGCCATGGCTCCTCTGTTCTACATTAAATCAAGACGAGACTTGTTCAAATGAACTCCTTGCTGCATGGTTCTTTCAAGGTTAACAAAATTTATCAAAGACACGAGTTGGCTTCAACAGTGATCAAAGGCACTTATGAATGTTTAGCATATTATAGATCAGATCAAAGACAACTAGAGAGAAATCTGTAGCGAAAAACAACCAACAGAGGCTAGAAACTAGCTACAAAATGACCAAAGGACCTGAGCTACACCACACTCAATAGAGTTTAACCCACCTAATACAAAGTTCAGCAAAAGTTAACACTAACATGCAAATAAGAGTTCACATATTTACAAGGGCGTCCCATAGATCAAACATATTCATGACTACTAATACTACTAATATGTCCCATAGATCAAGGGTCGAGGTTGGCATGCAGGATCAGCTCCATGTCCACCTTTGGTAAGATAGAGTTGGTGGCCGGCTTGAAACTCTTGATTAGATCGGTGATGTCACCGACCATCGAACCCAGTGGAAAACCTTGCTTTGCCACCCGGACAGTTCACCGCTGCGCCAATTTGAAGCTGAGCAGCAACCAGTGCCTTGGTAGCCCCCTGACGATCGGCTTCGGTCACCATGGCTCGAAGGCAGACCAGCAGAGCTCGGAGGCACTCCTCTACGGTGATTGGATTGTCCATTGTTTCCATGGGGAACGCCGCATCATAGGCGGTTTATGTACATAGTTGTAGGGTCTAGACCCATGTCCTTAGTTCCACAACCAGGGATGGCGCCATCATGCGGCGATGGGACAACTCTTCGGCAACACCAGGTGGAAGCCCCATGACCTGGGGATGACACCGTCATGGAGAAAGCGCTGCATAATGCAAGTCAAGTTCAAGCCCATATAGGATAAGGGGGAGAACGATTAGATTGAGAATGTAAATGACTTACCAAATTGACTAGTGCAGCATGGTATGGAATCACAGGTGGTTGCCCCCATCAGGGGATGCCTTGCGGGGATGCTTTTCAAGCATGACCGTAGATGAAGAATCAGGCTCTAAGGCCAACGAGGCTCGAGACACCATCATGCCCATGTTCACCTATTGAGAAAGTAGGCAAATTCGAAATACTAGTCAAATTAAACAGCATGAACACATACTAGCTAGTGTGAGCATTGGTTGCATATTCAGTTAAATGAAGATAAAGAACATGAGCAATGGTACGGTGATGATCCACCTTTGAAGGGGGAACTAGAGGTTGGTGAGAGACCACGGTGATGAGAGGTCCATTTGTTGGAGGAGGATTGCTGGCATGGAAGGCATCCGGGGCCTCCCCATCGCCATGATCCAGCATGGACACTCCAATAGCTATCATCATCAAGATCTTCTACCTCCTCCATGCGGATTAGGATGCTCGACTTGATTGTAGCATCCCTCGTGCCCTAGAGCTCCCACTAGGGGTGGCCCCTCATCTTCAAGGGGAGTACCCGATGGCTGAAGAAGGTACGAATCACCCTCGGGCACCATCACTCCCTACTCCTTCAGTTCCTTGATCACATCAAGCAATAAGCACAAATGATGTGGTTCCAATAGGGTTGGCAGTCCTTGACCATGATTCTAGCATGTTAGGACATAGCCGGTTGTGAGAAAAAGTTGGCAATGGCTACCGCTCATTGTTGGGGACATAGATCCACCTATGCTCCCAATCCAGGTCTATGGCATAGTGGCGGTCAAGGCTCAGGTAGAGCTCCTCCAATATGGGATGAACTTCAATTGAGGCGGCTCCCCATCGAACAATGATGGTGCCAAGAGCATGCTCACAAAACCACCCAGAAAAGAATCCGCCATAGATCATAATGGGTAGGTATTCCCAGGAAGCCCACCCATAGCATGATGAAGACTGAGAGGTCGAGGTCCCCATCTAGTTTTAAGTCATGGAGGCAGAGCTCGTAGTAGTAGAACAACCACCTGAGTAAGGGGTGCACCGGTAGCCCAAAGCCAAGAAGGTGGAAAGGGAAAAAAGAGACTGACCTCATTTTCCTTCAGCCTTAGCTCTAGTTCGCTTCTCGCTGGGACTCTCTACTCGAGCTCCTCGGTGGCCTCTAGGATCACCCCCTCTCTTGCAACTGGTCGAACTCAGTCCGGTCGATAGACAACCTCGTCCACTCTGCCATGGTCCTAGGTAGGAGGCGTCGGTGATGCAGTAGTGTGGAAGACAAAAGCTTTGGGATGGAATCAGGAGCTCTAGAGAGAGAAGGTAGTAGGTATAACCTTTCCTCATGCCCCTTGTATTTGCTGCTATAGTTTGGGGGCCATCGACCACCCCACGACCGAGACATTTGTGCAGGGTGGGCGGCGGGGCTTCACCTCATCATGTTAATGCGATGGGCCTAGAGGTGACATCCCCAACTATAATAGGTTGTTGACACCACCCATGTGCATATGCCTACATAGGAATGTAGGAGCACAGTCGTTCATCAATTACACTATCTGGGTAGTCAAGATTTCAAACGGTTGAACCATGTGTGATCCTGTGAAGTATAGATAGTGCAGTCTAATCCAAGCAGTCATGATAGTCGAGGGGCAGACTGAGGACTTGCTTCAATTTCTCTTGGTTTGCAGAGGCACGCATCAGATTATAAAAACTGAATTCTAAATAAAATTATCTTTGATGCATGGTTCTTGCAAGTTCAACAAATCTTATCAAATACACAAAAATAAGACGAGTTGGGTTCAACACAGATCAAGGCCACTCTGACTACTACTACTGATACAAATGTGGTGACTGAGTGCACTCTGTTGGCAATAGTTTTACTCATAGCTCTATACTATATAGTGTCTGATGAGATCAAATGTGCTGCATGTAGACTTTCTTGTGAGTGCAGTAAAATATGAACAGCTATCTAGCTGCTCCATTTTGGTGACTCGTTTATCAACGTGTATTTCTCAGAAGGCGTGCTCCTCAGAGATCATGGAGATGTGGCCTTGCCTTACCTCCTGCTATCGCCCAACATCTGCTATAACTCCATCGGTCGTGCACGTCCCCTACTATAAAAATAGAGGGAAAAATAGGGGAGTCAGTACAGTTGCCTTGTAACCTTGCGAACTCACCTTTCCTGCTTGCCGCCTCCTCTGTAGCACCTTGTTCTTCAAGCTTGAACCATGGTGGCGGAGAAGTGTCCAAGGGAGGAGATGATGGTGTGGGACTTGGACATGACCAGATAGGCTCTTCGCATGGAGAACCAGGAGACAGAGCGGCTACGGTCATGCCTCTCCATTGTGGAGCCGAACTTCATTGACCATGTCCATGCTCTACTAGTGTGGATCTAGGAGGTAGTGATGCATGGTGTTTGCCATGGGGCTGTGTCAGCCCTGGCCCCTACCCACCTCTATTTAGATGTGGACATGGGTACGGTGGAGTAGGGTTCCCGCCGGAGCTATCGGTCCAAAGGGCTTCATAGGATTTTTTCCTATAGGATTTGGATCCTTCAAAATTCCTATTTCTCCTCCATTCCAAAGGAGCCATAAGTTTTTGAGTTTCTTTTGTCCACTTCTTGGGATTCCATTTTGTAGTGTTGGTGGGCCCCAAATAGACAAGGAGATCTACCCGCACGAAAATTTGATTTTTTGCAAAAATTTTGCACCGCACTGAGCAGTGCTACCAACACGCATCGAAAATTAGATGTCTCTCTTTTGCCCACTGCTTGGAAATTAGGTTTACTATGCCATCAATTTCAAACAAGGGCATTTGTGGTACTATGATGGCCACATAAAAGTGCAAGGAGTCACCATCTCTGCCTCCATCTCCATCCTCCAGCCACCATTGTCTCTTCTCCTACTCCAAATCCTAGCCCCATCGCCTTCCTCTCCACTCTCTAGCTGCCCCCTCTACCACCCCTCTTTGGACCCTAGGTGCCATCGATATAATAGCTTGACTCATCAATATCCACTCTTCAGCCACGCCCTCTCTCATAGCTTTCCAAACCCTAGTTGGAGCTAGATCCCCTTTGATTCATCGATAGCAGGTCAGCTAACGGTGGAAGGGCCGCCTCAACAATGGTATAGGCCGGATTCGGATCCCCTACTTTGGCACCTATCACAACCAGCCAGATCTGAACCCTAGCTAGAGCTAGATCTAGGTACCCCTTCATCAACATCCGCCGCACCAGTTCCGCGACCACTGATGACAAGATGGTTGTGCCGACAATGAAGCATAGCTAGGGTACGTGGAGGAAGAGGTACCCAAATTCCTTTTATGATGTGTGCTGTATTGTAGTGGTTCAACCTAAGATATGTAGATAGCGATGGGGTTGCATATTTCCTATAGTTGAGTGTACCTGACATGTGTTTTATTGGATTAATGACTTTCGTATAAGTTATAGTTACTAGTTATGCGCTTAGTTGCATACTCTTGCTCTCTGTTATGTTGACATTCGCTAGAAGCTTTAGTTAATAAATACTTTTATAATCTAGATGAACTACCACTAATTGCTTTTGAACGAGAGTGGGAGGCACAGGTCAGAACAAATCATAGGAAGATGGAAGAACCATGGGTGGTTTTTGAGGGATTTGGTGATACAGATGAAACATATTCAGATTTACAAGATGAGCTAGTGGCCCTTGCAGTTCAGGTGCTTGTTCTACCTTGTATTGAGTTTAGGTGGGAGGGGTTGGGGGTTGGGGTGCAGATAGCAATGCAATGTTGTGCTGTCCAGATAGCAATGCAATTTGTACATGCTTCCTGCTTAAATTTATTTCTCTAATTTTAATGTTCGGTTCTAAGAAGCTACAGAGGAGGCTCCACCAGCAAGACAAAAGGTAGCACTGATATCAGTCCTAGAGGAAGGCAGTCCAAGAGAGTGAAGTCAATATGACCTAGAGAGTTGACTCATGGATCTAAGAAGAACAAGCAAAATCGTGCAAAAGTGAAGTGCCACTAGGCTACAGGATCTCACTCCTATGCTGTACAGCTGCAATCATTTGTAAGTGATGGTTATGTTTTATTGTTACTCTAGCCTTTGTATAAATAGAAACTCATATGCACCATTAATAGAAGCAATAGTGGAAGAAGCCTAAGGCCCCCTTTGGAACGCAAGATCAGAAAGATGTAGGAACAAGAAAAATACAGGAATATGATTGGAATGCATGTGAAAAAGAGAGGAATAAAAAACAAAGAAATTTTGTTAAAAGGGGTGTTTGTTTTGGTACAGGAAAAACATAGGAAACCCATTGTAACACCCTAAAATTTGAACTTTTGGAAATAGAGCTAAAATGATTTAATTTGGAATTTATGCACTCATGAAAACATAGGAAAATAAATTTTTTCATTAATTTAAAATTTATCATAAGGTAGCAACATGTTTGTGCATACATGCCGGTGCAATTGATTTATTGATTATGTGGTTTGAATCAAGTTTCAAAATGGGTTGAATTGCTTTTGGAAATAAATTTGAAAATAGCTTTGAAATAAAAAGAAAAGAAAAGAAAAAAAATAAAAGCATTTAAAAAGTTGTGAAAATTTATTTTTGAAAACTTACCAAAATTTCTCACTTTTATTTGAATTAAAAAGTATATTGGAAATAATATTTGAACTTGATTTGATTCCTAATTGAAATTGGTTTTGAAATAGGAAATAGAAAAGGATTTGAAAATGGAAAATCTTTTCCCCTCCTCTTCTGGCTGGACGACATAGCTCCCTTTCTCCTGACCACGTGGCCTAGCTCTCTTAGCCCATTGCTAGCTGCAGCCGTGGCCTAGCAGCTAAGCTACGTGGAAGCCTGTGTCCCCACCTCCTCTTCCCCTATGTCTGTATGATGACATGGCCCCACGCCCTCTCTCTCTCTCTGACTCATGGACCCCACAGGTCAGCTTATCCCCTCCTTACTCCTACCTCCCATCACCGCGTCGAACTCCATCATCACTGCCGAGTCCGCTGTCGCCCCGACGCCACTCGATTTGACGTGCACACCACGCCACTAGGCCCATAAATAGTGACCGCACCACCTTCCTATCCCGCTCTAGAGCCGCAGTCGCCACCCAATTCAAGCAGTAGCACTACCGCGCAACCCTATAGCCACCATCATTGTTGGTTCGCTGCTTCGTTGTTTCTCTATCACTGCAACTGCGTCTCTGAGCTTCGAGTGAAGGTAAGCAACCAGTAGGTGCCACGTATGCCTTCTTTATCACTCTCTATCCTTCACTCTGCATCGCTGAAGATTCGCCAAGTGAGCTCGAACTGCTACTTCGAGCACTGCGTCACCACCATGCTGTCGTGGCCTTCCACGACACCCTAGCTAAGTTCGTTGTGCTTCCATATACCTCCCTATGCTATTCCCGAGACCAATGAAGGTTGGAGTCATCGATTTGATGAACTCCAGTAAGGTCTGACCCCGCCAGCCATGGCCATCGCCGCGTAGGTCTCTATTTAGGCCGGTCGCGCTCTCTCTCGCCCTTGTTTCTGTTTTCGGCCATCCAAAGTAGATCCAACGGTCAGGATTAACCGGTACCCCTTTGGTGATAATTTTGTTAAAGAGCCCCTACGTTTTTCTATTTTCTAACCCGCCATCCCTAGTTTCATTCAAAAGGACCCCTGCCTTTTCTTTAAATTCTACCCACAGTCCTCATCCAGATTCAAAATATACCTTCGCCTGCAATTTTTCTAAAGAGACCCTATAATTTTCTCAAATTAACCCGCGGTCCACCCTCTGTTGAAAGTATTTCAAAATATGCCATTGATTTATCTATTTTGGCCCCTATGTTTTTCCAAAAATGACGCTCGGTCCATAGTTCTGTTTTAATTCAGTTTTTAATTATTTTTAATACGAAATTGATTTCAAAATATTTACAAAATTGCCACTATCTTCATTAGGCCATGACTTCCACATTTTAGCTTCGATTTGACCCGTTCAACTTGCGTTAGGTTTGTAATTCCATAATCTACATGTTCATACTACTGTTAGATATGTTTTCAACTTTTAAAATTCGAGGTTAGATTTAGTCTATTATTTTATTAAAGGAAATCTTGTTTAAATCATATCTTATACGTTTTAGCTCAGATTTGACCTATTCAAGTTATGCTAGATTCATTACAATGAGATCTACGTGTTAGTAACAATGTTTATCATGTCCCTATTTTTGGAATTTCATGGTTTAAACTCTAATTTGAATAATAATTATGCCACTGGACTTTATAAATAAAATAAGATTAGTCTTATGTTGGTTTTCTAATGCAAATATAATTTGACTTAATTTAGTTTAGATATTTCTCTGAAGTATCTTATATATGTTTTATAATTAAAATAAATAAAGCCTATAGTTTTAATCTTTTGGAAGCCATTTCTTTCATATTGTAGCTCCGATTAGCGTGCCTCTCACGACTGTGTATTCGTAGCGATGCGTAGAATCGTATTTCAAATTCCCTTACTTATTTTTCTATGATTGGTGTATTGTTCTAATGTAGATGTAATTGTATGCTATTGTTCTAATGTAGATGTAATTGTATGCTATGCATGTATGTGTATGGATGTTTGTGTGGTGTTCTACAATTACGTTCAGTCGGTGAGATATACGAGGAGATCAAGAAGAAGAAGAAGAATGTTGAAGATTAAAGGCTACCGAAGGATCGGTGTTTTAAGGCAAGTATAGCATGGGATCTTCCTTGTTGTCCTATACACCATTAATCACTTATCATACTACATGTGTCTACCTTTATTACCCCTAAGGATTCCCTAGTACTTTGTACATTGTGCCTTGATACCTATGAGATATTGCATTGAATAGTATGATGCCTAGTGCTCAACTAAAACCATAATCTTGTAACTTGACTAATGGTATATGCAATAAACACTAAAAGATGCTTTTTAGCAACATGGAACATGGGGGCTAGAGCATTGGGTTGTTTTTATGGTGCTCTAGATTCCTCTCCCTAAGGACTTATCGGTAAATGATCATCTGAGACTTATAGTACAACTGTGAGGGCTATATGGCTCTAGCTTTAGCTTAGTATGAGGACCTTTTTCTAGCTTGTTAGTGGTTACCTTTATTGGCATAAGAATGGCTTGACGAATTGGGTATAGTGTGGCCTCTATCCCCTTGTGTATAGGTTACGCGTCATTATGCCATCGGGAAGGGGGGCTCTACATCTATTTGCCAAGTGAATCTAATGGCCCTAACTTGTTAGACAAACTTTTGAAAGGCTTCATAATGAACCCTTCCATAGGACTGTTTTAATTCAGTTTTTAATTATTTTTAATACAAAATTGATTTCAAAATATTTACAAAATTGCCACTATCTTCATTAGGACATAACTTCCACGTTTTACCTCTGATTTGACTTATTCAACTTGCGTTAGGTTCATAATTCCATAATCTACATGTTCATACTATTGTTAGATATGTTTTAAACTTTTAAAATTCGAGGTTAGATTTAATCTATTATTTTATTAAAGGAAATCTTGTTTAAATCATATCTTATACGTTTTAGCACTGACTTGACCGGTTCAAGTTGCACAAGATTCATTGCAACGAGATCTACAGTTATTGGCATAAGAATGGCTTGACAAATCAGGTATAGTATGGTCTCTGTCCCCTTGTGTATAGGCTGTGCGTCATTGTGCCATCGGGAAGGTGGGCTATACATCTATTTGTCGAGTGAATCTAATGGCCCTAACTTGTTAGACGAACCTTTGCAAGGCTTCATAGTAAACCCTGCTGACCTTCCTTAGTAGTGGGTCAAGAGGCTGATCACCTCAGGCGAAAGGGTAAATCATGACTCACTAGTGAATGTGTACAACCTTTGCATAGTGTAAAACTGGTATATCAGCCATGCTCACAGGTCACTGAGCGGCCTTGGACCCTTATGGAATAGATGATGAACACTGATGATACTGATGATAAAGATGCTCACTAATGATTACTATTTATGTATTCATTATTCATGTTTACCTGATCATTTGTTTATATGGGCTTGTGATAAAGTTGTTGCTACTCCTATGCTAAAATTATGACAATTAAAAGCTAATCGCAGTTAAACCAGTGTCAACCTTTTGAGCCTCATGAACCCCATGTTATATTTGTTGAGTATGACATGTACTTATGCTTGCTTTACTTTTTAAATCTTTGGAAAAATCTCAGATGGGTACCAGATTGCTAGAGTTTGGAGGAATTAGGCTTGTGATCAACCAGTCAGTTGTTCCCTATGGAATTAGAGTCTTCACCTGAAGATCGGAGTTGTCTTTCCACTATCTATACTCTGAGGTTGTATTCTTTATACTAATACATGATATTATCCCTTATTTGTAGCTATATGTGAGATTTGACTTCCTGGGCTCATATATGGTGTGTATTTGATTTTGTTCTTAAAACCAGGGTGCTACACCCATACAATGAGGTTTCACTTGATGTTTTTTTCTTTGTTTTTTCCTATGAAAGTTGAAGGATAGGAAACTTTCCTATGGTTTTCCTTCCCCCATTTCTTCCTATGAACCTAAGGCTTCTACGGTGCTGATTCCATAGGATTAATGATTCCAACATTTTTTTTCTTTGGAAATCCTATGAACCAAAGGGGCCTTAAATTTGGCATCATCATTTAATTTTGAAGTTGCAATACCTATGCATTATGCTTATGTAATCCATATCTATGACCTATTATTTACTACTTGAATTTTGCAGTATGTAATCCATATCAGTACCTGTGTTGTGCTTATGTAATCCATATCAATATGAAACCTGTGTTACTTGTTATGAACTAATCAGCTTGGGTTTTCAATTAAAGTCCTCTTCCACTATCTATAACCTAATGTTTACTGCTTGAATTTTATAGTAAGCTATGAAAACTATGCGAGCAGAACCTACTGCTAATGGGCATGAACCAATGAAATGTGCTGATGTTGTTCCCATGGTACTTTGCCTCTCCCTTGGCCATGTCCACTCCTAGGTCAGCAGCAACACCCTTTTTTTAAGAATACTAGTATCTCAACAAGCTCCGCCAGAATAGAGACATCGGCAGGAGAGAATGCTTCAGGGAACAACTTGTTGCTGAATAGGAAAGTTTCACTAACCTTATCGAACAAGTGGATGAACTAAAGAGGAAGATAGAAAAGACTAAAAGGGAGTTTGAGGAGTTCAAGATACAGCAACAGGAGGAGTATAATAAGCTACGTGTGGATATCATGCGCTTCAGTTCTTCTTCTGGTAACTCTCAGTCATCAGCTCTATTGGCTTAAGGTAGTGAACATTTATGGTTTGATGTGTGTACTCGTATGCTGGTTTGATGTGGTGAAACTATCAGCGGATTGCTGTTGATGTGTAAATAGTAATTTGTTGTATTTGATTGTCATGCTGAATAATTATGTAGACATCATCGAATAATTATGTAGTCAATATGTGCAGCAGTGATGATCTTTAATTACTTTTATGACAAATTGATTGTTGGGCACATGGTAGAAACTAGGTAGGTCACGTGATCAAATAAAAATGCGACACGTGGATGAACTAGTGCATGACACGTGAAATAGTCATGACATGACACATAGGCTAATAAAAATCCAACATGTGGAAGGAAGTCATCAAGCCACATGGTCGAATCAAAAAATGAAACATGGATGGACAGCAACATGACACAGTGGTCGAATAAGAAATGGCCATGTGGACCAATAAAAATAAGACACATGGTCTAATGAAGAAATGACACATGACCCAACCACAATATGACACTGTGTGCCAATAGAAAACTAACATGTGGAACAACAGGGGCTCGACACGTGGTCCATTAAGAACCTAAAATGTGCAAGAACCAGGGATGGCCACATTATCCAATAACAAGGTGGCACGCACCTGAACCATCTCCAATGCAACCGGCTATAGCAGGTACACGTGGAAAGCATCTCTAATAGAAGCAACCGTCAGTTCCCCTCTAGCAAGTGTTTCTGCACCTCCACTAACCCTAGCACCATCATCGAAGATGGAGACTCATCACCCATCACCGGCTTGCCAAAATGGTGACACCACCACCGTGCTCTAGTGCGCCGCCGCATCGCCATGCACAGTGGCAAAGCTTCACCGCAACTCCACCATCGCCCTAGCCTAACCATAGATCTCCACTAGGACCTGATGATGTTAGTAGCTGCACTCGCCTAGACATGCCATCATCGAAGACAATGAGTCTGCCACTATGTGCCGCTGCTGAGCCACCATGATCATCGGTGAGGTCGCTCTTGTGATCCGCTAAGCTAGCCAAGGGTACCATCGGGTGTGCAAGGGTGTGGGGAGCACAACGTCGGTGATGTACCGCCGATGACCTTGTCATCAGGTGAGTTCGCTGCTGGTCAACCATGTGCTCTACTCTCGTTCCATTGATGTCTGCTCTCGTTCCATTGATGAGTGGAGCTGAGTTGACTGTGGGACCCACATGTCAGCGCCTGAGGGTGTATAGACCGGGTGTACCAAGCATTTGGGGTTTAGTTGGTTTTTGAATTATTTTCACACATTTTAATACAAACTTCAAAAATTCATATTTAGAGCTAGGAGTATCCAAATGGGGTGAACCAAATTTTGTTGGATTTATCTTGAAGTGTACTATTGGATAAAAATGTGAAATCTACTGTTTAGGGTATTTTCTGGGAGAATTAAATTGAGTAAGATAAGTGCTTTTAAATTATGTTATATCTTGTAAAATGCATAACTTGAGCTAGGAAGATGATAAAATTGTGATTCCAATTTTGCTAGTCTTGTGTTGACATGCTCTAGCTAAGAAAAATATTAAACCTAGAGTAGGCATAATTGAACTATGGTCTTCATATTTAATCCTAATTAATTGCTAGTTTCTAGTGAAATTAAATGGGGTAAAACTATAAAACATATGATCATGCAAATTTTTATATAGTATTCTTGTGCTAGGAGGAAATTAAAAAAAATATTAAATCTATTGCTTGACACTTTTCACTATGCTAAGCTATTTTTGCTAAACTAAGCATATGTAGCTTGCCATTTTTGTAGAGGTGGCTATACTTATCCAAATGGCATGAAAATTGTACAGTGGACTATTAGGGTCATTTGTAGGCTACTGTAAGTATCTTAGCATTTATTAAGCACTAGAAATATTTATCATTTAAATCACCTTATTATATAAGGAAATTGATAAATGAATATAAATAAATTAGTTAGGCATAACCATGATGTTTTGTATGTGATTATGATGCATATGATCTATTGGTGCTATTAGTTAGACTTAGAAGTAATTGGTTATAGGCAGCTAGTTAATTATTGCTTTATAATTCAACTAGATGGCTACATGTATAGTTTCTGTTGTGGTGATAAATTCATGATGATAATGATATTTTCTATGAAACTTGTTAATAACAAAGTTATAGATAACTTACTTATCTACCTTGTGTTAAATGTTTATAGTCATAGGCCTTATAGTTTGAGAATTATAGTTGTTAGAAGTCTGCTATTAGAAATACTTGTTCTTTGGATAGATCCGAAAGATAGAATTGTTTGGCCTAGATAACTACTGAATCACCTTAAGATGATTAAAAGAAAGTTCTAGGTAATTTATAAGCTTTCTAGAAAGTCCACAACCATATTATTTAGATCTGTATAACTCTAGTTATGGTTGTTGTCTTGCAGTCTAGAAAATTGCTTGGATAAGAATTTGTTTAATTACTAGAGAAGAGATATACATCTACTCAGTAAAAGAAAATTTATCTTGTTATCACCTTAATGCAATGCTATTGAGAACACTTATGAGGATGCATTTCATCACACCATATCATATCATGCATGTCAGTATATATGCATTCATGATATCTTATTTCATGCTCATTCATATAGGATTGTCCGAGGGGATCACTCTGTTGGAATTCAACGAAGAAGAAGAGGAACATCAGGAGGCACCTTAGCCCGTAGCTCTAGAAGGCAAGGAGCAAGCTCTTGAGGACCTACTTGAGTGCCCAGATCATCGGCCAACTTCTTTTCTCAAAGGCAAGCCTTGGAGCATTTTAAGCCTCCTATGTTTTATAAAATATCACTTGAGTCCTTTATGTTTGATGCATTTGGTTATAAGAGTTGAATTAGAAATACTTGATGTATAGAACTACCTTGTCTAAATAAATATACCTTTAACCCTGTGTAGGTATAGGATCGAATATATGCTTAGCCATGCTTACACTAATAGAAGTCGAGTGATTTCCTATCACCTACGAGATATAGGTAGATATCGGAGCATGGTTGGCTAAATTTGCTATCATGGAAAAGAACCATGGGGTAATGTAACTAGAGGTCGGATAGAGTCTATGCGTAGGTTGGCTTATATGATTCCATCTGTGTCGATTAAGGACCATACAATTGTTGGAACATCTATTGAGATTGAACACATGCCTCACTTAGCTGGCTAGATAACTCGTTCCGACCGTCAAGCTGAGTAGCTCAACTTAGGTTGGGCCATGTTCTGTTAGAGTGTGCACTCTAAATGGTAGTAAGGATATGCAAAGAGCCAGATGTGAGCCCAAGGGTAGGGTACTCCTGATCATCCTGGCAGCTGGTTGTCCATAGTTGTGCGGCACTGATCGAACCCATGAAATGTGTACCTGAGTTGTACCAAAGGTGACCTAAGGTGACCGTTGATTTGGTCTACCTAGGTTTGTGTTAGGAATAAATTCCTAGCTAGTTGAAATTGATTCGAAACACTGTCTCTCCCAGACACTAAGAAACTTAGCAAGCTCCAACATCGTAGTAACTGGATTATGGAATGAAGGTTATGGTGAACTTGGAACTTTTATACCAGCTATGGTTACTACTGTATGCTACTAAATGATATACCACATGTTTGGCATAGGTTAGTTGCTAATCTAGAGATGAATAGATATAATTAACTTGATGACTGAATTACAAATGTATAACTAAATTAGTGGATTTTCATGAAAAATGTTATCAAGCTAGCTCCACTTATAAAGTCTTGCATGATCCTTGGATCCACTTTATTTTTGGTTTATAATAGGTAAGTCTAGCTGAGTACCTTCTCATACTCAGCGTTTATTTTCCACTTGTTGCAGATGGTACAGTCTATCATGGCTACTGTAAGAACTACTTTTGTCCCACAGTGTACGAGGAGTAGGGCCCTAGGCAAGGCGTCTCTCGTTAATTCCTTCTATCATGCTTTTGTGGTTGTGATCATGGGTTGGCACTGTATTGGAACAATGATGTGAGGTGTTAGTTTTCAAACTTAATTGCTTTCGTGACTATTTTATTTTAACATGGTTTGTAATAACTCTTAATCATACTCTAATGTATGACATTGTATTTGTGAACTGATGTAACATGTGACATGTCTGTTGAATCATGTACGATCTTGGTTGTATGTTGACGGTTAATCGAGACCCTTTGTGGTACTCGATGGACTACCGGGTGGGCTCAAGTATGATAGTGTGACCACTTGCGAGCTGCCATCGTACTTGTGCTCTTATAAATTGGACGATTCTGCTACAGCTGGTATTAGAGCAAGATTCGACATTAATTGCCACATGTGTATTTAAAATAAACATTTTTGTTTTCCAAAACTAGTTTTTAGAAACTTATAGTTATATATATAGGTGTTTAAATATAAAGTTTGAATCTAGAGTGTGCTAGTGATCACTTCCTTTATGCCTAGTTAAGGATTTTAGGTGGCTAATTAGGTACTAACTTGGGGGTTTTTACTTTCATCGTCCATACGATGTGCTATTATATGGATGCCATTCACTTGAGTGGTAATGTATGGATCAAATGCCTCTACACCCAAGATAAGATGATGAGTGGTATGACCGCAAGATGTGAGCATGTGGTCTTAGGGGAGAGCTAGGTTTGATACTAAAGTATATATATGTCTCATATAAATACAGAGGTATTTAATTGTGCGTTAGCTTTGATGTGGCTGTATATGCATATTTATATGTATATATGAACGTATTTACTTTTGGGTAGCTTTGATATGGAAGTATATATATATGGGTATATATATATATGAAAGTATTTAGATTACAACCTAGAGCCCAGATTTTCATTTCTACATATATAATTGTGGGGTTGGGCTGAAATGAAATTCTTATGCAGGTATGCTAACAGTGAAATGTGTAGCCCGACTAGTTACATTATATATGAGAGAACGCATGTATGACACCATGTATGCCGTTAGAAGTTTAATTCTCCTAAGTTTGTGAGGACGTATGGAACGTGCATGCATCATGATAAATCGTTATTACATACTTGCATTGTTCCTCCCCTTATAAGTTTCTTATTCGGTTAAGTAACACTTTTCTATTGTAACATTGTTCTCACGAGAGTTGTGCTATTTTTTGGTACAGATGGCAGCATCAGCTAGGAGTGAGACCTTCCTGGAGATGTTTGGTGCCCCTGCCCTGCTTTGGAGGGTCCTGCATTTTGTGGGGTATACCGAACCACCCCTCTATTTCTAGAATGAAGAATACCTAGAGGGATAGCCATAGTATGAGGTGCAACTAACCATACATGCTCATACCCAAGCACCCCTATGGTAGGAGTGGAAGGCAAATTCTAAAGGGAAAACTCCTTGAGAAGCTACCCAAGTAGTGGCTTTTGAGGTGTTGAGTCAGATATGTCAGCAGCACGAAGATGAGCTTACCGACAGTGCCGCTAGTACTTTTCCTCAGGTGGATCCATCTATAGCAGTATGGGCATAGCGCAATCCAAGACTAGGATGAGCGGGCAGATAGTTCTAGTCCCGCTATGAGTGTCATGTTCACCATGATGAAGATGTTCTATAGTCATCAGGATACCTTGGATTTCTTGTAGGAGTCCTATACCACTTGCAGGGCCAAGCTCATGAGAGCCAAAGCTACATAACGTAAACTGAGGAAGCATGTGCGCAAGCACAAAAAGGTAGCAAGTGAGTCTCGTTGGGACTCCGATCAAGCTTATGTAGCATTGGGAAATCTCTACACTCAGATGGAATAGGTCGATCAGCAGAGAGCTACCACCTAAGAGGCAAGAGCTGATGATCAAGCTATGCTAGCAGGACTCTAGGAGCAGCTGGAGGGAACTCATGCCGAAGCACTCACCGCTACACGCTAGCAGATCCAAGCAAGTAACCTTGCAGCAATGGTAGAAGCAGCATGAAATAATGCCAAAGCCTTAACCACGTAGTAGGACTGAGTCGAAAGGGACATGCGCCAGCAGCTTGCACATACCCAGAACATGGTGTTTGATCTTCAGCATGAGGTGTATTATCTGAACAACCAACTGCACCTGCTCCTTGATGAGGAAGAAGAAGATCCAAAGATGTTAGTTGAAGATGATGGTTGGGAGAAAGAAGATACAAAGCTTCAAGAGAGGCCTTGGCACCAAACTAATGAAGACTAGGGCCAAACCAAGATGTGCTACCTATTATGAGTTTGTCAGCGATGCATTAACCTAGGAGAACCAGAACAACTTACACACAATAGCAAAGGGCCGCAAAAGAGCAGCTGAGGCAGGTTGTAACACCTCTGGTGTTACGATCTTGTTTAGCACCACGATTTAGGCCTAAGAGAAATTTTTGAATCGAGTTTTCTTGGGTTTTAATTTAAAACGTACTTGAGGCGATAAGTGAATTCTATGTGATTTAGTTTCATGGACTCAAATAAACGCTCAAGATAAATTACGCAGTGTGTAGAAATAATTAGGAATGTCTGATAACGATTCTAGCAAATAAGTAGCGAATGGCTTGTTTAATTGGTTAAGCATGAAAAGCAACTTTTATAAATAGAATAAAATCCTTTAATAAATAGAACGATACATATATATATACTCACGGGTTTATTTTGTTAAGCATGAACTAACGAGAAAGAGAGCACAACAACTTTGTTTATTTTTCCGGCGTACAGTGTACCTGTTGCATGGCAATTATTTGTCGTCTCGTCTCCTGTTGTGGCGCGGCAGTGTAAAGTCTCCTCGTTCATCCGCCTCTTTATTTCCCGATCTTTGCTTTTGCTCCTCTCTCTATCATGCACTGTTGAGTAACCACTTCCTCCGTTGTCCCATCGAACCATTACCTTGCCATGCCGCCTCTGCTGCCCTACCCTATCCGCCCCTATCTCTGCTTGCTCTACCGAGCTGAGCATCCGCCAAGGTTGTGGTCATGTGTAACGCATGCGTGCGTGTGGGTTTGTCTGTCCTAGCTGCGCTGGCTGTCTGCTCATTACATCACCTCGCCTGCATGTGGTTCTATGGCCATGCCCATGCCCTACCGCCCATGCACGGCAGCCTGCCCGGTGGGGGAGCTAACAGTCTAGAGTCTAGACGCATGATTCGTGATCGAAAAGGCTGCCTCCACCAGTCCATCCGCCCTTGGAATCGATAGGGATACGATACACACTATAACTCACGAGCTTGCCATCTTTGTCTTGGCCACTCTCACATCGGCCATCCTAGGCGTTCGTTGCCTTTTGGTAGTGTGGTTTTTGTTCACTACAGGAGTAGGCAGGTCACAAACCTCCATGTGTTAAAAGTCGTAGAGAGCATGCGAGACTGACTGCGCCTACTACTTTTTACCTTTTCTTCTTAGTAATTTCCAGCTGCCAGCGACCTACTATAGCTGTAGTAATTGTCTAGGAACAAAAGTGGTAATTGCCTGGCGTCATGTACTAAGCTCCTATGCGAATTGCCAAAGCTAGCCCTAACTCGGTTCTGTCCCACATCGCGTCTATAAAATTGATGATGAACCGCATGGCTCCTCGCTTCTCTCTCACACGTCTGCTTTCTAGGTCTCGGTTGCTTGTCGTGCCTACCTTTGTTGGCTGCCCTGTGTTCGTGTTTTAAGGCCAAGCCGAGCCGCAGCACCCCACCGTGTCTGGCTCGCTGTCGCTCGAGCTCCAGCGCTAGTGCTCCCTGCTGCCTCGTGTGAACTCCTGCCTAGGCTGCGCCGCCATCACCAGCTCCTTGCGTGCGTGTGCAAGACCCATGGCCCACGTTGAACCTGCTGCTCCATGGTCATCACTACCGATGCCCAGAGCCAGTGTCGCCGAGAAGCCACGCTCGTCGTCATTGTTCGCTGCTACATCCACCACCACCGTAGCCGCCTCGCTTATCCTCTACACCCGTTTGTGCCCACCCTGTCTAGTCAGTCGGGTGAGTGGCTGCCCTATCCACTAGCCATAGCTGTGCCGGACTGGCTGGCTATCGCTGGCTGCTACGCATTGCGCAGGGGCCGGATGTCAACCACGGCTATGGTCCAGCACCGTAGCGCCACCGCCTCACCTCCGCGCACCTCCCCGTGCCTTCCCCACGCCGTTCCATCGCCACCATGCCTTCCCGACCGGGATTGGTCACCGGCCGGAGCTGCTCTGCATGTGCTCTATTTTTGGAGTCGGAGTGAAGGGTATGACCAAGCCAAATTTTTATACAGGGTCATTACTGCGAAATACGTGACTTGTTTGAATAGTGAACTAGATCGTAGGTTGATTAGTTGAAAACCGAGGGACTTTTCTACAAATGTGCGTGCCTGTATTTGGGCCATGCCGTGTGGGCTGACCTGTTGGGCCGCTCATGTCCGCGTGTGTGCCCCATCGTTTGGGCTGCCTTGGCCGCATGGGCCGCTGCCGCGCGCACGCCTGTTGGGCCGTCTGCCTCTGCTAGGCCGCCTGCGTCGCCTGCCTTCGCCTGGGCCACGCGCTCGCTTTCGGTCTAGGCCAGCTCACCAGCAGTGGGCCACGCTAAGGCCACACCCACTGCTGGGCTACTTTTGTGCTGCCAGCCCTTTTCAGTTCTGAAATGCTTTTCTAAAAATTGGTTTCTAGTTTAAATTGCAAAATCAATAAAAATGATATAGGGATCCAAAAATGGTGAAACCAATTTTGTTAGTCTCCTAAAATCATGATCTACCTTTTAGTATATTTTTTCACATAGTTTGATAATATTCTTGAGAGCTATATAATTAATTTAAGGTACTTAATATTGTAAAATATTAACTTGTAGGAATTGTTGTGATAAACTGGTAATAGTGTTGGATCTAAAATTTCTATAGTAGGTTCCTAGCAATATTAGGTACTCATTGTAATTTTTGTAGCTCTCGGATAATTAGTTTGCTAGATAGATAATGATGTCCTATTTCTAATAAAGATTAAATTGATAGAATGGGATAAAGAAACAACTTGGGTTTGTATAACAAAAACTTTGGTTGGGAAATAATGCCTTATCTGACAACGTGTATATGTAGCCTAGGTATGGTTATCGTTAGAACTAGCCCATTAACTTGAGTGGCGTAAAGCCTATTTTACAAGTCACAATTTCAGTCGATTAATTACATCTTTGCATCGTATCACATTACATATCATATAGGTACGATGATGGATCAACAGATCAATTGAAGGATGATTGGGAATCAGAAGATAGTGTAATGGTATTCTCTCTAGGAAATGATACAATGGGCTTTCTATACAGTTGATGGTGGATGATCTGAAGATGCAAATACTAACTTTTAATATATATCTTACCCAGGCAAGCCCCGGTGCATAACCCCTACTTTTCTATAGTTTAAATTATATTTATGCATTAAGTTTTAAAGAGTTGAATGAAACCCACTTGCATATATATATATCTTTAGCCTATGAGTCTTACTAGTATGATAGGATCATGTAGATTGCTATGCTATAGGACTCCAATAGAAGTCGAGTGATGGCTGTCACTTGCGAGAGATAGGAAATATATTATTGGATTATTATCACTTGGAATATATAAATGGTGGAAAGGAAAATGGTGACCGGGTAGGGATATGGTTTGGGTATTGGTGGGTGTAAGAGGTTGTGTCGCCGTGGACGCGGGGCATAGCTTGGTTACACTGTTTTCCCTGTCTATGTCGGTTAAGGACCGATCATTGCATAAGCCATCGAGGCAAGTCACAGACTTATTATCCTGAGCACATACTTGGGTATGGGCACTTGGAAGACTTGTTGCTCTCTTGTCATGGGTTCTAGCTCTTTCTAGACTAACTGTCAGGGTTTTGTTTTGGTGGAGGAGGTCCTTGCACCACACTGAGTCCAGAACTCACAGGCAGGGGCTTGGAGTCCTAGTTTGGACAGGGACCTAGGACCCTAGGACAGAAGGGTGATGGGTTGGTCCTGCTTGTGCCTTGGCCACAAGCGGGGCATGTGTTTTTAGGGTACCTAGCTGGGGGCATTGATTCACGAATCACCAAGTGATCCGGTACAGCTTGTCTTATGCCTAGCACCGTAGTAAGAACTGAAGATGAAAGATAGAAGATGGAAAAAGGAAATCTAATTGCTTACCACCTGCTTGAAACTACCATAGGTGCTTACATAGAATGGTTAATTAATGAACCAATGCGGCTATTAATAAAAATCAAATATAAGGACACACACTTAGTAATGCTTCCTACAAATGCAATAAACCCACAAGCTAGATAGCCTTGCATGTAACACCTCGGGTGTTAGCCTTGCATAACTTGATTTGCATAACATAAGCATGAGCATCAAGCATTCATAAATCATCAATTACAATTGAAACATTTGATCGGAACATATGAAACATTGCTTGTTATTTCATGTTTCTTGGAACATATGTATATGATCTTGTACAAATGAATGCAAGTGGGTAAGGTTGGTCACTAAAACACCTTAGCTATACTTAGGTTAACAAAAGGAACCTTGTTCATGAAGGCCACATTTCATGATCCAGCACTTAAGTGGTATTTCATGTGTTGACCTGAATAGCTATATGAGTGACTACTACATGAAATGCTTAAATGACCTTGCAAATTGTTTTAACATGATTAGAGTATCATCATGAACAACTTTGGTATTTAGGGCTAGGGCTAGTTTGGTCATTTAGCCATGGTTTGAATGTGCATCATGATTTCAATGTGACATGTTTGACTAAAGTTGAACTAGGTGTTAGAGACCTTGCATGGAGGAGTTCACTAAAGCAAAGTTGTAGTGTTTGACATAAGGAACAACTTTTATTTTTATGTCATGGACTGATTTAGCTTCTAACATGTTTGAATTGGACTCACAAAAATCAGCTTTTCACTGTTTTCAACACTTCAAAAAAATTTTCTAAGTGTTTGCTCACTAGCGGTCTGACAGCCGGACTTTGGAACGAAATAACTCGAGTTTGGTTGAGTGTTGAAGCATGATCCTTTAACAACATTTGTAACTGGTACTTAGGTCTACAAAGTTGGTTTAGTAACCTAGCGCTAATTCGTCACGGATTGTAAGATAAATCATCACGAAAACCCACTGTCAGGCTGCTCCTATCGGGTCAATGGCGACTGAATCGCTGCATTCAGTGGCCGACCGGTTCAGGCCGTGGCCGCCGCGTGGTGCGAAGCGTGGCCGCGCGTCGCCGGCGCTCTGCCCAGCGCGGCCAAGCCAGGCCGAAGCGCGCCTTCTTCACGCCAGCGTGCGCCCGCTCCATTTCCACTCGCCCACGCCAGCTCTCTCCCTCTCCAGCGCCCTCCCTTGCTCTCGCCGCAGAACCAGGTCACGCCGCCGAGCACAGCACCGCCTCCGCCATCGCCTCGTGTGCGCTACGTCGGACCACCACCGCCTCCATCTCGCCCATAGCTGCGCCACACCTCCCTCCACCCCTCGTCTTGATTGCTGCGGCTGTCACGCTTTGGTGAGGGCGAATTCACCGTTTCCTTTCTCACCGGAGTTCACGGTCGCCATGGCCGCCTCCACGGCAAGCTGGCCATAGCTTGGCTCATCGGCGCTTTTCCTTCGGTTTTTAGCGTTAGCATTGGGTCAGGACGTGTAGTAGCCGGTGCCAAGACGTTACCGTCGTTAGTGATCCCGCCGGCGTGGAACGCGACGACCAGCGCCGCCGCATTCTAACCCCCGCACCACCGCGCCGTGGTCGAGAGTCGTCGGAGCTTTATGTGGAGCTTTTATTGTTGAAATAGAGTCGCTAGGTCACCGTGGTACCATTGCGCGCCTCACCGGGCTTTCCCGTGGCCGGAGATGGCCGACACAGCGTCGAGCAGCGCCGCCGTGCCGCCATCACCGACGACGAGCATGCTCCACCCACCCTCACCCGCCACCACCTAGGTCGTTTGACGCGCGCTACTCAGTGGTTGGTGTCGTGAAGACCTCACCACCGGCAACCTCGCCGTCGGTGAGCTCTGGCCGCGCCAGCACCGCTGCCCTGTTCCGTGTCACTGACGCGTGGGGTCCCCTGACCAGCGGGTCCCACCTGTCAGCGACAGCAGTTGTGTAGGCTAACTCATTTTGAATCCAGTTTTTGATTTGTTTTGTTATTTTTGTATCTTTAGTTTGGTAGCTCCTAAAATGGTGAAATAAATATGATTGTGTTGTTTAGGAAGTGTAGTATTTAGGAAAAATATGTTCTTGGTTTCAACAGTAGAAATTTCTGGAGATTTAAATAGGGATTTCAAATGTGCTTTTGAATGCATTCAAATTTGTTTATTTTATATCTAGAGTTCCTGTGCTCCAAAAATTATGAAATTTTTGTGGTAGGCTATTCTTGTCATACCTGAGCTTGGATAAAAATTTGAGAACCAGTGCATGTGTAGATCTATAGTTATAGATTTTTCTTTTATAAATAGTTAATCCTTGCATGAATTTTTATAAATTAATTATAAGTCCAAAATTCATGAAATTTATTGGAAGTGATACTAGTACTGTATGGATGTAAGGAAAAATATGAAATCTGTTGCTTGACACTTTTCAATAGGATTTTCCATTTATGCTATTTCAAGCCTTGCTTCCTTATCATTTTTGTATAGGATGTTCTACTTAGCAAAATGACATGAAATTTTTGTAGTAGTCCTTTGATAGCATTATTAAGGCTCTGTAAATTTTTGAGAATTTATTCAGCACATCTGATATATATTTATTATTTAACCTAGATATCTAAATAAAATAATAAAGGCAATTTAATAAATAGTTTGGGCTTTGCCATTATATCATCTTAACTGTAATGGGTATGCTGAAACTGTTGGTAGGTTCTAGGTTGTCAAATTTTGAATAATTACCTGAAGTAGAAGTGTTATTACTTTATATTGCATGTCAAGTCATTTCTGGACTGATTCTAGAGTGTAATGAGTTACATGTTGAAACAAGTGTAGACTGTAAAAATGGTTAATAACAAAGTTGTAGAGAATTTGATAAGCTTTCCAGAAAGTCCAGGATCACTGTTTTTGAATTTGTAGAACTCCAGTTATGAGTGAAACAAGTAGTTGCTGGTTATGGTGTAGTCGATGCATTGTAGAAATAGTTAAGTAGTAATCGAGAAGAGATATGCACCTACTCAAACAACGTGATGCACTTGTTAACATTATGCATTCGTAATACTCATACCATACTCATGCATCTAGGATCAGAGGAAGAGATCACGTTACTGGAATTCGAAGAAGCAGAGGAAGGGAACCCGCAGGAGAATCCGCAAGCCGCAGCTCCCGAAGGCGTGGAGCAGAACCCTGAAGAGCTTCCGGAGTGCCCTGACCATCGTCCTACTTCCTTTTTGCGAGGCAAGCCCCGGAGCATTATAAGTCTCCCAGTATTTTATAAATGTTTACTTACGTATTTATGATTGATGCATTAGGTTATAAGAGTTGAATGAAACCACTTGATGCATGTACATTCCTTGTCCAGACATTAACCCTTTAACCGGTATAGGTCCAGGAGCGAATATATGCTTAGCCATGCTTAGACCGGTAGAAGTCGGGTGATGTTCTGTCACCTGCGAGATATAGGTGGATACCGGAGCACGGTTGGCTATATCTGCTATCGTGGAACAGAACCATGTGGTAAAAGTAAATTGAGACCGGACGGGAGGTCGATAGGGAAGCAACAAGGCATGGAGGTCTTGGGTGTGGACTTATCCCCGTCTGTGTCGATTAAGGACCGTACCATTGTTGGCGCTTCTGACAAGATTGAACGCATGCCTCTCACTTAGCTGGCCGGATAACTCGTTCCGACCGCGAAGCCGAGTAATTCAACTCAGGCCGGGACCCATTTTGTTGTGCGCTCCTTCCGGGGAACGATCAGACTGAGCCCAAGGGCAGGCTTGGCCTGAGCATCCTGGCATCTGGTGTTCCAGATTGTGCGGCGCAGTACGGACCCACGAAATGTGTACCTGAGTTGTACCAAAGGTGACCTAAGACTATCATGGCTGATAGATCTAGGTTTGTGTTAGGAATAAATTCCCAGCTGGTTGAAATCGATTCGAATCGCCGTCTCTCCCGGATAGTGAGAAACTTGGCTAGTCCCAACATCGTAGTAACTATATTATGAAACGTGATGGTTCAAATGAATATGGAATTACAATACCTGCTATGGTTACTATTGTATGATTCTAAATAATATACCACATGTTTGGCATAGGATAGTTGCTAATCTAGAAATGGATAGTTATAATTAACTTGATAAAAGAATCACAACTGTACAACGATTAATTGCCTTTTTCGCAAAATGTTGTCAAGTTACGTCCACTTATACAGCCTTGCATAATCCTTGGAGTCGTTTTATTTCTGGTTCATGACGGGTAAGTCTAGCTGAGTACCTTCTCGTACTCAGGGTTTATTTTCCCATTGTTGCAGATGGCACTGTGTATCATGGTTATTGCAAGAGTTGCTTCTATCCCGCTGTGGATGAGGAGTAAGCCTTGGGCAGGCTTCCCTAGTAATTCCTATCTTTGCTTTTGTGGACCGTGATCGGGTTTGGCACTGTATCAAACTACGTTGGAAACTTATCTTCAAACTTATTTGCTTCCGCTTTAATTATCAAACTCGGTTTGTAATAACTTTCTATTCGTACTCTGATGATGAAAAGTATCTGTGAACTTTATGTGATATGTGGCATGTATGTTGAATCCTGTACGATCTTGGTTGTTGTAAATCGTTTATCGAGACCCATCATGGTACTCGACGGACTACCGGGTTTATATGGATTCAAGTATGACAGTGCAACTGCTTGCGGATTGCCATTGTACTTGTATTCTTATAAATTGGTCGGTTCTGCGACAGCTGGTATCAGAGCGGGATTCAACGTTAATTGTCACAAGTGTATTTAAAACAAAAGTTTTTGTGTTCCAAAACCCTTTTCTAGCAGCTAATAGTAATTAATAGGTATTTGAAATCTAAAGTGTGCCAATGATCACTTTCCTTATGCCCAGATTAAGGACTATTAGGTGGCTATTTAAGTACTAACATGGGGGTTTTTACTTCGTCGTCCATACGGCGTGCTATAGTATGGATGCCATTCACTTGAGTGGTAATGTATGGATCAAATGCTTCTACGCCAAGGTAAGATGAGTGTATGACCGCAAGATGTGAGCGTGCGGTCGGGAAGAGTTAGCATTGGTACGGCTATGTATGCATGCTTGCATGTGTACATGGTACGTATTTAATTGTGGGTTTAAATTATTGTTGGGTAGATTGATACGGAAGTATATGTATGGGGATACATATATGAAAGTATTTACAATTACATTCTGCATATTTCATTATGGGTTTAGGGCTGAAATGAAATTTTATGCAGGTACACCAACAACGAAACGTGTAGTTCGACTAGTTACGATCTATATGAGAGAACGTATGTATGCCACCGTGTCTACCGTTAGAAACAAATTTTTCCTAAGTTTGTGAGGACGTACGGCACGAGCATGCATCATGTTAAACACCATTCACATAATCACATTTGTTCCTCCCCTTATAAAATTCTTACTCGGTTATGTAACTCTTATCCATTATGGCATTGTCTCACAAAAGGGTACATGTTGATGGTGCAGATGGCACGCACCAAGCAGACTGCTCGCAAGTCCACCGGAGGTAGAGCTCCTAGCCGTCAGCTTGCTCCACATACCCGTCAACGTCACACGTTCCTTGGAGAGTTTGGGATGCCTACCCTCTTGTGGAGAGTGCTCAGCTATGTAGGTTATCCCGATGGAATGGAACCCCGCTACTTTTGGGCAAATGAGCGGTTGGGAGAAGGTCTCTTAGTTACTGTGGAGGCCATTGTCCGTCCCCGAGGTGACGAGTCTGAGTGGACAGGTTGGTGTTATGAGTCGACTGGCAGGACTACTGAAGAAGCAGCTGGCAGGGCAGCCTTTGGGATCCTGAGGGATATCATGGATCGTTTTCCTCAGGAACTGGCAGCCGCTATGGTTGGAGTCTTTCCAAGAGGTAATCCCTCCACTGACTCATGGCAGCAGGCAAGAGGAAGACCTTTGGAGATTGGTGCAGCAGAAAGGCAGAACAGCGATAACCCTGCCATGAGCGCCATGTTCGCAGTGATGAGAGTGTTAGAGGGAGTTGAAGGTAGCCTCAGACGTGTGTCTGGTGCTCTTGGTCATGCCCGCGAAGACCGACGTCAGCTTCAAAGGGAGCACGACGCCGAGATAGAGAGGCTCACTGAAGAAATGACTCGGTTAACTCACCAGCGAAATGCAGCTTGGTCCAGGGAAGATGTCCTGAGAGCTTGATAGTTTGAGCTAGAACAGCAGCTGGCCAATGCGGAGGGATACAATGATAATCTGCATGAAGAAGTTCACCTACTGCACAATCAGCTCCACCCTTATGTACCACCTGGAGCCGCAGAAATGGGTCTAGAGGGGTACGAGGAAGAAGAAGAAGTGGCACCTGAAGAAGAAATAGAACCTGGGGAAGGAGATGATTCTGCGTCTGACCTCGATAGTGATCATGATGAGGATTAGATCGCTTAGCGTGTAGTGGGAAGACTAATGTATCACCTTTATTTATGTAATGAACCTATAGTTGGAATTTGGCATTAGTAACCAGACTATCATGTAATGTTAAATTGCACGTTTGGGTAAACGTTAATGCAATTCCAGTTCCTTGTCGGTCATCACGCTTTAAATTGCATGCGTTATGAGCACGATAAGTGGTCAAATTGGCGATGTCATGTTGCGAGAATGAATTATTATGCCTCTGTTTTTATTGTGCTTTCGAGAATTTTTCTCCAAGTAATTTCAGTTTGGCATGAGTACCTAATTCATCTGCAATCTCTTGGCATCGACCCATAATCGCTTATTGTTGCAACTTCGCAGATGACGCGCACCTGTGCAGGAGCTAGCAGCAGCTAGGATGGCAACCATGATGACTTGCCACCCCCACCGCCACCATCTGCTCAGGAATTCTTTACCCAGTTCCTGGGTAGCCAGAGGACAATGGAAGAAGCTTTGCGCCTCATCGCGCAAAACACTGCTCGTGGCCACCCACAGCAACCAGGGGCCGAGCCAATTCAGCACAGTACCTTCAAGGAGTTTCTGGACACGAAGCCTCCGATCTTCAAGGTGGCTGAGGAACCACTACAGGCCGATGAGTGGCTGAATACCATCGAGCAGAAATTTCGTCTGCTAAGGGTCACCGAGCACCTCAAAGCTGAATATGCTTCTCATCAGCTGCAAGGACCAGCAGGAATCTGGTGGACGCACTTTCTGTCGTCTCTACCTGCTAATGCGAGAGTGACCTGGGATCAATTCAAGCTGGCTTTTAGGGGACACCATATTCCCCCGGGCCTGATGCGCATGAAAGCAGCCGAATTTATGAGGCTCACTCAGGGAACCAAGTCACTCATAGAATATATGCACGCATTCAACAACTTGTCAAGATATGCTCCAAGTTTTGTGGATACTGAAGAGAAAAAGATTGAGAGTTTCAAGCGAGGTTTGGGTACCAAATTAATGAAGACTATGGCAAATTCTCGATGTGCCACGTACAATGAGTTTATTAGTGATGCCTTGACCCAAGAAAACCACAACAACCTGCATGCAGTTGCTAAGGGTCGCAAGAGGGCATATGAGGCCAGTGCATCCGGATCTTTTCAGTCAAAAGCGCCTATCGCAGCTAGGCCACCATTTCGTCCACCTGCATCCAAGTTCAGGCCTCCACCACTGAAAGCTCAGAATAACAGGCCACAGAAACCGTTTCGTAAGGCGTTCACTATTGCCTTACCAAAAGGGAATGGTAATCAGGACAGCTCCACCGGATTCAAAAGTAATCAACCTTGTTTCAACTGCAACCAACTGGGTCATTGGTCCAAGGAGTGCCCCCACCCCAAGAGGAATGGCAACCCAAATCAGAACAATCAAAGGCAGATGAATGCCAGGGCACGTCAGGGACAAGTGCATTATACCGCTGTGGAGGAAGTGCCCGCCGGAGAAGTTGTCACGGCTGGTATGTTTCTTGTCAACAAGCATCCCGCTGTTGTTTTATTTGATTCGAGAGCTTCTCATTCATTTATGAGTCAAGCATTTGCATCTAGACATGATCAAGAAATAATTGAAGTAAGTAAAGGGGGTTTTAATATAAGTTCAGCAGGGGGAACTGTTACTACCAAAAAGATAGTAAAAAATGTACTCATCTTGATACAAGGGCGGGAGTACACCACAGATTTGATAATATTGCCGGGATTGTCGATAAGTGTAATCTTAGGCATGAATTGGATGAAGTATCATGGTGCTCTTATTGACACCAGCACCCGTACTATCATGTTGAGAGAACCCACGGGAGGGAATGCTTTTCTAGTTCCACTCTCCCGCGATTTCGAACCCCAACATTTAGCCTGTGCTATCCAAGCCACCACAATATGTGATATCCCAGTGGTTTGTGAGTTTCCGGATGTATTTCCAGAGGAATTACCAGGTCTACCACCGGATAGGGATGTGGAATTTAAGATCGAATTAGTGCCAGGTACCGCACCCATATCCAGAAGGCCCTATAGAATGCCACCCAATGAGTTAGCAGAACTCAAGGTTCAATTGCAAGATCTATTGGACAAGGGTCTTATCCAACCTAGCTCATCTCCGTGGGGATGTCCAGCATTGTTTGTGAAAAAGAAGGATAAGTCACTAAGGATGTGTGTAGATTACAGACCACTCAATGCTGTGACCATCAAGAACAAATATCCGTTACCCCGCATCGACATCTTGTTCGATCAGCTAGCGAAGGCAAAGGTATTCTCCAAAATTGACTTGAGGTCAGGTTACCATCAGATAAAGATCAAACCAGAGGATATACCTAAGACCGCTTTCTCTACTAGGTATGGCTTATACGAGTATTTGGTTATGTCTTTTGGACTAACAAATGCTCCAGCCTATTTCATGTACCTAATGAACTCGGTATTCATGCTCGAACTTGATAAGTTCGTGGTTGTGTTTATCGATGACATATTGATTTATTCAGAAAATGAGGAAGATCATGAAGAGCATCTGAGGATTGTCCTATCCAGACCGAGGGAACATAAGCTATATGCCAAGTTTAGCAAATGTGAATTTTGGATGAGCAAAGTGCCTTTCTTAGGTCACATTTTATCCAGAGATGGAATCTTAGTAGACCCATCAAAAGTGCAAGAGGTCATGGATTGGAAAGCCCCAACTTCGATGCATGAAGTTCAGAGTTTCCTAGGGTTAGCAGGATACTATCGTCGGTTTATTCCAGACTTCTCAAAGATAGCTAAGCCTATGACCAGACTACTTCAGAAAGATGAGAAATACAAGTGGACACCAGAATGTGAAACAGCCTTTCACACCCTCAGAACTTTGTTGACTACAGCACCAGTGCTAGCACAACCAGACATTGAGAAGCCTTTTGATGTATTTTGTGATGCATCAGGAATAGGCTTGGGATGTGTACTTATGCAAGAAGGGAGAGTAATTGCATATGCCTCTCGGCAACTGAGAAAACATGAAGCCAACTACCCTACACATGATTTGGAACTTACAGCCGTTGTCCATGCACTAAAGATATGGAGACATTACTTGTTGGGCAATGTATGTCATATCTATACTGACCACAAAAGCCTCAAGTATATCTTTACCCAGCCAGAACTGAACATGAGACAACGTAGATGGTTGGAATTGATTAAGGATTACAATTTGGAAGTGCATTACCATCCGGGTAAAGCAAATGTAGTAGCTGATGCACTTAGTCGGAAGTCCCATTGCAACACTATGGAAGCACTATTGGAAGATGGATTCAACTTGCTACATCCTGCCGTACTCCACAATATCACAATCAGTTGTTCGCTTGAGAGCCGAATCATAGAGCTACAGCAGACAGATGTAGGAATAAGTCACATCAAGAGAAAAATGCAAGAGCAAGAGACAAAACACTTTAGATTGGACGAAAGAGGTGTATTATGGTTTGAGGACCGGCTAGTGGTGCCGAAAGACTGAGAGCTAAGGAATCAAATTTTAGAAGAAGCCCACTCCTCCAAATTGTCTATCCACCCGGGTAGTAGTAAGATGTATCAAGACTTGAAAACCCGTTTTTGGTGGACTAAGATGAAGAAAGAGATCGCAGCCTATGTTGCAAGGTGTGATAACTGCAGTAGAGTGAAAGCCGTCCATATGAAAACCGCTGGATTACTTCAGCCACTGCCTATTCCAGGATGGAAATGGGAAGAGATCAGTATGGACTTTATTACAGGCCTTCCAACAACGCCACAAGGTCATGATTCAATCTGGGTCATTATCGATCGTCTTACCAAGTCAGCGCACTTCATACCCGTGAACACGAGGTATATAGTTGGGAAATACGCTGAGATATATGTATCCCAGATTGTGAAGTTGCATGGAGTACCCCGGACCATAATATCGGATAGAGGACCGCAGTTCATAGCTCGTTTCTGGGAACACTTACACCAAGCTTTGGGAACCAAGCTAATCAGGAGTTCAGCTTATCATCCGCAAACTTCAGGACAGACAGAGAGAGTAAACCAAATCCTAGAAGATTTACTTAGAGCTTGTGTTATATCTTCAAAAGGGTCATGGGAGAAATGGTTACCTTTAGCTAAATTCTCCTATAACAACAGTTATCAAGCGAGTATCAAAATGGCTCCATTTGAAGCCTTGTATGGCAGAAAGTGTAGAACTCCATTGAACTGGATTGAGCCCGGTGAAAGGAGATATTTTGGTATTGATTTTATCAATAAAGCCGAAGAACAAGTACGTATTATCCAACAACACATGAAGGCAGCTCAATCACGACAGAAGAGCTATGCCGATAGAAGAAGAAGACCACTAACTTTTGAAGTAGGTGACTATGTGTACTTGAGAGTATCACCCATGAAAGGTGTGAAGAGATTTGGGATGAAAAAGAAGCTTTCACCAAGATATGTAGGGCCATACAAAATTTTGGAACGAAAAGGAAATGTGGCATATAAGCTACAACTACCACCAGAGATGAGTGCAATCTTTGATGTGTTCCATGTTTCTCAGCTAAAGAAATGTCTTCAAGTACCGGAAGAAGCTATTGCACCCACCAACGTGCAACTTCAATTGGATTTGACTTATGAAGAAAAGCCAATTCGTGTATTAGAAGTGATGGATAGAGTAACAAGGAGTAAGATCATTAAGTTTTATAAGGTGGTGTGGAACAATCATAGTGAACAAGATGCTACATGGGAAAGAGAAGATTATCTGCAAGAAGTTTATCCCGCCTTTTTCTAAGAATGGTAGGTCTTGCAAATCTCGGGACGAGATTTTTATAAGGGGGAGGGGCTGTAACACCTCGGGTGTTAGCCTTGCATAACTTGATTTGCATAACATAAGCATGAGCATCAAGCATTCATAAATCATCAATTACAATTGAAACATTTGATCGGAACATATGAAACATTGCTTGTTATTTCATGTTTCTTGGAACATATGTATATGATCTTGTACAAATGAATGCAAGTGGGTAAGGTTGGTCACTAAAACACCTTAGCTATACTTAGGTTAACAAAAGGAACCTTGTTCATGAAGGCCACATTTCATGATCCAGCACTTAAGTGGTATTTCATGTGTTGACCTGAATAGCTATATGAGTGACTACTACATGAAATGCTTAAATGACCTTGCAAATTGTTTTAACATGATTAGAGTATCATCATGAACAACTTTGGTATTTAGGGCTAGGGCTAGTTTGGTCATTTAGCCATGGTTTGAATGTGCATCATGATTTCAAAGTGACATGTTTGACTAAAGTTGAACTAGGTGTTAGAGACCTTGCATGGAGGAGTTCACTAAAGCAAAGTTGTAGTGTTTGACATAAGGAACAACTTTTATTTTTATGTCATGGACTGATTTAGCTTCTAACATGTTTGAATTGGACTCACAAAAATCAGCTTTTCACTGTTTTCAACACTTCAAAAAAATTTTCTAAGTGTTTGCTCACTAGCGGTCTGACAGCCGGACTTTGGAACGAAATAACTCGAGTTTGGTTGAGTGTTGAAGCATGATCCTTTAACAACATTTGTAACTGGTACTTAGGTCTACAAAGTTGGTTTAGTAACCTAGCGCTAATTCGTCACGGATTGTAAGATAAATCATCACGAAAACCCGCTGTCAGGCTGCTCCTATCGGGTCAATGGCGACTGAATCACTGCGTTCAGTGGCCGACCGGTTCAGGCCGTGGCCGCCGCGTGGCGCGAAGCGTGGCCGCGCGTCGCCGATGCTCTGCCCAGCGCGGCCAAGCCAGGCCGAAGCGCGCCTTCTTCACGCCAGCGTGTGCCCGCTCCATTTCCACTCGCCCACGCCAGCTCTCTCCCTCTCCAGCGCCCTCCCTTGCTCTCGCCGCAGAACCAGGTCACGCCGCCGAGCACAGCACCGCCTCCGCCATCGCCTCGTGTGCGCTACATCGGACCACCACCGCCTCCATCTCGCCCATAGCTGCGCCACACCTCCCTCCACCCCTCGTCTTGATTGCTGCGGCTGTCACGCTTTGGTGAGGGTGAATTCACCGTTTCCTTTCTCACCGGAGTTCACGGTCGCCATGGCCGCCTCCACGGCAAGCTGGCCATAGCTCGGCTCATCGGCGCTTTTCCTTCGGTTTTTAGCGTTAGCATTGGGTCAGGACGTGTAGTAGCCGGTGCCAAGACGTTACCGTCGTTAGTGATCCCGCCGGCGTGGAACGCGACGACCAGCGCCGCCGCATTCTAACCCCCGCACCACCGCGCCGTGGTCGAGAGTCGTCGGAGCTTTATGTGGAGCTTTTATTGTTGAAATAGAGTCGCTAGGTCACCGTGGTACCATTGCGCGCCTCACCGGGCTTTCCCGTGGCCGGAGATGGCTGGCACAGCGTCGAGCAGCGCCGCCGTGCCACCATCACCGACGACGAGCATGCTCCACCCACCCTCACCCGCCACCACCTAGGTCGTTTGACGCGCGCTACTCAGTGGTTGGTGTCGTGAAGACCTCACCGCCAGCAACCTCGCCGTCGGCGAGCTCTGGCCGCGCCAGCACCGCACAGCGCCGCTGCCCTGTTCCGTGTCACTGACGCGTGGGGTCCCCTGACCAGCGGGTCCCACCTGTCAGCGACAGCAGTAGTGTAGGCTAACTCATTTTGAATCCAGTTTTTGATTTGTTTTGTTATTTTTGTATCTTTAGTTTGGTAGCTCCTAAAATGGTGAAATAAATATGATTGTGTTGCTTAGGAAGTGTAGTATTTAGGAAAAATATGTTCTTGGTTTCAACAGTAGAAATTTCTGGAGATTTAAATAGGGATTTCAAATGTGCTTTTGAATGCATTCAAATTTGTTTATTTTATATCTAGAGTTCCTGTGCTCCAAAAATTATGAAAGTTTTGTGGTAGGCTATTCTTGTCATACCTGAGCTTGGATAAAAATTTGAGAACCAGTGCATGTGTCGATCTATAGTTATAGATTTTTCTTTTATAAATAGTTAATCCTTGCATGAATTTTTATAAATTAATTATAAGTCCAAAATTCATGAAATTTATTGGAAGTGATACTAGTACTGTATGGATGTAAGGAAAAATATGAAATCTGTTGCTTGACACTTTTCAATAGGATTTTCCATTTATGCTATTTCAAGCCTTGCTTCCTTATCATTTTTGTATAGGATGTTCTACTTAGCAAAATGACATGAAATTTTTGTAGTAGTCCTTTGATAGCATTATTAAGGCTCTGTAAATTTTTGAGAATTTATTCAGCACATCTGATATATATTTATTATTTAACCTAGATATCTAAATAAAATAATAAAGGCAATTTAATAAATAGTTTGGGCTTTGCCATTATATCATCTTAACTGTAATGGGTATGCTGAAACTGTTGGTAGGTTCTAGGTTGTCAAATTTTGAATAATTACCTGAAGTAGAAGTGTTATTACTTTATATTGCATGTCAAGTCATTTCTGGACTGATTCTAGAGTGTAATGAGTTACATGTTGAAACAAGTGTAGACTGTAAAAATGGTTAATAACAAAGTTGTAGAGAATTTGATAAGCTTTCCAGAAAGTCCAGGATCACTGTTTTTGAATTTGTAGAACTCCAGTTATGAGTGAAACAAGTAGCTGCTGGTTATGGTGTAGTCGATGCATTGTAGAAATAGTTAAGTAGTAATCGAGAAGAGATATGCACCTACTCAAACAACGCGATGCACTTATTAACATTATGCATTCGTAATACTCATACCATACTCATGCATCTAGGATCGGAGGAAGAGATCACGTTACTGGAATTCGAAGAAGCAGAGGAAGGGAACCCGCAGGAGAATCCGCAAGCCGCAGCTCCCGAAGGCGTGGAGCAGAACCCTGAAGAGCTTCCGGAGTGCCCTGACCATCATCCTACTTCCTTTCTGCGAGGCAAGCCCCGGAGCATTATAAGTCTCCCAGTATTTTATAAATGTTTACTTACGTATTTATGATTGATGCATTAGGTTATAAGAGTTGAATGAAACCACTTGATGCATGTACATTCCTTGTCCAGACATTAACCCTTTAACCGGTATAGGTCCAGGAGCGAATATATGCTTAGCCATGCTTAGACCGGTAGAAGTCGGGTGATGTTCTGTCACCTGCGAGATATAGGTGGATACCGGAGCACGGTTGGCTATATCTGCTATCGTGGAACAGAACCATGTGGTAAAAGTAAATTGAGACCGAACGGGAGGTCGATAGGGAAGCAACAAGGCATGGAGGTCTTGGGTGTGGACTTATCCCCGTCTGTGTCGATTAAGGACCGTACCGTTGTTGGCGCTTCTGACAAGATTGAACGCATGCCTCTCACTTAGCTGGCCGGATAACTCGTTTCGACCGCGAAGCCGAGTAATTCAACTCAGGCCGGGACCCATTTTGTTGTGCGCTCCTTCCGGGGAACGATCAGACTGAGCCCAAGGGCAGGCTTGGCCTGAGCATCCTGGCATCTGGTGTTCCAGATTGTGCGGCGCAGTACGGACCCGCGAAATGTGTACCTGAGTTGTACCAAAGGTGACCTAAGACTATCGTGGCTGATAGATCTGGGTTTGTGTTAGGAATAAATTCCCAGCTGATTGAAATCGATTCGAATCGCCGTCTCTCCCGGATAGTGAGAAACTTGGCTAGTCCCAACATCGTAGTAACTATATTATGAAACGTGATGGTTCAAATGAATATGGAATTACAATACCTGCTATGGTTACTATTGTATGATTCTAAATAATATACCACATGTTTGGCATAGGATAGTTGCTAATCTAGAAATGGATAGTTATAATTAACTTGATAAAAGAATCACAACTGTACAACGATTAATTGCCTTTTTCGCAAAATGTTGTCAAGTTACGTCCACTTATACAGCCTTGCATAATCCTTGGAGTCGTTTTATTTCTGGTTCATGACGGGTAAGTCTAGCTGAGTACCTTCTCGTACTCAGGGTTTATTTTCCCATTGTTGCAGATGGCACTGTGTATCATGGTTATTGCAAGAGTTGCTTCTATCCCGCTGTGGATGAGGAGTAAGCCTTGGGCAGGCTTCCCTAGTAATTCCTATCTTTGCTTTTGTGGACCGTGATCGGGTTTGGCACTGTATCAAACTATGTTGGAAACTTATCTTCAAACTTATTTGCTTCCGCTTTAATTATCAAACTCGGTTTGTAATAACTTTCTATTCGTACTCTGATGATGAAAAGTATCTGTGAACTTTATGTGATATGTGGCATGTATGTTGAATCCTGTACGATCTTGGTTGTTGTAAATCGTTTATCGAGACCTGTCGTGGTACTCGACGGACTACCGGGTTTATATGGATTCAAGTATGACAGTGCAACTGCTTGCGGATTGCCATTGTACTTGTATTCTTATAAATTGGACGGTTCTGCGACATTGCATATCCTTAGAGTCTTTTCTTTCCTCCTGTCGGGTAAGTCTTGCTGAGTATAATTGAGTACTTAGGATTTTATTTCCCCTGTTGCAGGTGACAGGTGGAGGCTAAAGCTGACCCTTGTGTGTGGATTCCTCCTGGTGGGCTCAGAGAGGATTTCCTTTACGCTGCGATCATAGTTTTTATTTATACCTCTCACCAAATGCTTTTATAAATGAAAGTTTTATAATCTGTTGTCATAGTTTATATATCAATACTTCATCATGTCATGATTAGATATTCATTTCCGCTATAACTCTGTTCACATGTTTATATTCTGCTATTTAATTAAATTATTCATAACTCTGATAATATGATTACATTCTGCTATTATAATAATAAATGTTATACTCTGATGTTGTATTAAAAGTGATGTAAGAAATGGTTATGAATGATGTAAGCTTTATTCTCTCATTTGTGATCCTGATGGCAAAAATGTGGATTTTTAGGTTCTCTCTTGGGGTGTGCTCGATGGAACCGAGTAATTTAGTGTTCTCCTTTAGGTGCTTAGGGTCTAATGGAAGACAAGCACTCCTGGGAGGCATTAGATTAGGCAGTTCTACCACACAGGTGCCTTAGTATCATCCTAGTCTAGAGCTCTAGTGGTAGCTAGGCCACAATTTCATCCACCAGCGCCTAAGTTTAGGCCTCCTTCATTGAAAGCTCAGGCCAATCACCCGCCAAAGACATTCCACAGGGCGTTCACCGTTGCCCTACCCAATGGTAACACAGGCCAAGGTAGCTTAGCAGGACCAAGAAGCTACTAGCCGTGCTTTAACTACAATCAGCTAGGTCATTGGTCCAAGGAGTGCCCCCATCCCATGAAGGGAGGCAATCAAAACCAGGGTAATCAGAAATAGGTCAATCCTAAGGCACGTCCTGGATACATGCATTACATAGCTATGGAAGAAATCCCTATGGGAGAAGTTGTCACTACCAGTATGTTTCTTGTTAACAAACATCCCACCATTGTTTTATTTGATTCTAGAGCTTCTTATTCATTTATGAGCCAAACATTTGCATCTAAACATGATCAAAAGATAATTGAGGTAGACAAGGGTGGTTATAGTATAAGTTTAGCTAGGGCTACTATTTCTACAAATCAAATAGTGAGAGATGTGCTCATCTCTATACAAGAGAGGGAGTACACTATGGATCTTATAATATTGCCCGAACTTGCCATAGATGTGATCTTAGGCATGAGTTGGATGAGTAGTCATGGAGTTCTTATTGACACTACCACTAGAACAATTATGTTGAGAGAACCAAAGGGGGGTAATGCTTTTCTAGTGCCACTTCCCTAGAGTTTTGATCTTCAAAACTTGTATTGTGCTATCCAAGCCACTACTCTCTATGATATTCCAGTGGTTTTCAAATTTCCTAATGCATTTCCAGATGAGTTGCCAGGTTTATTGCCTAATAGAGATGTGGAATTTAAGATTGAGTTAGTGCCAGGTATAGCACCCATCTCAAGAAGACCCTATAGGATGCCAACAAATGAGTTAGTCAAACTTAAAATCTAGTTACAAGAACTTTTGAACAAAGGTCTCATTCGACCTAGTTCATCTCCATGGGGATGTCTAGCCTTGTTTGTAAAGAAGAAGGACAAATCCTTGTGGATGTGTGTGGACTATAGGCCGCTCAATGCTGTCACCAATAATAACAAGTATCCTTTGCCTCGTATCAATATTTTGTTTGATCGACTAACAAAAGCAAAGGTATTCTCTAAGATTAACTTGCGATCAGGCTATCATCAGATTAGGTTGGATGAAACAGGTGTGCTATGGTTCGAGGACCGACTTGTGGTACCAAAAAACCATGAACTTAGAAATCAAATTTTAGATGAAGCTCATTCATCCAAGTTGTCTATCCACCTGGGCAGTATCAAAATGTATTAAGATTTAAAAAACCATTTTTGGTGGACCAAGATGAAGAAGGAAATTGTAGCCTACGTTGCTAGGTGTGATGTCTGTAGCCGAGTTAAGGTAGATCATCTAAAACCTGGTGGACAGCTCCGGTCATTGTCCATTCTAGGCTAGAAATGGGAGGAAATAAGTATAGAGTTTATTATAGGCCTCCCATAGACACAACAAGGTCACGATTCTATATGGGTCATTGTAGATTGCCTCACCAAGTCGGCACATTTTGTATCGGTTAACACAACGTATTACACTAGGAAGTACGCTGAGCTATATGTTTCTCAAATTGTGAGGCTACATGGAGTACCAAGGACCATAATCTCATATCGTAGACCACAATTTATAGCTTGTTTTTTGGAACACCTGCACAAGGCCTTGGGAACCAAACTAATCAAAAGTTCAGCATACCATCCATAAACTTCTGGACAAACCGAGCAAGTGAACCAAATCTTGGAAGATATGTTGAGAGCTTGTGTTATCAAGAGAGCATCAAGATGGCTCCTTTTGAGGCCTTGTATGATCGCAAATGTAGAACTCCTTTGAATTGGATTGAGCCTAGAAAAAGGAGGTACTATGGCATAGATTTTGTCACAGAAGCTAAAGAACAAGTACGTGTTATCCAACAACACATGAAAGTAGCTCAGTCAAGACAAAAGAGTTATGCTGATAAAAGGAGAAGACCACTAACCTTTGAAGCAGGAGACTATGTGTACTTAAAAGTTTCACCCATGAAGGGAGTGCAGAGATTCAGAGTGAAAAGGAAGCTTGCGCCTAGATATGTAAGCCCATACCAGATTATTGAGCGAAAGAGAAATGTCGCCTATAAGTTACAACTTCCCCTAGAAATGTGTGCTATATTCAATGACTTCCACGTTTCTCAGTTAAAAAGATGTCTTCACATACCTGAGGAAGCTATTGCACCCACCAACATTAATGTAACACCCCCGGTGTTTATCACCAGTTAAGCAATGGGTTTGAGCTCAAACATAACATGTCAAGTGGTAATCAAGGTGTCAAGATCCAATCTACATGATAGAGCTTCAACTTAAACTTGGGCCACACACAACTGCTTACATATGGACCCTTGTTAAGATTATGCAAGAGTAATTCTAAGCATGCTTCTTCCATGTACATTACATCCACATGCATCCATCTAGACCCGTGGAAAAGTTTCATGAAGTTTGGAATCAAAAAGTCACATGAAATGATAAGTCATATCTTTGCATGAATTGCTTTATCAAGTGACTGGAAACATATGAAGTCAACCAAACCTTGTAACCTTGCTCAAACAACTCTAATTGAACTCTACAACAAAAGTTATGAAGGGTTCGTGTTGAGCGAAGGTGGAGAAAATGTCCGAAAATAATGGAAACCCTATATTTTGTAGCAGAAAGGACTTTGCGTTGACCGAGAAATAAAGTTGACTTCTGGACCAGATATGAGGTTTGACCAAAAATGAAAGTTGAAGAAAAGTTTGAGTATAACAAACTTTGTTAAAGGACCAAGTCATGATTTAGCTTCGAAATAGATCAAAACAGTGCTCAAAGTATAAGAGAAAAAGCTGAAATCAACCCGACCGTGTTTGCAGTCCGGATTTCACCGACATCGACGTTGACATCCCGCGTTCTCCAAATTTTGTTAAGCAACTTGAGTTAGTCCAAAAATAAAAGTTCAAGGTTATGTTATGGAGAAGAGGATGCAAAAAGTTGCACTAAGTTTGATCGAGTTTCGACCTCCGAAAGCGAGTTTCCGTGATCGCTGTTAACATATTGACACTATCATCTTGGAGCTTAATTATCCGCTGTTACAAAGCTCAAATGGCCGGGCACCTTAAATAAGAAACGTAGAGCAGGCCGAGGTGAACAAATTTCGTTTATGGCCCAATGTCTAATTCAGCCTGGAAGCGGCCCAAAACGGTGTTCCACCTTGCCCACGTCGCTGCCCACCACGTGCTCGGTGAAATGCCTCAACGGGCGGCACCTGTCCGTGGACGTGGCCACCATGCGCGAGCAGCGCCCCCACCTCCATGCTGCGTGCCCCTGCGCCCGATGCGGATAACCAGAGCCCCGGCCGAGCTCTCCATCCCCTTCTCCACTCCCTGCTCGCTCCCTCGCGTGCTCTCCTCGCTCCGCTCCGCGGCAGGACATGCGTCTGCCATGGCCGGTGGGCCAAGCTCACCGTCGCTGCCGTTCCCTAGTTTCCGAGCCCCCTCATGACCAACCACGCGAACCACCACCTCCGCCTCTTCCTCCTCTACGACCGGCGCACCTCCGCTGAGGCGAAAACCACCGGAGCACCGTCGCCGGTAAGCCACCGTGGGCAGCGCCGTCGGTGCGCGTGGCCAGGCAGCCACGAGCCACCTCCGGCCGTGCTAGGGACGCCCACGGGCGCGCGCGAGCTTGGCGCAGCTGCAGCACCCATCCCCCGCCGCCGCCGAGCCTCCTTCGGCCGGCAACAGCAAGTCCGACATGCTCCCCTGCTGTGTTCTACGACCAGGGGCCTCGGGCTCAAATTCGACGAAGGTCAAGGGCCTAACTGCATTGTCATTGACTCAAGTGAATAGTACCTCGAGGGACCTATTTGTTTTAAATCGGCTGAAAGTTTAGAAAATAATAGTAATTCATAGGAAATCCGTAAAATAGCAAATGAGGACTTTTTGGAATCCTTGTGAAATTTTCTATGCACTAGATCTATAATATTACATGTTTTACTTTAAAGGTTTAGCTGTAAAAATAGATTTAGGAAGTTAGGTTCTTAATGCTAGTCATGTCTTGTTCTTTTTATAACTGCAGTTATTTTACTCAAATAAATGTGAAATGTTTATGGAGTGCTCATAAGGTCATTGTTGTTGTCTGGTAAAAATTTCAGAAGTGTAGGATTTATATTTTAAGAGTTATAAAAATAACAAATGTACTGTATTGCTTTGCTCCAACCCTGAATAGTCCTGCATGCTTGAATTATTTGGCTTAGTTAAGTTATGAATCATGACTTCATGATAATACATGAGTTGTAGTACTTTTATTAAGCTTTTTAAAAAGCTAAATATCATGATTTTTGGTTAAGTAGATCTTGAGTTATACTTGCTTAAATATCAGTGGCTGTTTCTGCCCAAACTCTGATAGGGTTACCTTGTTGGTATTGTGGGGCCTTCTTAATAGTAGAATTTGCTTTAGGTGTTTACAACAAAGTTGTTTAGAATTTGATAATCTTTCTAAAAAGTCTAGAACCACATTTATTGGATATGTATAACTCCATTTATAGCTGTTTAAAGTGGCATGTCAGTTTCTGTCTATGTTTTGGACAGAAATGCAATTATTGGATTAATTGACCCTTCTAACTGTAGAATCATCTTAAGATGATAATAACAAAGTTATAGATAACTCACCTAACTAGCTTGTGTTAAATTTTCATGGCAGGTGGCCAAGTAGTTTGTGAGTTATGACTGTTCTAAGTTGGTCTTCAGAAATTGTAGCTTTCTGGAATCTCTGGACCAGCCTTGATAAATGTGCCTGTTTAACCTTGTTAACTTTGGAATCATGCTGATAGGTTTATATATGAATTGTAGACAATTTCATAAGATTTCCAGAATGTCTTCTTGCAAGTCATTTGGATTTGTGTAACTCCAGTTATAGCTAAATCTTGTAGCTGCTGTTTACATGTCTAGAAATTGGCAGATTCCAATTATAGTGTTTGCTTGTATATTGTTAAGTGTGACTTATGCCTTGAATGATGACTGAGTTAGAGTACCTGAGATCTTGGGAAACTTGTGTCATGCTTGGTGTTGTCGTCTTCTTTGCTATCGTGGGATGATAAATTGTGCGATATTTAAAGTAGGCAATGCGAAGTGCTTGTGCATGTTAATGCAACCTTGTGCTTGTCTTACTTACTGCCTGCGATGCATTGTCTATTGCACTTCCATGTATTCATACACTTGCATATTGCATCTCATCTAGGTACGCTAGATGCACCTCGTGAAGGATGCGATGTTGGAGCCAAACCCGAAGACAGCGTTTGATGGATCTATCCCAAAGATGGAAGGACTAAGCAAGTGCTAGGACCTAAGATGTCACCAGGACGGTGCAACCTAACTGAACTGACTTGTGTCGGATCCTAGGCAAGCCCCGGAGCATTCTAAGCCTCGAATGTTTTTACAAAGATCTTGAGTATCTTTTATTGTTGATGATGCATTAAGTATAGGAATTGGTTGGAACCAATTGTTGCATTATATCTTTACCTTGTCCAGATAAAATCCTATGAACCCTAATTAAGTGTAGGATCGAATGATGCTTAGCTATGCTTAGATTGGTAGAAGTCGGGTGATTTCCTGTCACCTGCGAGAGGTAGGATGAGCTCTGGTCATGGTTGGCTATAATTGCTATCATGAAAAAGAACCATGTGTTAATAACGAAAAGAGAACGGACGGGATGATGGTAGTGCAGCAACAAGGCATGGAGGTCTTGGGTGTGAATCTATCCCCGTCTGTGTCGTTTAAGGACCGATTCGTTGTACGTCCTCATGTCATGTTGAACGCATGCCTATCACTTAGTAGGCCGGATAACTCGTTCCGACCACGAAGCCGAGTAGTTCAACTCAGGCCGGAAGACCGAGAAGTGAAAGTGCGCACCCTGGCGGTAGTAAGGATGTGCGGGGAGCTATTGGCGTAAGTCCATGGTGAGATTGACCACCTGGCAGAGTGGACTCCCTGAGGGTGCGGCGCTGCTCGGAGCCGCGATTCCTGAGATGTACCAAAGGTGACCCAAGGAAACCCTTGATAAGGTGGATTGGGTGAGTGTTAGGAATACCCCTCCAGCTAGATAGGAATCGATTCAAATCGCCGTCTCTCCCAGATAGTGAGAACTTGACTGAGCAGCAGCAATGTAGACTCACTAAATTTAATGATATGGTTAAATGATGATGATGATGACTATGATAATGAGCTATGAATTACCCGATATGGTTATTATTGTTTGCAACTTAATTAAGTGATTGATTAGTATAGGTGCTAATATAGATGGTAGGTAATGGCTAAAAGTCGCTGCTAGTATAGGCGAATAATGATTATGATTACTCAAGCTTTTATGCAAAAAGGTTGTCAGCTCAGCTCCATCAAATAAAGCCTTGCATAATCCTTGGTGTCACTTTATTTCTGGTTTATGACGGGTAAGTCTGGCTGAGTACATTCTCGTACTCAGGGTTTATCCCACCATGTTGCAGGTGAAGTTCTCGGCCTGTTGAAGATGGTGGCTAACCGCCGGTGGGCTCGGTGATTCTATACTTACTTCTCATCTATATGCTTTTGTCGGATGATGTCACTTATGCTAGCAATATATTTGGAACTTATATTAATGTAATCATTGGAAAGCTGTGTTGTTTTCACTAAGCGGTTTTAAAACCAAAACTTGTACTATTATTTGTGAATCCATTTGTAATATTATTTTCCACTGCAACCCTATGTATGTGATGTGTATTTGCTTAATCCCGTGATCTTGGTTGTGATGTTGATTTACCGAGGTCTTTCGGGACACTCGGCGGACTACCGGGTTTATATGAGTGAAAGTATGCGCGTGTCAACGTGTTAGCGGGGACAGCCATACTTGATCTTGTATAAATTGGGCAGTTCTGTTACAATTAAGCTCCAATCGGATTTGACCTATGAAGAGAAACCAATCCGAGTGCTAGAAGAGATGGAAAGAATAACCTGGAGCAAGGTCATTAAGTTCTACAAGGTGGTGTGGAATAACCACAATGAACAAGATGCCACGCGGGAACGGGAGGATTATTTACGTGAGGTTTATCCCACTTTTTATGAAGAATGGTAGGTCTTTCAAATCTCGAGATGAGATTTCTATAAGGGGGAGGGGCTATAACACCATAGTGTTAAGCATGGCATTTGGCACTTGCATTTCATGAGCACAAGCATCATCCAAGCATTCATGAACATGAGCATATGAAATTTCATCTCATTCTTATGAATTATCGCATGAAATGTTGATTATATATATATATATATGCTTATCCTTGTAATCATGTATGACCAATGTATGAAACAGTTGTAAGGTCACAACAATACCTTAGATACATCTAGGATGGTAAATGGAACAACTTTTGTTTTCATGACATGAACCAATTTTGCTTCTAAGTGTTGGGTTACCTTGGAATGTCATTTTCATGATGCTAGTTTGACCAAAGTTGAATAGGAGCTTAGAATGTTTGCATGGCTATGTGACCTAAATAAAAGTTGTAGTTCACATCAAGGGTAACAAACTTAATTTAAGGGTCATGAGCTAAATCAGTGCCTAACATGGTCAAATAGAGCTCACAAGTTTCAACTTAATGTTGTTTGTACCTTAGAAAATTTTTCTGTCTTGAAGTTGTTTCTAGTTTCAATGTAGCCTATTTTGGAGCCTTATAGTTTGAAAACCATCGCGATTTAGACAAAACTCCTTTAAGCAATCTTGTAGTACTCATGTAGCGCTACACTTTATATTAATGAAGTTTTCACTGATTTGCCATGGTTTGCGAGATTTGGAGGTTTGAAAATCAACTGTCAGATGGACTGAATCGGCCCTTGCCGATTCAAATCACCGGTCGTCGTGCCGACCGTGCCTAGGCCGCTCACGCTGCGTGGTAGCAGTCTGCCGATGATGGCCCGCCCAACCATACCAAAAGGGAGAGCCCTCAGCTCTCAACTCACCCATGCGCTCACTCTTGCTCTTGCTTTCTCTCTCACCCGTGCGCCTCTCTAGAGCAGAGCAGCACCGCAGTAGCATCGCCGCCGTGCCTCCGCCATGGTCGAGTGCTACCACCGCAGCACCACTGCTCAATCACTCATGCCCACAACTCCACCATCACCTCCTCCACCTCACTGACCCGCCATTGCCTTAGCTCGAACAAAGGTAAAGGCCTATGGGCCATTGCTATAGCCGCCATAGCTGTTGTGCACCGTCGAGCTCCAAGCTCGCCCATGGCTAGCCCTATCCACCATAGCTCATACCTTCTTCTCTGTTGGTCCATCATCGCCTTAGGTTGTAGGTGCTTATGCCGTAGCCTAGTTCACCTTTACCACCGCTGTCTTGCGGAAACATGCGACTACACCGCGCTCACCCACCTTGGCCATGAGTTCTAGCTCGCTACGGTCGACCTTAGCTAGACCATGTCGTTCCCCTCTAGCATGTGTTTCTACACCTCCACTAACCCTAGCACCGTCACTGAAGATTGTGACTTGTCACCCATCACCGGCTTGCCAGCACTACAAACTTCTAACCCTTGCGCAATGACAAGAAAACATTGCAATAGGCCCAATTTTGTTGCAAAAGGTAGTTCATACCACGAAATCGCGTTCGTTGGCAATGGTTGCAAAAAGTCACGTTGCAATAAGAACTTGCAACCGTTGCTAGTTTGGCTGTTGCAAGAGTTAGCTTTTCTTGCAACGTTGCCAAGCATTGCAATAGGACGTTATCGCAACATTCGTTGGCGTGGCAATACGAGCACTTGCCATGTTTGTCTTCGTAGCGAGAGGTGGTAAATACAATGAGCGATAGCGTGGCAATAGATTTTTGTTGCCACGCTATAATTTTGTTGCTTAAGGTGTTGTTGCCACGACCGTTGTGCCAGTGGCAAGTAAATCATTTGCCACGCAAATGTAATCGTTGCGAGAGAGTATACATTATTGCCACGCTTGTCTTGGCGTGGCAATAGTATCATTTGCCACGCAAATTTATCCGTTGCGAGATACCGTTCATTATTGCCACGGCCGCGTTGCTCGTTGCAACAGTATCATTTGCCACGCAATTTTATTCGTTGCGATATACCGTTCATTATTGCCATGACCTCGGTGCCGTTGCAACAGTAGAATTTGCCACGCAATTTTATTCGTTGCGGAAGATTAATTGTTATTGCAACAATAGTCATGTCGTGGCAATAGTATTATTTGCAACGTAAATAAGTCTGTTGCCATACAGCATATTGCCACGCATCACGGCTCATAGGTATAGCTTTTATTGCAACGCTAGTAACATTTAATTTTGGTTTAATAAATCATCATTGCAAATCAATAAACCATATCAAAAGCAATTGCACCCACATATATTAATTATAATTAATCATTCAATATGTTGCCAAACCCATGAAATAGTAGCTAAAATCATAAACGAGTGTACAATTAACTCATTATTTGACAACTTTTTACAAACTTCCTAACATCTATGCAGCACTTGAGAAATTCCTAGCAGCCCAACATGTCATCTCCTCGGCTATGTCCTCGCTTGATTATGAGCCTCCCACTGAAACCTTGTCCACCTACTGCCAAAAGAATATGATTGGGATATTAGAACAATATTAAGTTTACTAATTTTTGCACAAATGTAAAGAGATGAAGATATAAAATGGTTCTAATTTCTAATTTCATATACAAAAGCCATCAACCAAGCTTTTGCATAGTTGAAGTTCTACTGCAATTCTGCAAATGAGCAAATGTTGTCGGTCTAGTTGCTGCAATTCCTTTTTCCATGAAAAAGATGGAAGTCATGTTACAGTAGCAGCTGCCTTCTCTGAATTTTTAAGGCAACAGCAGTTTAGTTGATTAGAAAAATCATAACTTGAGTTGTAGACAACGAAAAATTATATTCTTTAACAATACGGAAAGCCCATGAAATTCTCTACATCTTTCTAGTTATTTGTTAAATAAGATTCTGCAGTTATCATGGTCAAAAAACACAAACACCTACTGCTGTCCAGACCAAGGTCAAAACCTGACCGGCTACTTTCAAAATTCATAACTCTAATTCTCTAGGTCTAAAATCATGACCTTTCATGACGACAAACATCTCTAAACCCTCTACAACTTTTGTATTATCAAAAGTTCTGTATTCCAATTAGCTGGTTGTTATCAAAAGTTCTGTATACATACTAATGAAGTAATTCTTAGCATTTAGTGTGACAGATGTATTACAGATAAAACCCTCTGTTATCCAATTAGGAAGAGTAATCCTCAACCTTCCACTTTAGGCAAGCAGCACAGAAATATGTCCTGGATATCTTAAACATAAAGCAGAGGGAAAGGGATGCTAAGGAGAGTGCCACCAGGACCAGATCAAGTTTAGATGGACAGATATTTGATTGCCCTAGCTTTAGAAAGATTTCATCCACTTTGCACTCCCATTCGATGTGCGTCATCTTTTCTCCTCCTACCTGATGCCTCTGCCATCTCTCTGAGCCACCATTGGAGATCTCAGAATATCACCTCCTCTCTCTGTTCTAATCTTGCATGTTTCCTGCTTACCTTCCTCCTTTCCTCTACTTCTGACTCCTCCCTCTCCTTCCTTGCGTCCCCATTCTGCTTCCCTATTCCACCCACTCCATCCCCTTGTCTCCATCTCATGTCGCCTCGGCATGTCACCATTGTCATTGACTCGTTGTCCCCTCCCATGCCGCTGGAAGGGAAAATGTATGTAATCAAAGAAAACTTTGACAAAACTTCACTGTTTTTTGGTATGCTTATTTATTCTTCAACTAGAAGCAAGATGTTAAAAATATTATAGATTAGCCTACCTTATCATACTGAAATGTGTAAATGGTTTTCTCACTTACTGATTCAATTTCATAATTTGATTAATTGGAAGCTTTCTATAGTTGAGTAGTTGAGATGTTGAGAACTAGTTCATCAGGCTTGGTACTAGGAACTGTCAAATTTTACCATGGACACAACCTTCCTTGATAACTTCCTTTTAATCAAACTTCTCTTGTATCATTTCCTACAGATGAAAGGATTATAGTTCATCCGTACTATTCTTCAACTATTTAAAATACCTTTTTATCCTCTCCATTTAATTGCCATGCCACATTATCCTTATCAGTGATATCAGATGATGAAAAGTATGTTCCAATATATTACTGTGCAATTCAGTTATCAGAAAACAGAAATAGAAAGAAGATGCTTATGATTGAACAATGACTTTGAGTTTATGCTAGGATTGAAAAGCATGCATTGAACAATACAGAACTTCAAGTTACTGAACACAAGAATGGCAATGAAGGTTTCATTAAATATGATTGAACAATGACTTTGAGTTTATGCTGGGATTGAAAAGCATGCATTTGATAAAATTTCATTAAATCATGCAAGAATTTAGATTCCAATTAGCTGGTTGTTACCTTCCTCCTTTTGGGATTATTTCTTGTCCTATTCATCAGCTGCTGTGAAGTGATATATGTCTTCGATGCAGTCACATTTGCAGTGTTTTCGTTGAAAAGAGCTCTGCTGGGAGGTGCAGTACTTCTAGTGGAGCGAGTAGGTGCTGGTGCACCTTTTTGTACGGTGACAACGCTTCTAGGCTGAGTCTACAAACATCAAGTTGTTTGATCTATTTTAGCTACAGTTCAAGGTACATGGAACATAGTGAAATAATGTCATTACCTCCTGTAACCCATCTTCATTTTCATTTTCATGTCCACCGGTCTCATCTTCCTCTTCTATGATTGGTGCAACTTGTGTACTGGCATTGTTTTGCAGGGTACTCTATACATACAAATATTGGGGGTGAAAGATTAGGCATCACAATCATAAGATTATCAAGAGTACAAAGGATAAAAAATTATTCTAATACCATAATCATAGCTCCTTCTTTGTGCTGCGCTAGCATATTAAGAAATTCTTGCTTCATTTCTTCTCTTAAGTTTATCTTAGCATTTTCCAGCTCCTCTTGCATCCTCCTCCTATTTTCTTCTTTCTCCCTTTCCCTTTCTGCAGCTTCTTGCGCAATCTGTTCTTTGAGCTTGTCAACCTCCGCTTCTAAAGCAATGCTCTTCTCCCTAGCTGCAGCTTGAGCACGTGCATGTACTTCAAGGTTCTCTTTCATAAGTTCTCTGCGAGTTCGATACGTAGCCAAATATCCATGCCCATGTAATTTGGATGATTTGATTTGTGTTGTTTCTTTGTAGCATGACTAGGAAAATCATGTTCTCCTCAATAGTTGTAAGTGCTGGTCTATCAGGTTCTAATCCAATCTCACCAATTTTCATGGTTGCATTTTCCTAAATTAAATAACAGAACCTGTAAAGAGTTGCTTGACACTACCAGCAGCTATAAAAAAGGTTGACGAAACATTTACTTACATATACTGAAGCTATACAGGATTTGACCATGCGCCATGTTTTGTGTGAGTGGTCCTCCAAAGAAGAAGATCACTTGGCTCTTCACCAGTTTCTTGGTCTCTCTAGGATGCCAAAAAATTCAGCACACAAGTATTGCATCATAGAAGGGAAGGACTAGATTAGTGTATCTAATGATTACCAGCTCAAAGCTACATTGTGAGAAGTTCTTTGAACCCATCACATGCTTGGTTCTTTGCTGCTGACGGTTGGAGGAGTTTTGGCTGCTAAGTTTCTGCAGAATGAGAACAAGTGGTATGTAACAATGCAACTTTGGTCCATCAATTTTGTTTGACAAAGTAGATTTTACTAGCACTGACCTTGAATTTATTAGATCCAAAATACAACTGCAAGTAGTGCCACTCAAAAAGGTGTATTTCTTCGGGTTTATTTCGTATCCTCTCACCATAACTATTATAAGCCTTGTATGTGGCACTCAGATCAGATCGCCATCCTCTGTACCGCTCCTTGGCAATTTTCCATATTTTCTCTTTTCTTTTATCCACATCATCAATGTTGATGAAGTTCCACCTAAGCTGTTTACAATTAAAAAGCAATGAAAACTTGTGTTTTGCAGCTTGTTGATTTGGGAGTTCAAGTACGTATTAGGTTGTTCATTAGTGTTACATCGTACGATTGAGTACACTGGCACTGAGAGTAATTCTTGATCCATCTGGTTTACTAGAAAGAATGTGTGCTACGATTGAGTACACAAGGCAAGGCGTACTTTACAGTTCATTGCACACAATATTGGGTCATGATTCTTTCAAATCAAAATTAAGAACTGCGTTGAGAACTGTGTTATGCATTTAAGGCAAAATCTGTAGCATTTAGTCTCCAACATGCATATTTTTGTGTATTGAGAACTGTGTCGACTATATTTTTGTATATTGAGAACTATGTTCACTGGACCTAATCAAGAGTGTGGACAAATATTAGGCGGTGTGGACAAATATTGTCAAATGGAGTATTAAGCTGATTCCACAACGGAGTGGGTTCTAACATTGATCTTTCTGGAATCCAATTTTAATGTCTGGTCCATACTAAAAAATAGATGTTTTTAAGACATGCATGTTACTGTTTCTGGAGTATTAAGCTGATTTGGCATCTAAATTAACCAGAGGAGAGGCATGTGAATCCAAAGATTTTCCAGAACCTCTTCTCTAACTGAGGGCTGAGGGCGTATGACATTTTCTAACTGATTTTTAGCTACATGTTCTCTATTCGCAAATTTGCTTAGTAATGTACTCACTTTTTTGGACAGTAAAAGAGCAACAGCAATGTTCCTTAACAAAAAATAGTACACATCATACCAGTATCTCTTCTGCAATTTCTAGTTTGACTTCTTCCTTTATATCCTTCCAACTGTTTACTTCAATTAGTGAGGCCCATTGCCTTGTAAATAAAATGACCTCATCGACAAATGCACGGGTATTCGGTCCAATGGGTCCTCCATAGCTTTCTGAAAATTCGATTAGGAAGTGTGTGAATGCATTCCTTAACTCTCTTGTTGCCTACTGTTAATCCTTTAACAGTGCCACGACCTCTTTTCTTGCGTTCATTGGAGCCATGTCCTTGCAAAAAAGACAATAACAATCTTGAGCTGTAGTAGTTCTCAATTAAGATATGTGAACCCAATATTAAAAGTACATGCATTATCACAAACCATTTCCCTCGTCTCTTGCCTTCCTTGCATGGCTTGGCCTATTTGAGGGTGGTGTCGCATTGCTTCCATTGCTTTCGTTGTCTTCGTCTACGATTGCATCGGTGTCACGTTGCTTGACAAATGCCGACTACACACAAGGTTAAAGGTTCAGTTTTAAAAAAAATAGTACTAAACAACATTGGTTGAAGAAGGAAAATAAATTACTAATTTCTGGAATGTCCCCTTTCATCCTTAAAAATTCCTTGTATGTGTTGACTGCTTGTTGCCTAGTGTCATCCTTCAAATCTGTTAGTCACCAAAAAAATGTAAGATGAGGTGTAGTTTATATAAAGGTGCTAAGATTTTGCTTAATACGAAAACATATGCAAAAACATAGATGATATACTTTTGGATTGTTTCGGTCGTAGCTTCTTTAGCCAGTCCTTGTATGAATCAAAAGGATCATCCATAAATGGATGCTCATCTTCTTCCAGCTGCTGCCTTGGTCGCTTGAGGGGTGTTATGCTGACTTGTTGTGCTATCTCTTGTTCCTTTGAGAGTACTAATCTGATTTCCTTCTCACTCTCATTGTCTTGTAGCATAATCTCTGCATGTCTAACAAAATCGAGGGGCTGAAGAGATGGTCCTTAAGAGATGTCAAGGTTGACAATTTTATATGAGGCCTTTCCAATTTGAACATTACATAATCCTGATCTAGAAGTCCATTCTTGCAATGAACATAAAGAGTCCACATTTCAGCCCGTGCCACTGCATAAATAGGACAATGGTTGATAAATAAACAAGAATAAAAAGGTAAAGTATTACATATATATATAAGTAATTGAACTAAATATCATTGAATTCAGGATTCTATTTTAGATGGTTTCTGTAATCCCATTATAGAGTAGGCACATGCAACATGAGAAATTCAATGGCTGATGCAGAAAAAGGTTAACTACATCCATACATTTTTGTGTAGTTAAACATTGATATTTAAGCATAGAAAACGATCTCAGACTTTGTATTCCTGAATCGAAACAGACGGGTTTACTTTCTGTAATTTCAGACAAGCAAAACAAATACCGAGCAAGTAATTGCCTTTTCTTAAACATCTTTTTTTTATCATGACCAAAATATGCAAGCAGCAAATGCTTGAAAACCCTAAACCCCTCACAATTTGTAGAATTTGCTGTGATGCGAGATTAAATATGAATAAAAAAACCTAGATTAAGTAATCATTGTACCTGGGGACATATGGAGAAGAGAACCCAAGATCATCTTCTACTTCGAGGGTGGCCTAGTATATCGATGTCGATAGGTACCCAAGGCGGTGGAGTCTGTGCTGGCGCTGATGCCCTGCGAACGAAGCACCGTCCTGCCTGAAGGCGTTGCCAGTGGCGTCCTCAACGGAGGCGATGTCGGGGGTGTCCTTGGACCGAGGTGGCATAGGCTGGCGGCGTCGTGGCCCTCACGCGGTCCTGGGAGACGGATCGTGATCTAATTGGGGGAGGGGGAGGGATACGCGTGGTCTGTAGACTGGAGATGGGAGATGGATCATGATCTCAGAGCCGCCGCTCAGCACGCCCTGTGAAAAAGAGATCGATAAATCAGCAAACAACAAGTGGCCACAATTGGCTTGGTTGATTTCTCACTCTGTAGACCGGGCCGATGGGAGAGGGAGGGGTCGACAGGAATGGGAGGGGATCTAGGCAACTCAGGAAGGTAGATGGGAGACGGGGGAAGGGAGGAGGGTATGTCAATGGGGAAGGGTCTTACTTGGATGGGGGATGGCTTCCTGCTGCCATGCTGGTGCTGTGCGTCGCAGCTTGATGCTTTCCTTCGTGGAGATTCAAGAGGTCCATCGTGGAGGGGCCAGGGCGTGCAGGGACGTCACAGAACGGCAAGGCAGGGGCGTTGCAAAGGGGCCGTAGCAGGAGGCGTGGGGGAGGGGAGTCGTAGAGGCCAGAGGGGTGGCAATAGGCCAACGCCGACGGATTTGGCTCAGGGAGGTTGGGCGGGTGCGAAAAGTTTTAGGCGCGGCAGTTGAAGATTTTTGTGGAGATTTTCGACCTCGGCGCGAGGAGGAGATATAGGCGGGAGAGGAGCGAATTTTTTGGTATGCCAAACAAAAGGAGGCACGCTCACACACAAGAGGGCTTGCAAGACATGCCTGAAGAAATTGAAAAAATTTGAATATAATCAGTTGTTCTTTTTATTTAATGCTAAATTTACTTGCACTTTTCTAGTTATGCAAACTTAGCAGAAAAAATAGAACCAGACAAGAATGTCTCTTTGAAATTGCCAAATGCAAAAAATACAATCATGAACCGGTACAAGCACATGTACGAGTACACTCACATTGGCATGAGAAGATTATTATTTATTATAGTCTATGGATTTGTTTGCGATGCAATGTCATAGCAAGCTTAACAAGCTGAGTCAAAATTAAAAAATCATTCAAAATTAGCTAAATTTGATTTTGAAAGAAAAACGAATATAATCAGAGCATTTTTGTAAGAAGCCACTAAGCAACTCAACAAGCTTTTTGTCCAGACTATAGGTGTTTTTATTTCTACACCGGAAACAATGTTTATACTTATGTTATAAGTAAAAATAAAATTATAAATTTGTGATAGAACATATGGCAAGATCAAAACTCTGTTAACCCCTTTTTCTTTTTCTTCAATAGTGATCCATTACAAAGTCCTCATGGAGGCGGCGTCGGGGGATCCTGGATGGATCGCGATCTAATTTTGGGGAGGGGAAATGAATAGGCAGGTACGGGGGGAGGAACCGACGATGCCTAGGTGCTTCGCGGGGTCACACTACAAGCCCATTACAAAGTCCTCCAAGCCTGTTTTACACCCCCTATAAGGTTTCACCGTGGGTACCAACACCACTGTAGAAGTAGTAGTAGCACTAGAAGTAGGCAATGACGTGCCACTCAATGGATGAGACATAGGCAATGACGTGCCCCTATGTTCATGATGAGGCACTCGGTGGCATACGACATCGCACTTGGTAGCATATGACATGGCACTCGAGAGGATGAGACTACATATCAAGTTGTTGTTCGACGTGGCATCCTAGCTACATATGACACAACATCTACCTAACATAGTCAAAGATGTGGCACTCGTTGGACACGATGAGGTAGGCACTCAATGGCATAAGACATAGAACTTGAAAGGTCTAGAACACATATCTAGTCGACATGGCACACTGAGTACTACACCACAACAATGTTAGACATGGAATGAAATGGGACAAATTGTGACTAGTTGGAGACGATGAGCTAGGCACTCGATGGCATAAGACAGCACTCGAAAGGTGCATATCACATATCTAGGTGACGTGGCATGCTCGGTACGACATCACTGACATAGGAAGACAGTCAAAATGATATGCCACTAAACGGAATATGATTCGTAGTTACTAGCTGGACAGGATACAAATATGTTTTAAAAAAATAAATTTAGTTGCAATGATTAGCATAGAATTTGGAAAAAAAGGAGTTTGATACTTATTTACTAGTTGGACATGATAGAAATATGTTTTTGAAAAAATAAAGTCAGTAGGAATGATTATAATAGAATTAGGAAAAAAATGGAATATGATATTTAGTTACTAGCTGGACACGATAGAAATATGTTTTAAAAAATTAAGTTGGAACGATTAGCATAGAATTAGAAAACAAAAAAGTTGGTACTTCAGTGGGCCAGCCAAGGACCAGCGGCCACGCCAAGCTCAACCCCTACGGGGAGCCCAGCAAAGCTACCGGCCTCAACTAGCCCAGAAGGGTAACAATTTTGGAATAGCGCTTGATATGAGAAGTTCAGTGTGGTTTGGCGGCTTTAGCTTTTAAGCTAAGTTTTGCATCTTCGAATTGGCGAGGTGGCACTAAAGAACCAAGCTTTGGCAATAGAAGTGGAACAATCAACACACTTTGTTAACGGGCCGGCCAAGAAGTGGAACAAATGTGGCCGCCTCGCCCTCTCCTACTTCTCCTCCTCCCCCTTCTTCCCCACCCCGCCGCCACTTTCCCGCAACTCTTCACCAGCGAGGCGCTGCCGCATACAAGGCAAAGCGGCACTAGAAGGAGAAGGAGAGAAGAGAGAGTCCTTCCCGCCTGTGCCCACCGAGAGCAAGCAGCGGCGGGCCCTGACCCTGAGGCTGTCGGCCTGCGCCGCCGCCGCCGCGCACTCCTCCGCCTCACGACAAGCGCCTCCGTGACCTCTCCCGCTGGGAGGCCCTCGCCTCTAACTCCTCGTGCCGCTTCCCGCTCCGCAGCCACCGACTTCCCCTCCTGCCTTGTCCCATCCCGAAGCTGTCGCCGCTGCCTCCTCCTCGTCCCATCCCATCGCTGCCGCCGCCGCCTCCTCCTCGGCCACTGTCCTCGATGACCTCCTCGCATAGGTAGGTTCGCCTGGCTTGCTCAGCCCCTTTTCCACCTTTCCTACTTCAGATTAAGATTAGTAACTTTCCCTGGCTACGGGTGGCTGTGCAGGTTGAGACGCAGATAGACTTCTTGAAGAAGGCTCGGCAATGGTGCGACGAGGCCAACGCGCTGTGCGACGCTCATGAGGCAGCCATCTTTGATTCGATTGTTCTGCCGTTGTGGGGCAGCAACCCAAAGGAGCTAATGGTGGGGTTGTGCAGTCTAGAAGAAAATACTGCCTCTGGTACTAAAAATTAGGCACTTACCTAATTTAAATTTGCACTTTTAGAATACGACTAGTGACTGTCTAGTAGGCACACGCTCTTGAAAAGGTTCACTGGCGGTATTACAACTGAATTGTTAGATCAGGAAAGTTTTAGCTTTTCCATATGCATAGTTTTTTCCTAGTACTACTTCCATTGGGCATTGAGGTTTTGCCATCTTTGTGTCCATGATCCTGAGTAACAACATGTGACTTGAGAACTGATGCAGTTTAGAAATAGGAAATTCAGTTTTACCTCTGAAAAAATCACCCAGCTGGGACTTTACTGCCGAAAGTGCTTATATTCATTTAAATACCACCCAAAGGTCTATGAGGATTTGTCATTTTTAAACCTCTATTAGTCTTTATCCCCCCCCCTCGCCCCCAACCCCACCCCCCTAACCTATTTCTAGATTTTTCAAATCCTTATAGAAATAGTTTCTGTAGATCACTCCCCCCCCCTGCTCCGAATGGCAACGTGGGGTTCGACGATGAGGAGCAGCAGCGGCTCCACTACCACTCCGAATGGCATCGCTACAACCTCAAGCACAAGGTAACATCGCCCCCCACGCCGTAGCCGACCTTTTGTCGCTAGAACCCTAGGTATTAGGTTCATTGGTTCAGTGCGGCCTACTTTGGGGACTAGAATGACAGGAATTGAGATTAAGCGTAGGATTCTTGACATCCCGGCATCGAAATTTGAGTTTTTTTAACAGCTAAGGTGTTGGAATGTTTGCAAAACTCCAACCTCTGCACCTGAGTTTTGTCAATTTTTATGGTTTTTTCATAGTTTTGTTTGAATATTTAGATATACAAATACTCCTATGGATTGGGATTTCTAAATAAATTCAACAACTCTTAACATACAGGTGAAGCTAGAACAGGGCCTCTAGATGCTTACAATCTTCAAGAGCCATGAGGCTGAGACAACAATCCTGGAAGATTTCGACTTCTATGAGCAGTGGGAGAAAGCCTTGCAGCAAGAACAAACAGGAGCCTGAATGCCTCTATTGCTTGAGAAAAATTTAGACAAAAAAAATCATCATCAGAATCTTCTCCCAAAGTACTAAATGGAGGGATGACTCCTATCATTAATGTAAGTGTCATCTGGGTCTTCGTCTTCATCAAACAGGTCATCGTGCTTAGGTTCAGGCATGGCTAGTTGCAATAGCATGCTCAATAACAGAAGCATCAACAGTAGCCCCATCAAGGCCTAGACCTATTCCAAGCTGTGACATCTTCATTTTGTTGTTGAACATTCATATCTTCCATTCCTACAACAACTGAGTCCAGATCGAGCTCGCCCATATTGTCAATGCCTTCTGCTTCAGGCATGGCAAAGAGATTTCTAGGCTGCACTCTAAGGACAGTGCACCAATCTGGTTTCTTTATGTTTCTCGCATAAAAGACTTGCTCGGCTTGTGTGCTCAGGATGTAAGGTTCATCTGAATACCTAAATCGTGTGATATCAATATCGATGACCCCATATTTATCCTTATTATACCCTCTCGATCTGCTACTACTAGCTGTAGGGACATCAAACCATACACAGTGGAACAACATGACTTCCTTGTCACCATGAAAATCAAGGCAAATGATTTTCTTCAGCACACCATACCAGCCCATGTTTCCTGTATTTGCATCGCCCTTCACGAATACACCACTATTTTGAGTAGTTAAGCAGTTCTCTATGGAAGAGACCCAAAAAAGGAAGCCATTTATGAAACACCTATTGAACACACGAGCCCGAGGGTCTGGACCACGAGATAGATAATAAATCATGTCATCTATTTCCCCTTGTGCACGTAATGTGCTGATCTGCATTTAATCATTTTAAAAATATATTAGGGACTAATAAACCGACAAAGTGGCTAGCTATTATTACGGACTAATAAATTTACAAGAAGCATGTGGAAACTATAGAAATAAAATATGGATAAATATATTAGGGACGACTCACTTTACGCTCAAACCATGATACAAACTCCTCCTTGTGTCTTTTATCAACATGCCTTGAGCTAATTTTCTTTAGCTCATCCATATGCTCACTATCCGCAACAATTGAAAATATGTTCATTAGTTACATATATATTTTAAACATTCATGACCACCATAAAAAAACAATTTAAAATATAGCTTACTTTATCCATGGAGTGACCTCGTCATAGTTGGTTAATATGTAATGCCTCATCCTATGCATTTCAATATCAGAAACTTTCTCGAGAGTACTTCCTTTCCTACTGTAGTCAAGGCTCCCAAATATAATTAGCCTAGATGGTGGTTCACTAGTAGCGGCGCTTTCATGATGCTCTGGATGATTAAGCTTGGTACTAATATTTTCAAAAAAACGAGAGCAAAATGTGATGCACTCCTCAGATATGTACCCCTCTGCAATTGAATCTTCAGGGCGCGCTTTGTTCTTCACATAGCCTTTAAGAGTACGAAGGTACCTCTAAACTGGATACATCCATCTATAACAAACTGGGCCTCCAAGTCTAGCTTCGTCAGCAAGATGAACTGGTAAGTGCATCATAATATCAAAAAAAGCCGGTGGACAAATCATCTCCAGCCGACAAAGGGTCTCCCTAATCGAAGTGCTCAGTTTTTCAATTTCTGAAAACTCCAACTCCTTTGAACACAGTGAGTTAAAGAACCTACTTAGCTCCATCAATTGGGTCACCACATCTTCAGGCAATATGTTGCGCACCACTAAAGGCAAAAGTTTTTGGAAGATTACGTGTAGGTCATGAGTTTTAAGTCTAGAAAGCTTGCAACCATTGACGTCCACACATCTCTGAATATTTGTGGCATAACCATCAGGGAACTTGATGCCATGTAAAAATTTGCACAGAATTTCCTTGTCATCCTTACCTAGAGAGTACAACATTGGTGGCAAGGTGTACTTACCCTTTTTGAGCACTGGATGTTGATCTGGCCTTATACCCAAATGTTGCATATCAAGTCGAAGCCTTCTCACTGTCCTTGCATTTACCTTGTAACTCCAACAAAGTCCCTAGTAAGCTCTCACATATGTTCTTCTCTATATGCATGACATCCAAATTATGTCTTACTAGCAATGATTTCCAGTAAGGAAGCTGAAAGAAAATACTCTTCTTCCTCCTAGTTGTGCCACCTATTTTCTTCGTCACGTTGCTTCCTTTTCCTTGTATCCTTTCCAAAAGTCACTTGCTAGAAACTTTCATAGTCCCGCAGCACCTGGTCACCACTGACTGGCATTGGAGCTTCCCAAGTTTCAGCCTTGTTATTGAAGCTCGTCTTGTTCCTTCGCCACTTATGGTTCATGGGCAAAAATCGGCGATGTCCCAAGTAGCAATGCTTTGAGCCATGTTTTAACCACAAGTAATCAGTGTGCTTGTGACAATAAGGACAACCAAACTTACCTTTTGTGCTCCAACTAGATAACATCGCATATGCGAGGAAATCATTAATTGTCCATAGCAGAATTGCATGTAGAGTAAAATTCTTCTTCTCCTTCTCATCCCATGTTAAAACTCCATTAACCCATAGATCATGTAGCTCATCGATCAGAGGTTGCAAATATACATCAATGTTCACTCCAGGAGATTTAGGCCTAGGTATCAACATCGACATCATCCAATAAGGTTGTTTCAAACACAGCCAAGGAGGTAGGTTATAAGGAATCAGTATCATGGGCCAACAAGTGTAATTAACATTCAACATCCCAAACAGATTGAAGCCATCAGATACAAGTCCCAGTCTAACATTACGTGGATCAGAATCAAACCACTTATACCTGTCATTCACGTGCTTCCACGCCAATGAGTCTGCTGGATGCCGCATTTTCCCATCACTAACCAATTCTTCCTTGTGCCACCGCATCAATGATGATGTTTCCTTTGACATATATAATCTTTGCAATCGAGGAGTAAGTGGAAAATACCTTAGAACTTTGCAAGGAGTGCGCTTCTTTGCTCCACCACTTTCGCTAGACTCACCAATCTCATCAGAATTTGTGTCGTCTTTCTTCCACCTACTCTCACCACATGTTGGACACGTGTCCATATCAGCCAACGGCCCATGAAATAACACACAGTCATTCACAGAAGCATTGATCTTAATCTATGTGAGGCCAAGGTCACAGATAATCTTCTGTGCTTTCTTGATAGTGTCTAGGATACAATGTCCTAGGGGGAGCATATCTCTCCATAGGCTAAGTGTTTGCTCTGCGTTCTCCTTACTCCATCCACCCATGCACTTAAGCTGAAAGAGCTTGACCAAGAATGATACCTTGGTAAGCTGTGAGCCTGGCCACAACTCTTGTTGCGCATCTTTCAACAAATCAAAGAATTTCTTTGCACTCTCACAAGGCTCTTCATTGGTATTGCCACTGGTCGCACCCCTAATTAATGCGGACAATAGATTGTTGGCGGATGATGCATCATCTAGTGGGCCTACATTCAGATCCCTATCATCATTCAAAAATATGCCAGCGTTACCTTTCTCTTTGACAAAGTTCTCATCAAACCCTTTAGTTAGCAAGTCCATTTGAACCTCAGATTTTGTTTTGTACACAACTCTACGACACCTTGAACATGGACACGGTGCAGTTTCTGATGCATAGCTGCCTTCAAAAATAGTATCAATAAATTTCTCGAGTCCTGCTTGCCACTCATCGGTTGACCGAGACAACAGCATCCAACTCCAATCATCATCATGTGCCATTAATTATATCTTCCAAATGTCACAAGGCTTTCCTGCAGCATGTTAATTGAAGGGATCACGACATTATAAACTATATCAGAGATAGGGAAAAGGCAATGATGAAAGATCTTGCAATAATGCATGCATACAGGCCCAGTCCTATCAATCTGATGACCTAGAGCGAAGCTTAAAAAATGAGCCCTTTACTATATTACTATATAATATAAAAAATAAACTTTAATGCATCGAAAGGGAATTTTTATCAAACAAATTACAAATATTATCTTAAAAAAGGAACATGAAAAAATATGTTGTACTAGATTCAACATTAAAATCAAAATTCAATAAATTACCTAGTTGAGAACTTGATATAATGATTATCCCCTAATAAATAGTCTCAACTCTCATAACACAATGCCCTAACTACACGTATGCACTCTGAAGAATAAAAATTGGAGGTAAAGATAATTGAATATTGATTAAATATATAATTGCCATAGATGATAGATCAAGATTAACAAAGGAACTTGGGAGCAATTTGTCAAACATAGATTGAACTAGAGCACCTGATTGATGTGTGAACTCGATGACTCGTCACTCGCGTCGACGTACTCATGTAGACGTGGCTTTCGGCTAAGTGTCTAGCTGTCGACAAGGTCACGTAGAGCGGTGAGGACACGGCGATCCAGCGGCACCTAGCGACAAGGACACCAGCGGCTGTAGTGAGAGGCCACGCGCGATGACGCCTAGGGACAGAGCCAGCTGTGATGACACCTTGGAAAGAGAAAGCCATGATGCCTATAGGAAAGTCGATCGTGCACATATACATATACCACTATACCAGGTCCAATCCTATTTCAATACATAACGGGTTCTATGTTATTTTGTATTTTGTATATGTTCCTGTGACTACCAATGACACAAACATATATATGGTGTAGTGGTAAGCACAAGTCTTTAGGACTCTAAAGTCCCAGGTTTGAATCCTGGTGGTGATTTTTTATTTAATTTTTTTTACTTAACCATTGTGCTCAAGAACCTTAGGTATTGCAACTGATTTAGTCTTTAGTTGCTATATGTACAATCTTTTTGCAACACAAGAGACTATTACATACAACGAATCATATTTCGTGCAACATAGATGTGCTTTCGCAACCATCAAGTAAAGAGTTGTTTTGCTGTTTTATATACTAGTATATACTAGAGCAATATTCAGAAGCTTAGCACTGTCCATTGTGACAACAGCTACCCAGCGTGTTTTGCTGTTTTCTCCATCCATGCTCAGAACAGTAGTTAATGGAAACAAATGATTATCTCCTTAAAATAAATGTGATGCACCAAAACTCAGATTGGAGTATTACACATTAAGTCACAATAACTAATCAACACTGCTAGACCAAGCCAAAAATGAAACAGCTAGACCTCAGCATAAATAGAGTACCATTGGCAAAGAATGGAATGTTTTTGCATTGAACCAGACAAATTAAAAAATGTGTGGATTAGCCAATGCATCTGAATAAGAATCATTGCAAAAATTTGTCTGGATTATCAACAATAGTGAGTAATTTGATCTAGTCAAGTACCAAACTTAACAGTAATATGTAGAGAAAAAACTGAGCAATAATGCAAGCATTAAAGTGGAAAGGCTTAGGTATTGCAACAATGTAGTTTTTTGTTGCTATATTATAACCTTTTTGCAATGAACGAAAATGCTACATACAACGAAACCATAATCGTTGCAACCTTAGTGATTGCAACGAACTATTTTTTTTTGTTGCTATATGTACCAATTTTTTGCAACACAAGCGACTATTATATACAATGGAACATATTCGTGGCGATATAGATGGGCTATTGCAACCATAAAATAAAGAGTTGCAATATCACCTTAGTATTGCAACGAAAATAAACTTGCCCGCAACGCAAATCAAATCAGTGGCAACATTAATCACTTATTGCAACCGTTCAATAATTTGTTGCGATAACACTTACTTTTTGCAACGATCTCCACACTTATGGCCACAAAACAATCTTCATGGCAAAAAACCAATCTATCGCAACCAAAAGTGAAAATCGTTGTGATAACAACGCTTGTTGCAACGAAACCATGTCGTTGTGACAAAAAAGCATGGTATAAGGGTCAGAAGTTAGTAGTGCAGAACGGTGACACCACCGTCCGTGCTCTATGCATTCGCCACGCCACCATACACATGGCCAAGCTTTACCGTCGCTCCACCGTTGCCCTAACCTAACCCTAGAGCTCCGCTAGGACCTACTAATGTTGTAGCCGCGCTCGCCTAGACATGCTATCAGCCGAAGACGATAAGTCCGCCACCGTGCGCCACCTCCATGCTCGCCAGTGAGGTTGCTCCTGTGATCTGCTGAGCTAGCCAAGGGTACCAATGGTTGCACAAGGGTATGGGGAGCACAACACCAATGACGCTACCGCTAGTGACCTCACCGCCAGCTAATTTGCCTCTGGTCAACCCGCGCTCTGCTCTGGTTCCACTAATGAGTGGGGCCGAGTTGACTATGGGACCCGCATGTTAGCCCCTGAGGGTGTATAGACCGGGTATACCTAGCATTTGGGGTTTAGTTGGTTTTTGAATTATTTTCACACATTTGAATACAAACTTCAAAAATTCATATCTAGAGCTAGGAGTATGCAAACGGGGTGAACCAAATTTTGTTGGATTTAACTTGAAGTGTAATATTTGATAAAAATATGAAATCTACTGTTTAGGGTATTTTCTAGGAGAATTTAATTGAGCAAGATAAGTGCTTTTAAATGAGGTTATATCTTGTAAAATGCATAACTTGAGCTAAGAAGATGATAAAATTGTGATTCCAATTTTGTTGGTCTTGTGTTGACATGCTCTAGCTAGAAAAAAGACTAAACCTATAGTAGGCATACTTGAAATATGGTCCTCACATTTAATCCTAATTAATTACTAGTTTCTAATGAAATTAAATGGGGTAAAAATACATAACTATATGATCATGCCAATTTTTATACAGTATTCTTGTGCTAGGAGGAAAGTAAGAAAAACATTAAATCTATTGCTTGACACTTTTCACTATGCAAAGCTATTTTTGCTAAACTAGGCATATGTAGCTTGTCATTTTTGTAGAGGTGGCTATACTTATCCAAATGGCATGAAAATTGTACAATAGACTATTAGGGTCATTTGTAGGCTACTATAATTTTCTTAGCATTTATTGAACACTACAAATATTTATCCTTTAAATCTCTTTATTATATAGGGAAATTGATAAATGAATATAAATAAATTAGTTAGGCATAACCACAATGTTGTCTATGACGCTTATGATGCATATGATCTATTGGTGCTATTGGTTAGGCTTAGAAGTAATAGGTTATAGACAGCTAGTTAATTATTGATTTATAATTCAACTAGATGGATGCATGTATAGTTTCTGTTGTGATGGTAAATTCATGATGATAATAATCTTTTCTGTGAAACTTGTTAATAACAAAGTTGTAGATAACTTACTTATATACCTTGTGTTAAATTTTTATAGTCATAGGACTTATGGTTTGAGAATTATAGCTGTTAGAAGTTTGTCAGTCAGAAATACTTGTTCTTTGGATAGATCTGAAAGATGGAATTGTTTGGCCTAGATAAATACTGAATCACCTTAAGATGATTAAACAAAAGTTATAGGCAATTTCATAAGCTTTCCAGAAAGTCTATAACCTATATTATTTAGATGTGTATAACTCTAGTTATGTTCAAAATAAGTGGATGCTGTTTGTAGTCCAGAAAATTGCTTAGATGAGAATTTGTTTAATTACTAGAGAAGAGATATACACCTACTCAGTAAAAGAAAATTTATCTTGTTATCACCTTAATGCAATGCTGTTGAGAACACTTATGAGGATGCATTTCATCACACCAATCATATCATGCATGTCAGTATATATGCATTCATGATATCTTATTTCATGCTCATGCATACAGAATAGTCCTGAGGGTATCACTCTATTGGAATTCAATGAAGAAGAAGAGGAACATTAGGAGGCACCATAGCCCATAGCTCTAGAAGGCAAGGAACAAGCTTTTGAGGATCTACCCGAGTGCCTAGATCATCGACCAACTTCTTTTCTCAAAGGCAAGCCCTGGAGCATTTTAAGCCTCCTATATTTTACAAAATATCACTTGAGTCCTTTATGTTTGATGCATTAGGTTATAAGAGTTGAATTGGAAACACTTGATGCATAGAACTACCTTATCCAGATAAATATACCTTTAACCCTATGTAGGTCCAGGATCCAATATATGCTTATCCATGCTTAGACCAGTAGAAGTCGAGTGATTTCCTATCACCTATGAGATATAGGTGGATACTGGAGCATTGTTGGCTATATTTGCTATTATGGAAAAGAACAAGGGTAATTATAGGATCTCTAGTTGGCCTAGGGGGGTGAATAGGCCTATCAAAACAAACACTCAAACTTTTATCAGATTCACCCTGCGGCACTGCCGCTCGAGAGGGCGGCACTGCTGGACTAGAATAGCGGCACTGCCGCACCTACAGATAACTTCACGTCATAGTTCAAAATCAGTGAACATCATAGCTCAAGGTCACCAAAGGAGGAGATAGACAAGGGCACTCTTCTATTCTTGGATGAGCTGAATGAGTGGGAGAGAGAAGAAAGACATTGGGGAGCAAGGGGAAAGGTATAAGTACCCCTAGACCCAATGGTCACTTAAGTCACGACAGTGTCGCACTGTGGCAGTGCCTCTCTCTAGGTGTGGCAGTGTCACACTAGGCAAGACAGCAAGGGTAAGAGTGAAGTATTGGCTATCTTGGCTGAGTAACTGAGGATGTATGTGTAAGATTGAGCACTTGGTAACACATGTTTGCTTAAGCATTGTGTCCCCCTTTATAGTACGGCTTTTCTTATACTCAAATTCAAAATATAAAAGAATTTAAACCTCCTTTGAGTTTGAAGCCATCAACATTTGTAATTGGGGGCTCCTCCAGTTTCAGTGTAACATCCTCGAATATAGATTCCCTGCTTGTCATATCAATAAATCATCATTAGTTCTCTAATTGCAAGGTCATTATCACCAAAACCCACAATTAGGGCTTGATTGCACTTTCAATATCTCCCTTTTTGGTGATTGATGACAATCCAAGTAGAGCTTACAAAATATATGAAATGAATACTGAGATTTTTGAGCCATGGTTGTAGAGCCTCACCCTAAATATGTGAGTAGAGGATTAAATTCTCAAATTGACATAAGAAGCCAAGATTCATATTTTAGTGAAAGTGATGGGGCTCCCCCTACATCCATGCTCCTATGGGGTGCTACATACTGTGTTAGGTATGTAGACATGATGCAAATGACTAGTTCATGCACAACAAGTTTTCCTATAATAGCTGGGTGTAGCACTACCACTCCTGGGTGTGGCACTACCACACTTGCTGTAAAAACATAGATAAGAACAGGCACCACACATCATGTAACACATATAAAGATATACATTCTAGCACAATTTTATCACTAGCTACAGCATAGATTAATTCATGTCCATATCCCACACATATAAAGTACTTAGGTAGCATTATTACATAAATAGAGTTTTGAATCATCTCTCAAACTCTCAACATAACAAAGTCTACTCTAAATGGATAAGAACATGAAGTTCCAGCTGCAGCAACCTCCTCTCCATGGTGTCAAAAAAGTTGTTGACCCCTCTCTAATGTCTCCCCCTTTAGCATAAAGCACCAAAAAGAGAAGAAAAGAAGAAAGACCAACACTCACTCCTCATCTTCTTGGATGGTGTCCCAATCAACATCATCCCACCAGTAGCTCCACTAGCACCTGCAACATCCTCCTCACCACCATCATCATCATCGTCATCATTAGAGGAAGAGGACACTACCGTCCTCCCTTGGCGATGGGTGGTAGAAGTGTGACTGCTCATGCCTAGTGCTTCTCCCCATGGACTACAAGGTGGAGCTCAACCTCATGTGAGGGTCAAGCTCTGGCTGCTCCTACTCCTCCTCATCATCATCATCCTTTGAATCTATGTCAAAGAGGCTAGGGAGGTTGTCAAACCTCGGCGGTGACTGTACTGGAGAAAGAGGTGGCAGCCCTGCACGCTCTCTAGCCTCTAGGTTGACTTCATGGTTTTCTAACCGGTCCTCATATGCGGCCCTCGCTGCATAGGTGCAAGTGGTGAAAATGGCCTTAATCCATCTCCCAAACATCTCCATCATCCTTTCCTTGTGAGGCCTAGAGCAATAGGACTTAGGCACATCCTCAACTGATGGAGAGCGTCTCACTGCCTTGGATCTTCTCAATCTTATAGATGGTGTGGAGACCATCTTTATCAAACCTGTAACCAGTGACCCTCTCAATCATGAACATGAGACAAGGGGCATAGGGCATCCCCTTTCTCCCATCCTCCATGGCATTCCTTAGCTCATGCCACATGAAGCGAGGGACATTGAACCTATCACCTCTAGGAGCAAACCTAGCAAGCGCATTCCTCACATAGCCATTAAGATCTGAAGCTTCTCCATCCTTGGGATTTATTGTGTACCTGATCAGATTGTTTAGAATGTAGTAGTAGCTCTTCAAGCCACTGACCTTACCATCTGCACTTCTCCTATCAATCCACATATATGCAATGTCATGGATCTCAGCTCTAGCCTCATCATGAATATAAGTGAAGCCTCGCTCCTCTCCAAAACCAAGGATCTGACTGAAAGTCACAAAGTCAATCCTATAATGCCATCCCTCAGTCATCCAGTGAATCTCATCAGTGTAGATGTCATAGAAGAAGGTGGCATGAAATTGGGCTAGCACTTCCTCAGTCCAATTGTACCAAAAGCTCATGATATCAGTGAGGCCAAATAGCTCACAAGCCTTAATCACTTTGTTGAACTCAGGCTCATTCTTCCCCTTCATCTGCTCCTACTCAACATACTGCATCTTGATAATCTTTGACTTTTTGGAGTTGAAAATCATGAAGGCATAATAGTTGGAATGAAACTCATTCCAAAACCTATAGTCCTAACCCCAAATCCTTTGGTTGTTCATAAGGATTGTTCTCACATGCTTCTTCCACCATCTCTAGCTTTCCTGCATAGTTGAGCACAGGGATGAGCACGTGTGTCAATGGGATGCCTCATGATCACTTCCTCAGAATACTCTCTAATATAATCTCTATCAAACTCCTCAAGGTGAGGTGGAGTATCTAGGCAAACACCTAGAGGAATGGTGCAGCCAGCCCTCTCTAAGTTCTCCTCCTCTTGGATCAACTCATCCCTTCTTCCCCTATCACTAGCATCCCCTCTGCCTACCGCACTGCTGCTGCCCCCTATGGTTCTGCCACGACCATGACAAGGCATTTGCTTGTCATGAGGCTCGATCATCTTCCTCTTCCCCCTCTAGTCATCTTCCCCTCCATAGGCCATCTATGCAAAAACATAGACCAAAATGAGAAACTGTACAAATGGAGAGTAGAAGTTACCCTATAAAGCAAGTTAAGTACTCAAGAAGAGTGAACGTGCAAGCAAGGGATGCAACTGATGTGGTACTGCCCCCAAACATGTAGCACTAGGAGCGACACAGCCACACCAGCTTGTTTCATCAAGACTACATTTTGCATCTTCTTGTCTACTAAACTTACTTCATAATTTAACTCCTAGCCTAGTATACAATCTCAGCAAGCATAAACATGTCTATGTCATCGATTCATCTAGATATGATTAAGAGAAAGCCTAGTAATCATGAATCTTTGCATTGGGAGCTGAGTGAAATAGATAAAGTGAGTCAACCATCAAACCGAGAGTTTAGCACTGCTATCTTTGCCACAGAGGTGCGGCACTGCCGCGCTGAGGGTGCGGCACTGTCGTAGCAGTTAATTTGGCTCCAAGGTTGAATCATGATTTCTACTTCATTCAATCCTCAAAGCACCATCCAAACTACTATCTACTTTCTAATCAACCATCCAAGACAACTAGAATCGACACATTGCATAGTTTAGGAAGGTTTAGGGTCTCACCTTTGATTCACACAGATTGACAAGGAAAGAGATGAAATGGCTCCGCCTAAGAGCTTCAACAGCCACTGGTGATGCGGGAGGGAACCAACGGACGACAGCGCGGCACTGTAGGAGGTGGCAACAGCGTTGGATAGAGGTGGCAGTTGTGTTGTCATGTGTGAGAGAGAAGAGAGAGAGGCAACGGCATTAGGGTGAATGAGGAGAGGTTTACCCTAGGACTAGAAGCAGAGAGTAGAGTAAATGGGCCCCAATGGTAACTGCTATCATGGGCTGAATTTTGATTGGAATTCAAAGTGCGGCACTGCCGCTCGCCACACGCGGCACAACCGCAATGCAGGCATGTCATAGCCACACTCCCTAGAGTAGCAAGATTTAGCTACTAACCAAATAGCTATATACATATAGGATATGAACACATATCTTAAGCATACTATGATCAGCGGCAATTAATCAATTCAAATAATGATCATAATGCACTTGTTTCTTACGATAAATCATTTTGAAGCACAATATTTAAACATTTCCAATTCATTTCTCCTATCCATGCTAGTTCATCAATTAAGGTGTGCTATAGTTCAAACCACATTATGAGACTCAAGTATATTTAGCTCACTACGCAAAGCACAAAACCTTGACTCAGTCGAGAGGCTTAGTGAAGATATCGGCTAGTTCTTTTTGGTGCTCACATGGCGAATTTGATATGTCCTTTGGTTTTGTGGTCTCTCAAGAAATGATGTCGAATGGCTATGTGCTTAGTTTTTTAGTGGCTTATGGGATTGTTGGTGAGTTTTATGGCACTTTTGTTGTCACACAAGAGTGGGATTTTGGTGAAGTGACATCTAAAATCTTGAAGAGTTTGCATCATCCAAAGTAGTTGAGCACAACATGCACCGGTTGCAACATACTTGGCTTCGGCTGGTGGAAAGGGCTACACAATTTTGCTTCTTAGAACTCCAAGACACTAGGGACCATCCAAGGAATTGACATGTCCCTGAGGTGCTTTTTTGATCTACTTTGCAATCGACATAATCCAAATCCAAATACCCAAGTAGATCAAACTTAGAGCCCTTAGGATACCACAAGCCAAGGTTACAAGTGTGTACTAAATATCTCAAGATTCTCTTAACGGCCACTAAGTGGCATTCTTTTGGGTTAGCTTGAAATCTAGCACACATGCACACACTAAGCATAATATCGGGCCTAGATGCGCACAAATAAAGTAGAGAGATGATCATGGAGTGATATACCAAGGAAGAACTTGCTTGACTTGAAATCCGAGGAAGAACTTTAATTCACCCATCATGGACATCTCAAATCTCTTGGTCATGATCCTACTAAATTCCTCACAAAAAGAATGATTAGTACTACCAAATATTATGTTATCGACATATATTTGGCACTCAAATATATCTTTGTCGACTTTGTGAGTAAAAAGGGTAGGATGGACTTTGCCTATTTCAAAGCCTTGTTTAAGCAAGAATTCCTTAAGGCATTCATACCATGCTCTTGGTGCTTGCTTAAGCCCATAGAGCACCTTTTGGAGTTTGTAGACATGGTTGGGAAACTTGTGATCTTCAAAGCCCGGTGGTTGCTCAACATAGACAAGTTCTTGAATAGGGCCATTGAGAAATGTACTCTTCACATCCATTTGATATAGCTTGAAGTTGTGATGAGCGGCATAGGCTAGAAGCATTCGGATTGCTTTAAGCCTTGCCACCGATGCATATGTTTCTTCAAAGTTCAAGCCCTCTACTTGAGTGAAACCTTGAGCAACCAATCTTGCTTTGTTCCTTGTCACCACTCTATTCTCATCTTGCTTGTTGCGGAAGACCCACTTGGTGTCAATGACATTGGTATTGGGTTGTTCCACCAAGGTCCACACTTGATTTCTTTCGAAGTTATTGAGCTCTTCTTGCATGGCCATCACCCAATCTGGGTCTCCAAGTACTTGTTCTACCTTAAGAGGTTCCAAAGAGGAAACAAATGAGTAATATTGGCAAAAATTTGCTAAATGTGAATGAGTTGTTACCCCCTTTTGAAGACTCCCAAGGATGTTGTTCAATGAGGTGATCTCATTGTATTATTTGCCTTAGCCTTGGATGCCCAAAGGCCTCTTGTTTATCTTCAAGACCTTCAACATTTTCTTGCTCAAATATGAGTTGTAGGTCTTGTCCATGAGCTAGAGTCGAATTAGTTGCTATTGACTAGTAGGTGCTGGCACTGCCACTCTCAAGTGTGGCATTGTCGCATGTAGGTGTTGCAGCAGGTGTCTACTGCTATTTAGCATTAGGTATGTCAGTGAAAATAGGTGCAGCAGCAACTTGAGGAACCTCCACTTCAGTGACTTCATCTTCTTGTGGTCTAATATCACCAATGGCCAATTACTTGATTGCTTCACATGGTGGATCCTCCTTTCCTACAACACTTGAATCAACTTGCTCCACTTGAGAGCCATTAGATTTATCAAATGTCACATCTACCATAATCTTAACTCCCCCGGAGGTTTTGTTGAAGACACGGTAGGCATGCTCATTTGATTCAAAACCAAGAAGAACACCTTCATCAACTTTAGGTGCAAACTTAGAGGTTTTGGGTTTCTTGTTAAGTATGAAACACTTGAACCCAAACATTCTAAAGTAAGACACCTTAGGCTTGTTACTGGTTAGAAGATCATATGAAGTTTTCTTCAACTTCTTGTGTAGGTAGAGGCGATTGATGGCATGGCAAGCGGTATTGATGGCCTCGAACCAAAAGATGTATGGCGTCTTGTACTCATCTAGCATTGTGCTTGCCATGTCAATGAGTGTACGATTCTTCCTCTCTACTACACCATTTTGTTGAGGGGTGTATGGAGCTGAAAACTCATGCTTGATGCCCTCTTCATCAAGAAATTCCTCAACTAGAGTATTCTTGAATTCGGTCCCACTATTGCTTCTCACTTTCTTGATGGGAAGACCGAACTCCTTTTAGCTCTTCTAATAAATATCTTCACCTTCTCTTGAACTTGGCACTTGTCATGCAAGAAAAATAGCCAAGTGAAATAGGAATAGTCATCAATAATAACAAGACCATATTTGTTATCTCTGATACTTAGGTAGGCGACCAGGTCCAAAGAGATCCATATGTATTAGCTCTAATGGTTGCTTGGTGGTCATGATGCTCTTTGATGGGTGAGGTACGCTAACTTGCTTTCTGGCTTAACAAGCGCCACAAATCCTATCTTTCTCAAAGTGAACATTTGTTAGTCTAAGGATGTGTTCATCTTTTAGAAGTTTGGCCAAGTTCCTCATCCCAACATGAGCTAGTCGGCGATGCCAAAGCCAACCCATGCTAGATTTTGCCACTAAACAAGTCTCAAGCTTAGCTTTACTTTTGTTGAAATCAAATAAGTAAAGCTTGTTCTTTAATTGACCTATAAAGACAATAGAGGAATCCTCCCTTCTAAAAGCTTCCACACCCTTATTCGTAAAGAGACAATTGTAGCCCATCTCACACAATTGAGAAACAATATTGTAATTGAATGCTTAAGGGCTATAGCAACTTTACCGACATCCCCCTTTGAATTGTCTCCAAAGACAATATTTTCATTTGAGTGTGTCACTAGGGAATATGATGAGAACATACTCCTTTCCCCAGTCATGTGATTTGTACATCCGCTATCAAGCACCCAACTTGATCCACTAGAGCAGTATGCCTACAAAACAAGTTTAGTTGCTAGATTTAGGTCCCCAATTTGCCTTGGGGCCTTGCAAGTTAGTCACAAGAATCTTAGGAACCCAAATAGAAGTATTCCTATATATGTTGGTCTCCTTTCCAACATATTTTGCAACCACTTTACCACTGTTGTTGTTCCTTAAAACAATGCAAGATGTTAAGCTTTGTCGAAGTGCATAAGTCTTTGGTTGATAGGAATACTTATTCTTGGTGGCCCACAATGATTCCTTAGGCTTCTAGAAAACCTGTTTCTACTGGTACACCTTCTTCTTGGGCTTAGTTTGATTAGGAACAGAATTGGTAGCCCTCCTATTTTTGCGGGGCACGACACTATTGCCCTTCACCGTGGCACTGCCGCTTTGGGATGCTGCATTGCCACGATCTATGCAGGCTGATCTGTACCAATTTTGCCCTTCCTCTCAAACTACACACACTAAAAGCCATTCACGATCCTTCTTCCATTTGTCTTGGCTCCTTTTGTGTGGCCTGAGCCCATGCTTGATTGAGGGATGCCTTCCTTGCTTGAATTGTGGCCCTTTTGATTCATCAACCTTCTTGTCATTTGATTGGGTCTCAGCCCATCCATTCTTTTCCAATGATTTCATTGAGCCTAGCAATCTCCTTTCTCATAGCCTCCATGTTTGCAAGGTTATTGGAATAGGCATTCAAATCAAGATTAAAACATTTTCTACAACCTTGACTAGTGGAGGGAGTAGAGGTTTCCTTTGCCTTAGGGAGACGTGAGTTGCTAACCCAAAGAATGCTATATTGCATCTCAAGTTCTTTATGCTTTTTATCCAAGTCACAATACTTTTCTTGAGAGCTTTATTTGCTTTCTTTGTAATAGCATGGTCCTCTTACTCTTTGGTCAAAGCCTTGGGTAAGGATTCCACCTCACTTCTCTCTAATGCAAGAGCTTCTTTGTTAGCAATGTAGAGATCCTCTTGTTGGATAAGAGTCACTTCTCTAGATTCTAGCTTGGCTTGGACACTCTCTAAATCCTCCATTAGCTTAGAGATGAATAATTTGGTCTTTCCATCCATATTTTTAGTTATCATGTTTATTTCTTCATCGCTAGATTCATCATCACTAGAGCTATCACTAATATCACTACTAGAGATATCACTAGGAGGTGGAGGAGATTTGGCCTTTGATTTGGATTTTACCTTCTCATGCTTTGACATAACACAAATGTGAGTGGAGTAGTAGTCATCATCAGACATGTCATTGAAAAGCCTTGGTGTAGGGGATGACTTGTGAATAGCAATAGTTGCAACCTTCTCATCCTCTTCACTTGTGCTCTCTTTAGTTGAGTCCCATTCATGCCCAATGTGAGCCTCTCCCATGTTCTTCATTGCTTTTCCTATGTTCGGCCTTGTTCTCTTTTTTGTCCTTCTTGTATTTGTTGTCCTTGATCTCATATGGACACTTGGCAATGAAGTGATCGGTGTTTCCACAATTGTAGCATGTCCTCTTTTTCTTGTTTAGAAAGCTTCTCTTCACTACCTTGTAGCCTTGCTCCTTTAGCCCCATGTGAAACATCTTCATAAAGAGAGCAACATCATCAATCTTCTCATATTGATCATCATCATTTTTACTTTCACTTGAAGATGATGTAGTCTCTACTCTTTCTTAAACTTGCTTGTTTGCTTTGGGTTTGCTAGTTGAAGCTTGTTGGTTGATCTTGGACTTTCTTGTAGAGCCTTGCTTGCTTGATTTGTTGGCCTTGAGAGCTACATCTTTGATCTTGATGCCCTCTAGCTTTGCTTGCAATTCTCCAAGTTATTCCTCTCATTTGCTTCTTCACTTTACATGTCAAAGGTCAAGATCCTCCCAAGTACATCATTTGGTGTGAAGTACTCAAACTTCTTCTTGTCTCTAATTAGAGTGACTACGGTCTCATTTCTAGGTGAATAAGCTTCCAACATAATCTTGACAACTTTGTGATCATCTAGCTCATCACAACCATAGCCTCTAATCCTACCCACCATTGTCATCAACCTATCAAACATCTCTTGTGCCCCTCTCCATCCAAGATTACAAACCGGTTGAGCTTTGACATCAACAAGTTAATTCTTGCCTTTCCCACTTTGTCAACCCCTTCATGTGCTAGGTGCAAAGTGTCACATATTTGCTTGGCAACATCAACTCCAATCACTCTATTGTACTCATCACCATCCAAGGCACTAAGCAACACACTTGTGGCTTGACCATTGAGGTGAATGATTCTCATCTCTTCTAGTGTTGGGTTCTTGGGATCAACCGGTGGCTCAAATCCATTGCAAACAATCTCCCAAATGTCGGGTGAAGACTTATAAGATAGGCTCTCATCAAGTGCTTCCACTTGGCAAAGTTAGTCCCAATGAAATGAGGTAACTTGTCCGCAGGGACATTGATGAAAGACCTCCGATCATGGTTAGTCATAGGAATAGAAGAATAGTTAAAGGATAAGGCAGCATATTTGTTGTTGTCGACCTACCCTTTCCTTTCTTCTCCTTGTTCCCCTTCGACACTTGCTATGACTCATCATCATCTCCATCTTTGGAACTACTTGATATGCTTGATGATATACTTGTTGCCTTCTCTTCTTCTTTCTTCTTCCTAGCTTCTCTTCTTTTTCTTCTTGCTTCTCACTTGAGCCTTCTTTCTACTTTTCATTGCTTCTTGTCCTCTAACCATTGTTCCTCCTTCTTCTTCTCTCTTGCTTCTCTTTTTAGCTTTCTTGCCTCCTTCCTTCTTCTTCTCTCATTCTCATTGAGAACTCTTTCGGCATCGGTAGCCTCAAGATGTGGTAGCGTGGTGTTGCTTGTTGTTGACGCGCTTAGCTCACTATTGTCCATGTCGACATCCACCCACTTCATGCCACTAGTTCCACCTTCGAGCTCCATACCTCATGCGGTAAAGCCTATATGAGGTAACCCGCTCTAAAACCACTTGTAGGATCTCTAGTTGGCCTAGAGGGGGTGAATAGGCCTGTCAAAACAAACACTCAAACTTTTAGCAAATTCACCCTACGGCACTGCGCTCTAGAGGACGACACTGCCGAACCAGAACAGCAGCACTGCTGCACCTGTAGACAACTTTGAATCATAGTTCAAAATTAGTGAATGGAAACTTAGATCAGAGAAATTTCTCAGCCTACTACAGGTATGATAGTCATAGATCAAGAGCTAGAAGTTGTAGGAATACTACACACAAGTAGATCGACTAGAAAAACTAGAAATCACCTCAACCAACAATATGAAATGCATGTAATGTAAAACAAGCACAAGTGACACAATGATTTATCCCATGGTTCAGCTCACCACCAAGGCTTGCCTACCTCCACGTTGTTGAGGTTAGCCACTAAGGCTTAGGGATTTCCAACCCTTCCTAGTTCTCAAGTCAAGAGACTTAACTCTTGAGATGAGGGGTGAGTATACTAGCTTCAAGAGCTGGTTACAAACCTCTCGGGGCTACCACACAAGTGGGCAAGCTCCATGGGTGATGCTCTAGCCGGCTAGGAGCTAAGCTCCAAGAGTAACAAACATAACCACAAGCCAAAATGTGAACCAAGTGCTCTTTTGAGTTGGGGAATCAAAGGATCTGCTCTCTAATTGAGTTTGGGACCTTTTTCTCTCAAGGATTGATGGGAAATCAAGGGAGAATGCTTGGGAGCTCAAGGTCACCAATAGAGGAGAGAGAGAAGGGCACTCTTCTATTCTTGGACAAGCTGAATGAGTGGGAGAGAGAAGAAAGACATTAGGGAGGAAGGGGAAAGTTACAAGTACCTCCCCTAGGCCCAATGGTCACAAGTCATGGTAGTGCAACGGCTTAAGTGCGACAGCGCTGCACCAGGCAAGATAGGATGGGTAAGAGTGAAGTGTTGGCTATCTTGGCTGAGTAACTGAGGATGTATGTGTAAGATTGAGCACTTGGTAGCACATGTTAGCTTAAGCATTGTGTCCCCCTTTATAGTACGGCTTTTCTTATACTCAAATTCAAAATACAAAAGAATTTAAACCTCCTTTGAGTTTGAAGCCATCAACATTTGTAATTGGGGGCTCCTCCATTTCGTGTAACATCCTCTAATATAGATTCCCTGCTTGTCATCTCAATAAATCTCATTAGTTCTCTAATTGTGTGGTCATTATCACCAAAACCCACAATTAGGGCTTGATTGCACTTTTAGTAATGTAACTGGAGGTCGAACAGAGTCTATGCGTAGGTTGGCTCATGTGATTCTGTTTGTGCCGATTAAGAACCGTACCATTGTTGGAACTTCTATTGAGATTGAACGCATGCCTCTCACTTAGCTGGATGGATAACTCATTCCGACCATGAAGCCAAGTAGCTCAACTTAGGTCAGGCCCTGTTCTATTAGAGTGCATACTCTGGATGGTAGTAAGGATGTGCGGGATGCCAAATGTGAGCCCAAGGGTAGGGTAGTCCTGATCGTCCTAGTAGCTGGTTGTACCTAGTTGTGCAGCGCTGATCGAACCTGCAAAATGTGTACCTAAGTTGTACCAAAGGTGACCTAAGGTGACCGTTGATCTGGTCTACCTAGGTTTGTGTTAGGAATAAATTCCTAGCAGGTTGAAATTGATTTGAATCACCATCTCTCCCAGACAATGAGAAACTTGGCTAGCTCCAACATTGTAGTAACTAGATTATGGAATGATGGTTATGGTGAATTTGGAACTTTTACACCGGCTATGGTTACTACTGTATGCTACTAAATTATATACCACATGTTTGGCATAGGTTAGTTGCTAATCTGGAGATGAATAGCTATAATTAACTTAATGACTGAATTATAAATGTGTAACTGAATTAGTAGCTTTTCATGCAAAATGTTGTCAAGCTAGCTCCACTTATAAAGCCTTGGATGATCCTTGGATCTACTTTCTTTTTGGTTTATGATAGGTAAGTCTAGCTAAGTACCTTCTCATACTCAGGGTTTATTTCCCACTTGTTGCAGATGGTACAGTCTATCATGGAAACTGTAAGAATTGCTTTGTCCTACAATGGACAAGGAGTAGGGCCCTAGGCAAGGCATCTCTCGTTAATTCCCTCTATCATGCTTTTGTGGTTGTGATCATTGGCTGGCACTATATTGGAACAATGATGTGAGGTGTTGTTTTTCAAACTTAATTGCTTCCATGACTATTTTATTTGAAAATGGTTTGTAATAACTCTTAATCATACTTTGATGTATGATGTTGTATTTGTGAACTGATGTAACATGTGACATGTATGTTGAATCATGTATGATCTTGGTTGTATGTTGACGGGTAATCAAGACCCTTCGTGGTACTCGATGGACTACCAAGTTTATATGGGCTCAAGTATGATAGTATGACCGCTTGTGGGCTACCATTGTACTTGTGCTCTTATAAATTGGATGGTTCTATTGAGATTGAATGCATGCCTCACACTTAGCTGGCCAGATAACTCATTCCGACCATGAAGCCAAGTAGCTCAACTTAGGTCGGGTCCTGTTCTCTTAGAGTGCATACTCTAGATGGTAGTAAGGATGTGTGCGGAGCCAAATGTGAGCCCAAGGTTAGGGTAGTCCTAATTGTCCTAGCAGCTAGTTGTACCTAGTTGTGCGGCACTGATCGAACCTGCAAAATGTGTACCTAAGTTGTACCAAAGGTGACCTAAGGTGACCGTTGATCTAGTCTACCTAGGTTTGTGTTAGGAATAAATTCTCAGTAGGTTGAAATCGATTCGAATCACCATCTCTCCCAGATAGTGAGAAACTTTGGAAGCACCAACATCGTAGTAACTGGATTATGGAATGATGGTTATGGTGAACTTGGAACTTTTACATTGGCTATGGTTACTACTGTATGCTACTAAATGATATACCACATGTTTGGCACAGGTTAGTTGCTAATCTAGAGATGAATAGCTATAATTAACTTGATGACCGAATTATAAATGTATACCTGATTTAGTAGCTTTTCATGCAAAATGTTGTCAAGCTAGCTCCACTTATAAAGCCTTGCATGATCCTTAGAGTCACTTTCCTTTTGGTTTATGATAGGTAAGTCTAGCTGAGTACCTTCTCGTACTCAGGGTTTATTTTCCACTTGTTGTAGATGGTACAGTCTATCATGGCTACTGTAAGAACTGCTTCTATCCCGCAGTGGACGAGGAGTAGGGCCCTAGGCAAGGCGTCTCTCGTAAATTCCCTCTATCATGCTTTTGTGGTTGTGATCATGGGTTGGCACTGTATTAGAACAATGATGTGAGGTGTTGGTTTTCAAACTTAATTGCTTCCATGACTATTTTATTTGAACATAGTTTGTAATAACTCTTAATCGTACTCTGATGTATGACGTTGTATTTGTGAACTGATGTAACATGTGACATGTCTGTTGAATCATGTATGATCTTGGTTGTATGTTGATGGTTAATCGAGACCCTTCATGGTACTCGATGGACTACCGGGTTTATATGGGCTCAAGTATGATAGTGTGGCTGCTTACGGGCTACCATTGTACTTGTGCTCTTATAAATTGGATGGTTCTGCTGTAGCTGGTATTAGAGAAAGATTCGACATTAATTGCCACATGTGTGTTTAAAACAAAGGTTTTTGTTTTCCAAAACCAATTTTTAGAAACTTATAGCTATATATATAGCTGTTTAAATATAAAGTTTGAATCTAAAGTGTGCTAGTGATTACTTCCTTTATGCCTAGTTAAGGATTTTAGGTGGCTAAGTAGGTACTAACTTGGGGTTTTTTACTTTCATCGTCCATACGACGTGCTATTGTATGGATGTCATTCACTTGAGTGGTAATGTATGGATCAAATGCCTCTACGCCCAAGGTAAGATGATGAGTAGCACGACCGCAAGATATGAGCGTGCGGTCTAAGGGGAGAGGTAGCTTTGATACTAAAGTATATATATGTCTCATATATGGTAGTATTTAATTATGGGTTAGTTTTGATATGGCTATATATATACGGGCATATTTATATGTATATATGGACGTATTTACTTTTGGGTAGCTTTGATAGAAAGTATATATATATATATGGGTATATATATATGGAAGTATTTAGATTGCAACCTAGAGCCTAGATTTTTATTTTTGCATATATAATTGTGGGGTTGGACCAAAATGAAATTCTTGTGTAGGTACGCTAACAGCGAAACGTGTAGCCCGACTAGTTACGTTATACATGAGAGAATGCATGTATGCCACCGTGTATGCCATTAGAAGTTTAATTCTCCTAAGTTTGTGAGGACGTATGGAACATGCATACATCATGATAAATCATTATTACATACTTGCATTGTTCCTCCCCTTATAAGTTTCTTATTCAGTTAAGTAACTCTTTTCTATTATAACGTTGTTCTCACGAGAGTTGCACCATTTTGTTGGTACAGATGGTAGCATCAGCTGGGAGCGAGACCTTCCTAGAGATGTTTGGTACCCCTGCCCTGCTTTGGAGGGTCCTGCATTTTGTGGGGTATACCGAACTGCCCCTCTATTTCTAGAATGAAGAATACCTAGAGGGATAGCCATGGTATGAGGTGCAGCTAACCATACATGCTCGTACCCAAGCACCCCTATGGTAGGAGTGGAAGGCGGATTCTAAAGGGAAAACTCCTTGGGAAGCTACCCAAGTAGTGGCTTTTGAGGTGCTGAGTCAGATATGTCAGTAGCACAGGGATGAGCTTACCGACAATGTCGTTGGTACTTTTCCTCGGGTGGATCCATCTACAGCAGTATGGGCATGGCGCAATCGCAATGCGTTGATCCGAGATCAGGATGAGCAGGGTAGATAGTTCTAGTCCCGCTATGAGTGTCATGTTTGCCATGATGAAGATGTTCTATACTCGTCAGGACACCTTGGATTTCTGGCAGGAGTCCTATACCACTTGTAGGGATAAGCTCATGAGAGCTGAAGCTGCACAGTGTAAACTGAGGAAGCATGTGCGCAAGCACAAAAAGGTAGAAAGTGAGGCTCGTTGGGACTCCGATCAAGCTTATGTAGCATTGGGAAATCTCAACACTAGGATAGAACAGGTCGATCAGCAGAGAGTTGCCACCCAAGAGGCAAGAGTTGATGATCAGGCTATGCTAGCAGGATTCTAAGAGTAGTTGGAGGCCGCTCGTGCTAAGGCACTCACCGCTACGTGCTAGCAGATCCAAGCAAACAACCGTGCAACAATGGCAGAAGTAGCATGAAACTATGTCGAAGCCTTAGCCGTGCAGTAGGACTGAGTCAAAAGGGACTTGCGCCAGCAGCTTGCACATACCCAGAACATGGTGGTTGATCTTCAGCATGAGGTGTATTATCTGAACAACCAACTACACCCGCTCCTTGATGAGGAAGAAGAAGATCCAGGAGATCTTAGTTGAAGATGACAGTTGGGAGAAAGAATATAGAAAGCTTCAAGAGAGGCCTTAGCACCGAACTAATGAAGACTATGGCCAACTCAAGATGTGCTACCTATAATGAGTTTGTTAGTGATGCCTTAACCCAGGAGAACCAGAACAACTTACACACAATAGGAAAGGGCCGCAAAAGAGTAGTTGAGGCAGGTGCCTCAGGATCATCCTAGTCTAGAGCTCTAGTGGTAGCTAGGCCACAATTTCATCCACCAACGCCTTAGTTTAGGCCTCCTCCACTGAAAGCTTAGGCCAATCGCCCTAGAAGACATTCCGCAAGGCGTTCACCATTGCCCTACCCAAGGTCAACATAGACCAAGGTAGCTCAGCAGGACCAAGAAGCAACTAGTTGTGCTTTAACTGCAGTTAGCTAGGTCATTGGTCCAAGGAGTGCCCCATCCCAAGAAGGGTGGCAATCAAAACTAGGGTAATTAGAAATAGGCCAATCCTAAGGCATGTCCTAGATACATGCTTTACACAGCTGTGGAAGAAATCCCTGTGCGAGAAGTTGTCACCACCGGTATGTTTCTTGTTAGCAAATGGCCCGCCATTGTTTTATTCGATTGTGGAGCTTCTTATTCATTTATGAGCCAAACATTTGCATCTAAGCATGATCAGAAGATAATTGAGGTAGACAAGGGTGGTTATAGTATAAGTTCAGCTGGGGCTACTATTTCTACAAATCAAATTGTGAGAGATGTGCTCATCTCTATACAAGAGAGGGAGTACACTATGGATCTTATAGTATTGCTCGGACTAGCCATAGATGTGATCTTAGGCATGAGTTGGATGAGTGGTCATGGAGTTCTTATTGACACTACCACTAGAACAATTATGTTGAGAGAACCAAAGGGGGGTAATGCTTTTCTAGTGCCACTTCCCTGGAGTTTTGATCTTCAAAACTTGTCTTGTGCTATCCAAGCCACTACTCTCTGTGATATTCCAATGGTTTGCAAATTTCCTAATGTATTTCCAGATGAGTTGCCAGGTTTACCGCCTGATAGAGATGTGGAATTTAAGATTGAGTTAGTGCTAGGTATAGCACCCATCTCAAGAAGACCCTATAGGATGCCACCAAATGAGTTAGTCGAACTTAAAATTTAGTTACAAGAACTTTTGGACAAAGGTTCATTTGACCTAGTTCATCTCCATGGGGTTGTCTTGCCTTGTTTGTAGAGAAGAAGGACAAATCCTTGTGGATGTGTGTGGACTATAGGCCGCTCAATGCTATCACCATTAAGAACATGTATCCTTTACCCTGTATCAATATTTTGTTTGATTAACTGGCAAAAGCAAAGGTATTCTCTAAGATTGACTTGAGATCAGGCTATCATCAGATTAAGATTAGGCCAGAAGATGTACCTAAGATAACTTTCTACACTAGGTATGGCTTGTATGAGTATTTAATCATGTCTTTTGGACTAACAAATGCTCCTACCTACTTCATGTACTTGATGAATTCGATATTCAAGCCCAAGCTCGATAGGTTTATGGTCGTGTTTATTGCTGATATCTTGATTTACTCAGAGAATGATGTAGATCATGCAGAGCATCTGAGAGTTGTCTTGTCTAGAATGAGAGAGCATCAATTATATGCCAAATTTAGCAAGGGTGAATTCTAGTTGAGCAAAGTACCTTTCTTGGGTCATATCTTATCTAAAAATGGAATATCTGTAGACCCAACTAAAGTACAAGAGTCATGGATTGGAAGGCCCTAACTTTGGTTCACGACATTTAGAGTTTTCTAGGGTTAGCAGGCTACTATTATCATTTCATTCCTGACTTTTCCAAAATAGCAAAGCCCATGACCAGAATACTCTAGAAGGATGAAAAGTTCAATTGGACTCTGGAGTGTGAAGCTGCTTTTCACACTTTGTGAACCTTACTAACTACAGCTCCTATTTTAGCACAACCTGACATTAAGAAGCCTTTCGATGTGTTCTATGATGCATCGGGTACATGTTTGGTGTGTGTGCTCATGCAAGAAGGTCGAGTATTGCCGATGCTTCCTAACAATTACGAAAGCATGAAGTCAACTATCCTACACATGATTTGGAGCTTGCAGCAGTTGTTCACGCCTTGAAGATTTGGAGACATTACTTGTTGGGAAACATATGTCACATATACACTGATCACAAGAGTCTCAAATATATCTTTACTCAACCTAAGCTGAACATGAGGCAACGTCGATGGCTAGAGCTGATCAAGGACTATAATTTGGAAGTGGACTACCATCTAGGAAAAACCAATGTTGTAGCAGATGCCTTGAGCTAGAAGTATCATTACAATTCTCTGTTGGAGGATGGGTTTAATCTGTTACATCTTGTGGTGCTGCACAATATCACCGTCAATTGTTCACTTGAAAGCAAAATTATTGAACTACAAAAGACAGATGTGGGTGTATTTCACATCAAGAGAAAGATGAAAGGACATAAGACCAAACATTTCAGGTTGGATGATAGAGGTATGCTATGGTTTGAGGACTGACTTGTGGTACCAAAAAACCATGAATTTAGAAATCAAATTTTAGATGAAGCTCATTCATCCAAGTTGTCTATCCATTTGGGCAGTAGCAAAATGTATCAAGATTTAAAAAACCATTTTTGGTGGACCAAGATGAAGAAGGAAATTGCAGCCTACATTGCTAGGTGTGATGTCTATAGCCGAGTGAAGGCAGATCATCTGAAACCTAGTGGACAGTTCCTATCGTTGTCCATTCCAGGCAAGAAATGGGAGGAAATAAGTATGGACTTTATTATAGTCCTCCTGCAGACACAACAAGGTCACGATTCCATATGGGTCATTATAGATTGCCTCACCAAGTCAGCACATTTTGTACCGGTTAACACAACGTATTACGCTAGGAAGTATTCTGAGCTATATGTTTCTCAAATTGTGAGGCTACATGGAGTACCAAGGACCATAATCTTAGATCATAGACCATAGTTTAAAGCTTGTTTTTAGGAACACTTGCACAAGGCCTTAGGAACCAAACTAATCAAAAGTTCAGCATACCATCCACAAACTTCTGGACAAACGGGTGAGTGAACCAAATCTTGGAAGATATGTTGAGAGCTTGTGTTATATCCTCCAAGGGTTCATGGGAAAAATGGTTTCCTTTAGCCGAGTTCTCCTATAACAACAGTTATCAAGAGAGCATCAAGATGGCTCCTTTTGAGGCCTTGTACGATTGCAAATGTAGAACTCCTTTGAATTGGATTGAGCCCAGAGAAAGGAGGTACTATGGCATAGATTTTGTCACGAAAGCTGAAGAACAAGTACATGTTATCCAATAGCACATGAAAGTAGCTCAGTCAAGACAAAAGAGTTATGCTGATAAAAGGAGAAGACCACTAACCTTTGAAGCAGGAGACTATGTGTACTTAAAAGTTTTGCCCATGAAGGGAGTGCAGAGATTCAGAGTGAAAAGGAAGCTTGTGCCTAGATATGTAGGCCCATACTAGATTATTAAGCGAAAGGGAAATGTTGCCTATAAGTTACAACTTCCCCTAGAAATGAGTGCTATATTCAATGTCTTCCATGTTTCTCAGTTAAAAACATGTCTTCGCATACCTGAGGAAGGTATTGCACCCACCAACATTAAGCCCCAATCAGATTTGACCTATGAAGAGAAACCAATTTGAGTGTTGGAAGAAATGGAAAGAATAACCCGAAGCAAGGTCATTAAGTTCTACAAGGTGGTGTGGAATAACCACAATGAACAAGATGCCACGTGGGAACGGGAGGATTATTTATGTGAGGTTTATCCCTCTTTTTATGAAGAATGGTAGGTCTTTCAAATCTTGGGATGAGATTTCTATAAGGGGGAGGGGCTATAACACCCCAATGTTAAGCATGACATTTGGCACTTGCATTTCATGAGCACAAGCATCATCCAAGCATTCATAAACATGAGCATATGAAATTTCATCTCATTCTTATGCATTATCGCATGAAATGTTGATTATATATATATATGTTTATCCTTGTAATCATGTATGATCAATGTATGAAATGGTTGTAAGGTCACAATAATACCTTAGATACATCTAGGATGGTAAATGGAACAACTTTTGTATTCATGAAATGAACCAATTTTGCTTCTAAGTGTTAGGTTACCTTGGAATGCCATTTTCATGATGCTAGTTTGACCAAAGTTGAATTGGAGCTTAGAATGTTTGCATGGCTGTGTGACCTAAATAAAAGTTGTAGTTCACATCAAGGGTAACAAACTTAATTTAAGGGTCATGAGCTAAATCAGTGCCTAATAGGGTCAAATAAAACTCACAAGTTTCAACTTAATGTTGTTTGTACCTTAGAAAATTTTTCAATCTTGAAGTTGTTTTCAATTTCAATGTAGCCTATTTTGGAGCCTTATAGTTTGAAAACCATCACAATTTAGACAAAACTCCTTTAAGCAATCTTGTAGTACTCATGTAGCGCTACACTTTGTATTGATGAAGTTTTCACTGATTCCCCACAGTTTGGGAGATTTGGAGGTTTGAAAATCAACTATCAGACGGACTGAATCGGCCCTTGCCGATTCAAATCGCCAGCCATCGTGGCCAACCATGCCTAGGCCACTCACACCATGTGGTAGTAGTCTGCCAGTGCTGGCCCACCCTACCACACCAAAAGGGAGAGCCCTCGGCTCTCGACTCACCCACATGCTCACTCTCGCCCGTGCGCCTCTCTAGAGCAGAGCAGCACCGCAGCAGCGTCACCACCGTGCCTCTGCCATGCTCAAGCACTGCCACCATAGCACCACCGCTCAATCACTCATGCCCACATCTCTACCATCACCTCCTCCACCTTACCGACCCGCCATTGCCTTAGCTCAAACTAAGGTAAAGGCCTATGGGTCGTCGCTATCGCCGCCATAGCCGCTATGCGTCGTCGAGCTCCAAGCTTGCCCATGGCTAGCCCTATCCACCATAGCTCCTACCTTCTTCTAAGTTGGTCCATCGTTGCCTTAGGTCATAGGTGCTTGCGTCGTAGCCTAGCTCACCATTACCACCATTGTCTCATGGGAACGTGCGACTACACTGCGCTCACCTACCATGGCCGCGAGCTCTAGCTCGTCGTGGCCGACCTTAGCTAGACCCCATCATTCCCCACGAGCACGTGTTTCTACACCTCCACTAACCCTAGCACCATCACCAAAGATGGAGACTTGTCAAACATCACCAGCTCGGTAGAATGGTGACACCACCGTCATGCTCTATGCGCCGCCACGCCACCATGCACGTGGCCAAGCTTCACCACCGCTCCACCATTGCCCTAACCTAACCCTAGAGCTCTGTTAGGACCTACTGATGTTGTAGCCATGCTCGCCTAGACATGCTATCGCCAGAGATGATGAGTTTGCCACTATGCGCCACCGCCATGCTCGTCGGCGAGGTCGCTCCGGTGATCTGCCGAGCCAGCCAAGGGTACCAATGGGTCCACAAGGGTGTGGGGAGCACAATGCTGGTGATGCTACCACTAGTGACCTCGCCGTCGATGAGTTCACCACTGGTCAACCCCACGCTCTGCTCTTGTTCTAGTGACGAGCGGGGTTGAGTTGACTACGGGACCTGCATGTCAGCGCATGAGGGTGTATAGATCGGGTGTACCTAGCTTTGGGGTTTAGTTGGTTTTTGAATTATATTCACATATTTGAATACAAACTTCAAAAATTCATATCTAGAGCTAGGAGTATCCAAACAGGGTGAACCAAATTTTGTTGGATTTATCTTGAAGTGTAATATTTATAGAAATTTGAAATCTACTGTTTAGGATATTTCTAGGAGAATTAAATTGAGCAAGATAAGTGCTTTTAAATTAGGTTATATCTTGTAAAATGCATAACTTGAGCTAAGAGGATGATAGATTATGATTTCAATTTTTCTGGTCTTGTGTTGACATGCTCTAGCTAGAAAAAATACTAAACCTACACTAGGCATACTTGAAATATGGTCTTCATATTTAATCCTAATTAATTTCTAGTTTCTAGTGAAATTAAATGGGGTAAAAATACATAACATATGATGATGCAATTTTTATACAGTATTCTTGTGCTAGGAGAAAAGAAAAAACATTAAATCTGTTGCTTGACACTTTTCACTATGCTAAGCTATTTTTGCTAAACTAAGCATATGTAGCTTGTCATTTTTGTAGAGGTGTCTATACTTATCCAAATGGCATGAAAATTGTACAGTAGACTATTAGGGTCATTTGTAGGCTATTGTAAGTTTCTCAGCATTTATTGAGCACTAGAAATATTTATCCTTTAAATCACCTTATTATATAAGGAAATTGATAAATGAATATAAATAAATTAGTTAGGCATAACCATGATGTTTTGTATGATGCTTATGATGCATATGATCTATTGGTGCTATTAGTTAGACTTAGAAGTAATTGGTTATAGGAAGCTAGTTAATAATTGCTTTATAATTCAACTAGATGGTTGCATATATAGTTTCTGTTGTGGTGATAAATTCATGATGATAATGATCTTTTCTGTGAAACTTGTTAATAACAAAGTTGTAGATAACTTACTTATCTACCTTGTGTTAAATGTTTATAGTCATAGGCCTTATGGTTTGAGAATTATAGCTATTAGAAGTCTGCCGTTAGAAATACTTGTTCTCTAGATAGATCTAAAAGATAGAATTGTTTGGCCTAGATAAGTAGTGAATCACCTTAAGATGATTAAACAAAAGTTGTAGGCAATTTCATAAGCTTTCCAGAAAGTCTAGATCCATATTATTTAGATGTGTATAACTCTAGTTATGGTAAAAATAAGTGGATGATGTCTTGTAGTCCAAAAAATTGCTTAGATGAGAATTTGTTTAATTACTAGAGAAGAGATGAAAATTGCTTAGATGATGTTATGGTCAAAATAATTATCTTGTTATCACCTTAATGCAATGCTATTTAGAACACTTATGAGGATGCATTTCATCACACCATATCATATCATGCATGTCAGTATATATGCATTCGTGATATCTTATTTCATGCTCATGCATATAGGATCATCCAAGGGGATCACTCTATTGGAATTCAACGAAGAAGAAGAGGAACATCAGGAGGCACCTTAGCCCATAGCTCTAAAAGGCAAGGAGCAAGCTCTTGAGGACCTACCTGAGTGCCCAGATCATCAGCCAACTTCTTTTCTCAAAGGCAAGCCCCGAAGCATTTTAAGCCTCCCATATTTTACAAAATATCATTTGAGTCCTTTATGTTTGATGCATTAGATTATAAGAGTTGAATTGGAAACACTTGATGCATAGAACTACCTTGTCTAGATAAATATACCTTTAACCCTATGTAGGTTCAAGATCCAATATATGCTTAGACCAAGTCGGGTGATTTCCTGTCACCTTCGAGATATAGGTGGATACCAGAGCATGGTTGGCTATATTTGCTATCATGAAAAAGAACTAGGGGTAATTATAGGATCTCTGGTTAGCCTAGAGGGAGGTGAATAGGCCTATCAAAACAAACACTCAAACTTTTATCAGATTCACCATGTGGCACTGTCGCTCTGGTGGGTGACACTACTGGACCAGAACAGCGGCACTACCGCACCTGCAGATAACTTTGAGTCACAGTTCAAAATCACTGAATGGAAACTTAGATCAAAGAAATTTCTCAGCCTACTGTAGGTATGATAGTCATAGATCAAGAGTTAGAAGCTGTAGGAACACCACACACAAGTAGATCGACTAGAAACCCTAGAAATCACCTCAACCAACAATATGAAATGCAAGTAATGTAAATTAAGCACACGTGACACAATGATTTATCCTATGGTTTAGCTCGCCACCAAGGCTTGCCTATCTCCACATTGTTGAGGTTAGCCACTAAGGCTTAGGGCACTCTAACCCTTCCTCATTCTCAAGTCAAGAGACTTTACTCTTGAGATGAGGGGTGAGTATACTAGCTTCAAGAGATGGTTACAAACCTCTTGGGGCTGCCACACAAGTTGGCAAGCTCCACAAGTGACACTCTAGCCAGCTAGGAGCCAAGCTCCAAGAGTAACAAACACAACCGCCAGCCAAAACGTGAAGCAAGTGCTCTTTTGAGTTGGGGAATCAAAGGATCCGCTCTCTAATTGAGTTTGGGACCTTTTTCTCTCAAGGATTGATGGGGATATCAAAGGAGAATGCTTGGGAGCTCAAGGTCACCAAAGGAGGAGAGAGAGAAGGGCATTCTTCTGTTCTTGGGTGAGTTGAATGAGTGGGAGAGAGAAGAAAGAAGTTGGGGAGGAAGGAGAAAGGTATAAGTACCCCCTAGCCCCAACGGACACAAGTCGCGGTAGTGTCGCACTACGACAGTGCCTCTCTCAAGGTGCGGCAGTGCCACACCAGGTAAGACAGCAAGGGTAAGAGTGAAGTGTTGGCTATCTTGGCTGAGTAACTGAGGATGTATGTGTAAGATTGAGCACTTGGTAGCACATGTTAGCTTAAGCATTGTGTCTTCCTTTATAGTATGGCTTTTCTTATACTCAAATTCAAAATATAAAAGAATTTAAATCTCCTTTGAGTTTGAAGCAATCAACATTTATAATTGGGGGCTCCTCGTTTCGTGTAACATCCTCAAATATAGATTCACTGCTTGTCATCTTGATAAACCTCATTAGTTCTCTATTTGCATGGTCATTATCACAAAAACCCATAATTAGGGCTTGATTGCACTTTCAATCTCCCCCTTTTTGGTGATTGATAATAACCCAATTAGAGCTTACAAAAGATATGAAATGAATTCTGAGATTTTTGAGCCTTGGGTGTAGAGCCTCCCCCTAAATGTGTGAGTAGGGAATTGAATTCTCAAATTGGCATAAGAAGCCAAGATTGACATTTTAGTAAAAGTGATGGGGCTCTCCCTACATCCATGCTCCTATGGGTTGCTGCATACTATGTCAGGTATGTAGACATGATGCGAATGATAGTTTGTGCACAACAAGTTTTCTTGTAATAGCTGAGTGCGACACTACCGCTCCTGGGTGCGGCACTGCCGCACTTGCTGTAACAGCATAGGTAAGAACAGGCACCACACAACATGTAACACATATAAAGATATACATTCTAGCACAATTTTATCACTAGCTACAGCATAGATTAATTCATGTCCATATCCCACACATATAAAGTACTTAGGTAGCATTATTACATAAATAGAGTTTTGAATCATATCTCAAACTCTCAACCTAATGAAGTCTACTCTAAACGAATAAGAACATGATGTTCCAACTGCACTAACCTCCTCTCTAGGGTGTCGAAAAAGTTGTTGACCCCTCTCGAATTTCTCCTCCTTTGGCATAAAGCACCAAAAAGAGAAGAAAAGAAGAAAGACCAACACTCACTCCTCATCTTCTTGGATGGTGTCCCAATCGATATCATCCCCACCAGTAGCTCCACTAGCACCTGCAACATCCTCCTCACCACCATCATCATCATCGTCGTCATCAGAGGAAGAGGACACCACTGTCCTCCCTTGGCGATGGGTGGTAGAAGTGTGACACTCACGCCTGGTGCTTATCCTCATGGACTACAAGGTGGAGCTCAACCTCATGTGAGGGTCAAGCTCTGGCTACTCTTGCTCCTCCTCCTCCTCATTAGCCTCTGAATCTGTGTCAAAGAGGCTAGGGAGGTTGTCAAACCTCTGTAGTGAATGTACTAGAGAAAGAGGTGGCAGCCCTACATGCTCTCTAGCCTCTTGGTTGGCTTCATAGTTTTCCAACTGGTCCTCATATGTGGTCCTCGTGGCATAGGTGCAAGTGGTGAAAATAGCCTTAATCCATCTCCCAAACATCTCCATCATCCTACCCTTATGAGGCCTAGAGCGAGAGGACTCAGGCATGTCCTCAACTGATGGAGAGCGTCTCACTGCCCTGCTAGCACCTGAGGCTTGGGTCTTCTCAATCTTGTAGATGGTGTGGAGACCATCTTTATCAAACCTATAACCAGTGACCCTCTCAATCATGAACATGAGACAGGGGGCATAGGGCATCCCCTTTCTCCCATCCTCCATGGCATTCCTCAGCTCATGCCACATGAAACAAAGGGCATTGAACCTGCCACCTCTAGGAGCAAACCTAGCAAGCACATTCCTCACATAGCCATTAAGATCTGAAGCTACTCCATCCTTGGGATTTATTGTGTGCCTAATCAGATTGTTTAGAATATAGTAGTAGCTCTTCAAGCCACTAACCTTACCATCTGCACTCTCTTGTCAATCCACATATATGCAATGTCATGGATCTCATCTCTAGACTCATCATGAATATAAGTGAAGCCCCGCTCCTGCTCTCCAAAACCAAGGATCTAGCTGAAAGTCATAAAGTTAATCCTATAATGCCATCCCTCAGTCATCTAGTGAATCTCATCAGTGTAGATGTCATAGAAGAAGGTGGCATGAAACTGGGCTAGCACTTCCTCATTCCAATTGTACTAGAAGCTCATGATATCAGTGAGGCCAAACAGCTCACAAGCCTTGATCACTTTGTTGAACTCAGTCTCATTCTTCCCCTTCATCTCCTCCCAGTCAACATACTGCATCTTGACAATCTTTGACTTTTTGGAGTTGAAAATCACTGAGGCATAAAAGTTGGAATGAAACTCATTCCAAAACCTACAGTCCACCCCCAAATCCTTTGGCTACTCATAAGGATTGTTCTCACGTGCTTCTTCCACCATCTTTAGCTTTCCCACATAATTGAGCACGGGATGAGCACACATGTCAACGGGATGCCTCATGATCACTTCCTCATAATACCCTCTGATGTAACCTCTGCCAAACTCCTCAAGGTGAGGTGGAGTATTTGGGCAAACACCTAGAGGAATGGTGTGGCCAGCCCTCTCCAAGTTCTCCTCCTCTTGTATCAACTGATCCATTCTCCCCCTATCACTATCATCTCCTCTACCTACTGCACTGCTGCTACCCCCGTGTGGTTCTGCCACGACCATGATGAGGCATTTGCTTATCATGAGGCTCGATCATCTTCCTCTTCCCCCTCTAGTCATTTTCACCTCCAGAGGCCATCTACACAAAAACATAGACCAAAATGAGAACTGTACAAATGGACAGTAGAAGTTACCCTATAAAGCAAGTTAAGTACTCAAGAAGAGTCAATGTGCAAGCAAGAGAAGCAGCTGATGTGGTACTACCCCCAAACATGTGGCACTGGGAGCGGCACAGCCGCACCAACTATTTCACCAAGACTGCAATTTGCATCTTCTTGTCTACTGAACTTACTTCATAATTTAACTCCCAGCCTAGTATACAATCTCAGCAAGCATAAACATGTCTATGTCATCAATTCATCTAGATATGATTGAGAGAAAGCCTAGTAATCATGAATCTTAGCATTGGGAGCTGAGTGAAATAGATAAACTAAGTCAACCATCGAACCGAGAGTTTAGCACTACCAGCATCGCCACAGAGGTGCGGCACTGCCATAGCAGTTAATTTGGCTCCAAGGTTGAATCATGATTTCTACTTCAATCAATCCTCAAAGCACCATCCAAACTACTATCTACTTTCCAATCAACCATCCAAGACAACTAGAATCGACATTGCATAGATCAGGAAGGTTTAGGGTTTCACCTTTGATTCACATGGATTGAGGAGGAAAGAGATGAAATGGCTCTGCCTAAGAGCTTCAGCGGCCACCGGTGATGCGGGAGGGAACCTATGGATGGTGCGCGGCACAACCAAAGGTGGCAGCAGCACTGGACAGAGGCAGCGGCGGCGCTGTCATGTGTGAGAGAGAAGAGAGAGAGGCGGTGGCAACGAGTGAATGAGGAGAGGTTTACCCTAGGGCCAAAAGAAGAGAGTAGAGTAAATGGGCCCCAACAGTAACTACTGTCATGGGCCGAATTTCGATTGGAATTCAAAGTGTGTCACTGTCGCTCGCCACACGTGGCACTACCGTAATGCAGGCGTGTCACAGCCACACTCCCCAGAACAGCAAGATTTAGCTACTAACTAAATAGCTATATACATATAGGATATGAACACATATCTCAAGCACACTATGATTAGCAGCAATTAATCAATACAAACAATGATCATAATGTACTTGTTTCTTATGATAAATCATTTTGAAGCACAATATTTAAACCTTTCCAATTCATTTCTCCTATCCATGCTAGTTCATCAATCAATGTGTGCTATAATTCAAACCACGTTATGAGAATCAACTATATTTAGCTCACTACGTAAAGCACAAAACCTCTACTCATCGAGAGGCTTAGTGAAGATATTGGCTAGTTGTTTTTCGGTGCTCGCATGGTGAATTTCGATATCTCCTTTGGTTTTATGGTCTCTCAAGAAATGATGTTGGATGTCTATGTGCTTAGTTTTTGAGTGGCTTACGGGATTATTCGTGAGCTTTATGGCACTTTCGTTGTAACACCACGGGTGTTAGCCTTGCATAACTTGACTTGCATAACATGAGCATGAGCATCAAGCAATCATAAATCATCATTTACAATTGAAACATTTGATCGAAACATATGAAACATTACTTGTTATCTCGTGTTTCTTAGAACATATGCATATGATCATGTACAAATGAATGCAAGTGGGTAGTGCTAGTCACTAAAACACCTTAGCTACACTTAGGTTAACAAAAGGAACCTTGTTCATGAAGGCCACATTTCATGATCAAGCACTTAAGTGATATTTCATGTGTTGACCTGAATAGCTATATGAGTGACTACTACATGAAATGCTTAAATGACCTTGCAAATTGTTTTAACATGCTTAGGATATCATTAGGAACAACTTTGGTATTTAGTGCTAGGGCTAGTTTGGTCATTTAGCCATGGTTTGAATGTGTATCATGATTTCAAAGTGACATGTTTGACCAAAGTTGAACTAGGTGTTAGGGACCTTGCATGGAGGAGTTCACTAAAGCAAAGTTGTAGTATTTGACATAAGGAACAACTTTTATTTTTGGGTCATTGATTGATTCAGCTCCTAACATGCTTGAATTTGGATAACAAAAACCAGCAAAATCTAGTTTTCAACACTTAACAAATTTTCTAAGTGATGGATTGACTGACAGGCTGACAAGCTAACCTTCAGGGCATTATAACTTGAATTCGGTTGAGAATTAGAACGCGATCCTTGAACAACATTTGAAGCTGGTACATGGGTCTACAAATTCTATTCAGTATGTTTGCACGAAGGAGCCACCGATTAGCCGATAAATCAAATTGAAAACGCGCTGTCAGGCTCTGCATCGCGCGACTGATGAACTGAATCATGACGTTCAATGGCTGATTGGTTTCAGAAACCACGCGCCGCATGTCCCCGTCGACGGCCGCGCGTCGCCTCTGCTCTACCCAGCCAGGCCACGACGCGCCTGAGCGTGGCCTTAACATCGCCAGCGCCCGCCCGAGCCATCCCGCGCCTCCATTTGCTTCGCCTCGGCCTTTCTTCATCGCCGCAGCAGCAGCCGAGCTCCCGCTGCTCCGCCTGTCGCCATAACCGTGCGCGAGCTCACGCCTAGCCACTCCAGCACCACCACCAAAGCTCCACCAGTCTTCTCAGCGACCCACTGCTCCCTCCCGTGCTCGCTGACCAAGCTTGGTAAGCCCCTAGTGCCGTGCAGCGCCTCACCGGAGCTCCTCGCTACCCTCCGTCATCGTGGCCAGGCCCAACCCGACCACCGCAGGCCACAGATAGCGCGGGCAACAGCTTCCTTGTAGTCCACTGGTGCTTGTCCACGCGCTAATTTGGGTCACCTTGGCCTCCACCAGGCATACCGCTATGGTCCAGCCCCGCCGCTCTGCCATGGCCACCAGCCGTCAGCTTTAGAGTCGACGATAAGGCCGGCCAAGTGGCTCAATAGCTTCGCTAGGTCACGTAGGTCGTGTGGTGAAGACGTTACCGCCGGCAAAGCTCACCGTCGACGAGCCGCAGCCGCGCAGTGCTCAGCAGCGCCGCTGCTCTGCTCCGTGTCACTGACGCGTGGGGTCCCCTGACCAGCGGGTCCCACCTGTCAGCGACAGCAGTAGTGAAGGCTAACTCATTTTGAATCCAGTTTTTGATTTGTTTTGTGAAATTTGTATCTTCAGTTTGGTAGCTCCAAAAATTGTGAAATAAATATGATTGTGTTGCTTAGGAAGTGTAGTATTTAGTAAAAATATGTTCTTGGCTTCAACAGTAGAAATTTCTGGAGATTTAAATAAGGATTTGAAATGTGCTTTTGAATGCATTCAAATTTGTTTATTTTATATCTAGAGTTCCTGTGCTCCAAAAATTATGAAATTTTTGTGGTAGGCTATTCTTGTCATACATGAGCTTGGGTAAAAATTTGAGGACCAGTGCATGTGTAGATCTATAGTTATAGATTTTTCTTTTATAAATAGTTAATCCTTGCATGAATTTTTATAAATTAATTATGAGTCCAAAATTCATGAAATTTATTGGAGGTGATACTAGTACCATATGGATGTTAAGAAAAATAAGAAATCTGTTGCTTGACACTTTTCAATAGGATTTTCCATTTATGCTATTTCAAGCCTTGCTTCCTTATCATTTTTGTATAGAATGTTCTACTTAGTAAAATAACATGAAATTTTTATAGTAGTCCTTTGATAGCATTAGTAAGGCTCTGTAAATTTTTGAGAATTTATTAAGCACATCTGATATATATTTATTATTTAACCTAGATATCTAAATAAAATAATAAAGGCAATTTAATAAATAGTTTGGGCTTCACCATTATATCATCTTAACTGTAATTGGTATGCTTACACTGTTGGTAGGTTCTAGTTTGTCAAATTTGGAATGATTACATAAAGTAGAAGTATTCTTACTTTATATTGCATGTTAAATCATTTCCGGACTGATTCTAGAGTGTGATGAGTTACATGTTGAAACTAATGTAGACTGTAAAAATGGTTAATAACAAAGTTGTAGAGAATTTGATAAGCTTTCCAGAAAGTCCAGGATCACTGTTTTTGGATTTGTAGAACTCCAGTTATGAGTGAAACAAGTAGCTACTGGTTGTGGCATAGTCGATGCATTGTAGAAGTAGTTAAGTAAGTAATCGAGAAGAGATATGCACCTACTCAAACAACGTGATGCACTTGTTAACATATATGCATTCGTAATACTTATACCATACTCATGCATCTAGGATCGGAGGAAGAGATCACGTTGCTGGAATTCGAAGAAGCAGAGGAAGGGAACCCGCAGGAGAATCCGCAAGCCCCAGCTCCCGAAGGCGTGGAGCAGAACCCTGAAGAGCTTCCGGAGTGCCCTGACCACCGCCCTACTTCCTTTCTGCGAGGCAAGCCCCGGAGCATTATAAGTCTCCCAGTAATTTACAAATGTTTACTTACGTATTTATGATTGATGCATTAGGTATAAGAGTTGAATGAAACCACTTGATGCATGTACATTCCTTGTCCAGATATTAACCCTTTAACCGGTATAGGTCCAGGATCGAATATATGCTTAGCCATGCTTAGACCGGTAGAAGTCGGGTGATGTCCTGTCACCTGCGAGAGATAGGTGGATACCGGAGCACGGTTGGCTATATCTGCTATCGTGGAACAGAACCATGTGGTAAAAATAAATTGAGACCGGACGGGAAGTCGATAGAGAAGCAACAAGACATGGAGGTCTTGGGTGTGGATTTATCCCCGTCTGTGTCGATTAAGGACCGTACCGTTGTTGGCGCTTCTGACAAGATTGAACGCATGCCTCTCACTTAGCTGGCCGGATAACTCGTTCCGACCGCGAAGCCGAGTAATTCAACTCAGGCCGGGAACCGTTCTGTTGTGCGCTCCTTCCGGGGAACGATCAGACTGAGCCCAAGGGCAGGCTTGGCCTGAGCATCCTGGCATCTGGTGTTCCAGATTGTGCGGCGTGGTACGGACCCGCGAAATGTGTACCTGAGTTGTACCAAAGGTGACCTAAGGACTATCGTGGCTGATAGATCTGGGTTTGTGTTAGGAATAAATTCCCAGCTGGTTGAAATCGATTCGAATCGCCGTCTCTCCCGGATAGTGAGAAACTTGGCTAGTCCCAACATCGTAGCAACTATATTATGAAACATGATGGTTCAAATGAATATGGAATTACAATACCTTGCTATGGTTACTATTGTATGATTCTAAATAATATATCACATGTTTGGCACAGGATAGTTGCTAATCTAGAAATGGATAGTTACAATTAACTTGATAAAAGAATCACAATTGTACAACGGTTAATTGCCTTTTTCGCAAAATGTTGTCAAGTTACGTCCACTTATACAGCCTTGCATAATCCTTGGAGTCATTTTATTTCTGGTTCATGACGGGTAAGTCTAGCTGAGTACCTTCTCGTACTCAGGGTTTATTTTCCCATTGTTGCAGATGGCACTGTGTATCATGGTTATTGCAAGAGTTGCTTCTATCCCGCTGTGGATGAGGAGTAAGCCTTGGGCAGGCTTCTTTAGTAATTCCTATCTTTGCTTTTGTGGACCGTGATCTGGCTTGGCACTGTATCAAACTATGTTGGAAACTTTATCTTCGAACTTGTTTGCTTCCGCTTTGTTTACCAAACTCAGTTTGTAATAACTTTTTATTCGTACTCTGATGATGAAAAGTATCTGCGAACCGTATGTAATATGTGGCATGTATGTTGAATCCTGTACGATCTTGGTTGTTGTAAATCGTTTATCGAGACCCGTCGTGGTACTCGACGGACTACCGGGTTTATATGGATTCAAGTATGACAGTGCGACCGCTTGCGGATTGCCATTATACTTGTATTCTTATAAATTGGTCGGTTCTGCGACAGCTGGTATCAGAGCAGGATTCAACGTTAATTGTCACAAGTGTATTTAAAACAAAAGTTTTTGTGTTCCAAAAACCCTTCTCTAGCAACTAATAGTTATTTAATAGGTATTTGAAATCTAAAGTGTGCCAATGATCACTTTCCTTATGCCCAGATTAAGGACTATTAGGTGGCTATTTAAGTACTAACATGGGGGTTTTTACTTCGTCGTCCATACGGCGTGCTATAGTATGGATGCCATTCACTTGAGTGGTAATGTATGGATCAAATGCCTCTACGCCAAGGTAAGATGAGTGTATGACCGCAAGATGTGAGCGTGCGGTCGGGAAGAGTTAGCTTTGGTACGGCTATGTATGCATGCTTGCATGTGTATATGGTACGTATTTAATTGTGGGTTTAAATTATTGTTGGGTAGATTGATACGGAAGTATATGTATGGGGATACATATATGAAAGTATTTACAATTACATTCTGCATATTTCATTATGGGTTTAGGGCTGAAATGAAATTTTATGCAGGTACACTAACAACGAAACGTGTAGTTCGACTAGTTACGATCTATATGAGAGAACGTATGTATGCCACCGTGTCTACCGTTAGAAACAAATTTTTCCTAAGTTTGTAAGGACGTACGGAACGAGCATGCATCATGTTAAATTACCATTCACAAAACTACATGGTTCCTCCCCTTATAAAATTCTTACTCGGTTATGTAACTCTTATCCATTATGGCATTGTCTCACAAAAGGGTACATGTTGATGGTGCAGATGGCACGCACCAAGCAGACTGCTCGCAAGTCCACCGGAGGCAGAGCTCCTAGCCGTCAGCTTGCTCCACGTACCCGTCAACGTCACACGTTCCTTGGAGAGTTTGGGATGCCTACACTCTTGTGGAGAGTGCTCAGCTATGTAGGTTATCCCGATGGAATGGAACCCCGCTACTTCTGGGCAAATGAGCGGTTGGGAGAAGGTCTCTTAGTTACTGTGGAGGCCATTGTCCGTCCCCGAGGTGACGATTCTGAGTGGACAGGTTGGTGTTATGAGTCGACTGGCAGGACTGCTGAAGAAGCAGCTGGCAGGGCAGCCTTTGGGATCCTGAGGGATATCATGGATCGTTTTCCTCAGGAGCTGGCAGCCGCTATGGTTGGAGTCTTTCCAAGAGGTAATCCCTCCACTGACTCATGGCAGCAGGCAAGAGGAAGATCTTTGGAGATTGGTGCAGCAGAAGGGCAGAACAGCGATAACCCTGCCATGAGCGCCATGTTCGCAGTGATGAGAGTGTTAGATGGAGTTGAAGGTAGCCTCAGACGTGTGTCTGGTGCTCTTGGTCATGCCCGCGAAGACCGACGTCAGCTTCAGAGGGAGCACGACGCCGAGATAGAGAGGCTCACTGAAGAAATGACTCGGTTAACTCACCAGCGAAATGCAGCTTGGTCCAGGGAAGATGTCCTGAGGGCTCGACAGTTTGAGCTAGGACAGCAGCTGGCCAATGCGGAAGAATACAACGATAATCTGCATGAAGAGGTTCATCTACTGCACAATCAGCTCCACCCTTATGTACCACCTGGAGCCGCAGAAATGGATCTAGAAGGGTACGAAGAAGAAGAAGTGGCACCTGAAGAAGAAGTAGAACCTGAGGAAGGAGATGATTCTGCGTCTGACCTCGATAGTGATCATGATGAGGATTAGGTCGCTTAGCACTTAGTAGGACTCGTGTATCACCTTTATTCTGTAATGGACCTATAGTTCCAAGTTGGCATTAGTAACCAGACTATCATGTAATGTTAATCGCACGTTTGGTTGAACGTCAATGCAATTCCAGTTCTTGACGGTAATCACGCTTTAAATTTACATGCGTTATGAGCACGATAAGTGGTCAAATTGGCGATGTCATGTTGCGAGAATGAATTATTATGCCTCTGTTTTTATTGTGCTTTTGAGAATTTTCTCCAGTAATTTCAGTTTGGCATGAGTACCTAATTCATCTGCAATCTCTTGGCATCAACCAATAATCGCTTATTGTTGCAACTTCGCAGATGACGCGCACCCGTGCTGGAGCTAGTAGCAGCCAGGATGGCAACCAGGATGACTTGCCACCCCCACCGCCACCGTCTGCTCAGGAATTCTTTACCCAGTTCCTAGGAAGCCAAAGGACAATGGAGGAAGCTTTGCGCCTCATCGCGCAAAACACTGCTCGTGGCCACCCACAGCAACCAGGGGCCGAACCAAATCAGCACAGTTCATTCAAGGAGTTTCTGGACACGAAGCCTCCGATCTTCAAGGTGGCTGAGGAACCACTGCAGGCCGATGAGTGGCTAAATACCATCGAGCAGAAATTTCGTCTGCTAAGGGTCACCGAACACCTGAAAGCAGAATATGCTTCTCATCAATTACAAGGACCAGCAGGGATCTGGTGGACACACTTCCTATCGTCTCTGCCTGCTGATGCGAGAGTGACCTGGGATCAGTTCAAGCTGGCTTTTAGGGGACACCATATTCCCCCGGGCCTGATGCGCATGAAAGCAGCCGAATTTATGAGGCTCACTCAGGGAACAAAGTCACTCACAGAATATATGCACGCATTCAACAACTTGTCAAGATATGCTCCAAGTTTCGTGGATACTGAAGAGAAAAAGATTGAGAGTTTCAAGCGAGGTCTGGGTACCAAATTAATGAAGACTATGGCAAATTCTAGATGTGCCACGTATAATGAGTTTATTAGTGATGCCTTGACCCAAGAAAACCACAACAACCTGCATGCAGTTGCTAAGGGTCGCAAGAGGGCATATGAGGCCGGTGCATCCGGATCTTTCCAGTCAAAAGCGCCTATCGCAGCTAGGCCACCATTCCGTCCACCTGCATCCAAGTTCAGGCCTCCACCACCGAAAGCTCAGAATAACAGGCCACAGAAACCGTTTCGTAAGGCGTTCACTATTGCCCTTACCAAAAGGAAATGGCAATCAGGACAGCTCCACCGGATTCAAAGTAATCAACCTTGTTTCAACTGCAACCAACTGGGTCATTGGTCCAAGGAGTGCCCCCACCCCAAGAGGAATAGCAACTCAAATCAGAACAATCAGAGGCAGGTGAATGCCAGGGCACGTCAGGGACAAGTGCATTATACCGCTGTGGAGGAAGTGCCCTACCGGGGAAGTTGTCACGGCTGGTATGTTTCTCGTCAACAAACATCCCGCAGTTGTTTTATTTGACTCGGGAGCTTCTCATTCATTTATGAGTCAAGCATTTGCATCTAGACATGATCAAGAAATTATAGAAGTAAGTAAAGGGGGTTTTAACATAAGTTCAGCAGGGGGTACTGTTACTACCAAAAAGATAGTCAAAAATGTACTCATCTTGATACAAGGGAGAGAGTACACAACAGATTTGATAATATTGCCGGGGTTGTCGATAAGTGTAATCTTAGGCATGAATTGGATGAAGGATCATGGTGTTCTTATTGACACTAGCACCCGTACTATTATGTTGAGAGAACCCACGGGAGGGAATGCTTTTCTAGTTCCACTCTCCCGCGATTTCGAACCCCAACATTTAGCCTGTGCTATCCAAGCCACCACCATATGTGATATTCCAGTGGTTTGTGAGTTTCCGGATGTATTTCCAGAGGAATTACCAGGTCTACCACCGGATAGGGACGTGGAATTTAAGATTGAATTAGTGCCAGGTACCGCACCCATATCCAGAAGGCCCTATAGAATGCCACCCAATGAGTTAGCAGAACTTAAAGTTCAATTGCAAGATCTATTGGACAAAGGTCTTATCCAACCTAGCTCATCTCCGTGGGGATGCCCAGCATTGTTTGTGAAAAAGAAGGATAAGTCACTGAGAATGTGTGTAGATTACAGACCACTCAATGCTGTGACCATCAAGAACAAATATCCATTGCCCCGCATTGACATCTTGTTCGATCAACTAGCGAAGGCAAAGGTATTCTCCAAAATTGACTTGAGATCAGGGTACCATCAAATAAAGATCAGACCGGAGGATATACCTAAAACCGCTTTTTCTACTAGGTACGGCTTATACGAGTATTTGGTTATGTCTTTCGGACTAACAAATGCCCCAGCCTATTTCATGTACCTAATGAACTCGGTATTCATGCCCGAACTGGATAAGTTCGTGGTCGTGTTTATCGATGACATATTGATTTATTCCGAAAATGAGTCAGATCATGAAGAACATCTGAGGATTGTCCTATCCAGATTGAGGGAGCATAAGCTATATGCCAAGTTTAGCAAATGTGAATTTTGGATGAGCAAAGTACCTTTCTTAGGTCACATTTTATCGAGAGATGGAATCTCAGTAGACCCATCAAAAGTACAAGAGGTCATGGAGTGGAAAGCCCCAACTTCGGTTCATGAAGTTCGGAGTTTTCTAGGGTTAGCAGGATACTATCGTCGGTTTATTCCAGATTTCTCAAAAATAGCTAAGCCTATGACCAGACTACTTCAGAAAGGATGAGAAATACAAATGGACACCAGAATGTGAAACCGCTTTTCACACCCTTAGAACTTTGTTGACCTACAGCACCTGTGCTAGCACAACCAGACATTGAAAAGCCTTTTGATGTATTTTGTGATGCATCAGGAATAGGTTTGGGATGTGTGCTTATGCAAGAAGGGAGAGTAATTGCATATGCCTCTCGGCAATTGAGGAAACATGAAGTCAACTATCCTACACATGATTTGGAACTGGCAGCCGTTGTCCATGCATTAAAGATATGGAGACATTACTTGTTGGGCAATGTATGTCATATCTATACTGACCACAAAAGCCTCAAGTATATCTTTACCCAGCCAGAACTGAACATGAGACAACGTAGATGGTTGGAATTGATTAAGGACTATAATTTGGAAGTGCATTACCATCCGGGCAAAGCAAATGTAGTAGCTGATGCACTTAGTCGGAAGTCCCATTGTAACACTATGGAAGCACTATTGGAAGATGGATTCAACTTGCTACATCCTGCTGTACTCCACAATATCACAATCAGTTGTTCGCTTGAGGGCAGAATCATAGAGCTACAGCAGACAGATGTAGGAATAAGTCACATCAAGAGAAAAATGCAAGAGCAAGAAACCAAACATTTTAGATTGGACGAAAGAGGTGTATTATGGTTTGAGGACCGACTAGTGGTGCCAAAAGACCGTGAGCTAAGGAATCAAATCTTAGAAGAAGCTCACTCGTCCAAATTGTCCATCCACCCGGGTAGTAGTAAAATGTATCAAGATCTAAGAACCCGTTTTTGGTGGACTAAGATGAAGAAAGAGATCGCAGCCTATGTTGCTAGGTGTGATAACTGCAGTAGAGTGAAAGCCGTCCACATGAAAACTGCTGGATTACTTCAGCCATTGCCTATTCCAGGATGGAAATGGGAGGAAATCAGCATGGACTTTATCACAGGCCTTCCAACAACGCCACAAGGTCATGACTCCATCTGGGTCATTGTTGATCGTCTTACCAAGTCAGCACACTTTATACCCGTGAACACGAGGTATATAGTTGGGAAATACGCTGAGATATACGTATCCCAGATCGTGAAATTGCATGGAGTACCCAGGACCATAATCTCGGATAGAGGACCGCAGTTCATAGCTCGTTTCTGGGAACACTTACACCAAGCTTTGGGAACCAAGCTAATCAGGAGTTCAGCTTATCATCCGCAAACTTCAGGACAGACAGAGCGAGTGAACCAAATCCTAGAAGATTTACTTAGGGCTTGTGTTATATCTTCAAAAGGTTCATGGGAGAAATGGTTACCTTTAGCTGAATTCTCCTATAACAACAGTTATCAAGCGAGTATCAAAATGGCTCCATTTGAAGCCTTGTATGGCAGAAAGTGTAGAACTCCATTGAATTGGATTGAGCCCGGTGAAAGGAGATATTTTGGTATTGATTTTGTCAATGAAGCCGAAGAACAAGTACGTATCATCCAACAACACATGAAGGCAGCTCAATCAAGACAGAAGAGTTATGCCGATAGAAGAAGAAGACCACTAACTTTTGAAGTAGGTGACTATGTGTACTTAAGAGTATCACCCATGAAAGGTGTGAAGAGATTTGGGATGAAAAAGAAGCTTTCACCAAGATATGTAGGACCATACAAAATTTTGGAACGAAAAGGAAATGTTGCGTATAAGCTACAACTACCACCAGAGATGAGTGCAATCTTTGATGTGTTCCATGTTTCTCAGCTAAAGAAATGTCTTCGAGTACCGGAAGAAGCTATTGCACCCACCAACGTGCAACTTCAATCGGATTTGACTTATGAAGAAAAGCCAATTCGAGTATTAGAAGTGATGGAGAGAGTAACAAGGAGTAAGATCATTAAGTTTTATAAGGTGGTGTGGAACAATCATAGTGAACAAGATGCTACGTGGGAAAGAGAAGATTATCTGCAAGAAGTTTATCCCGCCTTTTTCCAAGAATGGTAGGCCTTGCAAATCTCGGGACGAGATTTTTATAAGGGGGAGGGGCTGTAACACCTCGGGTGTTAGCCTTGCATAACTTGACTTGCATAACATGAGCATGAGCATCAAGCAATCATAAATCATCATTTACAATTGAAACATTTGATCGAAACATATGAAACATTACTTGTTATCTCGTGTTTCTTAGAACATATGCATATGATCATGTACAAATGAATGCAAGTGGGTAGTGCTAGTCACTAAAACACCTTAGCTACACTTAGGTTAACAAAAGGAACCTTGTTCATGAAGGCCACATTTCATGATCAAGCACTTAAGTGATATTTCATGTGTTGACCTGAATAGCTATATGAGTGACTACTACATGAAATGCTTAAATGACCTTGCAAATTGTTTTAACATGCTTAGGATATCATTAGGAACAACTTTGGTATTTAGTGCTAGGGCTAGTTTGGTCATTTAGCCATGGTTTGAATGTGTATCATGATTTCAAAGTGACATGTTTGACCAAAGTTGAACTAGGTGTTAGGGACCTTGCATGGAGGAGTTCACTAAAGCAAAGTTGTAGTATTTGACATAAGGAACAACTTTTATTTTTGGGTCATTGATTGATTCAGCTCCTAACATGCTTGAATTTGGATAACAAAAACCAGCAAAATCCAGTTTTCAACACTTAACAAATTTTCTAAGTGATGGATTGACTGACAGCCTGACAAGCTGACCTTCAGGGCATTATAACTTGAATTCGGTTGAGAATTAGAACGCGATCCTTGAACAACATTTGAAGCTGGTACATGGGTCTACAAATTCTATTCAGTATGTTTGCACGAAGGAGCCACCGATTAGCCGGTAAATCAAATTGAAAACGCGCTGTCAGGCTCTGCATCGCGCGACTGACGAACTGAATCGCGACGTTCAATGGCCGACCGGTTTCAGAAACCGCGCGCCGCGTGTCCCCGGCGACGGCCGCGCGTCGCCTCTGCTCTGCCCAGCCAGGCCACGACATGCCCGAGCGCGGCCTTAACGTCGCCAGCGCCCGCCCGAGCCATCCCGCGCCTCCATTTGCTTCGCCTCGGCCTTTCTTCATCGCCGCAGCAGCAGCCGAGCTCCCGCTGCTCCGCCGTCGCCATAACCGTGCGCGAGCTCGCGCCTAGCCACTCCAGCACCACCACCAAAGCTCCACCGTCTTCTCAGCGACCCACTGCTCCCTCCCGTGCTCGCTGACCAAGCTTGGTAAGCCCCAGTGCCGTGCAGCGCCTCGCCGGAGCTCCTCCGCTACCCTCCGTCGCCGTGGCCAGGCCCAACCCGACCACCGCAGGCCACGATAGCGCGGGCAACAGCTTCCTTGTAGTCCACTGGTGCTTGTCCACGCGCTAATTTGGGTCACCTTGGCCTCCACCGGCGTACCACCGTGGTCCAGCCCCGCCGCTCCGCCATGGCCGCCGCCGTCAGCTTTAGAGTCGACGATAAGGCCGGCCAAGTGGCTCAATAGCTTCGCTAGGTCACGTAGGTCGTGTGGTGAAGACGTTACCGCCGGCAAAGCTCGCCGTCGACGAGCCGCAGCCGCGCAGTGCTCAGCAGCGCCGCTGCTCTGCTCCGTGTCACTGACGCGTGGGGTCCCCTGACCAGCGGGTCCCACCTGTCAGCGACAGCAGTAGTGAAGGCTAACTCATTTTGAATCCAGTTTTTGATTTGTTTTGTGAAATTTGTATCTTCAGTTTGGTAGCTCCAAAAATTGTGAAATAAATATGATTGTGTTGCTTAGGAAGTGTAGTATTTAGTAAAAATATGTTCTTGGCTTCAACAGTAGAAATTTCTGGAGATTTAAATAAGGATTTGAAATGTGCTTTTGAATGCATTCAAATTTGTTTATTTTATATCTAGAGTTCCTGTGCTCCAAAAATTATGAAATTTTTGTGGTAGGCTATTCTTGTCATACATGAGCTTGGGTAAAAATTTGAGGACCAGTGCATGTGTAGATCTATAGTTATAGATTTTTCTTTTATAAATAGTTAATCCTTGCATGAATTTTTATAAATTAATTATGAGTCCAAAATTCATGAAATTTATTGGAGGTGATACTAGTACCATATGGATGTTAAGAAAAATAAGAAATCTGTTGCTTGACACTTTTCAATAGGATTTTCCATTTATGCTATTTCAAGCCTTGCTTCCTTATCATTTTTGTATAGAATGTTCTACTTAGTAAAATAACATGAAATTTTTATAGTAGTCCTTTGATAGCATTAGTAAGGCTCTGTAAATTTTTGAGAATTTATTAAGCACATCTGATATATATTTATTATTTAACCTAGATATCTAAATAAAATAATAAAGGCAATTTAATAAATAGTTTGGGCTTCACCATTATATCATCTTAACTGTAATTGGTATGCTTACACTGTTGGTAGGTTCTAGTTTGTCAAATTTGGAATGATTACATAAAGTAGAAGTATTCTTACTTTATATTGCATGTTAAATCATTTCCGGACTGATTCTAGAATGTGATGAGTTACATGTTGAAACTAATGTAGACTGTAAAAATGGTTAATAACAAAGTTGTAGAGAATTTGATAAGCTTTCCAGAAAGTCCAGGATCACTGTTTTTGGATTTGTAGAACTCCAGTTATGAGTGAAACAAGTAGCTACTGTTTGTGGCATAATCGATGCATTGTAGAATAGTTAAGTAATAATCGAGAAGAGATATGCACCTACTCAAACAACGTGATGCACTTGTTAACATATATGCATTCGTAATACTTATACCATACTCATGCATCTAGGATCGGAGGAAGAGATCACGTTGCTGGAATTCGAAGAAGCAGAGGAAGGGAACCCGCAGGAGAATCCGCAAGCCCCAGCTCCCGAAGGCGTGGAGCAGAACCCTGAAGAGCTTCCGGAGTGCCCTGACCACCGCCCTACTTCCTTTCTGCGAGGCAAGCCCCGGAGCATTATAAGTCTCCCAGTAATTTACAAATGTTTACTTACGTATTTATGATTGATGCATTAGGTATAAGAGTTGAATGAAACCACTTGATGCATGTACATTCCTTGTCCAGATATTAACCCTTTAACCGGTATAGGTCCAGGATCGAATATATGCTTAGCCATGCTTAGACCGGTAGAAGTCGGGTGATGTCCTGTCACCTGCGAGAGATAGGTGGATACCGGAGCACGGTTGGCTATATCTGCTATCGTGGAACAGAACCATGTGGTAAAAATAAATTGAGACCGGACGGGAAGTCGATAGAGAAGCAACAAGACATGGAGGTCTTGGGTGTGGATTTATCCCCATCTGTGTCGATTAAGGACCGTACCGTTGTTGGCGCTTCTGACAAGATTGAACGCATGCCTCTCACTTAGCTGGCCGGATAACTCGTTCCGACCGTGAAGCCGAGTAATTCAACTCAGGCCGGGAACCGTTCTGTTGTGCGCTCCTTCCGGGGAATGATCAGACTGAGCCCAAGGGCAGGCTTGGCCTGAGCATCCTAGCATCTGGTGTTCCAGATTGTGCGGCGCGGTACGGACCCGCGAAATGTGTACCTGAGTTGTACCAAAGGTGACCTAAGGCTATCGTGGCTGGTAGACCTAGGGTTTGTGTTAGGAATAAATTCCCAGCTGGTTGAAATCGATTCGAATCGCCGTCTCTCCCGGATAGTGAGAAACTTGGCTAGTCCCAACATCGTAGCAACTATATTATGAAACATGATGGTTCAAATGAATATGGAATTACAATACCTGCTATGGTTACTATTGTATGATTCTAAATAATATATCACATGTTTGGCACAGGATAGTTGCTAATCTAGAAATGGATAGTTACAATTAACTTGATAAAAGAATCACAATTGTACAACGGTTAATTGCCTTTTTCGCAAAATGTTGTCAAGTTACGTCCACTTATACAGCCTTGCATAATCCTTGGAGTCATTTTATTTCTGGTTCATGACGGGTAAGTCTAGCTGAGTACCTTCTCGTACTCAGGGTTTATTTTCCCATTGTTGCAGATGGCACTGTGTATCATGGTTATTGCAAGAGTTGCTTCTATCCCGCTGTGGATGAGGAGTAAGCCTTGGGCAGGCTTCTTTAGTAATTCCTATCTTTGCTTTTGTGGACCGTGATCTGGCTTGGCACTGTATCAAACTATGTTGGAAACTTTATCTTCGAACTTGTTTGCTTCCGCTTTGTTTACCAAACTCAGTTTGTAATAACTTTTTATTCGTACTCTGATGATGAAAAGTATCTGCGAACCGTATGTAATATGTGGCATGTATGTTGAATCATGTATGATCTTGGTTGTTGTAAATCGTTTATCAAGACCCGTCAGTGGTACTCGACGGACTACCGGGTTTATATGGATTCAAGTATGACAGTGCGACCGCTTGCGGATTGCCATTATACTTGTATTCTTATAAATTGGTCGGTTCTGTGACATTCATTGTCACACAAGAGTGAGATTTTGGTGAAGTGACATCCAAAATCTTGAAGAGTTTGCCTCATCCAAAGTAGTTGAGCACAACATGCACCGGTTGCAACATACTTTTTGGGTTAGCTTGAAATCTAGCACACATGCACACACTAAGCATAATATCGGGCCTAGATGCGCACAAACAAAGTAGAGAGCCGATGATGGAGCGATATATCTTTGTATCAATGGCTTTCCCTTCATCATTGAGATCTAGATATCCATTGGTTGGCATGGGAGTTTTGATAGGCTTGGCACTCACCATGTCAAACTTCTTGAGCATATCATGGGTGTACTTCGTTTAGCTAATGAAAGTTCCATCCTTCACTTGCTTGATTTGAAATCCAAGGAAGAACTTTAATTCTCCCATCATGGACATCTCAAATCTCTTGGTCATGATCCTACTAAATTCCTCACAAAAATAATGATTAGTACTACCAAATATTATGTCATCGACATATATTTGGCACACAAATATATATTTGTCGACTTTGTGAGTAAAAAGGGTAGGATCGACTTTGCCTATTTCAAAGCCTTGTTTAAGCAAGAATTCCTTAAGGCATTCATATCATGCTCTTGGTGCTTGCTTAAGCCCATAGAGCACCTTTTGGAGTTTGTAGACATGGTTGGAAAAATTGTGATCTTCAAAACTCGGTGGTTGCTCAACATAGACAAGTTCTTGAATAGGGCCATTGAGAAATGCACTATTCACATCCATTTGATATAGCTTGAAGTTGTGATGAGCAACATAGGCTAGAAGCATTCGGATTGCTTCAAGCCTTGCCACCGGTGCATATGTTTCTTCAAAGTCCAAGCCCTCTACTTGAGTGAAACCTTGAGCAACCAATCTTGCTTTGTTCCTTGTCACCACTCCATTCTCATCTTGCTTGTTGCAGAAGACCCACTTGGTGCCAATGACATTGGTATTGAGTCATTCCACCAAGGTCCACACTTGATTTCTTTCAAAGTTGTTGAGCTCTTCTTGCATGGCTATCACCCAATCTGGGTCTCCCAGTGCTTATTCTACCTTAAGAGGTTCCAAAGATGAAACAAACGAGTAATATTGGCAAAAAATGCTAAATGTGAACGAGTTGTTACCCCCATTTTGAAGACTCCTAGGGATGTTGTCAATAGGATGATCCCATTGTATTATTTGCCTTAGCCTTGGATGCTCAAAGGCCTCTTGTTCATCTTCTAGACCTTCATCATTTTCTTGCTCAAATATGGGTGTAGGTCTTGTCCATGAGCTAGAGTCAAATTAGTTGCTGCTGACTATGTAGGTGCGGCACTGCCACTCTCAAGTGTGGCACTGTCACATGCAGGTGTTGCAGCAGGTGTCTGCTGCTGTTTTGCATCAGGTACATCAGTGGAAATAGGTGTAGCAGCAACTTGAGGAACCTCCACTTCAGTGACTTCATCTTCTTGTGGTCTAATATCATCAATGGCCAATTGCTTGATTGTTTCATATGGTGGATCCTCCTTTCCAACAAAACTTAAATCAACATGCTCCACTTGAGAGCCATTAGATTTATCAAATGTCACGTCTACCGCAATCTCAACTCTCCTGGAGGTTTTTGTTGAAGACATGGTAGGCATGCTCATTTGATCCACAACCAAGAACAACACATTCATCAACTTTAGGTGCAAACTTAGAGGTTTTGGGTTTCTTGTCAAGTATGAAACACTTGCACCCAAACACTCTAAAGTAAGACACCTTAGGCTTATTATTGGTTAGAAGCTCATATGAAATTTTCTTCAACTTCTTGTGTAGGTAGAGGCGATTGATGGCATGGCAAGCGGTGTTGATGGTCTCGCACCAAAAGATGTCTGGCGTCTTGTACTCATCTAGCATTGTCCTTGTCATGTCAATGAGTGTACGATTCTTCCTCTCTACTACACCATTTTGTTGAGGGGTGTATGGAGTTGAAAAATCATGCTTGATGCCCTCTTTATCAAGAAATTCCTCAACTAGAGTATTCTTGAATTTGGTCCCATTATCACTTCTCACTTTCTTGATGGGAAGACCGAACTCCTTTTGAGCTCTTCAAACAAATATCTTCACCTTCTCTTGAACTTGGCACTTGTCAAGAAAAATAGCCAAGTGAAACGGGAATAGTCATCAACAATAACAAGACCATATTTGTTACCCCAAATACTTAGGTAGGCAACCGGTCCAAAGAGATCCATATGTATTAGCTCCAATGGTTGCTTGGTGGTCATGATGCTCTTTGGTGGGTGAGGTATGCCAACTTGCTTTTTGGCTTAACAAGCACTATAAATCATATCTTTCTCAAAGTGAACATTTGTTAGTCTAAGGATGTGTTCATTTTTTAGAAGTTTTGCCAAGTTCCTCATCCCAACATGAGCTAGTCGGCGATGCCAAAGCCAACCTAGGCTAGATTTTGGCACTAAACAAGTCTCAAGCTTAGCTTTACTTTTGTTGAAATCAACTAAGTAAAGCTTGTTCTTTAATCAACCTATAAAGACAATAGAGGAATCCTCCATTCTAAAGACTTTCACACCCTTATCCATAAAGAGACAATTGTAGTCCATCTCACACAATTGAGAAACGGATAACAAGTTGTAACTTAATGAATCAATATGTAATACATTTGTAATTGAATGCTCAAGGGCTATATCAACTTTACCAAGACCAATCACACCCCTCTTTGAATTGTCTCCAAAGACAATATTTTCATTTGAGTGCGTCATAGGGGAATATGATGAGAACATACTCTTTTCTCCGGTCATGTGATTTGTACATCCGCTATCAAGCACCCAACTTGATCCACCAGAGGAGTATGCCTACAAAACAAGTTTAGTTGCTAGATTTAGGTCCCCAATTTAACTTGGGGCCTTGCATGTTAGTCACAAGAATCTTAGGAACCCAAATAGAAGTATTCCTATATATGTTGGTCTCCTTTCCAACATATTTTGCAACCACTTTCCCACTGCCGTTGTTCTTCAAAACAAAGCAAGATGTCAAGCTTTGTCGAAGTGCATAAGTCTTTGGTTGATAGGAATACTTGTTCTTGGTGGCCCACAATGATTCCTTAGGCTTCTAGAAAACTTGTTTCTGCTGTTACACCTTCTTCTTGGGCTTAGTTTGATCAGGAATAGAATTGGTAGCCTTCCTATTTTTGTGGGGCACAACACTACTACCCTTCACTGCGGCACTACCGCTGTATGGCACTACTGCTCTAGGATGCTGCACTACCACAGTCTGTGCAGGCTGATCTGTACCAATTTTGCCCTTCCTCTCAAATTGCACACACTTAAAGCCATTCACTATCCTTCTTCTATTTGTCTTGGCTCCTTTTGTGTGGCCGAGCCCATGCTTGATTGAGGGATGTCTTCCTTGCTTGAATTATGGCCCTTATGATTCGTGAACCTTCTTATTGTTTGATTGGGTCTCACCTATCCATCCTTTTTCAATGATTTCATTGAGCCTAGCAATCTCCATTCTCATAGCCTCCATATTTGCAAGGTTAGTGGAATAGGCATTCAAATCAAGATTAAAACATTTTCCACAACCTTGACTAGTGAAGGGAGTAGAGGTTTCCTTTGCCTTAGGGAGACATGAGTTGCTATCCCATAGAATGCTATATTGCATCTCAAGTTCTTTGTGCTTTTTATCCAAGTCACAATACTTTTTCTTGAGAGCTTTATTTGCTTTCTTTGCAATAGCATGGTCCTCTTGCTCTTTGGTCAAAGCCTTGGGCAAGGATTCCACCTCACTTCTCCCTAATGCAAGAGCTTCTTTGTTAGCAATGTAGAGATCCTCTTGTTGGATAAGAGTCTCTTCTCTAGATTCTAGCTTGGCTTGGACACTCTCTAAATCCTCCATTAGCTTAGAGATGAATAATTTGGTCATTCCGTCCATATTTTTAGTTATCATGTTTATTTCTTCATCACTAGATTCATCATCACTAGAGCTATCACTAATATCACTACTAGAGATATCACTAGGAGGTGGAGGAGATTTGGCCTTTGATTTGGATTTTACCTTCTCATGCTTTGCCATAAGACAAATGTGAGTGGAGTAGTAGTCATCATCGGACATGTCGTTGAAGAGCCTTGGTGTAGGGGATGACTTGTGAATAGCAATAGTTGCAACCTTCTCATCCTCTTCATTTGTGCTCTCTTTAGTTGAGTCCCATTCATGCCCAATGTGAGCCTCTCCCATCTTCTTCTTGCTTTTCCTATGTTCCGCCATGTCCCCTTTTTTGTCCTTCTTGTATTTGTTGTCCTTGATCTCATATGGACACTTGGCAATAAAGTGATCGGTGCTTCCACAATTGTAGCATGTCCTCTTTTTCTTGTTTGGAAAGCTTCTCTTCACTACCTTGTTGTCGACGAAATATGGTCGGCAGTCTACCTAGGGGTATGCCTAAGGTAGTAGATTGTTGGTAGACAGATGCGCAAGCCTCAAATAAGACGGTGACGCAAGACAGACACGAGGTTTTATCCAGGTTCGGCCGCCAAGAAGGCGTAATACCTATGTCCTACGTCTGATTGTATTGTTGTATGCCAATGAGAGATGTTTTTAAAGGGGTCCCCTACCCGCCTTATATAGTCCAGGGCTAGGGTTATAGATCTGGAAACTAATCCTAGCTAGTTACAATTGCCATAGGTGGCCAGATAAGGATTCCTATTCTAACCGACCAGGATCTTGCTTGATCACCAAATCTGCCTTGACTCCTTGCGTGGGACTCCAAATAGGTTGGCCAGGCCACGTGTCATCTTTTGATGGACCGGACCCTCTGATCTGGGCTAGCCCAAGCCTAGCCATAAGGGTATAGGGGTTAATACCCCCACAGCTAGTCCCCGAGCACCATGTATTATTCTACGACATGCCATTTTAACCTTCTCCGACAAGTAAGGCTCGAGTCCTTGACCTCTCTGACCACCATTGTCACCAGAGAAGTAGGTTGTCTGAAGAATGTATGGTGCTCTTAAGAAAAAAGAAAAAGATTTCCATCCTGTGAAGTGTGCCCACTTGTATTTCTGAAAAGAAATGTAAGTGAAACTTGAAGCATAGCATCCTTGATCATCAGAGGTGTAGGGGTCGAAAAACATACACATTCACCACAAGGTGAAGTGTGCCCACTTAGTCCCCGAGCCTGGTAGTAGGTGACATAGGCACGTGGTGCCAGGGTCTAAAAAGAATTCCCAGTTAAGTTGAGAACCCAATCATCGTACAAGCGATACGAGATGCACCGGCAGGTGCATCGTACCGATGTAGTCCCCAGGCTTACTGGAAGGCAAAGTATGAGCCTTGTAGCAAGGCCTAAATAAATGTCTCTCAACTGTATGTGAGTACAAATCACATGTAGCTGAGGAGAACGATCTCCGAGCAGTGGTCGGGGATAGTTCCCGAGCACGATAGTAATCTGTTTAATCAGTCAAAGCATAAGGGTTGATTAAATAAACAAATTCACCGCAAGGTGAAGTGTGCCCACTTAGTCATCGAGCCTAGTAGTAGGTGACATAGGCATGTGGTGCCAGGGTCTTTATAGAATTCCCAGTGACGTTAAGAATCCAATCATCGTACAGGCGATACGAGATGCTACGGCAGGTGCATCGTACCAATGTAGTCCCCGGGCTTGCTGGAAGGCGAATTATGAGCCTTGTAGCAAGGTCTAAATAAACGTCTCTCAACAATATGTGAGTAAAAATCACATGTAGCCAAGGAGAATGATCTTCGGGCAATGGTCGGGATAGTTTCTGAGCACATTAGCATTCGGAGCAGTCCCCGAGCACGGTAGTGGTCTAGGTAGTCCCCGAGCATGGTAGTGGTCTGGGCAGTCCCTAAGCACGGTAGTGGTCTGGGCAGTCCCTGAGCACGGCAGTGGTCTGGGTAGTCCTTGAGCACGGCAGTGGTCTGGGTAGTCCCCGAGCACAGCAGTGGTCTAGGTAGTCCCTGAGCACGGCAGTGGTCTGGACCATCCTTGAGCACAAGACATGCGGCGAAAAAATGAACGTCGCTTGTACTATTATTTGGCATATTTATTTATCTTCGTATTCTGTCAAGTCCAATCGTACATGTCTGGTCAAAAAAGCAGACAGGTATAGCACGTCATACTATCTTCTTGCCCTTTCTAGCAAATAGTCGCTTGGCACCTGTAAAGAGGTGCGTCAGTGTGGGCCCTCTCACACTAACAATGAAGAGGCGCGTACACTGGTAACGAAGGGGCACGTTTATTGGCGTAGATCTTGAGGTTGTGAAAACAACCACTTGTGGCGTGTGTGCACGTCTCCCAAGAATCTTGGGCAGACAAAATGACAGAACCCTTGGTTATTTATAATATAGAACTAGTAAGCTACTTTTTACCGATCCCCATTATCATTCGCCGCTGCAGCCTTCTTCTCCTCTTGCCGAAACCTATATCTCTGAAATCATCACCAATCCCCCCTCCACCGCATCCACCCCTTTTGTAAGGATGGATTAATGGCGAAGAGAGACACCTAGAAGAAAGCCAGAGTCATGGCGAAGGAGTGGTGGAAGTCAAGGAGCAACAAGCAGACCATCGAAGACCTCGTCACCATGGGAGTGCTCCACAACAAGGCACTCATGGGATGGCATGTGCCAGAAGGAGAGAGCTTTCCCGATCCACAACTAGGTGAGATTGTAGTTTTCGAGGATTTCTTCAAGTGGGGTTTTGGGGTTCCAGTGCACCCTTTCCTTTAGGGGCTCTGTTTATATTATGAGATTGGGATTTACAATCTACATCCCAACTCGATTCTTCTTGTCTCCACCTTCATCCATCTTTGTGAAGCCTATGGTGGCTTCTAGCCCCATTTTGACCTCTTTCGCCATCTGTTCTGTCTGCGGAAGAAAGGGAGCAGTGGCTCGAAGATAGCCAGAGGCGTATACCTCAATCTGTGTGATGGGATGAAGGCCCAGTACCTGCACTACCCTTGGAACACATCGCTGGACGACTGGTACAAGAAGTGGTTCTATATCCACGAAGAGCCGAACACGATCACCCTGTGCGACGTGGGGTTCATTCCGGAGAAGAAGAACAGCTGGTCGGAGAAGCCCGAGCACCTGGAATAGATTGCAGAACTGCTTGGGATGATCCCGTGGGGGAAGCTGGATGGTCCAAGCATGGTCGGAAACTTCATCAGCCGAAGGATCCAGCCCTGCCAGAGGAGGGTACATCCTGGCTATGAATACCAAGGGAGCGCGGATCCAACGAGGACCAGAAAAGAGGCGCTTGACAAGATCGAAGTCAAGGCTAGGATTGGGGAGCTATTCAACTTAGCCGATCCCAATTATGTCAGGTTAAACGACATCGAGCACGCCTTCAAGCTGGCCCGTCCTCCCCCAAAGGTAAATTATGCTTCCTTGTACCTATAGAGTTATGTTGTAACAAAAATTGACTGTGTTGTCACCTTATGTCTCCTAGAGTAATGGTCGTGGCAGGGCAGCAGTGTTCGTGTCTCCACCCCCTAGTGTGGATTGGCCGCAAGTTGCCGGCCCAACCGCCTAGACCAGCGCTAGGGCCGAAGACGTCGACTGGGCCGTACTCAGGGTTGGGGAGGAGGCAATAGCCAGGGCTACTGGCAAGCGGCCGGCGGCCAACAAACATCATCAGGCTATCTTCCCACTGTCAGATGATGAAACAGAGGATGCAGACATCTTCTGACTCATCCCTCAAAAGAGGAGGAGACAACTGGAGTCGACAGAGCAGGGTGGTTCCTCTATGCCAGCAGGGATCGCATCATCGACCACTGCAACATAGAGGACCAGCGGCAAAGGAGTCGAGCACCAATCCCCGATGCTGGTACTGGTCATGGGAAAAGACCCGGCAGAACCTGCCGAGCATGTGGAGCAAGCATGGTCGAAGAGACGCTCCTTCGCCACGTCGTTCTGTGCTTCCAAGCTGTAAGTATTTGTAACCTTGATGTAAGCTTACAATTTGTATTAAATACTATTGTCTTCTGAACTTATCTCTGATATATTAGGTCGGCATCCACCGAAAATCCTGACTAGCTAGCCGAGTGTGGCATGGCTTCACCAGCAATGGCAGAAAGAACTACCCAGTAGCCAGCTACGGAGGAACCTGTAGAAGAAAATCCACTAAAACCTCAGCAGACGAGCGGCCAGACGATAGTCCCTGAGCAGCTGGTCGAGAAGAGAGCCGAGCCATGTACAAGTGCTCCGAGCACTAACCCTATTGAGGGGAATACTTTGGCGCCTAGAGGACCAGACCAAGCCAAGGAGCAGTAGCCGGAGGTGGCACAAAGCACGCTTGCCGATGCTATGGCTCGTGGGAAAGCCATAGTGGTCGTAGAGACTACAAACTCCAGACCAGCGCCACCTCCTGAATAAGAGGCCGAAGAGGATGAAGTAGAGGAGATCCTGGGCCATCCCCAAGATAGACGACAACATGTATATGTGTCGCGCTGGCGGAACGACGAGTGGGTTATGCATGAGGAAATCCTAGAGGTCGAAGAGACCCTAAAAGTTGAACGAGCAGCAAAATGTTTGGTGACAGAAGTCTAGGTCTGTTTGGCTTGACCACTTGATCCTGCTATTTAGTCGAACTGTCTGACTTAGCTTGTTTATATACAGGACTTGATGAAGACCGCAAAGTACCGAAAGAGATGCTTCGACCAGATTGAGGGAATCACGGCCAACAATAGAGAACTAGCGGCCGAGGTGGAATGCTTGTGCCGCCAACTTGAAGCTATCGACCAGGAGAGGATGAAGCAAGAGGCACAGAACTAGAACCTAGTGGTCTAGCTCAGTAACAAAGAGCAGGAAAAAACAAGTAAGTTGTCATTTTATCACAGCAAGTGCATGACACGTATTGCTGCATTGTTGGTAGTGACAGCTGTAGTGCAGGCTTAGAAGCCGAAGTAACCCGCCTCCAAGAGGAGAATAGCCGTGTGACCACAGAGTGTGGTCGCCTGAAGGAGGACAACGAGAAACTGGCATGCGACTAGTCTCAACTCTAGGACCACACAACCAAGATGAAGGAGGAACTAAAAAGTAAGTGTTCTAGACCACCTTTCTCATTCTGTTGCCTGCCTTATCTTGTCATGCCATTACATTTTGATGTCTTGTATGGTTTGTAGTTTTAAAAGTCAATGCCAAGAAACATCTAGAAGCCGTGATGAAAGATCATGACGGCTGGAAGGCGCGATGCCTAGAGACCACCGAGGATCGGGACACATGGAAGAACCGGTGCCAGGAAGTGGCAACTGGCATTTTGCCCATCCTCGACCTTATCGACCCGGCACTCACAGAGGAAGTGCCAAGGATGCCACAGCTCGGACTGGTCGAGAGATGCCGAAAGGCATGGGGATGGTTCCAAGAGTTCATGAAGGAGGCGGGTGAGTACACGGGTGCACATGTGCTAAGCATGGTGTGTGCCCACTACCCCCTGATCAATCTCAAGCGCCTGGAGGCTGGGTACCCGAAGGAGGTAGACCCAGACAAGGCTGAGGAGCTTCAGATAGCCCAGCTGGACCTGTCGTCAAAGATAATTGGCGACATTAACCTATGTGGAGGTGGGACAGCACCTGTATAGGGTACACCATCAACAAGTCAGCTGGAAACGCCATCAGTTGCAAGCCAACCGATGAAGCCTACGGTCTCGACCAGCCAGGCATCTACGGGGCCATCCTCTTCAACTCGACCAACACAAAAGTCCCCGAGACTCGAGTAGGACATTGGAAGCGGCGAGTAGTAGGTGCCATGTGCCCCGACTAGCCAATGGAACAGGCTTAGAGCTATAGAAGGACATAGTTGTGTTATTGTAAACTTGGGCCTCTTTAGGCAAGCTTGTAATAACATAACTGTATATTATCATAAGCTTGTTTGCTTTGTATAAAACGTATTTAAGCTTGAAACCCATGTTGGTGTAACTAAGTTAGAACATGTTAACGTTCTATTTAGTTGTACCATTTTACTCGACATGTCATTCCGAAAAGTTCGTGCGGCCCTAGTTTGCCATGTGGTCAGAGTGTGAGGTGCGTGACCTGTGCACACGTAGACGTGGACAAGTCAAACTAGGGGGGACCTGCCGATCACCCATAGCATAGAGAGCGGATCCCATGCATGCGTTGGGAGGAACCAGAGAGAGGGCCTGCTCTGAAAACCGTAGAAGGAATGGTGGTCGGCTTTTACTGGCTAAGTTAGAATAACCATAAAATTCGAAGTGACACATTAGAGTGGTCGGAGAAATCATAATAGCTTTATTGAAGTAAATCAAAAGTACAAAAGGAGTACATATCTTAGTGGTTAAGCATAGAAACATCTAAGCTTGTTGATGTGCCATGAGTTTCGTACATCCGTACCATCCAGGTGAGCTAACTTGTAAGACATTGGTCGTGTGACTTCCTTGATCATGAAGGGCCCCTCCCATGGGGTTGCGAGTTTATGGACGCCAGCCTAGTTCGTCTTCCACTTCAGGACCAGGTCTCCGACCATGAAGAACCACTCTTTAACATTCTTGTTGTAGTACCTGTGCAAAACAGCAAGGTATTTGGCCGTACGTACACAAGAATCGAGCCGCTTCTCTTCTGCGCTATTCACTTTGAGCTCCCGTACTTCATTGACCATGCCTTCATTGAAGTTCTCTACCCATGCTGATCTAAAAGCTATATCTGCTAGGAGGACTACCTCAGTGCCGTAAACCATAAAGTATGGTGAGACACCGGTGTTACGACTGGGCTGAGTTCTGAGGCCCCAGACCATGGCTGGTAACTCTTTGAGCCATCTTCCGAGAGCTTTGTCATTTTCTCTGTACATCCTCTTCTTCAATGTGTCCAAGATCATGCCATTGGCTCGCTCGACTTGTCCATTAGCTCTAGGGTGCGCCACCGAGATGTATTTTACTACTATGCTCCTTTCATCGTAGAAGTCCCAAAAAGCGTTCCCGGTGAACTAAGTACCCAGATCAGTGATGATGCTATTGGGTATGCCGAAACGGTGGATGACCTGGTCAAGGAATGTGACAGCCTTTTCTGAGGATGCCTGTACAAGAGGCATGTATTCTATCCACTTAGAGAATTTGTCAATCAGCACAAAGACGCACGTAAATTTCCCAGGAGTCGGTTTGAAGGGCTCGATCATATCAAGTCCCCAGCATGCGAAGGGCTAGGAGGCTGGTATTGTCTGTATCTCATGTGCTGGTACATGGATTCTCTTGGTGAAGAATTAACAACCCTCACAGTGGTGGACTAGCTTCTCTGCGTTGGCTACTGCTAACAGCCAATAGAACCCTGCTTAGAAAGCCTTACCGACCAGCGTTCTTGAGGCCACGTGGTTGCCATAGGAGCCAGAGTGGATTTGGTCCAGGAGATGTTCGCCATCTTCCTGGGTTATACACTTCATCAATATTTCCTCCTTTGCGTTCTTGCGCCATAACTTGCCATTGATGAGCAGGTACTGCTTACTACAATGCATTAGACGCTCATTTTCTGTCCGATCAGTGTAACCACTGCCATCTGTCAGGTACTTGATGAAAGGTATTCTCCAGTCGGGCTCATGAGTGGTCGGAGGCGGCTCGGTGGTGCTCGATGCCAGAACCATAGCCACCAATTGCTGGTCTGGAGGCTTGTCTACCGTGGAATCTTCCTCTTCGATAGAAGACGTGAGCAGGTCTTAGATGAATACGCCATGTGGGATTTTGGCTTGGGATGATCCTAACTTTGACAGTGCATCCGCTGCTTGATTCTTGTCCTAGACCACGTGTATGTACTCGATGCCATAGAACCTGCCTTCCAGCTTTCTGATCGATTTACAATATGCATCCATCTTTTCGTTGGTCGTGTCCTAGTCCTTGTTGAGTTGGTTGATGACCAGAGCTGAGTCTCCGTAGACATAGAGATGTTTAACACCAAGCTTAACTGCAATGTGCAAACCATGTAGGCATGCTTCGTACTCGGCGGTGTTATTAGATGCTAGGAAATAAATCCTAAGAACATACCAGAGCTACTCCTTGGATGGTGACACGAAAAGGACTCCTGCTCCTGCACTGTCAATGTTGAGAGAGCCATCGAAGTACATCGTCCAATACTCATCAGATCCTAGAGAGGTAGGCGTGCTTAAGTCTATCCACTCAACGATGAAATCGATGAGTGCCTGAGACTTGATTGTAGTATGGCTTGCAAATTCCAAGGAGAAGGGGCATAGCTCCATTGCCCATTTGACGATGCGCCCGTTCGCATCCTTATTGCTAATGATGTCTCGCAGAGGGTACTCAGTCATGACCACCACACGATATCCATCGAAGTAGTGTTTCAACTTTTGGGATGTTATTAGTATGGCGTAGATCAACTTCTGAATCTATGGATACCTGGTCTTGGACTCATTGAGTACCTCACTGATGAAATAGATTGGTTGTTGTACCTTGTAGACATGGCCGGGCTCATTGCGCTCGACCACCATGGTCGTGGAGACCACTCGATTAGTAGCCACAATGTAAAGCAGGAGTGTTTCGTCTTCTCTAGGAGCAGTGAGGACCGGAGGTGACGTAAGGTATTGTTTCAGCTATGTGAAGGCAATGTCTGCTTCCTCCGACCACTCAAACTTTTCGGATGCTTTGAGCAGTTTAAAGAACGGTAATCCTTTTTCGCCTAATCTTGATATGAAACGGCTAAGGGCGGCCATGCATCCGGTAAGCTTCTGAACATCCTTCACCTTTTTAGGCGGCTTCATGTCCAAGACAGCTTTGACTTTCTCCGGGTTAGGGCATATGTCGTCATGACTGACGACGTTGCCAAGTAGTATGCCAGAAGGAACACCAAAGATGCACTTTTTTGGGTTTAATTTCCACTAGAATGTGTTAAGGGCTACAAAGGTGCGTTCCAGGTTGTCAACAAGGGTATGTGCTTCCTTGGTTTTGACAACTATATCATCAACATAAGCCTCGATGAGGTTGTCTTTTATCTCATCTTTGAGGCAGGCTTGTATAGCGCGTTGGTAGGTAGCCCCGGTGTTCTTGAGCCCAAACGACATGGTCATGTAGCAGTAGGCGCCGAAAGGCGTGATAAAAGATGTCTTGATCTGGTCATCCTTTTTGAGAGTGATCTGGTGATAACTAGAGTAGCAATCGAGAAAGGAAAGCAGCTCACAACCGGCGGTTGAATCTACAACCTCGTCTATGCGAGGTAAGCCGAAGGGGTCCTTAGGGTAGTGTTTGTTGAGATCAGTGTAATCAACGCACATTCTCCATTCATTATTCTTTTTGCGTACAAGAACCAGGTTGGCTAACCACTCCGGATGATACACTTCTTTGATAAATCCGGCTACCAAAAGCCGTGTAACTTCTACCCTAATCGCCTCCTTTTGTCACAAGCGAACCGTCATAGCTTCTGCTTGATAGGTTTGGCCTTGCCGTTGACATTCAAGGAGTGCTCGATCAAGTTCCGAGGTACACCAGGCATGTCAGCAGGTTTCCATGCGAACACATCCACGTTGCTCCTTAAGAACCTGACGAGCGCGTCTTCCTATTTGGGATCCAGGTTGGCCCCGATAAGGGCTGTTCTACTAGGATCAATGTCGACCAGCTGGATCACCTTGTGCTCCTTGGACTTGATGTTCTTGCATGGAGCCTCGAGCTCTGGGATCTCCAGGTGGTCGGCCAGGGTCTTCTTAGCGTCGAGCATGGTCTCGGCCATGCAAATAGAGAGGTCGTGAGCCTCCACTATTTTGAAACTGTCGTCCTCGCAGGTATAAGCTGCATACATGTTGCCTCGGAGGGTTAGAACTCCTTTCTCAGTAGGCATCTTAAGCACTAGATACCTATAATGAGGTATGGCCATGAACTTGGTGAGCGATGGTCGACCAAGAATAGCATGGTAGGTGCCGTCGAAGTTAGCGACCACAAAGTTGACGTAGTCAGTGCGGAAGTGGTCCAGGGTCCCAAACTGCACAGGTAGCGTGATCTGCCCAAGAGGTGTAAGCTCTGTCTAGGAAGAACACCCCAGAATTGTGCCTCATACGGCTTGAGGTCCGCCTGGGCCATCTTCAGGGTAGGCAGACTGTTCTTGAACAGTATATCGATGGAGCTGCCACCATCGATCAGTACTCTGTCGAATTGAACCTTGTTGATACAAGGATCGAGGACCAGGGGAAAATGTCCTGGCTCAGGTATTGCGGCCTATTGGTCCTTTCTGCTGAAAGAGATTTCACGGTGAGACCATGGAGGGAGCCGTGGATCGGTGAGGAGGTTGTCAGTGTTGGCCACGTTCAAGCAAGCGTGGGCGAGCAGCTTGCGTTCTTGTTTGGTCTCGATGGATACTTTGCCTCCAATGATGGTGTGCACGTGATCAGTTGGCTTGATGTACTTGTGATGAGGATCTGCGTCTTCGTTGTCGTTGTCCTCGTTGCGCTGTTCCCCTACGTCGTTAGGCTTGTTGAATGTATCCAGAGCCTGTTGGCGCGTGTAAATAGACTTGAGAATGCGGCAATTCTCCATGGTGTGGTTTGACTTAGGATGGAGCTGGCAGGGCCCTTTCAATGCTTTGGCGTAGTCATCTTCATAGTTACGATGTCCACCACCTTTTTAACGGTGTTGACCTCGCCGTCATCTTCCCGAGCACGCTTGCCCCTGTAATCGTCGCGGCGGTTACGCCACTGATTACGTTGGTCGCGGTGGTCGCAGGAGTCATTGCGCTGGTTGCGGTGGTCAAAATTGTCATTCCAACCACGGTTGCCATGGTAGTCGTCGTGGTGTGGGGGGTGGCCGGAGCATGGAACCCTTGCTGCTTCTTCGATAATTATCTTTTTAGCATCATCGGCGTCCACATATTTCTTAGCGGTGGCCAGGAGCGCTGTGACCAATTCAGGTCTCTTGCGGAGGAGCTTGTCCCTCAGGGCATCATGGAAGCGGAGGCCAGTGATGAAAGCCTCGATTGCCTCGTTGTCGGAGATTGATGGGACCTTGATGCGCATCTCCAAGAAACGCCAGACGTACTCACGCAGTGGCTCATCTTTTCGATCTCAAATCCGTTGCAGATCGTATTTGTTGCCGGGTTGTTCGCAAGTAGCAATGAAGTTGTTGATGAAGGCTTGCTTGAGCTCTTGCCAAGAATCAAAGTAGTTCATCAGCAAGCTGACCAGCCATTGGTGACCTGCATGGCCAACAGCAACTGGGAAGTAGTTAGACATAACGTGCTCGTCAGCCATGGCTGATCTGCACGCAGTTTCGTAGAGCATGACCCATAATTCGGGGTTCTCTTTGCCATCGTACTTCTAAAGTTTCTCGAGCTTGAAGTTCTTGGGCCATATGACTTGGCAAAGGTGTGGAGTAAACTGCTTCAAACCCGGCGGGCCATGGGCAGTGTCATATTCCATACGACGATAACTTTCATGGGATGCTCGATCATTGGCTCTCTGGTTGATGCGATCGCGCAGATCACGTTCCCCGAGGTAGCGGCAGAGATCGTTATTGCCATCATGGCGATCCTGGTTGCCATCCTGATTAACCCTGCAACCACGGCAATTATCACGATTATCTTGGTGGTTGTCGTCCCGAACATCGCGGCAGTTGTCCTCCCGATGGCAGTTGTCGTCCCGACCACCATCATGACCACCATTTCTGCCTTGTCGGTTGTCTGATGGGTCGTTGTTGCATGAGCCACATGGGTTGAGTGGCTGTGAGCGACTTGAGTATTGGTGGCTGTGGCTTGATTTGACTAAAATGGATGGAGCCCGGGCTTGATTCACCATCTCTGCGGTCTGAGCCATAGCAGCTGTCAGATAAGCTTGTATATCATCGCAAAGTGCCTGGGTTTCGGGGGTGTTGGGTAGCCGTTGCATTGTCACTATGGCGACGGCTATGTTGGCGCTTGAAGTCCTAAAGACCTATTTGTCCCCCACCCTATCGAAAGCATTGTTGAGGTCGTGTGGCTGGACCCTTATGCGTCGTGCCTCCTCTTCTGCTTCAGCTTCAATTTGCCGGTGATTAAACCGGTCAATATTGCGTGCCTCACGTGCAATCCTTTCTTGTTCTATTTCGCCAACTACTGGCGGTTCATCATTGCTGACAACATTGATCAAATCCCCTCGCCTTGGCGGGAAAGACGGGAATTGCGGGAACCCCGGGGCATGGTCTGGGATATCCAGATCGTATTCAATGCCTTCATCGTCATGATGCTAGAGCTCGGTGTGGACGGAGGCATTAGATGCGATGCCAGATGAGGAACTAGAGTCACCCTCTTGGACCATGTGGACGGATCCTTCTTGATAATCCTCAATCCAGATCATGTTGACGAAGTTGCTTGGCCTTGGCCGAGGCTGATGTACAAAACACAGATCCGAGCAGTGTTGTATGTTATACGCGTAGTTGGAGGCAGCGTTTTGTAGGCCATAGAGCTAGGCCTGGTAGTTCTCCATCGAGGCTTCATACTTGGAGAGCCAAAGACCCATCGTGGAGGCTAGCCGGCGACGAGCGGAGCGCCCTTTAGGAGTAGATATGACCACGAGATCTATACCAAGTTGTGCGGCATGACTGGCCCAAGCTGGTCGGGTAGATCTATTGTGGGGAGCGGTTACCTGCTCAATAGGTTGACTTTGAATTGTACTTACCAAAGCTAGGGTTTCAGCGAGTTTGGTGCCGACCCAATCGATGGAGTCGAGCAGGTCGGTGTTGTCGATCTGCTTCCCTTTGTAGCAGGGAAGCGGGTGATGAGTGGTCGACGTGGCTGAGGATGATGCAGGCGTGGTCGGAGCCAGATGTACTGTGGTTGGAGCTAGATCCATCGTGGTTGGAGCCGTATCCACCATGGTCGGAGCCGTAGCCGATGCAGGTGAAGCAGTGGTCGGCGCAGACTGAATCCACGCTTCCTCCGTGGTCATGGCGATGAAGTCATCGAAGCCAGTGGTCTAGGTGATCTGGCCGATGGTGAACATGAGGCTGTTGGGCATAGCCATGGAGCCGGAGATGATGACCATCTTGTTTGCTTGGAGAGCAGTACGCACACCCCCTACCTAGCATGCCACTATCGATGAAATATGGTCGGCAGTCTACCTAGGGGTATGCCCAAGGTAGTAGATTGTCGGTAGACAGATGCGCAAGCCTCAAACAAGACAGTGACGCAAGACAGACATGAGGTTTTATCCAGGTTCGGCCGCCAAGAAGGCGTAATACCTATGTCCTGCGTCTGATTGTATTGATGTATGTCAATGAGAGATGTTTTTTAGAGGGGTCCCCTACCCACCTTATATAGTCCGGGGGGCAGGGTTATAGATCTAGAAACTAATCCTAGCCAGTTACAATTGCCATAGGTGGCCGGATAAGGATTCCTATTCTAACTGACCAGGATCTTGCTTGACCGCCAAATCTGCCTTGACTCCTTGCACGGGACTCCAAATAGGTTGGCCGGGCCGCGTGTCGTCTTTTGATGGACTGGACCCTCTGATCTAGGCTAGCCCAAGCCTAGCCATAAGGGTATAGGGGTTCATACCCCCACACTTGTAGCCTTTCTTCTTTAGCCCCTTGTGAAACCTCTTCATAAAGAGAGCAACATCATCAATCTTCTCATATTGATCATCATCATTTTCACTTTCACTTGAAGATGATGTAGTCTCTACTCTTTCTTAAACTTGCTTGCTTGCTTTGGGCTTGCTAGTTGAAGCTTGTTGGTTGATCTTGGACTTTCTTGTAGAGCCTTGCTTGCTTGATTTGTTGGCCTTGAGAGCTACATCTTTGATCTTGATGCCCTCTAGCTTTACTTGCAATTCTCCAAGTTTTTCCTCTCATTTGCTTCTTCACTTTACATGTCAAAGGTCAAGATCCTCCCAAGTACATCATTTGGTGTGAAGTACTCAAACTTTTTCTTGTCTCTAATTAGAGTGACTACGGTCTCAATTCTAGGTGAATAAGCTTCCAATATAATCTTGATAACTTTGTGATCATCTAGCTCATCACAACCATAGCATCTAATCTTGCCCACCATTGTCATCAACCTATCAAACATCTCTTGTGCCCCTCTCCATCCAAGATTACAAACCGGTTGAGCTTTGACATCAACAAGTCAATTCTTGCCTTTCTCACTTTGTCAACCCCTTCATGTGATAGGTGTAAAGTGTCCCATATTTGCTTGGCAACATCAACTCCAATCACTCTATTGTACTCATCATCATCCAAGGCACTAAGCAACACACTTGTGGCTTGACCATTGAGGTGAATGATTCTCATCTCTTCTAGTGTTGGGTTCTTGGGATCAACTGGTGGCTCAAATCCATTGCAAACAATCTCCCAAATACCGGGGTGAAGACTTATAAGATAGGCTCTCATCAAGTGCTTCCACTTGGCAAAGTTAGTCCCATTAAAATAAGGTAACTTGTCCACAGGCACATTAATGAAAGACCTTCGATCATGGTTAGTCATAGGAATAGAAGAATAGTTAAAGGATATAGTGGCATATTTGTTGTTGTCGGCCTTGCCCTTTCCTTTCTTCTCCTTGTTTCCCTTCGACACTTGGTATGACTCATCATCATCTCCATCTTTGAAACTACTTGATATGCTTGATGATGTACTTGTTGCCTTCTCTTCTTCTTCCTTCTTCTTCCTAGCTTCACTTCTTTTTCTTCTTGCTTCTCACTTGAGCCTTCTTTCTTCTTTTCTTTGCTTCTTGTCCTCTAACCGCTGTTCCTCCTTCTTCTTCTCACTTGCTTCTCTTTTTAGCTTTCTTGCCTCCTTCCTTCTTCTCTCATTCTCATTGAGAACTCTTTTGGCATTGGTAGCCTCAAGATGTGGTATCATGATGTTGCTTGCTGTCGACATGCTTAGCTCACTGTTGTTCGTGTCAACATCCACCCGCTTCATGACACTAGTTCCTCCTCTGGGCTCCATACCTCACGCGGTGAAGCATATATGAGGTAACCCACTCTAATATCACTTGTAGGATCTCTAGTTGGCCTAGAGGGGGTGAATAGGCCTGTCAAAATAAACACTCAAACTTTTATCAAATTCACCCTATGACACTGCCGCTCTGTAGGGCGGCACTGCTAGACTGCCAGACTAGAACAGCGGTACTGCCACACCTGCAGACAACTTCGAGTCATAGTTCAAAATTAGTGAATGAAAACTTAGATTAGAGAAATTTCTCAGCCTACTACAGGTATGATAGTCACAGATCAAGAGCTAGAAGTTGTAGAAACACCACACACAAGTAGATCGACTAGAAACCCTAGAAATCACCTCAACCAATAATATAAAATACAAGTAATGTAAATCAAGCACAAGTGACACAATGATTTATCTCATGGTTTGGCTCACCACCAAGGCTTGCCTACCTCCATGTTGTTGAGGTTAGCCACTAAGGCTTAGGGATTTCCAACCCTTCCTCATTCTCAAGTTAAGAGACTTAACTCTTGAGATGAGGGGCGAGTATACTAGCTTAAAGAGATGGTTACAAACCTTCCAGGGCTATCACACAAGTTGGCAAGCTCTATGGGCGATGCTCTAGCCGACTAGGAGCCAAGCTCCAAGAGTAACAAACACAACCGCCAGCCAAAACGTGAACCAAGTGCTCTTTTGAGTTGGGGAATCAAAGGATCTGCTCTCTAATTGAGTTTGGGACCTTTTTCTCTCAAGGATTGATGGGGAAATCAAGGGAGAATGCTTAGGAGCTCAAGGTCACCAATAGAGGAGAGAGAGAAGGGCACTCTTCTGTTCTTGGACGAGCTAAATGAGTCAGAGAGAGAAGAAAGACATTGGGGAGGAAGGGAAAAGGTATAAGTATCCCCTAGCCCCAATGATCAATTAAGTCATGGCAGTGCTGCACCAAGTGAAAGGTCCTAATGGCTAGAGGGGGGTCAATAGCCTATTAAAAAAATCTACAACAACACTTAACAAACCGGTTATACAATTATGAGGCAAAGCAAGTGTTGTGCTAGCCTACTAAAATAGCAAGCCACCTGCCACAATTCTAGTTTACATAGTTTCTATCCACACAATAGCTATGACACTACACTAAGTTAGTGTGCTCTCAAAAGCTAACTAAAGAGCCACACTAACCAAACTAACAAGCTCTCACAACTAGCTACACTAAGGAACTTGACAAGCATGATGAGCACTAGTAAAGCATTTGAGTTATTGCACATAGATTTGTTTGGGCCAACACAATACACTAGCATCGGTGGTAACAAATATGGCTTTGTGATAGTGGATGATTATACTAGATACACATGGGTGTTCTTTCTAGTGGACAAAAGTGATGTATTTGCAACATTCAAATCATTTGTCAAGGGCATTCACAATGAGTTTGAAACAACCATCAAGAGAGTTAGAAGTGACAATGGTAGTGAGTTCAAGAACAATCTACTTGACAACTAGTTTGCGGTAATGTAAAGAGAGTGAGCAAGATGTTTATACCACCATGTCGAAGAAGGAGCCAAACAATCACAAGAATGAATACCAATAAAGACCAATCACGTTGGAATCAAATGATGAACACAATGATTTTTTACCGAGGTTCACTTGCTTGCCGGCAAGCTACTCCTCGTTGTGGTGATTCACTCATTTGGAGGTTCACACGCTAATTGGAATCACACACCAAACCCTCAATAGGGTGCTGCACAACCAACACAAGATGAGGATCACACAAGCCATGAGCAATTCACTAGAGTACCTTTTGGCTCTCCACCGGGGAAAGGTCAAGAACCCCTCACAATCATCACGATCGGAGCCGGAGACAATCACCACCCTCCGCTCGACGATCCTCGCTGCTCTAAGCCATCTAGGTGGTGGCAACCACCAAGAGTAACAAGCGAATCTCACAGTGAAACACGAACACCAAGTGCCTCTAGATGCAAACACTCAAGCAATGCACTTGGATTCTCTCCCAAACTCACAAAGATGATGAATCAATGATGGAGATGAGTGGGAGGGCTTTGGCAAAGCTCACAAGGTTGCTTATGTCAATACAAATGGCCAAGAGAGTGAGCTTGAGCCAGCCATGGGGCTTAAATAGAAAGCCCACATGAAATAGAGCCGTTGTACCTATTCACTAGGCACAACACGGGGTGACTGGACGCTCCGATCATATTGATCGGAAGCTGGACCTCAGCGTCCGGTCATGCGATGCGTGCCACATGTCCCCTCTCTTCAAATGTTGATCGCTCGATCTCAATGGTCAAGTGATGACCAGACGCAGCAGCTCAAAGTGACCGGACGCTGAACCCCAACGTCCGGTTATTTCTAGTAAGCATCCAGAGATGACTTTTCATGACCAAACGCGTCCGGTCATGCTCGACCGGACACACCCAGCGTCTGGTCACTCAGTGACTCCTCTGTCCACTGCCACGTTAGTAGGACTGAATGCACCCTATCAGCATCCGATCACTGAGTGACCCAGCGTTCAGTCAGAGACTGACACTACGCGCCCTCTGCTGCCACTGACCGGACGTGTTGGTCCAACCAAGACCAGTGTCCGGTCACTTACAGTGACCTCCGTCTTTTCTGTCTAGGGTGCCAGTGAAGTTCCTAACCCTTGCTCAAATGTGCCAACCACCAAGTGTATCACCTTGTGCACATGTGTTAGCATATTTTCACAAACATTTTAAAGGGTGTTAGCACTCCACTAGATCCTAAATGCATATGCAATGAGTTTGAGTATTTCGTGGCACTTTGCTAACCGCATTTTGATATGAGTTTCACCCCTCTTAATAGTACGGCTATCGAACCTAAATGTGATCACACTCTCTAAGTGTCTTGATCACCAAAACAAAATAGCTCCAACTATTTATACCTTTGCCTTGAGCCTTTTGTTTTCTCTTTCTTCTTTTCAAGTTCAAGCACTTGATCATCACCATGGCATCACCATCATCATGTCATGATCTTCATTTGCTTCACCACTTGGAATGTGCTACCTATCTCATGATCACTTGATAAACTAGGTTAGCACTTAGGGTTTCATCAATTCACTAAAACCAAACTAGAGCTTTCAATCTCCCCCTTTTTAGTAATTGATGACAACCCTTTCACAAAGATATGAATTGAAATTCAATTGAATCCATGTTACTTGCCCAAGCATATTTACCATGTGTAAAAGGATATGGACAAGTTTTATGAACCCCAAATGGTAGCAATTGCTTCCCCTACATATGTGCTAAGAGTTTGGATTGAAGCTTGCACATATGCTTAGATAGGAAATATAGGAGACATTGTCTACCAAATGATGCTAAGGTATAAAAGATGGACCTTTGAAGCATGATACCAATCGGAGTGCACCATTATACCATCCTTAGCACCATGGTTAGCTCGATACCACTTGGAAACACTTGGAAATGAAATCACTAGATAAACTTATGCATGCTAGATTTTCATTTCATCATTCAACCTATAACTAGCATACACCACACAAGCATGAATATTGAAATTTAAAACTTGTGTCATGCAAGCAAACATATGAAATGCACATTCAAATGCATCATACAAGTTCATGAGCTTGCTCCCCCTACTTGTGTGCTCAAAATTTTAATTGATCCCTTTCTTTTGTCATATCTCCGCCCTATGTCAAGTTCTCCCCCTATCACTTATATCTTTATTTCTTTCCCCCTTTGTTGTCTTTTCACCATCTTAGTACATTAATATCTTTGTCTTTCTCCCCATGTACTAATATCAGTAATATCTTTGTTTTTCTCCCCCTTTTCATCAATGACCACAAAGGTTCAAAAAGTAGATAGGTTGAGATTATCAATGTCAATCAATGGGGTGAGGATCATTTTCCCAAATTTGGTTCAATCTAGAATACTTGCCAAAGACATTTAACTCGGTTTGATCCAAGGACAAGCTTCTTCACACCTCCAAATAAGGGTTATCTTGTACCATGTTGAGTTAAACACTTAGAGCTCATTTTCTAGATCAAACACTAGGTTTACAAGCCCACAAACATGTCATATGCTACCACTAGATCAAAATAAGCATAGAAGCAATAGTGGTACCATACAATCATCAAATTCATTTGATTTTCATGAATGAGCCTATTAAATGTGAAAGATGTCTAGATGCACTAAACAAGTCCTTAGCAAGGATGTATGCCATGCCAATCAACTTTTACCTTGGATTGCTCGAAGGAGAGGCATGTCATATGAGTGGGGGTGCATCAACACATATTTGAGAAATCCAATATGTTCAACTCATTCCTTAGCTTGCAAAACCTTTTCTCATCCAATGGCTTGGTGAATATATCGGCAAGTTGATCTTCGGTGCCTACACTCTCAATGCAAATGTCCCCTTTTTGTTGGTGATCTCTTATGAAATGGTGGCGGACATTAATGTGCTTTGTTCTTGCATGTTGAACCGGATTATTGGTCATCTTGATTGCACTCTCATTGTCACATAGCAATGACACTTTCTTGAACTTGATTCCAAAATCACTCAAAGTGGCCATCATCCAAAGTACTTGTGCACAACAACTACCGATGGATATGTATTTGGCTTCGGCGGTTGATAATGCAACACTATTTTGTTTCTTTGATGACCATAAAACAAGTGATCTTCCCAACAATTGACATGTGCCCAAGGTGCTCTTCCTTTCAACCTTTCATCCTACATAATCCGAGTTGGAGTAACCAACTAGCTCAAACTTTGCTCCTTTGGGATACCACAAACCAACATTTTGTGTATGCTTCAAGTACCTCAATATTCTCTTAGTAGCCTTCAAATGACTTTCTCTTGGTGAGGCTTGAAATCTTGCACACATGCATACACAAAACATGACATCCAGCCTTGATGTGGTCACATAGAGTAGGCTTCCAATCATAGACCGATACAATTTTTGATCCACCATATTTCCACTTGCATCACTATCCAAGTTACCATTTGTTTCCATTGGTGTGCTAATAGCTTTGCTATCACTCATGCTAAACTTCTTGATCATGTCCTTGATATACTTGCCTTGACTCACAAATGTACCATTCTTCAATTGTTTGATTTGAAGACCAAGGAAGTAACTCAACTCTCCAATCATGGACATCTCAAACTCATTAGCCATCATCTTTCCAAACTCATCACAAAAGTCTTGATTGGTTGATCCAAATATGATGTCATCTACATAGATTTGCAATACAAATAAATCTTTTCCAATCTTCTTGACAAAAAGAGTGGTGTCAACCTTGGCCATTATGAACCCTTTAGAGAGTAGGAAGTCCCTCAATCTCTCATACCATGCTCTAGGTGCTTGCTTCAAGCCATACAATGCCTTCTTCAACTTGTACACATGGTCGGGCTTCTTATCATCTTCAAAACTAGGAGGTTGCTCAACATATACTTCATTGATGTAACCATTGAGAAATGCACTCTTGACATCCATTTGATAGAGCTTGATATTGTGGGCATAAGCATAGGCTAGCAATATTCTAATTGCTTCCAATCTAGCAACTGGGGCATATGTTTCTCCAAAGTCAAGACCTTCAACTTGTATATATCCTTATGCTACCAATCTTACTTTGTTCCTTACTACTATCCCATCTTAATCTTGTTTGTTTCTAAAAAACCATTTGGTTCCAATCACATTGTGTCCCTTTGATCTCTCTACTAATTCCCATACTTGATTTCTTGTAAAGTTATTTAACTCTTCATGCATAGCATTCACCCAATCAACAACCTTCAATGCTTCATCTATCTTCTTTGGTTCAATGGATCACACAAATGAGAAATGCTCACAAAATAAAGCCAATCTTGATCTAGTTTGCACACCTCTTGAAATATCACCAATGATAGTGTCCAATAGATGATCCCTTGTAATATTGGTTGGTTGGAGCATTTGAACTTGATTGCTTGCACTTGCTTGATCATTGGGTTGAGATGATGTACTAGCCACTTGATCTTGTTCATTTTCATAAGAGCCACTTGTACTAGCTTGATTTGTATCATCTTGAACATTTAAGTTAGAGAGCACTTGCACTTGATCATCTTCATCATCATTCACTTGCCTAGGCCTCAATTCACCAACATCCATGTTCTTCATGGCATTTGAAAGTTGAATGCCTCTAACATCTTCCAAGTTCTCATTCTCTACTTATGAACCCTTGGTTTCATCAAATTCAACATCATGAACTTCCTCAAGAGTACCACTATCCAAATTCCAAACTCTATATGCTTTGCTTGTAGTGGAGTAGCCAAGTAGGAATCCTTCATCACATTTCTTGTCAAACTTGCCCAATCTAGTGCCTTTCTTCAAGATATAGCATTTGCAACCAAAGACCCAAAAATATGCAATGTTGGGCTTTCTACCATTCAAGAGCTCATATGGTGTCTTCTCTTTCAATGGGTGACAATAGAGGCGGTTGCTACAATAGCAAGCCGTGTTGATAGCTTTGGCCCAAAAAGATTGACTAACATTATACTCACTAAGCATAGACCTTGCCATATCAATGAGTGTTCTATTTTTCCTCTCAACAAGGCCATTTGATTATGGAGTGTACTTGGTCGAGAATTGATGTCTAATTCCAAATTCATGACACAACTCATCAATTCTAGTGTTCTTGAACTCACTACCATTGTCACTTCTAACTCTCTTGATGGTTGTTTCAAACTCATTGTGAATGCCCTTGACAAATGATTTGAATGTTGCAAATACATCACTTTTGTCCACTAGAAAGAATACCCATGTGTATCTAGTATAATCATCCACTATCATAAAGCCATATTTGTTACCACTGATGCTAATGTATTGTGTTGGCCTAGACAAATCTATGTGCAATAACTCAAATGCTTTACTAGTGCTCATCATGCTTTTCTTGGGATGGGTGTTTCCAACTTGTTTTCTAGCTTGACAAGAGCTACAAAGCTTATCCTTTTCAAACACAACATCTTTCAAGCCTCTAACCAAGTCATGCTTAACCAATCTATTCAATTGTTTCATTCCAACATGACCAAGCCTTTCTATGCCATAACCAACCCATGCTAGACTTAGTTAATAAGCATGTAGATAATCTAGCTTCACTAGCATTGAAATCAACCAAGTATAGATTCTCATATCTAAAGCCTTTGAAGATCAAGTTAGAGCCATCTACACTTATGATCTCTACATCATCTACCCCAAATATGCATTTGAATCCAAGATCACACAATTGAGCCACGGATAGCAAATTGAAGTTCAAGCTCTCTACTAGCAACACATTGGATATGCTCATGTCATTGGATATTGCAATCTTACCAAGCCCTTTGACCTTGCCTTTGTGATTATCACCAAATGTAATACTATCATAACCATCATTGCCATTGGTGTTGATTGAGTTGAACATTCTTGCATCACCGATCATGTGTTGAGTGCACCCACTATGAAGAACCCAATGCCTTCCTCTGGCTTTGTAATTGACCTACAAAAGAAGATCAATTCTTTTTAGGTACCCAAACTTGCTTGGGTCCTTGAAGGTTAGTTACTAAGCTCTTTGGTACCCAAATGGCTTTCTTCTTTGAGCCCATCCATGGTTTACCAATGAACTTAGCCTTTACACCATTTGCACCCTTAGTAAGTACATAGAAAGAATTAATCTTAACGGAGGATACATTAGCATTTTTACTCTTGTTCTTGCACTCATGCTCTTTATGACCAACTTGCTTGCAACTAGTGCAAAACTGACCATTGTTCTTCATAAAACTAGTCTTGTGAGGAGCAAAGGCCGCCTTGCCTTTCTTGGGGATATAGCTCATCCCTCTTTATAGAGAGAAGCTCTTTGGCTACCCAAGCACATAAGCAAGCGGTCCTCACTACCAAAGGCCTTAGCTAAGGTGTGAGTGAGCTTATTGACCTCCTTCTTGAGGTTCTCATTCTCAACCATTAGTAAGGCATCACAAGTGAAACCATCACTACTAGATAAGGTGGAAGTAGAAGTACTACAAGAAGGGTTAGTGGGAGCAACAATGATAGGCATAGATAATGATTCATCAATTATATCACAAGTTAAGCCTACATTACAAGTTTCAACATGCTTCTTTTTATTTTGCTCATTAAGCAAAGAGGAATGAGCTTTTTCAAGCTTCTTGTGAGCCTTGCCAAGCTTCTCATGGGCTTCCTCTAGCCTCTCATGAGTTGCTTTGAGCTCATCAAGGGCTTGCTTAAGGGCTTTTACCTCCTTATTCAAGCTCTTGCATTCCCTTCTCTTAATGTCAAAGTGTTCTTTAGCATCTTCTAGCATGTCATATAATTCATCTTTAGTAGGTTTATCATCATCACTATCACTACCATTTTCATTTTTGTTATCATGTTCTTCATCACTTCCATCATCACAAATTTGTACCTTAGTGGCCTTAGCCATGAAGCATGATAGAGTATCGAAGAGAGAAGGCTTCTCATTGATTGCAATGCTTGCAAGTGCCTTCTTCTTGGTGGTCTTGTCATCATCACTATCATCATCATCACTTGAGGAAGCATCACTATCCCAAGTGAACACATATGAACCACCCTTCTTCTTGAAGGTCATCTTGTCCTTCTTCTCTTTCTTTCCCTTCTTGTCCTTCTTGTTATTCTTGTTGTCGTCATCATTGTCGCTATTGTATGGACATTGAGCAACAAGATGACCTTTGCTTCCACATTTGAAGCACCTTCTTGACTCTTCATTGTTCTTGGATGAAGATTTCTTTCTTCTAGCATGGTACCCTTTCTTCATCATGAACTTGCCAAATTTTTTGACAAAGAGAGCCATCTTCTCATCATCATCATCATCCCATGAGCCATCATCTTCACTTGATGTTTCTTGCCTTGCCTTGCCCTTGGATGATGTGGCTTTGAATGCTACACTCTTCTTCTTCTCATCATCACCTCTATATGTATCATCGGTCATTATATCTCCCAACACTTGATTTAGTGTCATGGTGTCCAAACCACTCCTCACTAGAATAGTGACCAATGTGCCAAATCTTGAAGGTAAGCATCTTAAGAACTTGTGAGAGAAGTCCTTATCCTTCACCTCTTCTCCAAGTGTTTTGAGATCATTGACAAGCACTTGAAGCCTATGAAACATCTCTGGCACACTCTCATCCTCCTTCATCTTGAAGCTTGTAAACTTCTCTTTGAGAATATATGCCTTTGCACCCTTCATGGCTTGAGTGCCTTCAAATGATTCCTCTAATTTCTTCCATGCCTCATGAGCCATCTCAATATTCTTGATTTTCTCAAATGTTCTCTCATCAATTGCATCATGAATGGCACTTAGAGCAATGTCATGGTTTTGGAGAAGCACTTCTTCGGCCATGGTGGGATTCTTCGGATCACCAATCTTGGTTTCTACCACCTTCCACACTTTTCTATTGATTGACTTGATGTTTGTGGTCATCTTTGATTTCCAATATGAATAACTTGTGCCATCAAATTAGGGTGGCTCCTTGGTGTTGTTGATTTGAGCCATTTTAACACCGAAGGTTGTTAAGCCTCAAATCACGGTGACCTCGGCTCTAATACCACTTAAAAGGTCCTAATGGCTAGAGGGGGGTGAATAGCCTATTAAAAAAATCTACAACAACACTTAACAAACCGGTTAGACAATTATGAGGCAAAGCAAGTGTTATGCTAGCCTACTAAAATAGCAAGCCACCTACCACAATTCTAGTTTATATAGTTTCTATCCACACAATAGCTATGACACTACACTAAGTTAGTGTGCTCTCAAAAGCTAACTAAAGAGCCACACTAACCAAACTAACAAGCTCTCATAACTAGCTACACTAAAGACCTTGACAACTAGTTTGCGGTAATATAAAGAGAGTGAGCAAGATGTTTATACTCTTGTGTTGAGGAAGGAGCCAAACAATCACAAGAATGAATACCAATGAAGACCAATCACCTCGGAATCAAATGATGAACACAATGATTTTTTACCGGTTCACTTGCTTGCTGGCAAGCTACTCCTCATTATGGTGATTCACTCACTTGGAGGTTCATGTGCTAATTGGCATCATACGCCAAACCCTCAATAGGGTGCCGCACAACCAACACAAGATGAGGATCACACAAGCCACGAGTAATTCAGTACAGTACCTTTTGGCTCTCCGCTGGGGAAAGATCAAGAACCCCTCACAATCACCACGATCGGAGCCGAAGACAATCACCACCCTTCGCTCGACGATCCTCGCTGCTCCAAACCGTCTAGGTGGCGGCAACCACCAAGAGTAACAAGCAAATCCTGTAGCAAAACACAAACACCAAGTGTCTCTAGATGCAAACACTCAAGCAATGCACTTGGATTCTCTCCCAATCTCACAAAGATGATGAATCAATAATGGAGATGAGTGGGAGGGCTTTAGCTAAGCTCACAAGGTTGCTATGTCAATACGAATGGCCAAGAGAGTGAGCTTGAGCCAGCCATGGGGCTTAAATAGAAGCCCCCATGAAATAGAGCCATTGTACTCCTTCACTGAGCACAACATGGGGTGACCAGACGCTCCGGTCATATTGATCGAACGCTAGACCTCAGCGTCCGATCATGCGATGCGTGCCACGTGTCCCCTCTCTTCAAATGTTGATCGCTTGATCTCAATGGTCAAGTGACGATCGGACATTGAACCCCAGTGTTTGGTCATTTCTAATAAGCATCTAGAGATGACTTTTCATGACCGAACACGTCCGGTCATGTTTGACCAGACACACCCAGCGTCTGGTCACTCAATGACTCCTCTATCCACTGCCATGTTAGCAGGACCGGACGCACCCTGTTAGCGTCCGGTCACTGAGTGACCCAGTGTTTGGTCAGAGACTGACGCTACGCGCCCTCTGCTGCCACTGACCGGATGCGTTGGTCCAACCGAGACTAGCATCCAGTCACTTACAGTGACCTTCATCTTTTCTATCTAGGGCGCCGGTGAAGTTCCTAACCCTTGCTCAAATGTGCTAACCACCAAGTGTATCACCTTGTGCACATGTGTTAGCATATTTTCACAAACATTTTAAAGGGTGTTAGCACTCCACTAGATCCTAAATGCATATGCAATGAGTTAGAGCATTTAGTGACACTTTGATAACCGCATTCCGATACGAGTTTTACCCCTCTTAATAGTACGGCTATCGAACCTAAATGTGATCACACTCTCTAAGTGTCTTGATCACCAAAATAAAATAGCTCCTACTATTTATACCTTTGCCTTGAGCCTTTTGTTTTTCTCTTTCTTCTTTTCAAGTTCAAGCACTTGATCATCACCATGGCATCACCATCATCATGTCATGATCTTCATTTGCTTCACCTCTTGGAATGTGCTACCTATGTCATGATCACTTGATAAACTAGGTTAGCACTTAGGGTTTCATCAATTCACTAAAACCAAACTAGAGCTTTCACCAGGCAAGATAGGAAGGATAAGAGTAAAGTGTTGACTGTCTTGGCTGAATAACTGAGGATGTATGTTTAAGATTGAGCACTTGGTAGCACATGTTAGCTTAAACATTGTGTCTCCCTTTATAGTATGGCTTTTCTTATACTCAAATTCAAAATATAAAAGAATTTAAACCTCCTTTGAGTTTGAAGCCATCAACATTTGTAATTGGGGGCTCCTCTATTTTGTGTAACATCCTTGAATATAGATTCTATGCTTGTCATCTCGATAAATCTCATTAGTTCTCTAATTGCGTGGTCATTATCACCAAAACCCACAATGAGGGCTTGATTGCACTTTTAGTAATGTAACTAGAGGTCGGACAGAGTCTATGTGTAGGTTGGCTCATATGATTCCGTCTGTGCCGATTAAGGACCATATCATTGTTGGAACTTCTATTGAGATTGAACGCATGCCTCTCACTTGGCTGGCTGGATAACTCGTTCCGACCGTGAAGCCGAATAGCTCAGCTTAGGCCGAGCCCCGTTCTATTAGAGTGCGTACTCTAAATGGTAGTAAGGATGTGCGGGGAGCCAGATGTGAGCCCAAGGGCAGGGTAGTCCTGATCATCCTAGCAGTTGGTTGTCCCTAGTTGTGTGGCACTGATTGAACCCACGAAATGTGTACCTGAGTTGTACCAAAGGTGATCGTTGATCTGGTCTGCCTGGGTTTGTGTTAGGAATAAATTTCTAGCTGGTTAAAATCGATTCGAATCACCATATCTCCCAGACAGTGAGAAACTTGGCTAGCGCGAACATCGTAGTAACTGGATTATGGAATGATGGCTATGGTGAACTTGGAACTTTTACACCGGCTATGGTTACTACTATATGCTACTAAATGATATACTACATGTTTGGCACAGGTTAGTTGCTAATCTAGAGATGAATAGCTATAATTAACTTGATGATCAAATTATAAATGTATACCGGAATTAGTAGCTTTTTATGCAAAATATTGTCAAGCTAGCTCTACTTATAAAGCCTTGCATGATCCTTAGAGTCACTTTCTTTTTGGTTTATGATGGGTAAGTATAGCTGAGTACCATCTCATACTCAGGGTTTATTTTCTAGTTGTTGCAGATGGTACAGTCTATCATGGCTACTGTAAGAACTACTTCTGTCCCACCATGGATGAGGAGTAGGGCCCTGAGTAAGGCGTCTCTCGTTAATTCCCTCTATCATGCTTTTGTGGTTGTGATCATGGGCTGGCACTGTATTGGAACAATGATGTGAGGTGTTGGTTTTCAAACTTAATTGCTTTCGTGACTATTTTTATTTGAACATGGTTTGTAATAACTCTTAATCGTACTCTGATGTATGACATTGTATTTGTGAACTGATGTAACATGTGACATGTCTGTTGAATCATGTACGATCTTGGTTGTATGTTGACGGTTAATCGAGACCCTTCGTGGTACTCGACGGACTACCAGGTTTATATGGGCTCAAGTATGATAGTATGACCGCTTGTGGACTGCCATTGTACTTGTGCTCCTATAAATTAGACGGTTCTGCTACAATAGTAGGCCTCACTATGTTGAGACATAAAGGGAGGAGTTGGTAGTCAAGATAACTAAAAAATATATGAGAAGTCTTACCATGCTTTGCCACAGCCAGGCTGGGCAAGGCTACCCCATCTAGATACCAAAGATGTTTAGGGAGGATAGGAGGGAACTTAGAAGACAAAGGGAGAAAGAGAGAATTGACTCAATTATGTTCCTACAAAGGAAGGGAAAAAAGATGCCTCGAATAAGCTTATTCGTGTCGTAAATGCTTTTTACGGATAGAGGTGGGCATCAAAACTTCTAGTGACCTTATCATAAACTTAGCCTATAAAATCTAGAGAGCATCCTACTATTTTTAGACAAGAACTTTATTTTTAATATATATTATTCATTAATAATAAATAGAAGGTAGTGAAAATGAATGGATGGCATATTAGTGGGCAAACATATGAGAAACGAAGAGACTAGCGCCTGGACATCTGGACGCAACGTCCATCCGGATGCAGCGTCCATTCGGATGCTCGTGGCTGCTATTGTGGCAGAACCTCCTAAGTCATAGGGCCCACATGCACCTGTCACTGTCTGACGACCTTTGACATTTATGCATATGTTTCCAATAACTTAAAAAGACTGTCGGGTGTCCTCGGGGAACCCCAAATCATCCATGATTTCCGAGCAGGATCACGTTACAGAGTCATTGCAGTATAACAACATTTATTCAAATATATACATCAGAGTAAAATAGCGGAAGTCTTACGATAACTTAGTTTACAAACCAGTTGTTTCAAACCTTACAACTAAGTTCGATAATTATTACAAACCATAGTAGTAGTGGAGTGGCATAATTAACATAAACTTATCACACAAAATAAACATCCTGCCCAAGGATTACACATTTACTTCTCATCGTCAGAACGAACGATAGTCATGCAGCACGATCCAAAACAGATCTGCTCATGAGGCTCACCTGCAACAAGGGGTCAACGAAACCTGAGTACAAAAGTACTCAACAAGACTTATCCGAAATATTAACTGATAAACTCAGTAATGCAGGCTCAGGGATTCAAGGTATAGCTTTAACAATGATCAAAGTTCTTTTGCATAAAAGCTCTTTTAACAACATTCTTTATATAGAAAACTTCTTAAGAATTATATACAAAGCTGACACGATCTGCACTGAGATCATGAAACTTTATATCCAGCACCTTCACAAGCCTTATTCAAGTTCCGGTTATTAATTCTACGATGATGAACAGTGAGTTGAGTCTCCTTAACCGAGGAGCAACAACGATTCGAACCGATTAAGCCCAGCTGGGGATTCCAGACCACACGACATATGCAGGTCCCTGACCTCCATATACCAACCTACCCTCGGATCCCCTAAAACAAGAACGGGTCCGCGCCACCCGAGAACACAGTACTCCACCATTCCAGCCCATGGCCACGTGGGTACACGCTATTCCCGCCATCTCTCCACTCCCAAGATGGAATAGGTAATGGTTGTAATTCACCAGCAGATCTCAAATGTATAGCTTTCACCTTTTGACAAGTGTCACACTTTGTTATGTATCTAGCAATCTCTATTTTCATTTTAGTCCACCAGAATCTTTGCTTCAAGTCATGGTACATCTTGTTACTTCTCAGATGGATTGATAACCTAGTAGCATGTGCCTCATCTAGAATTGACTGCCGCAACTCAGGAAATTTTGGTACCACCAGGCGATCCTTGAACCATAACACATCTTCATTGTCAATACTAAAGCATTCTGCTTTTCCATTCTTGACTCTTTCCTTGATATGGGCTATACCCTTGTTTTCCTTCTGAGCAGCAATAACGTGATCTCGAATAGTGGCTTCAACAATTATGTTGGTCAAACTTCCTTGTTGAATTACTTCTACATTCAGCTTTTCCATTTCTTGACATAAATTCAAACCCATTGTTCTCACTGTCAGACAATTGCAATAACCTTTGTGACTGAGGGCATCTGCAACTACATTTGCTTTACCAGGGTGATAATGTACTTCCAAATCATAATCCTTAATCAGTTCTAACCATCTTCTTTGTCGCATGTTTAACTCTGACTGGGTGAAGATATACTTTAAGCTTTTGTGGTCTGTATACATATGACACGTATTACCAAGCAGGTAATGCCGCCAAATCTTCAGAGCATGAACCACAGCTGCTAACTCCAAGTCATGAGTCGGATAGTGTTCTTCATGTTGCTTAAGTTGCCTAGATGCATAGGCAATGACTCGGCCTTCTTCCATCAACACACATCCAATACCAATACCTGAAGCATCACAATAAACATCAAATGGCTTCTCGATGTCAGGTTGGGCTAATATTGGTGCAGTGGTTAATAGTCTCTTCAAAGTCTAGAAAGCCTTCTCACAATCTGATGACCAGACAAACTTAACTTGGTTCTTCAACAATTCAGTTATGGACTTTGATATCTTTGAGAAATCTAGAATAAACCGACGGTAATATCTCGCCAGACCTAGAAAACTCCGAACTTGATGAACTATGGCTGACGGTTTCTAATCAAGCACATCTTTCACTTTGCTGGGATCAACTGCAACTCCTTCGGCTGACAAGACATGTCCAAGAAATTGCACTTCCTTAAGCCAAAAATCACACTTGCTGAACTTGGCATATAGTTGATGTTCTCTCAAGCGGGTCAGAACAATTCTGAGATGTTCCACATGTTCTTTCTTATTCTTGGAATATACTAAAATGTCATCAATAAACACCACTACAAACTTGTCTAGCTCAGGCATGAATACTGAGTTCATTAGATACATGAAATGAGCTGAAGCATTTGTCAAACCAAAAGACATTACCAAGTATTCATATAATCCATATCTTGTGGTAAATGCCGTTTTGGGAATATCTTCAAGCTTTATCTTGATTTGGTGATATCCTGATCTCAAATCTATCTTGGAGAAAACTTTGGCTCCGGCCAATTGATCAAAAAGCAGATCTATCCGAGATAATGGATACTTATTCTTGATGGTCACTTCATTCAATGGACAATAGTCGACACATAACCTCAAAGTCTCATCTTTCTTTTTCACAAAAATTGCCGGACATCCCCAAGGTGAAGAACTAGGTTGGATAAACCCTTTCTCAATCAATTCTTGTAACTGAGTTTTCAACTCGGCCAATTCCTTAGGTGGCATCCTATAAGCTCTCCGAGAAATCGAAGCTGTTCCAGGTTGTAACTCTATATTGAACTATACATCCCTATCAGGTGGTAGACCGGGTAAATCTTCAGGAAACACATCCGGAAATTCACACACTACCAGAATATCTCTAATCTCTTTGACAGCAGTTGCACAAATCTTGCCCACTAATTTTCTTAGGGTTGGAAGTTGGATAAGAAGTTGAGAATTATTATCAGGCAAACTCACTCTTAAGGTCCTATTCAAAGCATCTATAACAGCCTTATGCTGGTACATCCAATTCATTCCCAAGATTACATCTATATCCTGATCCTTAAGGATAATCATGATAGTGGGAAAAATATGCCCACTCAGGTTTACGGGTATCTGGTATACCATTTCCTTAGTACACAGACGTCCCCCGGGCGACTGTATAAAGAAACTTTCCTTTGTTGCCCCAATTGAAATTTCATGCTTCACGACAAATATTCTATTGATGAATGAATGCGATGCGCCAGAATCAAAAAGTATAGCTACAGGGTGATTGGCAACAGGAAACATACCCATCATCACTGGCTCCCCTTTCGGAATTTCTCCAGCTTGAATATAGAACACTCGTCCTGTCTTCCTCTCATCTTTGCCCTTCTGAGCATTCTGATTGTGGTTCTTGTTTGGTGCCTGACCCTGTTGTTGATTGGCAGGAGCCTTCTGATAATTTTGATTAGCCTGCCTAGGATATGGACATTCCCTAGAGAAATGACCAGTCCTTCCACAATTGTAGCACGGATAGTTGTGACCCTGGGATGTTGGAGCATTGCCACTAGGAGCATTGGTTGACTATGAACTCGGATATGTTATAGCAGGATGGACATTTGACTGTTGCACAGCTTGGAACTGCGGCGGACGATAAGGAGGACGATTATGCTGTACTGGATGATAAATCACCCTCTGCCTCTTCTGATTTCCCCTAAAAGATCCAGACGGCACACTCTTTTTCTTTTTGAGCTCCTTATGCTGCTGATACTTTGACTCTGAAGCAATTGCAATATTTACTGTCTCATAGTAAGTAACATTGGTGCAAGTGGTCATCATAGTCTGCAACTTGGTATTCAAGCCTCTCATAAACCACCTCTTCTTCTTGGCATCAGTATTGACATGTTCGGATGCATATTGGGATAGATGATTAAATCTTCCCACATACTGCATCACGGTTTGATCTCCTTGTTTCAAAGCAAGGAATTCATCTAGCTTCATAGCCATAACTCCTTCGGGAATATAATGGGCTCTGAAGGCTGTACGGAACTTAGCCCAAGTTATTGGAATGCCAGCTGGTTGCATAGCCACTAAGTTTGCCCACCAAGCACTTGCTGCTCCTCTAAGTTGTTGGGCGGCAAATGTAGGTTTCTAATACTCCGTGCATGGGATAAGGTCAAATTTCTGTTCCATGGTTCGAAGCCAGTCATCAGCCTCCAATGGTTCATCTGCCTTGGTGAACACCGGGGGTCTTGTGTCTATAAAATCAACATATGTAGCCTCCTGTCGGTTATGGTGGCATCCACGGTTTCCGTACATCTGATTCTGATTACTCTGAGCCATCTCATGAAGCAAACGAGAATTTTCAGCCATCACATTGACAAGTGCAGTTATAGCATCAGCTAAATTGGTTGGAACTGGTGGCGGATCTGGAATACCATCCTCATCTTGTGAAGTTCCCGGAATAAACAAACCCCATGTACGACGCATCTGCTCATAACAAACCAAACTTCATTCACATGTCTTTATTGAATTGTACCAAAGCTTACTCTAGACACCTTACATAGAGTTTACTAATGTACAAACAAACCCATGAGTACGAGAACAAAACTACATAACTTAGCTAGAGCTACTATTATACAACTCTACTCTTTTCCTCAATTTCTTCAAACTTCAGGCTCGGTATCCATTTTGGAATTATTACCGCCTTCATCATCGCTTTCATCGATCATTACTAATTCTTCAGGATCTTTTTCTTCTTCCTCTCCCGATTCATCATCATCAGCAAGGATGACACCGGGGTCCATGGCATCAGCTTGAGGCTCATGATTTGGATTTAGTAGATTGCTAAGCCTATGAACTTCCTCATGTAGATATGTATTATGTTCTTCTAAATCGTCTACATAGAATTCTAGCTCATGAGTTCTAGCTCTAGCTACATTTTCCCTGTGCCAAGCTTCATTTCTTCCTTCCACCGTACGAACTAACATACTTTCGTAGTTCCTATGTGCGGTGGTGAGCTGCCTCAATTGACCCTGTAATTCTCCTATTTGGATAACATCCAAAGCCCTATCTCTCGTAGATTGTGCTAACTCCATAGAAACCCTCAATATCTCTACCTGGGGATCAGGCCTAGTACTGCTACTGCTAGCACCATTATTTCTAGGGGCAAGTTGGTGACGAGGAACTCCTTTGGGTCCGGTGGACTTACGGGGCGTCATCTTGGCACGAGCCATACTGTAGGAAGCCAATTTAATCTAAGTAAGACCATTTGATCAAAATCCAAAAAGTAGCTAAGATGGATTATATTCCTCCAACCAGACTCACTACTTAATTCCAGACTAAGAGGTGAAGGAAGTAACAAGTGAATTATTCATGATGCATGCATCGTTCTTACGAACAAAAACATCAAAGTTTATAATGCACCTAAACAACATTTATTTTTATATAGGGCATAGTATAATTACTACTCCACCACACAAAAACCTTTTAATCAAATAGGGAATGGTGAGAAAGAAATAAGATAAGTCAGAAGCAATTTGGACCAATTTTTCAAGTTAAATTTAGTCATCCCATTTCATTTTGAAGTTTTTGTAAAACAATACAACAAAAACCTTGTAACGATCGCTCTGATACCATTCTATGGCAGAACCTCCTAAGTTATAGGGCCCACATGCACCTGTCACTGTCCGACGACCTTTGACATTTATGCATATGTTTCCAATAACTTAAAAAGACTGTCGGGTGTCCTCGAGGAACCCCGAATCATCCATGATTTCCGAGTAGGATCACGTTACAGAGTCATTGCAGTATTACAACATTTATTCAAATATATACATCAGAGTAAAATAGCGGAAGTCTTACAATAACTTAGTTTACAAACCAGTTGTTTCAAACCTTACAACTAAGTTTGATAATTATTACAAACCATAGTAGTAGTGGAGTGGCATAATTAACATAAACTTATCACACAAAATAAACATCCTGCCCAAGGATCACACATTTACTTCTCATCGTCAGAACGAACGATAGTCATGCAGCACGATCCAAAACAGATCTGCTCATGAGGCTCACCTGCAACAAGGGGTCAACGAACCCTGAGTACAGAAGTACTCAACAAGACTTATCCAAAATATTAACTGATAAACTCAGTAATGCAGGCTCAAGGATTCAAGGTATAGCTTTAACAATGATCAAAGTTCTTTTGCATAAAAGCTCTTTTAACAACATTCTTTATATAGAAAACTTCTTAAGAATTATATACAAAGCTGACACGATCCGCACTGAGATCATAAAACTTTATATCCAGCACCTTCACAAGCCTTATTCAAGTTCCGGTTATTAATTCTACGATGATGAACAGTGAGTTGAGTCTCCTTAACCAAGGAGCAACGACGATTCGAACCGATTAAGCCCAGCTGGGGATTCCAGACCACACGACATATGCAGGTCCCCGACCTACATATACCAACCTACCCTCGGATCCCCTAAAACAAGAACGGGTCCGCGCCACCTGAGAACATAGTACTCCACCATTTCAGCTCATGGCCACGTGGGTACACGCTATTCCCGCCATCTCTCCACTCCCAGTGCGCGAGTAGCCATTCTCGTAATAGAATTGCCAAGTTCAGGCTTACCGGAGTATGTGGTTAGTACTACAAATTCTCACCTCATACAATTCAACAACGGACGTGCCTTAATCGACACAGGTGGAAAGAACCCACTCACAAGACCTCCATGTCTTGTGGCTCACACACACCGAGTCCGCCCGGTCTAGATTTATTACTCCACATTCCCATATCACATGCTAACAAAGTTAACCAATGTTCCGTTTAAAACTTGCAGGTGGCAGGTAGTCACCTGACTTTCATCGTTCTACGCATAGCTAAGCAAAACTAGACATATACGAATTTAAAACTGGTAATATGGTAAACATGGAATAACAAGGGTGGTAATGTAATAATTAGGCTTTTACTTAACTCCTAATTACTTAATGCAGTAACGGAAAGCAAAAGCGAAATTTATTTATAAAACACAAGGTAGGGTTGTATGCATCCGGGGCTTGCCTTCGTTGACGGAAAAGTCTGGCTCCTGCGACGTTATACAAGGATTCGATCCGACCTCAACAGATGGATTAACCTCCTCTACAGCTTGATTAACTACCACATTTTCACCTTCATTTACTACACGTAATAACAATGCCATGTTTAACATGATGCGGAATACTAAATATGATGCTCGATGATGGATACAAAATTAACAATTTGAATACAACTTTCCTTCGCGGTACAGTTGCAAGTCAACAACTAAATCTTTTTCATAACACATACATCAATTGCCAAGGATCATCATCACTAATGACCCAAGGTCATCACTCAATCCAAAAGTCCAAACAAAAACCTAAATCATTAAAGGTTACTATTCGCTTTTATGAATTAATTATTTAATTCAAAATTATGAAATAAATCAACTTATTCTAATTGAGCTCAAAATTTTAGTACATGTTCATTACATGTTAACTAAGTGGCAAAACAAATTTCATAATTTTTGGATAAATAGATAAGCCTGGAAAAATCATGGAAATCCATTTATTAATAAATTGAGCAATTTTTATCACATTCAAAAAGTACTGAAAAACATTATTTCATATTTTTCTTAAATACTATACATCATAGAGAGGTCACACAAAAAATTTCATAATTTTTGGAGCTCTAAATAAATCTACACAAAATTAACAAAAATAGACACTATTCATTCAAATCTGAAAATAGAAAAATCATTTGAACGCTGAGTCACTGACAACGGGTCCCACATGTCATCTTCAACCTCCGACGTTGACCACAGCAGCGACGGCTCTGACTAGCGATTTCTCGCCGACGGTGAGATCAACGGCGACGACCAACGTACCAAAATGATCACCAAGCCTAGGCGCATCGATTGACGTCCCTATCAACACTGATTACGGCCTTACACTAGCTCGTCGTCGGCCATGATGGACGCGGTGATACGGCAGCGCTACGTCGGTGACTACAGACCGGTAGCGGTCAAACTAAAGGTCGAGGAAGCACCAGTAGCTCACCCCGGACACGTTGACGCAAGGAGCAAGGTCGGAGAAGCAACGGAGAGGCGTGACGACGATCTCGGTGATCACGGCGGAGCAACACGTCGTCGGCGATGGTGTACCGGTGACTACAGTGATCAAAATGAGCAACCAGCTATGGAATAAGTACTACAGCATCGAGACAAAACAGAATTAGCCAAAACCAGGGACGAAGATGCACCGTATAGCTCTGGCCACGGCGAATCGCGCTCGGCGGAGGAATTGCCGGCCACGAGGAAGAAGACGATGCAACTCGAGTTCCCGACCAAGACTAGCCGAATTGGTGGGTTGGCTGGATGCGCAAAGATACGGCGAAGCTGGAGCACGCTTTGCCGAGATGGCAACGGCGCTAGGTCGATGGCAAAAGCTCGACGGAGCTGCGGCGGTGATGACTGGAAAAAAACAGAGAAGAAAGAAGAACGACGACGACGGCGTTTTGGTTCTTATAACGCGACTCAGAAGCTCAAGGAAGCCACGCAGGAGACGTCTCCACGCCAGCGCGAAGCCGAGGACGTCCACGCGCGCGCCTGGAACGTCGAAGGTCGCCGGTGGTGTAGCCTCGGCGGTGGACACTGTTCACAGTAATTACAAGTTTGTCATTCGTCAAAATTCTCAAATTACTCTTAAATTTTCATAACAACTCAAAAATCTCCAAAAATAAAAGTTGTTCAAAATCAAAAGTTCTACAACTTTTCTTTTATAATCATCTCCTAATTCGGTCTAGATTTTGAAATGAATTTTTGAATTTGAATAGAGAAATTTAACGAATTACGCCTTTTTGAATTACTCAAAATTTTTCTAAACAACTTGAAAAACTCCAAAAACAAACTTTGTATAACTTGCCAAACTCTACACTTTTGCTTTTGGGCCCAACCCTAAAATATGCTTAGATTTTGAAATGGATTTTCAGGGTAGGGTTTAAATGTCGAAAAGCGGGGTTTTCTCGAAAAATTCAAAACCCAGACAAACTTTGAACTTGAGTCAAACAATACAATTCAACACTCATTACACAAATGTAAACTTGTTTTAATAAATGCATATCAAAGTTTTCACCAAATGCCAAATGCTTTGCAATGCATATGATGACATGTCAGATTTTAATATTTAGACACCCGAGGTGTTATAGCTACCCACCTGTTTTCAATAATAATAATAATAATACCCTCAAGGCGCCTATATATATGCAGGTTCGTGCTTTTGCTTCGCCTCATGCTTCGAGCCTGCTGCCACGCCTAGCTCCGCGCCTGCTGTCGTGCTTGCTGTCGTGCCTGCTTCGTTTCCCCCGCGCACGCTGCGCCCGCGTGGACCACCTTCGCTTGTGCTTGCTCATAAAACACTTGCAACATAAAGCATTTGCAACATACGTTTGCTCATGAAATACTTGCAACATATGTCTAAAATAGATGAATTTTACAACATACGTTTGCAATACGTGTATGGGCACTACAACATATGCAACATCCAGATAAAACACTTGCAATATACGTTTAAAAATAGCTGAAACATTTAAAACATACACTTACAACATACATGTATAGCCAGTGCAACATATGCAACATCCAGATAAAAATACTTGCAACATATGGTTTGAAACAACTAAAACATTGGAAACATATATTTGCAACATACGTGTATAGTCATTACAATATATGCAACACCAGATATATTTTTGCAACATCCAGATGAAAATATATGCAACATATATCTAAAATGCATGAAACATACGGTTGCAACATGTGTCCATCTACTTGCTGCCCATAATAGACGTTCGTTGACGCGGAGCTTGACGCTGGCATGGAGCTCGATGCCATGGTCAGCTGTGAGCAGCGCGAATCTAGGCGGGAGGCGCGAGCTGCGACGGAGCGTAGCACGAGGCGTAAGCGGCATGAGGCGCAGGTGACGCGAGGCACAAGGCACGGGTGGGGGGGCGCGAGGCAAGTTAGGTTTTTATTAGGTCCAAATGTCAATAGTTGTAAAGCAAGGCTAGATCAAAAAGTTAAATTAAAGCCACAAATTAGCTGGCTGATGAAAATATTTAACAAAGTTTAATTGGAGATACAGTAAACTACAAATATTAAAATAAAAAATAGAATACATTAAAAAAGTCATAAAACTATTTTTAAATACTGTTCAAACTTAACGAGTTTCTCACGATGATAGAAGGATGGACCAAATCACCAAATACACGACTGCAAGACAATTAAATTAGCCTAGAAAGCCTAGGTTATGGCCCGCGCAATAACGGTCCCGTTCGCTGGCCTGAAACTTACCTGAAAATGGCTGAAAACACTGTTCTGGCTGAAATGTTGTGAGAGAAAAATACTGTTCCGACTGAAAAAAAAGCCAAACAAGCCAAATATCATACCAGCCGAACAAGGCCAACGTAGCCCATGTCCGTGCACAGCCGCACACAGTGGTGGCCGGCTTTGTAGAGAGGAAAAAATTCATCTTACCTCCCTGAACTATTCTCGAATTTTAATTTTCCTCTCTGAACTCGAAAACTAGATAAATCACCTTCCTCAACTTTTAAAACCATTCATTTTATCACCCTAGACCTGTTAAAGGTGGTTTTCAAAGGCGATTTTAACTTTATCTTTTTTATTTATTTTGACTAAATATTTGAAAAATTATAGTAAATCGCATAAAACTCATAAAATGGAAATTCTAATTTTGTTGGACTCCACATGAATAGATCAACATAGTAAACATATAATATATGGTATGCTTTAGTATAATTTTTTTGTTGTAGCTTTAGATCTATAAATTAATTCATAGCTGCAGTTTTTATTGTCTAATTATGGTGAAATTTTTATGATGGTCTAATTATTGTATGCTTTAACTATAGTAAAAATTTCATACTCGTTTCTATTTTTACACACTTTTAACTATTTTAAAACTATTTAAGAAATATAAAAATAAATAAATCCACAACTCAGTTATACCTGATCCAATGAGTATGTAATTTTTATTACAATTCAATTATATAATATTTAACTCACCATAAAAATTTCACTACAATTGGACCACATAAACTCAAGCTTTGAATTAATGATTAAAAATCATAAATATAAAGTTACAGCAAAAACTTTGTACTAAAGAATATCATATTATATATTCATTACGTAGATCTACTCACGTGGAGTTCAACAAAATTAGAGTTTCTATTTTATGATTTTTTTTTTATGATTTACTATGATTTTTTTTAAAAAATTTAACTAAAATAAATAAAAAAGAAAAAGATAAAATCGTCTTTGAAACTCATCTATATAACCGGGAGGTAAAATAAACGATTTTAAAAGTTACGAGAGGTGGGCTGGTTTTGAAGTTCACGAGCAAAACTAGACTTTGACGTAAAATAGACTTTTTCCTTGCTGAGATCGGCCGCGGCCTTGGCAACCGGAACCGGTGAGGGGGATCCACGCAGCTCCAGCTACCACCACCATTGCCGCCACAGCGGCGCATGCAGCAGCCGGCACGACGATGGGGGAGCGAGACTCGCTTCCGGCGCTGCCGCTCGCCCTCGGCCCGCCGCATCAAATCCCGCCGGCGCCCACCCGCGACCCATGCGCCATCGCCTTCCTTCCTGACCTCGTGGGCCTCCCCTGGGTCGCCTACGCTGCCGGCTCCTTCCTCGTCGTATCCCACCTCCCCTCCCCTTCCCCTTGCCGGGACGACAACAGCAACGGCAGCTGCTCCCCGTTCTTCCGCCAGGTCATCGACCTCCGCGCTTCCGTGTCCGCCGTCGCTTGGTGCGGCCGTGGGAGCGGAGAGGTCGCCGCCGCTGCAGACAATTCTGTATCCGTCTTCCAGCCGGCGCCCGCCTCTTCTCCAGGTCTGCTTCTCTGGCCAACTCCTCAAATTCTCCTCGTCAGCTCGCCAGTTAGCTTAGACGGCTGTTGTGGCACGGCTCAGTGTTTGGAGATTGGAATCTGCAGGTTCGTTTGGTTGGCTCCTGAGATGGTCTATCACCGAGACGTTCGCCATCACCGCTGTCTCCTGGACTGGCTGTGGCAATGGCATTGTGGCAGTTGGCTCAGGTGTTTCCATGTGGGCCAGATTGGAGTCCTCCTGGCAGCTCGCCTGGAGGTCTACGCCGCAGGTGCCGCAAGCCCTTGTCTCCACTACCTGCTCCGTGCAGGGTCCTGTCGCGACAGTGGCAGCTCTTGCTCCAGCTGAGGGCAGTGTGCCTGTTCTTGTGTTTCTGAATGATGCCAGGAGGGGGCTGGAGCAAGCTGAGCTTGTGCATCCTCAGCCTGTTTGTATGATCCAGTGGAGACCCTGTTCGTTATACGCCCATGATTGGTCTGAGATCAGGAGAGAGATCCTCATGACTTGCTGCTTGGATGGGACTGTCCGGCTTTGGAGTGAGGATGAGGTCGCCAGGTCGAAGAAGCAGCGTGGTTTGCAAATATCATTCAGTGTCATTGCAGTAATGGAGGTGAACAACACTCTGAATGGAGTCCTTGGAGTTGATATTAGTGTGAGATGGTCCATGGAGTCTGGCAGTGTTGTGTCAAGAGAGGAACAAGGTAGATTCAAGTTGTTTTCAGGCGATTTGAGGGAGAGCCAGGTTGGTAAATGTGAGTGGCTTGTAAGTGTTGGGCCCGGGCCTTGCGTTAGCTTTTGGGCTGTCCATTATTTGAATGATGTATTTCCACCGAGGTACCCACGGATTACTTTATGGAAACAGAGCAAACTTCAGGGCTGGGGGGAGTCCTATGTTAACTCAGGCCCTCTAGAACAGTCAATTTTTGTTGAGGCTGTCATCTCAAGAAGGTTATGTTCTGGTCCACCTGTAACATGCTTTTTGCTTCATTTGCTGGTGGACGATTCATTCGTTTGGTCAGCCTTATCCACCAGACTGTCAGCTGATTCTGGGAACCATGCTTCAAGTGATTCTGCTAAAAGTATCTTGTGTTGTTTGACTAAACCTGTCAAACAAGATGGACATAAGGGTAGCATCAGACAAGTGGCTGTCCATCCATATAGCTGCGAAATAGAGCTAGCTGTCTCCATGGATTCAAACAGAATGATATTTTTCTGGTCTCTGTCAACCTTTTCAACTCTCATACCGACATTGCATGCACCTATGTATCCTTTATGGAAGCTGTTGTGCAAATTTGATTTGCGTAACATTTCTGAAGATGTCCTGTACTCATGTTTGTGTTGGGCGCCTTCTGTAACTCATGATAATAGATTTCTGGTCCTTGGAGGGGAAAGTGGAGCTGGTTGTTTCATCGTCAGAATTCAGAAAGACGAGGTTCTTTCGTGCCAGAAAATTTTCACAATCCCCTTCCTTGCAGAAAGCAATGCAGAAGGGCCACCTGACAGCATTCATACAATACCATTAGCTTCTAAATGCAGCAGATGTTTTGTGAACAACAGTTTCCTAGTAATATGTCTATGGAAGAAGACCTTCCAAGCTTTCTCATGGAAAGTAGTATTGCATTCAGAAAATCAATATGTCAGTGGGAGATGTTTGTGTGGTTTTGCTCCTAGCTCACTTTCCACCACAAACCAAGGGGCACATGTATGCTTCAACAATGAAATGTTTTCAGCAGTTGTTTATGAAGGTTCTTCAGTCTTTCCTTCTGGCCTGGAGGGAGAATATCCCACGTGCATTTCTGTAATGCTGCTGAATAATACTGTACTGCCTATACAACAACATGACCCTTACAGAACTGTTCCAGGCTATCATATTGCTACTGGTTGCTCTGATGGCACTGTAAAACTTTGGAAGATGTCTTGTGCAGATAACTCTTTGCAGACTGAGAAGGAAAGACACATCTGGGAGCTAGTAGGCATGTTTGGTGCTCATCAAGGACCAATTGACACAGTTTTATTGTCAGGCTGTGGTAGAGTTATTACTGTTAGCAGAAATTTGAAGAAAAATAGCACCTCCATTCATATCTGGGAAGCAGTAAAAATCAGGGGGGATGGAAATTTTCTGCTAGAAGATACACTAATGTTGCAAGACCATATTGTTGGTTTAGATGGGCTATCCTTTGGTGATGGACGATTTCTACTTGCAGTTTATCTAGCTAATGAGTTGCATATATATTCTCATAAGCATCCTTCATTCCAGAATGTACTACACACTGAGAATTCAAAAGAAGAGCATCTTTGGAGCTGTATTGTATTATCCCATTCTCATCATAATATTGTTGGCTTTCATTGGGGGCCAAAGGCAACTGTTGTGCTTGTTCATGAGAACCATCTTTCACTCTTCAGTTCGTGGCTAGTAACTGGAGATGATGAGTACATGACCCAGATACATTCTTGTCCTGTAGTTCATGAGATGTTGCCATGTACTAACAATTTTAACGAAGCTACTTTTGGTAAATTCAAGTTACCAGAAAATTACAACAGTGGAAATGTTGATAGCAATGATGTCCTGCTAACAGACCAACATAGTCACTATTCTCATGGTTTATGGAGCTTGTTGCATATAGCTGATAGATTGAGTGGACCGCTGGCATCATATCACCCAAGAGCACTTGTCCAGTATCTTTATTCAGGTGTGGTTTTTTTTTTCTGGATTTACCTAAAATACTCTCTCTCTCTCTCTGTCTCTCTCTCTCTCTCTCAATTCTACATTTATCTCAAGCGTAGCTAAGTTGATACGAATGGACTTCTAGTTTTTAAAAACTTTGTCTAATGAAAAATAAGTAACGTTTGGGGTATGCACATTAACATCTTTTAACTTGATTATAGACCTCTCTGTGAATGCTTAATTGCGCAATTGAAAATGATAATCTGGATTCTCATGGAAGAATAATGTCCTATTATTATGATTTTACTAGGTTATATAGATACAACAAACTATTCCCTCCGTCCCAAAGTTTAAGCGTTTCTAGTTTTCTCCTAAGTCAAAGTATCCTAAGCTTGACCAAGTTTATAGAGAAGACTATTAACATCTATCCGATCAAGGAGTAAACTATGAAAATATATGTCGCAATCGATGTAATGATGCTCATTTGATATCGAAAATGTTATTGTTCTTTTTCTATAAGCTCGGTCAAACTTAAGGTAGTTTGACTTAGGACAAACCTAGAAATGTTTGTATTTTGGGATAGAGAGAGAAACTAGTAGTTCTTGGTGTGGTTTCAAGACTGCTACTGCTCATGATGAAATTTATTTGTGGCTAGCAGAGCAAGATGTTAGATATTTTTTGTTATGGTGGACAGCGGGTATCAACGGAGGAAGCAGAGTCGTGGCTGAGGAGCGAGCCATGCTGCGATGTGCCAGAGCGCGGTCACCAGGAGTCTCCAGCGCGTAGACGTTCAGTTGATAGGATCCGATTGTTTAGGAGTTTGTTTGTTCCTTTGAGTTAGCAGAGAAGTTTGTTAGGATTTGGGTATAAGTATTGGAAACTGGATTAATGAAAAGTTTACCTGGAGATTGATCTAATCTCTCCCGCTCCTCTGTGTTCTCCCGTGCCCAAGCCGACGCCGATTACGGCGTCGCATCCTCGCCGCCGGGCTCCTAAGCCTCGACCACCCACCTCCCACTCATACCTCCTATGCGGCAGTGCTAGCTCCAACAATTTTAGTGCTACTTTACCTTAGATTTTCAAGATGTTAGAGTTAATCTGCAGTTGAGTTTCGAGATACAAGTCTACTTTGCTGTTATTCTATGAGAAATCTAGACAAAGTTCTATGTGGCTCTTAAAAATCTTGTCATTTAGTGTATTCCAAAAGAGAACAATAAACTGCTGTGCCAAACTAAACCTGATTGTTTTAGTTCTAAAAGCTTTCCCCAGCCTGTTTGCAAGACATTAACCTTGATGGAACTGCTGTTTCCTGGAATCTCCCGGTAAGTAAGTTTGACCAGTCATAAATTGGAATAGCCAGGTTTGGATGGTTAATGTGTTCCTTTGAACCTTCTGATCTACAAATATACTAGCTTTTATAGCATCACCATTAAATGGTGCTGTCAACCACACCTTACAAGAAGAGAGAGAACATCTAGTGGGGATTAGATTTATTAGAGTATATAGATACCCTAATCTTTGATACCATTCGACAAGATATATCCTTGCGCTCTTGCATAGTTTATTTAAAAATCACTTAGCATCCTACACAATTTTGTGTGAATCAAGTAACATAGTTGAGTCATTGATTCTTTTGTTGCTTGTGCATAGGTGAATGGAAACGTGTCGATGCTGCTCTGCACCATCTTGTTCAATCCATGAAAGTGAGTGAAACTTCGAAGGCCATGTCAAAGTGCAGTACATGCCATAAATCAAGCCATAGTATTCCAGAACTTCCTCTGTCTGAATACTTTGCAGCAACAGTGTCGAACAACATTTCTACCAAGGGGTTTATGTGGGGTGAAGATAGAAGTAACACAACTTTCAATCTGTTGTCACCTTCAACTTCATTTCTTTATGAGGATGGCAATTTAGGTTTCAATACTACAACTAGCGCATCTAAGAAACCAGAGATTGTTGATCTTCTTGATAAGAGTTTCAGCATATATGGTATAAGTGACTCAGAGAAAAATCAGATACTTGCAATTTCTGATCTTATGGCTGGAATCACTGATCAGAGCCATTCCTCTCCCTACAAAAATCTTGATGAAGCAGGAAGAAGGTAAGGGAACTTTGAAATATTTACTTATGAAAATTCATTGGTATTGCATTACTTGAATCTAGAGACTAGTTAGGAGTGAGCCTAGTTCAACAGGTTGGGTGGGAGGTGTGGTCATGCACCCAACCCACCTAGGTTCAAGTCCCTCTTGGCTTGAATTTGGGTGCCTATTTTCTCTTCTAATGAAAAAACGCCTAGTTCCTCCTAGGTTGGATCTCGTTTTTTTTAATATAGAGACTAGTTAAGTGTTTGAATGGGATTTATACTATCATATGTGGTTAGAGTTACACTAATTGATAATTTTATCTCTCTCAAGGTTCTGGGTTGCTATGCAGTTCCAACAACTCCATGCTCTTAGAAGATTTGGAGATTCATCAGGGTGCCGTGTTGATTCTGCTTCCATAGCGTGGGCCTTCCAATCTGATTGTCAGGATGATCTACTTAATTCTGTGCTTCCTGCAGAGCCAACCTGGCCAGAGATGCAAAAGCTTGGTATAGGATTATGGTATACAAATGTGTCCCAACTAAGGACAAGGGTATGTGAATCCAAGCGATCCAATGCTTCAGAACTAATGTAACTTCTATAATTTTTTTCCTAAAGAGAAAATGGATTTCATCATTTAAAGGAGTGGTAAACTAGAGCATGTCTTAGTGAACTGGCAAAGCCCTCATGATGCACATTTTTTATCAAATTCATACGGATCATGTTCTCAACCACTGAAAAGGCCGTTTATGATTTTTTGCAATGCATCCTGCAGGTGCTAATAAGATAATTTAAACCAACACGTTGATCGCTAATATCCTATATCAAGTGAGTGTTTGGATGAAGTGGATTTCGTTGCCCCTTGAAAATATTGATCCTAAAGATTCATGTCTATTTCCCATACCAAAACAGGCACTAATGTTCTTTCTGCTTGCCTTGGTTAGAGTTAAATGCTATGTTGCTTTTCCCCCAAAGAAGTCATTGAATTTGACTTGTCTATGATAGGATTGCAGACTTTCTCAACTTATGTGATACTGTTTTATTATTGTTGTAATGCAGTTTCCAAATTTTAGGAATTAAGCATTAATGACTCTCCATTGATCTTTTGTGCCCTATCTCTAAACACCATAAAAAAAGGGCGTACCCAGTGCAGAGAGCTCCCGCTTTGTGCGAGGTCTGGGGAAGGGTGTTAGTGGCAAGCCTTACCCTCGCCTGTGCAATGCGAGGAGACCGCGACTCGAACCCGGGACTCTAAACACCATAATGAAGGATTTTTATACTTGCAGTTATCTGGATATCACCTGTGCTGATTAGGTATTTATGAAATTGTAGATGGAGAAGTTGGCAAGGTTGCAATATCTTAAAAGCAAGGACCCCAAGGATTGTGCTTTGCTCTACATTGCATTGAACAGAATAAAAGTGTTGGTTGGTCTTTTCAAGATTAGTAGAGATGAAAAGGATAAACGTCTATATGAGTTTCTGTCCAGAAACTTCCAGGTATTTCAGTCTGTTGTAAGTTTTTTATTTGATTCAACAACAACAACAACAAAGCCTGTCAGTCCCAAACAAGTTGGGGTAGGCTAGAGTTGAAACCCACCAAGAGCCTCTAGTCACGGTTCAGGCACTTCAATAGCTGCTTTCCATGCACTCCTATTCAAACATAGATCTCTAGGTATATCCTAAGCTTCCAAATCTCTTTTTATTACCTCCCCCCATGTCAATTTCGGTCTACCTCTACCTCTCCTCATATTATTAGCTTGGCTTAGGACTCCACAATGCAGTGGTGCCTCTGGAAGTCTCCTTTGAACATGGCCAAACCACCTCAACCGATGTTGGACAAGCTTTTCTTCAATTGGTGCTACCCCTAGGCGGTCACATATATCATCGTTCCTAACTCGGTCCATTCTTGTGTGACCACAAATCCATCGCAACATACGCATTTCTGCAACACTCAGTTATTGAACATGTCGAATCTTTGTAGGCCAACATTCTGCTCCATACAACATAGCCGGTCTAATCGCCGTTCTATAGAACTTGCCTTTTAGCTTTTGTGATACCCTCTTGTCACAAAGAATGCTAGAAGCTTGTCGCCACTTGATCCACCCTGCTTTGATTCTATGGCTAATGTCCGCATCAATATCTCCATTCCTGTGTAGCATCGATCCTAGATAACGAAAGGTATCCTTCTTAGGCACTACTTGACCTTCCAAACTCACATCTTCCTCCTCCTGTGCACTCCGCCAAAGTCACATATCATGTATTCCGTTTTAGTTCTACTTGTTTCATCTCCATACTAGTGGCTAAGTTTTTTACATTGGCTCGGCAAGCCTAACACAACCCTTCTCCTTTATCAAGGCTTGGGACCTGCTATGCTAGAACACCGTAGGCACCCCAACACAAGTGGAGTTATGTGGTTGTTTCTATTTGATATGTGTGGCTTTATCCTATAATTATCTTGCAACAACAACAACAACAACAACAAAGCCTTTAAGTCCCAAACAAGTTGGGGTAGGCTAGAGTTGAAACCCAACAGAAGTAATCAAGGTTCAGGCACGTGAATAGCTGTCTTCCAAGCACTCCTATCTAAGGCTAAGTCTTTGGGTATATTCCATCCTTTCAAGTCTCCTTTTATTGCCTCTACCCAAGTCAACTTCGGTCTTCCTCGGCCTCTCTTCACGTTACTATCCTGACTTAGGATTCCACTACGCACCGGTGCATCTGGAGGTCTCCGTTGCACATGTCCAAACCATCTCAACCGGTGTTGGACAAGCTTTTCTTCAATTGGTGCTACCCCTAATCTCTCACGTATATCATCGTTCCGAACTCGATCCCTTCTTGTATGACCGCAAATCCAACGCAACATACGCATTTCCGCGACACTTAGCTGTTGAATATGTCGTCTTTTCGTAGGCCAACATTCTGCACCATACAACATAGCAGGTCTAATCGCCGTCCTATAAAACTTGCCTTTTAGCTTCTGTGGTACCCTTTTGTCACATAGGACACCAGACGCTTGCCGCCACTTCATCCACCCTGCTTTGATTCTATGGCTAACATCTTCATCAATATCCCCGTCCCTCTGTAGCATTGATCCTAAATATCGAAAGGTATCCTTCCTAGGCACTACTTGACCTTCCAAACTAACATCTTCCTCCTCCCGAGTAGTAGTGCCGAAGTCACATCTCATATACTCAGTTTTAGTTCTACTAAGTCTAAAACCTTTGGACTCCAAGGTCTCCCGCCATAACTCCAGTTTCTGATTCACTCCTGTCCGGCTTTCATCAACTAGCACTACATCGTCCGCGAAAAGCATACACCAAGGGATGTCCCCTTGTATGTCCCTTGTGACCTCATCCATCACTAAAGCAAACAAATAAGGGCTCAAAGCTGACCCTTGATGTAGTCCTATCTTAATCGGGAAGTCATCCGTGTCTCCATCGCTTGTTCGAACTCTAGTCACAACATTGCTGTACATGTCCTTAATGAGCCCGACGTACTTTGTTGGGACTTTATGTTTGTCCAAAGCCCACCACATAACATTCCTTGGTATTTTATCATAAGCCTTCTCCAAGTCAATAAAAACCATATGTAGGTCCTTCTTCTTCTCCCTATACCGCTCCATAACTTGTCTTATTAAGAAAATGGCTTCCATGGTTGACCTTCCGGGCATGAAACCAAATTGGTTCATAGAGACCCGCGTTATTGCTCTTAAGCGATGCTCGATAACTCTCTCCCATAGCTTCATAGTATGGCTCATTAACTTAATTCCCCGGTAATTTGTACAACTTTGAATATCTCCTTTATTCTTGTAGATCGGTACCAATATACTTCTCCTCCACTCATCAGGCATCTTGTTCGATCGAAAAATATGGTTGAACAGCTTGGTTAACCATACTACAGCTATGTCCCCGAGGCATCTCCACACCTCGATTGGGATACCATCCGGTCCCATCGCCTTACCTCCTTTCATCCTTTTCAACGCCTCTCTGACCTCCGATTCTTGGATTCTCCGCACAAAGCGCCTATTGGTGTCATCAAAAGAGTCATCCAACTGAAAGGTTGTGTCCATATTCTCACCATTGAACAATTTGTCAAAATACTCTTGCCATCGATGTCGGATCTCATCCTCCTTTACCAAGAGATGCTCTCTTTCATCCTTAATGCACTTAACTTGGTTGAAGTCCCGTGTCTTTCTCTCACGAACCCTAGCCATCCTATAAATGTCCTTCTCTCCTTCCTTCGTACTCAAATGTTGGTAAAGATCCTCGTACGCTCTACCCTTTGCCACACTTACAGCTCGCTTTGCAGTCTTCTTTGCCACCTTGTACTTCTCTATGTTGTCCACACTCCTGTCATGGTACAAGCGTCTATAGCATTCTTTCTTCTCCTTAATAGCCCTTTGGACTTCCTCGTTCCACCACCAAGTATCTTTAGCCTCGCGTCCCCTTCCTTTGGTTACTCCACACACCTCTGAGGCTACCTTCCGAATGTTGGTTGCCATCTTGTCCCACATATTGTTTATGTCGTCTTCTTCCTTCCAAGAGCCCTCTTTGATAACCCTTTCCCTAAATACCTCTGACGTCTCCCCTTTCAGTTTCCACCACTTTGTTCTTTCAATCTTAGCTTGTTTATCCCTACGGGCACGCACCTGAAAACGAAAATCTGCCACCAAAAGCTTATGTTGAGAAACAACACACTCCCCTGGTATCACCTTGCAATCCAAGCATGCTCGTTTGTCCTTTCTTCTTGCGAGGACAAAGTCAATCTGGCTACAGTGTTGTCCGCTACTGAAGGTCACTAGATGAGATTCTCTCTTTCTAAAGAAAGTGTTGGCTATCATCAAGTCAAAAGCTACCGCGAAGTCCAGAACTTCCTCCCCCTCCTGATTCCTACTACCATACCCAAAACCTCCATGAACTGCCTCGAAACCTGCGCTTGTAGTACCTACATGCCCATTAAGATCTCCTCCTATAAAAAGCTTCTCACTACTAGGTATAGCTCTAACCAGACCATCTAAGTCTTCCCAGAACTGTCTCTTAGCACTCTCAGTCGAGGCCTACTTGGGGGGCATACGCACTAATTACGTTCAAGACCATATCACCAACGACAAGCTTGACTAAGATAATCCTATCTCCTTGCCTTCTCACTCCCACCACACCATTCTTGAGGCTCTTATCAATCAAAACTCCTACTCCATTTCTATTCGCAACTGTCCCTGTGTACCAAAGCTTGAAACCTGTATTGTCCACCTCCTTCGCCTTCTGACCCTTCCATTTAGTCTCTTGAACGCATAATATATTTACACGCCTCCTAGTCGCGGTATCAACTAATTCTCTTAACTTACCTGTAAGTGACCCTACATTCCAACTACCTAAACGGATCCTAGTTGGTTCGACTAGCTTCCTTACCCTTCGCACCCGTCGACTCTGATGCAAAGACCCTTGCTCATTTTTCACTACACCCGGGCGCTCGATGTAGCGCGCCACTAAGGAAGCGACGACCCGATCCTTGGTTACTTGACACCATGCCCAGATCACGACACGGCGCGTCACGGGGGTGACGACCCGGCCCTTGCCCATTTAACACCATACCCGGGTTCCGATATGGCGCGTCGCTAAGAGGGTTACGCCCCAACGATTTTCTTTCGGGTTTCATCTCCATTTAAGTGGCTAGGTTTTTACATTGGCTCGCCACGCCTAACACAACCCTCCTCCTTTACCAGGGCTTGGGACCTGCTATGCTGGGACACCAAAGGCGCCCCACCATAGGCGGAGTTCCTATAATTATCTTGCAATGTTCATATTTTAGATTCTTCAGGAAATATTTTAGATTCTTCAGGAAATAAGTAATGCTAGTTCTGGCACCTCATATGAGCCAGGGGACAGTTCATAGATTATCATTATGCTGGCAATCCTGGACTTTTTTGAGCCAGATGCAGATAATATGACAAAGGAATTTCAGGTTATTTTTTAATAACATTGTTTTTGAAATATTCGTTTTTTGAAAATGTACTGGTTTCCATTTTTTGTTCAAACATATCATCATATAATCAATTTGCGAAAGGGTCTGTTGCTTAGGGCACACAACAACCATAGTAGCACCCCTGGTCCTAGGTTCCACTTCTCGTGGGAGTGAATTTAAACAAGTCTGGATTAAAAAACACCCCTCGTCGGCTGTGTTCCTGAGTTATATGTGTAACCATTTGAGTTGCTTCCAGCGTGATACACATGGCCGTAGGCATGTGTCTTAAATGTTTGTTGGCACGTCTAGGGCAGCCACCCTTTGGGGTGTTTCTCGGTCTGCACAAGAGAAGCTTCTTCTTAGTGCAATGCCGTTGGACCAGTCTTCCCCCCGCAGGTTGATTTTTTCTAGAGCCTTCTTGCCAAATGATTTGATGATTGCACATTTTAACCCTCCTTTGGCAGGTTCCTTCTGTGATAAGGTCATTCTATTGCCCACACAAATTGACGAGGGGTACATATATTTGTGAATGAATATCTAAGTTTTGTATTGGTTAAAAACTCGAACTTCATATATACGAAAACAACGCTCTGTGTTGTAAACTATATTATTACATCACACTTATTGGGATGAATCTATTCAGGAAGAACGGCACAAGGCTGCTGCTCTAAAAAATGCTTATGTACTAATGGGAAGGCATCAATGGGAGCTTGCTATAGCTTTTTTTCTCCTTGGTGATGATACTTCATCAGCAGTGAATGTTTGTGCAAAGAACCTTCAAGATGAACAGCTCGCCATTGTAATTTGTCGGCTTGTTGAAGGATCTGGAGGACCTCTGGAGCGTAATCTCATTTCTAATGTGCTACTTCCAGATGCAGTTGAGAGAGGAGACAACTGGCTGTCAAGCCTGTTTGAGGTGTGTCATATACATGTGGCTTTTGTCTAATTGCCTTTCCATTTTGCTATGTTGAGAATCAATATAAATTATTGTGGTTCCAGAGTTACAATCCTTCAACTTAATTTTATCTCATCTGAATCCTCAGTGGATGTTAGGGAATTATTGCCAGTCTGTCAATAGACTATTTGGTTGCCATCCAAAGTTGCTGATTGATCAAAATGTGCTTGCAGACCCAGAAGTGGGTCATTACTGTGCAATTCTCTCGACAAAAAGTAGTTTCAGAAACTCTGTTGGTGAAGCTGTATCTGCAAAGTTATCTAAGTTTTCATTTGCAGTGGCTGCATGTGCCTTGAATAAGTGTGGACTACCTGTAAGTTTACCCTGTGCTGGCTGACTTCTTTTCGCTTGTCCACCCTGTGTATCAGCATATTTTGTATCTATTATTTTGCATGATTCTAATTGTTGAACTTTTTTTCCCACTCATTAGCTTGAAGCACTTGAATGCCTATCTACTAACTCAAACATAGATGTCAAGGATAGCATCATCTCACCTGGTGATGGAGACCACAGGATTTTTGATGGAATACTGAGCCCTTTCTCTGCTTCTAAGAATTGGCTATCTTCATCTGTCATTAGTGGTGTTGAGTCCAACCTTAAAGTAACTATGGCTTCAAAGTATCTATCTAGCCTTCTGAGAAAGCACTCACTCTGTTCACAATGCAACGCATCATTATCTGAAGAAAAAGTCCTTAATGAGTACAACAATCACCAAATCGAAAAACTTATGCGTGATATTACAACAGTAATCTCAATATTTGATAAAAGGTTCTCCCTCAAATTGGCTGATATAGCTGAGAAGGTAATGCTGGTAGATAACAGCTTCTTTTATTTTGATAATTTCTGGTCAACTTTGAATGGTAGTTCATCCAAAAAAATTTCCCTCTTTTGTTGCAGATACTAATCTTTTGTAGCCATGATGGTTTATTGTTTCTAGCGTATGTTTTGTTATGGGGTACTAGGTCACCAGATGTTGCAACTCATAATCGTATTCTTGAATGTCACCCTCTCTGCCCAATCGATTATCTGTTATTGTTTTCATTCAAAGAGAGCTGCAAGTTTCTTAGTCGATATGTTGTCTTCTCCTCCATGTGTTCTGTTCTGAATATGCAGCACACCAATTCTACTGCATGCGCACCTAAAGAGAGTCATAAGTACATTATAACAGGTTTGTCAAATTACCTGAACGTCAGCAGGTTACTTCTTAGACATGACAACAGTGGAAATTATATTCTGGATGACAGGTCAGCTGTGCTGGCAGTTATGGATCTGTTAGAGTACATTATAGAGTTTTCCTTTTCTTGGTTGTATTGTGACATAAAAGCATTACTTATAATGATAAATCCAGTTCTAGCTGCTTCTGTTAATGGGGAGCCCTTTCAAGTACTATTAGATCAACTGATGCATGCTATTCGCCACAAAAATCATGATATATCATTGAATACAGAAGGAAGAATGTCCCGTGCTGCATTGAGTAAGACACAGCTAAAAAATAGTGTGAATTCAAATCTTTTAGCAGATGAGAAGTGGCATTTGGTAGGCGCTTCTGTGTGGATTCGATTGATATCTGTGATTGAACATCCTCTAAGGGAATTCTTTGAAAAAGAGGGACTTGAACATGAAGCTGGTGTTAGGGGTTCGGAATTCAGGGGTCTTATCACTTCTGTTGCTGCAAAGTTTGTTATGGATTCCATTCATTTTGTGTCATCTTCGTTAGTAAAACTGCATGCATCGTTCTTGAGGAAGAAGTTACCGATGAATTCAAGTTTGAGTTTGCTCTTCTGGTTAGAGTCCAAGTTGTCTCAGCAACACCCAGTCAGTGATAGCTATGATCACCTCTCGAGAATTTCGCAGCTTTCAAACAGTGAGAATATGGAGGCATTGTTTAATATTTTGTGGGAAATATCTGTTAATCCTGTGGATGTTTGTAATGCCTTTGTGAATGAAGGAATTAATTGTTTTTCCTTAAGCAGCATAAATATCACTAGATCTTGGAAGGACATAACATGTCCTGTAGTTGAGTGTGATAAAGTTATTACTCAAAGAAGTGGAGAAGAACATGAACACAGACTTGGCTCCAAGAACAATGGGAAGGGACCGGGATTCACTGACAAAGCCTCTTCTAATGGTGAAGTGCTTTCTGAAACTAAAAGGAGAGAGTTGATCATACAAAAAGAGTTTCAGAGCCCAAGGGAAATTTTAAGGAGAAGCGGGGAGCTTCTTGAGGTATTTAATATAAGCCTATTGAGCCTTTAAAGATCATTTACTGTTTAGGGTACACATTGCTTCCCTTTCTAGTACTGCATTTTAACCTTTGCAGTGGTGCAGGCGATATGTCTTAACTCTGTCAATGAGAAACAAGCTGCTATTGCTACTAATCGAAAGGTATATTTTTAATCACTTCAGTATGTCATAAGTCATCCTGATTTTTTATATCATCACATCTTGAATGAGAAATTTATACCTGCATTGGATGAAATATATTCTTTTATTTTTGTAATATATTAAACTTTGTTGTATTAATGCTCTTCAGTTTTGCTGGCCAAACCTCATTTCAAGAGCTGTCTTTGTACAGTGTGTGCTGTTTGTCTAGCAAGTCATTGTGTCATATGGTTATGCTGCTGCATTGTTAGTATTGTATACCGACTAAGGGAAGCCTCTTTTCAGGGCCTTGTTTTCTTCAATTGGAGTGACAAGCAGCATGACAAGAATTTTTCAGAGTATGTCTGGTCAGGATCTGATTGGCCATTAGATGGCTGGGCTGGCTGTCAGGCTACACCTACTCCAACTTCTATCTCGTCTGGTGTTGGTCTTGGTCGGAAAAAAGGGTCACAACTTGGTTCAGGTGGAGCGACTATAGGTTTGGGTTCGTTAGCAAAACCCGGAAGAGACCTAACTGGCGGTGGAGCATTTGGAATTCCAGGCTATGCTGGTATTGGGGCCTCTAGGTTTGGGTGGGGTGAACCTGAAGACTTTGAGGATTTCATTGATCCTCCAGCAACAATTGAGAACATCCATTCAAGAGCATTATCCCGCCATTCCTCACTACCATTGTTTCTTGTTGGTTCAAGCAATACACATGTGTATCTGTGGGAGGTATACATTTTCTACCTACAACTCTGTTTGGATTGCAATGGCTTTTCTAAAGCACTTCTTTCCTCCTAGATTTGGAAGCAGTTTTTAAGCATCTTTTTAGGAGCCATAACATCAAACTTTACTGGAACCAGTAAAGATTCCCATAGCACGCTATATTTCATGAATGATTTCTACTATGGGACTGAGTTCATTTATTAGTGTTGAACTATTTATAAGTTATATATACCCTATGTTTAAATATCCATTAATACCTTTGATTCTTACAATTTTTCAGTTTGGTAAAGATAGTGCTATGGCTACATATGGTGTTCTACCTGCTGCTAATAGTCCACCGCCTTATGCACTGGCCTCCATATCAGCTGTTCAATTTGATTATTATGGACAGCGGTTTGCCACTGCTGCATTAGATGGTACTGTTTGCACATGGCAAGTTGAAGTGGGTGGAAGAAGCAATGTCCATCCTACAGAGTCATCTATTTGCTTTGACAGCCATGCCTCGTATGTGTACCAAACTCCATCCATGCAATGCAACAGCCAATAGCTGCTGCTTGGTACAGATCTCATTGTCTTACAGATAAGTTCTTATTGGTTACAGGGATGTTGCGTATGTGTCTGCAAGTGGATCAGTTGTTGTTTCTGCTGGATATAGTTCAAATGGTGCAAATGTTGTTATATGGGACACACTGTCTCCACCAGCCACATCTCAAACTTCTATCATGTGCCATGAAGGTAAGTTGTGAGCGTGAGCAATGCTTTTTGTTTACTGTTTGACTATTGGGAATAAATAATCATTATTCTTGAATAAGCAATGTAATACGATTAGTACGGGATAAATCACTAAATGTATACGACTATAGCAGACACACCTTGGGATCTTGTTGCATATTAGGATATAGTAGGAAAATGATTATGATAGATTGTTTGCTGACTCTGGTGTTACCCTGTTATATATATCACAAAAAGTCTTTACATGGGCAAAAAGAAAAAGTTTCACAATCCAGTTACCACTCTAGAAGGATCACCTTGATGAGGTGTTGAGAACATTTAAGTCAAATCCATTTGTTTTGAGCATTTTCCATGGTTCATTGCTATTTGCGAATATGAAACAAGAGAATTGCAGTGCATTCCCACCTCGTGCCTCATTTTCTGAACTCTTCTGCAGTAGAACCCAAGTTGCTCTTCCGTTCCGTAATGTGACTGCACCTTGATGCAGTATCCAAGGTTGTCGCAGGCTTGCAGCATGGGGTCATGACATCTGCACAAGTGTAAATATTAGCGCCATAAATACAACAACAACAAAGCCTTTAAGTCCCAAATAAGTTGGGGTAGGCTAGAGTTGAAACGCAGCAAAAGCAATCAAGGTTCAGGCACGTGAATAGCTGTTTTCCAAGCACTCCTATCTAAGGCTAAGTCTTTGGGTATATTCCATCCTTTCAAGTCTCATTTTATTGCCTCTACCCGAGTCAACTTCGGTCTTCCTCTACCTCTCTTCATGTTACTATCCTGGCTATAAATGTGATTTTGAAAATTTTCCGAGTCCGCAACTGTATATTTTAGTTGTCAATAACTGAATACTCGTGTTGGTATGAATGCAAAGTGATCCACATCTATGTTTCTGAAAGAAACAGAATAAATTGGTTTTCTTTTCATACATAAATACATAATGTGAGCCAAGTCATTTCTTGTCGTTGAGTTTTATTGTATATGTTGCCTGCAGGCCAATCTCCTGTTACCAAAATACATCTTGTTCTTTCTTCTTTCTCTCAAATAAAACAGTGAAAGATTAAATGAACCCAAGCACGGACTGAACATGGCCACACAGCAATATAGAAAAAAAAGATAGATATACAGCAAAAAGTGTCATTTTTGGGTTGGATGCAGCCATGTTTTAACTTTGGCCATTGATATCTTTTTTATTATTGAATTCCAGTTGAACATTATACAGTATATTTATCTTGAAAATAATTTTCATAATGTTGCAAGTTCTCTGCTTATAAATATATTATAAAAAACTTAACCCATGGGGCAAGACAGCCCACCACGACATTGCATCTAAGGTCAACAAAAGGCACCAAAGGTCAGCCACCTAGGGGCTTTGCTTAAAGCAGCTGTGAAGTCGCCTAGGTCCACTCTGAAAGCGACACACAACGAGGCACCTTTTTTTTTTGGTGAGAACCAGGGTTCAAGCCTTGGTGTCAGCACTAACTGGGTGACTTCCACCATGCTACAAGCACGTTCTCAATAGCCGAAACTGTATATTATGATGGAAGTTACTGGTCAACCTTTCATTTTTAAGACCATGTCAATATCCGTATGTATTGTCTGTTCTTGAGTGCACATGCACTCTTCTTCAACCCTGCCTACTGGAAGACTATAATATCACATGAAATTTCTTTTAAACATTGTTTAGATAGCCATTGAGCCCTTATCTGTTTGCCTTAGTGATGGATGAGGTCACACAAGGGGATATCCCTTGGTGTATGCTTTTCGCGGACGATGTAGTGCTGAAAGGTCCTAATGGCTAGAGGGGGGTGAATAGCCTAATAAAAATTTCTACAACAATACTTAACAAAAGATTAGACAATTATGAGGCGAAGCAAGTGTTGCGCTAGCCTACTCAAAATGCAAGCCACCTACCACAATTCTAGTTTAAATAGTGTTGATTCACACAAGAGGTATGACACTACCCTATATTAGTGTCATCTCAAAGGCTAACTAAAGAGCCACACTAACCAAGCAAGCAAGCTCTCACAACTAGTTACACTAAAGAGCTTGTCAACTAGTTTGCGATAATGTAAAAAGAGTGATTAAGATAGTTATACCGCCGTGTAGAGGAGCGAACCAATCAACCACAAGGATGAATAACAATGGAGACCAATCACCTCGGAATCAATGAATGAACACAATGATTTTTACCGAGGTTCACTTGCTTGCCGGCAAGCTACTCCTCGTTGTGGCGATTCACTCACTTGGAGGTTCACGCGCTAATTGGCTTCACACGCCAAACCCTCAATAGGGTGCCGCACAACCAACACAAGATGAGGATCACACAAGCCACGAGCAATTTACTAGAGTACCTTTTGGCTCTCCGCCGGGGAAAGGTCAAGAACTCCTCACAATCACCACGATCGGAGCCGGAGACAATCACCACCTCCGCTCGACGATGCTCGCTGCTCCAAGCCGTCTAGGTGGCGGCAACCACCAAGAGTAATAAGCGAAATCCGCAGCGAAACACGAACACCAAGTGCCTCTAGATGCAATCACTCAAGCAATGCACTTGGATCACTCCCAATCTCACTATGATGATGAATCAATGATGGAGATGAGTGGGAGGACTTTGGCTAGGCTCACAAGGTTGCTATGTCAATGAAAATGGCCAAAGATGTAAGCCATAGTCGGCCATGGGGCTTAAATAGAAGCCCCCACGAAATAGAGCCGTTGTACCCCTTCACTGGGCACACTGCGCTCTGACCGGACGCTCCGGTCCAACTGACCGGACCCTGGACTCAGCGTCCGGTCCACTGATGGACGCCACGTGTCACTGGCTTCAAACGATGTTCGTCAGATTCCAACGGCTATGAAGCTGACTGGACGCTCTGGTAAAACTGACCGGACGCTGGAGCCTCAGCGTCCGGTCGAGTACAGTAAGGGTCGAAACCTGGTTTTCCTCGACCGGACGCGTCCGGTCCACCTCGACCGGACACAGCTCAGCGTCCGGTGGTAAACCCTAGCTTCTGTACCGCCAGTCAACGCGACCGGACGCAGCCAGTCAGCGTCCGGTGCTTTTGGATCCAGCGTCCGGTCAGTTGACCGACACCAGCATCACCTCTGTTTTCACTTCTAACTTCTCCACCCTTGCTCTAATGTGCCAACCACCAAGTGTATCACCTTGTGCACATGTGTTAGCATATTTTCACAAATATTTTCAAGGGTGTTAGCATTCTATTAGATCCTAAATGCACATGCAATGAGTTATAGCATCTAGTGCCACTTTGATAACCGTATTCCGATACGAGTTTCATCCCTCTTAATAGTACGGCTATCAAATATAAATGTGATCACACCCTCTAAGTGTCTTGATCACCAAAACAAAATAGTTCCTACAAATTATACCTTTGCCTTGAGCTTTTTGTTTTTCTCTTTCTTCTTTTCAAGTTTAAGCCCTTGATCATCGCCATGTCATCACAATTGTCATGTTATGATCTTCATTAGCTTCTCCACTTGAAGTGTGCTACCTATCTCATGATTACTTGATAAATTAGGTTAGCGCTTAGGGTTTCATCAATTCGCCAAAACCAAACTAGAGCTTTCAAGTGCTAATTGATGAAAGCCGGACAGGAGTGAATCAGAAACTGGAGTTATGGTGGGAGACTTTGGAGTCCAAATGTTTTAGACTCAGTAGAACTAAAACTGAGTATATGATATGTGACTTTGGCACTACTACTCGGGAGAAGGAAGATATTAGTTTGGAAGGTCAAGTAATGCCTAGGAAGGATACATTTCGATATTTAGGATCAATGCTATAAAGAGACGGGGATATTGATGAAGATGTTAGCCATAGAATCAAAACGGGGTGGATGAAGTGGCGCCAAGCATCTGGTGTCCTATGTGACAAAAGGGTACCACAGAAGCTAAAAGGCAAGTTTTATAGGACGGCGATTAGACTTGCTATGTTGTATGGTGCAGAATGTTGGCCTACGAAAAGACGACATGTTCAACAGATAAGTGTCGCGGAAATGCGTATGTTGCGTTGGATTTGCGGTCATACAAGAAGGGATCGAGTTCAGAACGATGATATACGTGATAGATTAGGAGTAGCACCAATTGAAGAAAAGCTTGTCCAACACCGGTTAAGATGGTTTGGACATGTCCAACGGAGACCTCCAGAGGCACCGGTGCGTAGTGGAATCTTAAGCCAGGATAGTAACGTGAAGAGAGGCAGAGGAAAACCGAAGTTGACTTGGGTAGAGGCAGTAAAAGGAGACTTGAAAGGATGGAATGTACCCAAAGACTTAGCCTTAGATAGGAGTGCTTGGAAAACAGCTATTCACGTGCCTGAACCTTAATTGCTTCTGCTGGGTTTCAACTCTAGCCTACCCCAACTTGTTTGGGACTTAAAGGTTTTTTTGTCGTTGTTGTTGTTGTATTGTTTAGATAGCCATGTTTACCAGTTATGAACCCTTTTTGTTTTCTGCACTAGCCCTAGATCAAGTGGACATTTTCCAATTTACATTAGTAGCCCAGTAGGACTCAAATCTACACATGATTATATAAACGTACTGCATAATAGTAAATAGTCTTGAATACGTTTTATGACTTAGTTTGGGCAACATGGCCAAATTGTCATGAAGTTCAACGGTGGGATAGTAAACCACAAGGGGCCATGTGTTGCATACAGCAGCCTGACTAGGCTTGTGGCCTAGAGGTTTTTGGGAAGTGAATTTGAGTCCTACCCAGGTGGTTTTTGCCGTATTAGCAGCCATATCATCAGGTTTGCGCAATGTGATGTCTTTTTGTATAGCATATAGTATATTTAGTTGACCATGGACTTCATCTTGCAGGAGGAGCTCGGTCTATTTCTGTGTTTGATAGTGATAGAGGCTGTGGGTCTATATCACCGCTTGTTGTGACTGGTGGGAAAAATGGAGATATAGCTTTGCATGATTGCCGCTTCCTTTCTACTGGAAAGCCCAAGCATCATAGAGTTACCACTGAGCATGGTGTCAAGGCATCTTCCATGCATGACATCAAATCTAGTACTTTTGGTGGTACCAACAGTGGGATGGTCTGGCATATACCAAAGGCTCATCTAGGTAACTAAGTGATACTGCATTGTACTCTTCAGAATTGAAGTTGGTTTCTCTGTCTGATCTTTTATCGTCCATCTTCAGGTAGTGTCACAAAGGTATCGACCATCCCAAATACCAGCTTGTTCTTAACTGGAAGCAAAGATGGAGATGTGAAGCTTTGGGATGCTAAAAACTCCCAGCTAGTCTTTCACTGGACAAAGATGCATGAGCGACACACCTTTTTTCAACCAACTTCCAGGGGCTTTGGCGGTGTTGTTAGAGTATGTAGTATTATGAAGACGATATAAAATGTTTAATGACTTTGTTCGTAAATTTTGGTCATGTTATGATAAGAGAAGATAGTTATATCACATACTTCTCTTTTATTAACTATATACCTATGTATTTGCAGGCTGCTGTAACAGACCTCCAGATGTTGCCTAATGGTTTCGTTTCATGTGGGGGTGATGGTTCTGTGAAGCTTGTTCAGATAAAAGATGAACTCGCTGCAGCATATCAGCTTTAATACAAGCAAAAAGGGAAGAAGACATGCTAGAAGTTGTGATGGATGCAGTTGGTCACTTGATATCATTCTATTTTGTTTCGTCCATGAGACTTTGAGATGCTTTACTCTTTCAAGGATGGCATAGCAAGGATGGAGCTATGATGTAAGAGCAGAGACATCTAGGCAATTTGACATCATCATTTGTACATCGAGTTTTTATATGAGCTTGATATGTGGCTAGTCATACTGCCTCAGTGATTTTTTTTGAGGCATGAGTTTTTGCACTTTGCACAAGGCAATGTGGACCATAAATCTTTGGAAATTTGTACAGTCAGTTATCTTGTTTTGCACAAGGCTAGAAGTAGGGAGATACCAAGCTACAATACGTTTTTGTCACTTAATACAGAAGTGCTGGGTTTAGGGTTAATGTACAATGGCAGGGCAAATGGACCAAACAAAGATTGTATTTGGTATGGGAGTATTTATGCGATTTGTCGAGTGGAGCACTGGCGTTAATGTTGTCATATTCATATCAACTCTGTATAGTTATGTAGTTATAATATTTCAAGAAAATCCTGTAGTTTCTACTTTCTACTCTCTTGCAATGCGTGAGAGGTAATTGCTTCTGTTACACCTGATGTTTCTGTGTTGTGTATTACCATCCTTGACTGTTACAGGTTTATCTGAGCATCTCTTACAGAAACAGGCAAGTGGGTGAGACATCTTGCTGAAACTAATCATCTTCAACTACATTCATATTACCTTTAAGCTATTTCTATACAATGACGATATTTATATTGAGAACATAACACTTCGATGAAAACACTGATGTAGGAGTAAGCAGAGATTGCGGTGCCATCCAATGGAGGGAGAAATCTTGTGGCTCAGTAGTCGTCAAAATAACTCGGCAGCGACTCATCTTTTCTGGACTTGTGCCTGCTGAGGATGGACTTGAGAAACTTCTTGCTCTTCTTTGGGGTATGCTCACCATCCTTTGAGTCGTTGCTCCTGTCAGCCTGTGACCTCAGTGGTGCCAATTTCTTGGGCTGTGAGGTAGCCTGCATTTTAAGCAACAACAGATTAAAATGTCTCAGCATAAGTATTAGAGTATCATTTCTTGGAAGATTCCATCACAAGCCCATGTGATTTACCTGAACCCTGACGCTTGATGTCTTGAGCAAGGATGCCTTCTTTGAGAGTGATGCAGACCTTGTCAGTGGAGTTGTCAAAGGAATTGGTGATTCTGATCGCTTATCTGCTTTTGCAGAAACAAATTGAAGGTTAAGCATGACTGATCTTGATATACAACTGTAGGGGCAGATCAGGAGCCTCGTTCTAATAATCTCCTGTAATTGCACAGCTGGAATGAACTGCACAGATGTTGATTATTCTACCTCTGTTGGTGGGTATAGCAGTCTTAGATGGTGCCATGGAATGTGCACGATGTGCTGGTGATGCTGAACGTGCACGCTGTGAAGGTACTCGGGCAATTGATTGCACCTTTCTGCAAACAGTAAAAATTTCGATTGTCAACCTACCTGCAAAAGGAAAGAACGAGGGGGAAGGCAGTCCAAGCTTTTGGTTGTGCATCCTGGACTGACCTGAATGAAGGCTGCTTCTCTTTAGCTTTTGTTTCTGCTGCTAGCACAATACATTTCAGGTCAGTAGGAAGTTGACATATATGGTACTTCATAGGCCTATTAATTGAAGAAGCGGTGAAGACTTTCTACTAGATGTTATGGTGCATTCTTACCACTGAATACTTGATGTATCTGAGAAGCCCTGTTTGTGACCTTGTTCATTTCCCTGAAGTTGGGCACGGCACTGGGCATTGACTGGTCTCCAGCTGCAATTGCCAAATGGATTTTAGATATCTTGCCAAAGTTAATTACAAGTCATTCCTTGCGTTCATAATGTGCTGACAAGTTACAGTTGAGATACGAAACAAAGAATAGGATAGCTATACTCTTTTACCTGGCAAGATGTATCTCTTGTGATACTTAGGGGCAGTGATCACCAAGGATTGCTGTGAAAGGCCCTCTCTGTCCATACAGGCTTGGCTAACTTGAGTTCTCTGAAACCAATCGCTTCATTAGTAGTTCAAAAAGAGAGACGACTGGACTAATACAGATTCTAGGATGAGAAGCCTTTTGAAACCTGCTGGATGCCGGAGATCCGGAGATTGGCGACTGCGACCTCATTGAACCTTTGATCGATTAAGCTGGAGACCTTGAAAGAGATGGACCCCAGGTGGTCAACCGTGTTGACAAGGGCCTTCACGGCATACTCCTTGAGGTTCTTTGTCACCCTATGCAGATAAACATCCAGACCATCAGTAAATTCGGAGCAACATAAGCCAGAATGTGTGAAAAAAATTCAACTGCAAGTGCATTCTGCTTGGAATTTTGCTTGATGATCTCGTGCGGGAAGCAGGAGGGAGGGATATGCGTATGACACATACGCCTGCTTTTTGTCTTCTTGCATGTAGGCAAGTTCAAAGTACTCTGCCGCGGAGTACAGCTGCGACCTCAGTGTCTTGAGATCCTGCACTTGGAAAAGCAATGTGGCCTTGTTTTAAGTGGTCAACAAGCAAGATATGTAGTAGTGTTTTTGGAAAAGCTGGAAGGGAAACGAAACGAGATGGAGAAGAATGCAGCGAGGAACACGAATCTGGTGGAAGGATGAGCCGACCTTGATGGTTTCAGAGAAGGCGAGAGTCTCCTGCATCTGCATCTCCTCCAGCGTGCTGCTCATCCCCACAACACCGGGGCCTCTGCTCTCGAAGGCGAAGGACCCTACTGCTTCCACCATTGTTGCCAGCAAAACCAACTCCTCTGTTGATGCTTTGCCTCTATTCCTGTTTCGCTCTTTGACCACAGAGCCAGATGGGGGTGGAAGCCTGGAGCAAGCACGACGAAGAAGGCGAGAAGCAATGATGGGGTGGAACTCAACGCCGTGCTGGGAAGAAGACCATGGCGGAAGAAGAAGGTGAGCATGTCATGAGCACGACAGATATTTAACTAGTACTATAGGAGCAGTTGTGGTGATGCTCCTGCAGCGGCAGCATCAGGTACATATATGATATAATAATGCAAGTTAAGGCAAAGCCAATGTGACAAGCGATGACTGCTGCAACTACTTATCTATTGAAAGGTGTTTTGGTGACCTGGTGAATGAACTGCAAACATGGTAAATTGGATGGCCCTTACTCCTGAGTACTTGCTTAGTAGTATTACCGTTACTCAGTCCCCACATTACGCTGGCAATCAATTCCAGCATAGGAGTACTATCATCAGCTCATCATGTCGAGTGACCCCTACATCCACTGCCACCAACAGTCACAATGCCTGATACGTACAGCAGGGTGAAGTGAAGCTGGTATGGTAGAGCTGGGCACTGGTTTACAGCAGTGTTTAGTTGGTTAAGCAGTCAGGATGGATGGGTCTCACTCTTACACCGACTGCGGTGGAGCAGGATGAAAAGCTCCCAAGGATGAGATGAGATTTCGTTCGTTGGGATGCTGAACTGAACACTTCTTTCTTACCTTTCTTCTCTTTCTATCCCTGTGCTGTGCATGGCGGCCATCATTTCTGCCCATGCATATGGACCCACCTTACCTTATGGGTTTTTTTCCCTTTTTGAGGGAAAAATGAAAACCAAACCTCCTTATGAATCATCACACCTCGCTTCCATCATAAGCACTCAATCAATATGTTTGTTGTTTTTTAATTAAAAGAATTGCTATTTCTTTTATTATCATTTGATGACACAGGTTAACTAGTACAATTAAATCTTGCCTAGGACTACAATGGTGGTGTTCGCTGGTCTGGACTCGTTAGTTAGCCAGCCAGCTGATCCCACTCACAAGTTACTGTTCACCAAACCAGTCGAACAGTATTTTTCTCTCACAACAAACCAGCCGGAACAGTGTTTTCAGTCAAGTTTCAGACCAGCGAACGGGACAAATATTTGCGTACCAACAAAAGTGCTGCTCATCCGTACAATTTAGGAAAGAGTTGTAAGAGAGAGAAAAAAACTTGAGAACAATACGTCATCACGTACGCTCAAAGTGAAAAAATACTAAAGCATTGTGTCGTCCTCTCTATCCCATTCCCATCCCACATTCCCACGTAATGACACAAGTCCTATGATCGATGTTCCCATGCTTTTCTCCAATTTCTTTTTGTCCTTTTTCTTTCCTCTGTTTTAGATGATGTATGTCTGGAATCTGGATCACGTGTGCGCGCGAGATGGGTCTGCCACTGCCAATATATTTAACTGCAGTTCAAATTGACGCACATCGCGGCGGACCGGCGTGCAGGCTAGACGCATCGGCATGTTCGTTGGAATTTATCAACCAACTTATCGTCTAGAATTTATTGAATTTTTTTTCATAATAAAACAGCTTCAAACAATATATCAGCGGGCTTTAATATCAACCGAAACATCCGTGAGGTCACAGTCAGTTCGGGCCGGCGCGTTCCTTTTGTCAGGTGTCAAAAAGTCGTAGCCTCTCCCATCCTAGCTAATGGCTGTCTGCACGATTTCTACTTTTTTTTTAATGAAACGATTTCTACTTTTAAAGGGCACCAGGAATGGAGGCTAACATTCTTAGCGGTTCTGGTACAAATAAAGTGATCTGCATAAATTAGAAAATATTAATACTACTATTCACATAATGTAAACTATCGGTTTGCAAAGAAACTTTTTTCTTTCACCATGCATCACCTTTATTTTCTCTCCCTCTTCTTTTTTAGCATGGACCACCTTCTCTCTCCTCAAGCATATGTAGCTTCTGCAAGCTACTATAACAATTGTAGAGCACTTACTTTTTTTTCCGATCCTACATATCATTTTGGACTACTAGTGAAAAAGTAGCGTTTTGGAAGGCCTAATATCTTGATTGATGAGATGTCCCATAATTTCATAGCTAAGTCGCTCCCACGATGCCTTTAGCGCCAGTAGTGCATATTTTACCTTTTTAATTTAAATATTGTCTTTAAAAAAACGTCCTATTCTTGTAGTATTGTTAGTAACTTTTTTCTCGCAAGAGGCAAGATTGTTGTTTCTGGCTTTTGTTTTGCCGAGAACACAAGAGACAAGACATTTGTTTCTGGCTTTTGTTTTGCCGAGAAGGGCGCTGTAAGTGGAAACTAGCGAGTGGACAATTGCCTTTTCAGTTGGTCTGTACTCCTAGGTTCCAAATTATAATTCATTTGTTTTTTTTAATCTAAGTTTGACTGTTCATCTTATTAAAAAAATTATATAAACATAGTCAAATTTAAGTCATTCTTGAAGAACTTTTGTTAATAAAGCAAGCCACAATAAAAAAAATAATATTTAGCATAAATTTTTAAATAAGACGAGTAGTCAAACTTGAAGTAAAAAAAGTTAAACGAACTATAATTTAAAACGGATTTAGTAGCAAATAAATGCACCTAGTTTGTGCGCTAAAAGTGAATTTTCACATCGAATAGAGCTTCTTTCCTCCTGCGTCAAAGTAACCTTGGTCCGGCTGCCTACTTCTCACTTGAACCGCAGATTACATTGGGTTACTTTCTGGTGGGAAGAAACTGATATACAGATTAAAATAAAAAGGAAAAATGTGAAATATCGTCAAAAAAAAAGAGAGATCCCAAGTAGGGTGATAGGTCTTGTTCCGACTGTATCTGACGTTGGTGGGCAAATTCTAGTGTTTGCTAGCGGAGTATGTTAGCCGAAAAAACTCTACTCTCTCCCCTCCCTCACCTCACTTTTGAGAATGGCATACCCGGACGTCCGGACGGACGTCCTCTTCTGGATGTCGGTGCCTGTTGCTCCATTTCCCGCGCGCATGCGGGAATCTCTGTGCCTCTCTGTCTGGAGACCCGCGCCCGCATCCACTCCGCATCTCGCGCCTAGGACCCCACGCCCTGCCTCCATCTCCTTCCACTTCTCACGCGCATGCACAACGCCCCAGCAGCTACAGCAGACGGATCCCATTGCAACATGTTGAGCACCAGATCTACTTTTACAACGTCTAGATGAAACACTTGCAACATATATTCGAAATAGCTGAAACACATGCAACATACGTCTGAAACACTTGCAAAACACTTGATAGTCATTGCAAAACATATGCAACATCTAGTAGAAACACTTGCAACATACGTATGAAATACCTAAAACACTTGAAACATACTCTTGCAACATGCATGTACATGCAACTCTCAGATCTACTTTTACAACATCCAGATAAAACAAAACACTTGAAACATACGTCCAAAACACCTGAAACACTTGAAAACATACACTTACAACATGCGTATATTGTCACTTGCAACCTATGCAACATCCATATCAAAAACATGAAACATAAGTTTGGAACGTCAGAAACACTTGAAACACGACGTCGCCAACGACCACGGCCTACTTGGTGGGGAACTACTGTAGCCAGCAAGCTCAAGTCAGGGAGACGTTGGCCCAGTGTACACCTCCACTATAGGACGTCGACCCGTCGCTCCTCCTAGAATTCTCTCGTGCCTGCTCGCTGCCTAGTCTCGTGCCCGCACGGCTTCTCAACGCTGCTGCTGATCGACCATAGTCGTCCAGCACCATCCACTCGTGGGATATGGGGCACCCCACGGCTAGCGATGGGGTGTGGCGTGGTGGGGGAAGGGCACGACGCGGCGGGGATGGGTGGGCGGAAGGGGGCACGGCGAGGCAGAGTGCGGCGGGCGTATGCGTGCTGAAGCCACGACACCAATGCGAGTATGAGTGGGGAAATTTTCTGAGATAAAAGAGACGTATTGAAAGCTTTAGTTTGATTTTGGTGAATTGATGAAACCCTAAGTACTAACCTACTATATCAAAGTGATCATGAGATAGGTAGCACTATTTCAAGAGGTGGAGCAATGGTGAAGATCATGATAATGGTGTGGTGACCATGGTGATCAAGTGCTCGGCTTGGAAACGAAGAAAGAGAAAAACAAAAAGGCTTAAGGCAAAGGTGCTATCTATAGGAGCTTTTGTGTTTTGGTGATCGAGACACTTAGCGAGTGTGATCTCATTTAGGATCGATAGCAGTACTATTAAGATGGGTGAAACTCGTATCGAAATGCGGTTATCAAAGTGCCACTAGATGCTCTAACTCATTGCATATGCATTTAGGATCTAGTGGAGAGCTAATACCCTTGAAAATGTTTGTGAAAATATGCTAACACATGTGCATAAGGTGATACACTTGGTGGTTGGCATATTTGATCAAGGGTGGCAAAGTTGGTGAAGTGAAGGAGGTGATTATCACTGTCTTTTAGTGACCGGACGCTGATCTCGGCGTGACCGGACTCAGCCGGTGCGTCCAGTCAGTTCAGAGCCATGAAGGGCTCAGCCTCGGTGAGCGACCGAACGCCATGTCAAAATGTGACCTGACGTGACGCTTGTGCATCTGGTCGAGGATGATGTACGCTGATGCCAGCGACTAAGTGAGCGTGGTTGAGACCTGACTTAGTGGCGCATCCGGCCGTGTGCACCTGACGCGTTCGGTCATGGTTTTGGCACTCAGTGAGCTCTCTGGAGTCAACCTGATGCTGCACAGTGGCGATGAGCTACGCATCCAGTCGCAGGGTGAAGGCTTGGGCGCGCGCAGGGGCTAAAGTGAGCACTAGCGCGTCCGGTCTTGGTTTGTGGCACGTTCGATCATCAATTAACTGCGTGGGAACTCGACCGTTGGAGATCAGCGGCAGAGGTTTGAAGGCGGGGACACGTGGCATTGATTGCATTATTGGACATTAGGTTGGCTGCGCCCGGTCGGTCGGACCTGCGTGTCCGATTGCCCTGATTTTTAGTGGACAGTGGAGCCAACGACTCTATTTCATGGGGTCTTCTATTTAAGCCCCATGGCCAGATCAGTCTCACTCTCTTGGCCATTTGCATCGACATAGCAACCCTATGAGCTTAGCCAAAGTCTTCCCACTCATCTCCATCATTGATTCATCATCTTTGTGAGATTGGGAGAGAATCTAAATGCATTGCTTGAGTGTTTGCATCTAGAGATACTTGGTGTTCGTGTTTCACTGCAGGATTCGCTTGTTACTCTTGGTGGTTGCCGCCACCTAGACGGCTTGGAGCAGTGAAGATCATCGAGCAAAGATTGGTGATTGTCTCTGGCTCCAATCATGGTAATTATGACGGTGAAAGGTCCTAATATAGCTAGAGGGGGGTGAATAGCCTATTTAAATTCTACAAATCAACTAGAGCAATTTGATTAGTATGACAAATGGTGAAATACAAACTTGCTCTAGCTCTACAAGGGTTGCAAGCCACCTATCCAACAATTCTAGTAGCAATGATCACTTGTCACACAACTTGCAATCCTACTAGCTAGATGAACTAGAATAACAATGCAAGCTCTCAATTCTAATTACACTAAAGAGCTTGCTACAACTAGTTTGCAAGAATGTAAGTGAGTGAGTAGGATGATTATACCGCTGTGTAGTGGAATGAACCAATCACAAGATGAAGATTACATCAATCACCGGGAGAATACAAATGACAAGAGACAACTGATTTTCTCCTGAGGTTCACGTGCTTGCCAACACGCTAGTCCCCATTGTGTCGACCAACACTTAGTGGTTCGGCGGCTAAGAGGTGTTTCACAAACCTCGTCCACATGATTGGACACCGCAAGAACCTATCCACAAGTGAGGTAACTCAATGACATGAGCAATTCACTAGAGTTACCTTTTGGCACTCCGCTAGAGAAGGTACAACTCCCCTCACAATCACCGAAGGCGGCCACGAACAATCACCAACTCGTGCCGATCCTCCACCGCTGCACCAAGCCGTCTAGGTGGTGGCAACCACCAAGAGTAACAAGCGAAATCTGTAGTGCAACATGAATACCAAGTGCCTCTAGGTGCAATCACTCAAGCAATGCACTTGGATTCTCTTCCAATCTCACAAAGATGATGGATCAATGATGGAGATGAGTGGGAGTGCTTTGGCCAAGCTCACAAGGTTGTTATGTCAATGAAAAAATGCAAGAAAATGGAGGTTGATCCGGCCATAGGGCTTAAATAGAAGCCCCCCACGAAATAGAGCCATTGTACCCCTTCACTGGGCACTGATCGGGGTGACCGGACGCTCCGGTCCTACTGACCAGACGCAGGGCTCAGCGTCCGGTCGCCTGATGGTGGCCATGTGTCATTCTATGTTTAACTGTGACCGCTAGATCTCAACGGTCGATAGTTGATCGGACGCTCCGGCACAAGTGACCGGACGCTGAACCCCCAGCGTCCGGTTATTTACAGTAAGGTTCCAAAACCGGTTTTCTTCGACTGGACACGTCCGGTGGCACTTGACTAGACACAGCCAACGTTCAGTCAATCACACTGATTTCTGTGCAGCTACATCAGCTCTGACCGGACACAGCCTTCTAGCGTCCGGTCAGTCAGAGGCCCAGCGTCTGGTCGCATGACCGACGCTAGGTTTTCACTACCACGCCTGACCGGACGTGCCGATCCCCCTGAGACCAGTGTCCAGGTCAGTTATAAATCAGCTGAGACTGACTCTCTTTCATCTCTATCTCCTTCACCCTTGCTCAAATGTGCCAACCACCAAGTGTATCACCTTGTGCACATGTGTTAGCATATTTTCACAAATATTTCTAAGGGTGTTAGCACTCCACTAGATCCTAAATGCATGTGCAATAAATTAGAGCATGTAGTGGCACTTTAATAACCGTATTTCGATACGAGTTTCACTCCTCTTAATAGTACGACTATCTATCCTAAATGTGATCACACTCACTAAGTGTCTTGATCACTAAAACAAAATGGCTCCTTCATTTTATACCTTTGCCTTGAGCCTTTTGTTTTTCTCTTTCTTCTTTTCCAAGTTTAAGCCTTTGATCATAACCATGCCATCACTATTGTCATGATCTTCGTCATTGCTTCATTACTTGGAGTAGTGCTACCTATCTCATGATCACTTTGATAAACTAGGTTAGCACTTAGGGTTTCATCAATTAACCAAAACCAAACTAGAGCTTTCAATCTCCCCCTTTTTGGTAATTGATGACAACCCTTATACAAATATATGAATTAAAGTTCATTTGAATTCACGTTGCTTGCCCAAGTATATTTACCATGTGTAAAGTATATGGACAAGTTTTATGAACTCCATATGGTAGCAATTGCTCCCCCTACATATGTGCTAAGAGTTTGGATTGTAGCTTTGCACATATGCTTAGATAGAAAATATAGGAGACAATTTCGACCAAATGATGCTAAGGTATAAGAGATGGACCTTTGAAGCGTGATACCAATCGGAGTGCACCATTATACCATCCTTAGCACCATTAGTAACTAGACATGCATAAAAAACTAGAATACCCCATGAGATCAATATTACAAGTAAGGGCCTAATTTCCATATGATGAACGTAAGTCTAGTTACTTTATCTAGATACCTCTTGAATAGCTAGATACCACTTGTAAATTCATGGGAAAGAAACCATTTTATGACCTATGCATGCTAGATTTTCAATTCATCATTCAAATCTACAATTAGCATATACCACACAAGCATGGACATTGAAATTTAACACTTGTGCCATGCAAGCAAACATATGAAATGCACATTCAAATGCACCATACAAGTTCATGAGCTTGCTCCCCCTATTTGTATACTCAAAATTAATTGATCCCCTTCCTTTGTCATATCTTATCTCTCCCCCTTTGTTCCTTTGTTGTCTATCTTTGTACACTATTTCTCCCCCTATCACTTATCTTTATTTCTCTCCCCCTTTGTCATCAATGACCACAAAGGCTAAAAGTATAGATAGGTTGGGGTGAAACCATGTGAAATGAGGATCATTTTACAATTTGGTTCAATCTAGATTACTTGCAAAAGATATTTAACTCGGTTTGATCCAAGGACAAGCTTCTTCACACCTCCAAATAAGGGTTATCTTGTACCATGTTGAGTTAAACACTTATAGCTCATTTTATAGATCAAACATTAGGTTTACAAGCCCACAAACATGTCATATGCTACCACTAGATCATTTCAAGCATACAAGCAATAGTGGTACCATACAAGCATCAAATTAATTTGATTTTCATGAATGAGCCTATTCAAATGTGAAATATGTTTAGATGCACTAATCATGTCCTTAGCAAGGATGTATGCCATGCCAATCAACTTTTACCTTGAATTGCTTGAAGGAGAGGCATATCATATAATGGAGGGTGCATCAACACATATTGGAGAAGTCAAGTATGTTCAATTCATTCCTTAGCTTGCAAAACCTCTTCTCATCAAGTGGCTTAGTGAAGATATCAGCAAGTTGATCTTCAGTGCCCACACTCTCAATACAAATGTCCCCTTTTTGTTGGTGATCTCTTATGAAATGATGGTGGACATCAATATGCTTTGTTCTTGAATGTTGAACCAGGTTATTGGTGAGCTTTACGGCACTCTCATTGTCACATAGCAAGGGCACTTGCTTGAATTTGATTCCAAAGTCACTCAAAGTAGTCTTCATCCAAAGTAATTGAGCACAACTAACTACCAGCTGAAATGTACTCTACTTCAGGTGGTTGAAAGTGCTACACTATTTTGCTTCTTTGATGACCAAGACACTAAGTGATCTTCCCAATAGTTGACATGTGCCCGATGTGCTCTTTCTCTCAACTTTGCATCCCGCATAATCGGAGTCCTGAATATCCAGTCAACTCAAATCTTGCTCCTTTGAGATACCATAATCCAACATGTTGTGTATGCTTCAAGTACCTCAATATCCTCTTAGTTGCCTTCAAATGACTTTCTCTTGGTGAGGCTTAAAATCTAGCACACATGCATACACTAAACATCACATCCTGGCCTTGATACGGTCACATAGAGTAAGCTTCCAATCATAGACCAATACATCTTTTGATCCACCATGTTGCCACTTGCATCACTATCTAAGCTTCCACTTGTCCCCAATGGTGTACTAATGGCTTTAGCATCATCCATTTCAAATTTCTTAAGCATGTCCTTGATGTACTTGCCTTGACTCACAAATGTGCTATTCTTCATTTGCTTGATTTGAAGACCAAGGAAGTAGCTAAGTTCTCTAATCATGGACATCTCAAACTCACTTGCCATCATCTTGCCAAACTCCTCACAAAAATCTTGATTTGTTGACCCAAATATGATATCATCAACATAGATTTGCATTACAAACAAGTCATTTCCAAGCTTCTTGGTGAATAGAGTGGTGTCAACCTTCCCATCTTGAATCCCTTAGAGAGTAGGAAATCCCTCAATCTCTTATACCATGCTCTTGGTGTTTGTTTCAATCCATACAAAGCCTTTCTCAACTTGTAAACATGGTTGGGTTTCTTTCCATCTTTAAAACCAGGAGGTTGCTCAACATACATAAGCTCATTGATGTACCCATTGAGAAATGCACTCTTCACATCCATTTTATACAACTTGATGTTGTGGGCACAAGCATAGGCTAACAAGATCCTAATTACTTCCAATCTTACAACCGGGGCATATGTTTCTCCAAAGTCAAGACCTTCAACTTGAGTGTAACCTTGAGCCACTAATCTTGCTTTGTTCCTTATTACTATCCCATCTTGATCTTGCTTGTTCTGAAAGACCCACTTGGTTCCAATCACATTATGATTCTTAGGCCTCTCAACTAAATTCCATACTTGATTTCTTGTGAAGTTGTTTAGCTCTTCATGCATAGCATTGACCCAATCAACATCCCTCAAAGCTTCATCTATCTTCTTAGGTTTAATAGATGACACAAATGAGAAATGCTCACAAAATGAAGCCAATCTTGATCTTGTTTACACACCTCTTGAAATATCACCAATGACAGTGTTCAATGGATGATCTCTTGCAACATTGGTTGGTTGAAGCACTTGCACTTGATTGCTAGCATTTGATTGATCACTTGGTTGAGATGATGAACTAGCCACTTGTTGATCTTGCACATTGCCATCACTAGTGCTTGCTTGGATTTGATCATGAGAACTACTAGCTTGCACATTAGAGTTAGAGAGCACTTGATTCTTGTCATCTTCAACATCAATCACTTCTCTAGGCCTTAACTCACCAATGTCCATGTTTCTCATTGCCTTGACCAATTGAGTGCCTCTTACATCATCTAGATTCTCATCTTCCTCTTGGGAACTATTTGTTTCATCAAACTCCACATCATGAACCTCCTCAAGAGTACCACTAGCCAAATTCCAAACTCTATAAGCCTTGCTAGTAGTGGAGTAACCAAGCAAAAAACCTTCATCACATTTCTTTTCAAACTTGCTCAATCTAGTGCCTTTCTTCAATATATAGCATTTACAACCAAAAACCCAAAAGTATGCTATGTTGGGCTTTCTTCCATTCAATAGCTCATAAGGTGTCTTTTCTATCATGGGGTGACAATAGATTTGGTTGCTATAATAGCAAGCCATGTTGATTGCTTCAGCCCAAAATGAATGACTTACATTGTACTCACTCAACATTGATCTTTCCATATCAATTAAGGTTCTATTCTTTCTTTCAACTAACCTATTTGATTAAGGAGTATACTTGGCCGAGAATTGATGTCTAATTCCAAATTCTTCACACAACTCATCAATTCTTGTGTTCTTGAATTCACTACCATTGTCACTTCTAACTTTCTTGATGGTTGTTTCAAACTTATTGTGAATACCCTTGACAAAAGATTTGAATGTTGCAAACACATCACACTTGTCAACTAAGAAAGAAGACCCATGTATATCTAGTGAAATCATCCACAATTACAAATCCATATTTGTTTTCACCAATACTAGTGTATGTGGTTGGTCCAAATAAGTCCATGTGCATCAACTCAAATGCCTTAGATGTGCTCATCATACTCTTTTTAGGATGTGTGTTACCAACTTGCTTTCTAGCTTGACATGCACTACATAGCTTATCCTTCTCAAATGTAACATCTTTCAAGCCTCTAACTAAGTCATGCTTGATCAACTTGTTTGATTGTTTTATTCCTAACATGACCAAGCCTTCTATGCCATAACCAACCCATGCTGGACTTAGTGATCAAACATGTTGTCAATTGAGCTTCTCTAGCATTGAAATCAACTAAGTATAGATTTTCATATCTAAATCCTTTGAATATCAAGTTAGAGCCATCTACACTTATGATCTCTACATCATCCACACCAAATATGCACTTGAAACCAAGATCACACAATTGAGCTACCGACAAAAGGTTGAAGTTCAAGCTCTCTACTAGTAACACATTGGAAATGCTCAAGTCATTAGATATTGCAATCTTACCAAGCCCTTTGACCTTTGCCTTTTCCATTGTCACCAAATGTGATACTATCAAACCCATTGCTCTTGTTTTCATTGATTGAATTGAACATTCTTGGATCACCAGCCATGTGTTGTGTGCACCCACTATCAAGCACCCAATGCCTTCCTCTGGCTTTATAATTTACCTACAAAAGAAGATCAATTCTTTTTAGGTACCCAAACTTGCTTGGGTCCTTGTAGGTTAGTTACCAAGGTCTTTGGTACCCAAATGGCCTTCTTCTTTGGGCCCACAATTGGTGTACCAATGAACTTAGCATTCACACTGTTGGCACCCTTATAAAGCATGTAACAAGAATCAAATTTGATTGAGGATACATTAGGTAGCTTGTTCTTGTTAGTCTTGCAATTTTTCTCTATATGCCCAACTTGCTTGCATCTATTGCAAAACCGACCATTGCCCTTCACAAAGCTAGCTTTAGGAGTGACAAAGGCTGCCTTGCCTTTCTTGGGAGTATAGCCTAATCCCTCTTTGTTGAGAGAAAACCTTTGGCTACCCAAGCACTTTAGCAAGTGGGCTTCTCTACCATAGGCATTGCCTAAGGCACGAGTGAGCTCATTCACCTCCTTATTGAGGGTCTTATTTCCCACCATTAGTGAGGTTTCACAAGTGAGACCATCACTCATAGGTGAAGTAGAAGTGATAGTGCTACAAGAAGTGTTAGTGGGAGCAACAAAAACAGATTCATCAATAAGATCACATGTTAGTCCCACATCACATGATATAATCACTTGCTCCTTCTTAGCTTCCTCCACTTTGACTTGCTCAATGAGAGAGAAGTGAGCCTTTTTAAGCTTAGAGTGAGCTTTGCCAAGCTTCTCATGGGCTTCCATTAGCCTCTCATAAGTAGCATTGAGCTCATCAAAGGATTGCTCAAGAAATTTTACTTTCTTACGTAATTCTTTGCACTCCTTTCTCTTCATCTCATTGCAAGCATGCACTTGCTCACACATGTCCAAGAGCTCCTCCTTGGTGTACTCCTCATCCTCATCATCATCATCATTCCTACAAGAGTTACTTTCACATTCATCATCATCACTCTCATCATATTTTACCTTGGTAGGCTTTGCCATGAGGCATGTTGATGGAGTGTCGAAGATGGAGAGCTTCTTATTGATGGCGATGCTTGCTAGTGCTCTCCTGATAGATTTCTTGTCATCATCACTAGAGCTATCACCATCCGAAAGAACCATCACTATCCCAAGTGACTACATAGCCTCCCCCTTCTTCTTCTTCTTTTGGAAGATCATTCTCTTCTCCTTCTCCTTCTTTTCATTTTTATCTTTCTTGTGCTTCTTCTTCTCATCTTCATCATTATCACTATTGTAGGGACAATTTGCTACAACATGATCGAGGCTCTTGCAATTGTAGCATCTTCTCACATACTCTTTGCTCTTGGTGTGATCTCTTCTCTTTCTTGCACCATAGCCCTTCTTCTTCATGAATTTTCCCATCTTGCGGAACAAAGAGGGCCATAGCTTCATCATCAATATCACTAAGATCATCATCATCACTTGATTCTTTCTTGGACTTGCCCTTGTTCTTGGATGATGATGAGCTAGCCTTGAATGCTATACTCTTCTTCTTATCTTCTTCTTCTTTCTTGTCATCCTTGTCATCCCCCTCCCTTTCCACACGGTATGTCTCTTGGGTCATGACATCACCTGATACTTGGTTGGGGGTAATCTCCTTCAATCCTCCTCTTATGATGAGCAATCTCAATATCTCAAATCTTGGAGGTAGGCACATCAAGAACCGATGAGAGACATCATCATCCTTGATCTTCTCTCCCAATGCCTTCAAATCATTGACAATGACTTGCAATCGATGGAACATCTCCAGGAATGCTCTCATCATCCTTCATCTTGAAAGTTGTCAACTTGTCCTTGAGGATATACAACTTGGCACTCTTCACCACCGGTGTGCCCTCATATGCTTCTTCCTAATCTTTTCCACACCTCATTTGCTCTTTCACAATCCTTGATTTGCTCAAACACCTTGGAATCAATGGCATTGTATATGGTGTTGAGAGCAATTGTATTGCATTGCTTGTTGATCTTATCTTGGTTGGTGGGATCATCGGGATCGATGATAGCATAGTCATTCTTGGTCACTTCCCATACTTAATCATTGATTGAACCAAGATACATCCTCATCTTTCTCTTCCAATAATCATAGCATGTGCCATCAAAGAACGGTGGTTTGTCCCCCCCATGGTTGAACACAACTTGAGCCATAATTTGACACCGAGGTTGTTAAGCCTTCAATCAAACGATGACCACGGCTCCAATACCACTTGAAAGGTCCTAATATGGCTAGAGGGTAGTGAATAGCCTATTTAAATTCTACAAATCAACTAGAGCAATTTGATTAGTATGACAAATGGTGAAATGCAAACTTGCTCTAGCTCTACAAGGGTTGCAAGCCACCTATCCAACAATTCTAGTAGCAATGATCACTTGTCACACAACTTGCAATCCTACTAGCTAGATGAACTAGAATAACAATGCAAGCTCTTAATTCTAATTACACTAAAGAGCTTGCTACAACTAGTTTGCAAGAATGTAAGTGAGTGAGTAGGATGATTATACCGCCGTGTAGTGGAATGAACCAATCACAAGATGAAGATTACACCAATCACCGGGAGAATACAAATGACAAGAGACAACTGATTTTCTCCTGAGGTTCACGTGCTTGCCAACACGCTAGTCCCCATTGTGTCGACCAACACTTAGTGGTTCAGCGGCTAAGAGGTGTTTCACAAACCTCATCCACACGATTGGACACCGCAAGAACCTATCCACAAGTGAGGTAACTCAATGACATGAGCAATTCACTAGAGTTACCTTTTGGCACTCCGCTAGAGAAGGTACAACTCCCCTCACAATCATCGAAGGCGGCCATGAACAATCACCAACTCATGCCGATCCTCCACCGCTGCACCAATCCATCTAGGTGGTGGCAACCACCAAGAGTAACAAGCAAAATCCGCAGCGCAACATGAATACCAAGTGCCTCTAGGTGCAATCACTCAAGCAATGCACTTGGATTCTCTCCCAATCTCACAAAGATGATGGATCAATGATGGAGATGAGTGGGAGTGCTTTGGCCAAGCTCACAAGGTTGTTATGTCAATGAAAAAATGCAAGAAAATGGAGGTTGATCCGGCCATAGGGCTTAAATAGAAGCCCCCACGAAATAGAGCCATTGTACCCCTTCACTGGGCACTGATCGGGGTGACCGGACGCTTCGGTCCTACTGACCGGACGCAGGGCTCAGCGTCCGGTCGCCCGATGGTGGCCACATGTCATTCTATGTTTAACTGTGACCGCCAGATCTCAACGGTCGATAGTTGATCGGACGCTCTGGCACAAGTGACCGGACGCTGAACCCCCAACGTCCGGTTATTTACAGTAAGGTTCCAAAACCAGTTTTCTTCGACTGGACACGTCCGGTGGCACTTGACTAGACACAGCCAGCGTTTAGTCAATCACACTGATTTCTGTGTAGCTACATCAGCTCTGACCGGACACAGCCTTCTAGCGTCCGGTCAGTCAGAGGCCCAGCGTCCGGTCGCATGACCGACGCTAGGTTTTCACTACCACTGCCTGACCGGACGTGCCGATCCCCCTGAGACCAGTGTCCGGTCAGTTATAAACCAGCGAGACTGACTCTCTTTCATCTCTATCTCCTTCACCCTTGCTCAAATGTGCCAACCACCAAGTGTATCACCTTGTGCACATGTGTTAGCATATTTTCACAAATATTTCCAAGGGTGTTAGCACTACACTAGATCATAAATGCATGTGCAATAAATTAGAGCATCTAGTGGCACTTTGATAATCGTATTTCGATACGAGTTTCACTCCTCCTAATAGTACGGCTATCTATCCTACATGTGATCACACTCACTAAGTGTCTTGATCACTAAAATAAAATGGCTCCTTCATTTTACCTTTGCCTTGAGCCTTTTGTTTTTCTCTTTCTTCTTTTCCAAGTTCAAGCCTTTGATCATAACCATGCCATCACCATCATCATGATCTTCGTCATTGCTTCATTACTTGGAGTAGTGCTACCTATCTCATGATTACTTTGATAAACTAGGTTAGCACTTAGGGTTTCATCAATTAACCAAAACCAAACTAGAGCTTTCAGATAGGTTCTTGATCTTTCCCTGGCAGAGAGCCAAAAGGTATTCTAGTGGATTGCTCATGGCTTGTGTGATCCTTATCTTATGTTGGTTGTGCGGCACCCTATTGAGGGTTTGGCGTATGATGCCAATTAGCGCATGAACATCTAAGTGAGTGAATCGCCACAACGAGGACTAGCTTATCGGCAAGCAATTGAACCTAGGTAAAAAAATCTTATGTCATTATTGTCCCAAGAATTTCTTGATTGATTGTGATTGATTGGCTCCATCATATTGTGATTGGCTCTATCCTCAACATGTCGGTATAATCATCACCATCCCCTCTTGTATTTTTATTCCTAGTGTGTAAGCTAAGCTCTTTAGTGTAATTAGTTTTGAGAGCTAGCTTGCGTCGGGTCTAGTGGTTAGTGAGGCTCTTTAGTTAGTATGAGGGCTCACTAACTTAGTATAGTGACATAGCCATTGTATGGATAAAGACTATAGCAACTAGAATTGAGGTAGGTGTCTTGTATTTTTAGTAGGCTAACGCAACACTCGCTTTGATGTTTATTTGACTAACCACATTGCTTAAGTGTTGTTGTAGAAATTTTTATAGGCTATTCACCCCCTCTAGCCATTAGGACCTTTTAAGTGGTATCGGAGCCGTGGTCACTTGTGATTTGAGGCTTAACAACCTTCGGTGTCAAAATGGCTCAAATCAACAACACCAAGAAGCCACCCCAATTTGATGGCACAAATTATCCATATTGGAAGTCAAAGATGACCACACATATCAAATCAATCAATTAGAAAAGGTGTGGAAGGTGGTAGAAACCAAAATTGAGATTACTGATCCGAAGAATCCCACCAGCAGTCAAAGAAGTGTTTCTCCAAAACAATGACATTGCTCTAAGTGTCATTCATGATGCAATTGATGAGAGAACATTTGAGCAAATCAAGAACATTGAGATGGCTCATGAGTCTTAGAAGAAGTTAGAAGAATCATTTAAGGAAACCAAGGCAATGAAGGGTGCAAAGGCATACATTCTCAAGGAGAAATTTGCTAGCTTCAAGATGAAGAAAGATGAGAGTGTGCCAGATATGTTCCATCGTATGGAAGCGCTTGTCAATGATCTCAAAGCACTTGGTGAGAAGGTGGAGGACAAGGACTTCTCTCATAAGTTCTTGAGATGCTTACCCACAAGATTTGGCATGTTGGTCACCTTGCTAGTGAGGATCGGTTTGGACACAATGACACCAAACCAAATCTTGGGAGATATCATGACCAATGATGCTTATAGAGATAATGATGAGAAGGAAGAAAAGAGGGAGAAGAAAGATGAGAAGAAGGATGACAAGAAGAAGAGTGTGGCATTCAAGGCCACATCATCCAAGGGCAAGGCAAAGCAAGAATCATCAAGTGAAGATAAAGACTTGAGCTTTGATGAGATGGATGATGAGAAGATGGCTCTCTTTGTAAAGAGATTTGGCAAGTTCATGGTGAAGAAGGGCTACCGTGCTAGGAAGGAAGAAGTCTTCATCCAAGAACAAGGATGAGTCAAGAAGGTGCTTCAAGTGTGGAAGCAAGGATAATCTTGTTGCTCAATGCCCATACAATAGCAACAATGATGATGATGATAAGAAGAGCAAGAAGAAGGACAAGAAGGAAAAGAAAGAGAAGAAGTACAAGATAATCATCAAGAAGAAGAAGAAGGGTGGTTCATATGTGGTCACTTGGGATAGTGATGCTTCCACAAGTGATGATGATGGTAGTGATGATGACAAGATCACCAAGAAGAAGGCTCTTGTAAGCATTGCTATCAATGGGAAACCATCTCTCTTCAACACTCCATCATGCTTCATGGCTAAGGGAACTAAGGTACAAACTTGTGATGATGGATGTGATGAGGAACATGATAATGAAAGTGAAAGTGAAAGTGACAATGGTGATGAACCCACTAAAGATGAATTAATTGACATGTTAGAAGATGCTAAAGAACATTTTGACATTAAGAGAAGGGAATGCAAAGACTTGTGAAAGGAACTAAAAGCCCTTAAGCAAGCCTTTGATGAGCTCAATGCATCTCATGAGAGGCTAGAGGAAGCCCATAAAAAGCTTGCAAAGGCTCACAAGAATCTTGAAAAAGCTCATTTCTCTTTACTTAATGAGCAAAATAAGAAGGAGCATGTTGTAACATGTGATAAAGGCTTAACTTGTGATATAATTGATTAATCATTCTTTAAGCCTATCATTGTTGCTCCCAATAACCCTTCTTGTAGCACATCCACTTCTACCTTATCTAGTAGTGATGGTTTCACTTGTGATGCCTCACTAATGGTTGAGAATGAGACCCTCAAGAAGGAGGTCAATGAGCTCACTCATGCCTTAGGCAAAGCCTATGGTGGTAAGGACCGCTTGCTTATGTGCTTGGGTAGCCAAAGAACTTCTCTCTACATATAGGGATTGGGCTATACCCCAAGAAAGGCAAGGCGGCCTTGCTCCTCACAAGACTAGTTTTATGAAGAACAATGGTCGGTTTTGCACTAGTTAAGAGCAAGTTGGTCATCTAGAGCAAAAGTGCATGAACAAGAAGTCACAAGCTAATGTATCCTCCATTAAGCTTGATTCTTTCTATGTACTTACTAAGAGTGCAAATGGTGTAAAGGCTAAGTTCATTGATACACCATGGATGGGCTCAAGGAAGAAAGCCAATTGGGTGCCAAAGAGCTTGGTCACTAACCTTCAAGGACCCAAGCAAGTTTGGGTACCTAAAAAGAATTGATCTTCCTTTGTAGGTCAATTACAAAGCTAGAGGAAGTCATTAGATTCTTGATAGTAGGTCAACACATGATCGATGATGCAAGAATGTTCAACTCAATCAGCACCAATGGCAATGATGGTTATCATAGTATCACATTTGGTGATAATGGCAAAGGCAAGGTCAAAGGGCTTGGTAAGATTGCAATATCCAATGACATGAGCATATCCAATGTGTTGATAGTTGAGAGCTTGAACTTCAATTTGCTATCTGTGGCTCAATTATGTGATCTTGGATTCAAATGTATATTTGGATTCAATTGTGTGGCTCAATGGCAATGATTCAAATGCATATTTAAATTTGCTATCTGTGGCTCAATTGCTAGTGAAACTCAATTGTTAACATACTTGTTCACTAAGTCTAGTATGGGTTGGTTATAGCATAGAAGGCTTGGTCATGTTGGAATGAAACAATTGAATAAATTGGTTAAGCATGACTTGGTGAGAGGCTTGAAAGATGTGTTTGAAAAAGATAAACTTTGTAGCTCTTGTCAAGCCGACAAACAAGTTGGAAACACCCATCCTAAGAAAAGCATGATGAGCACTAGTAAAGCATTTGAGTTGTTTCACATGGATTTATTAGGGCCAACACAATACACTAGCATCGGTGGAAACAAATATGGCTTTGTAATAGTGAATGACTACACTAGATACACATGGGTATTCTTTCTAGTGGACAAGAGTGATGTGTTTGCAACATTCAAATCATTTGTCAAGGGCATACACAATAAATTTGAAACAACCATCAAGAGAGTTAGAAGTGACAATGATAGTGAGTTCAAAAACACTAAAATTGATGAGGTGTGTTGTAGAGGACCGTGACATCTAAGAGAGGGGGGGTGAATTAGGCAACTTAAAAATCTACTTCTTAACTATGGCCTCTTTTTCTAACCTTAGCAAAACCTATGCAAAAGATAAACTATCTAAATATGCAACTACGGTTTTGCTAGTGTGTTGCTATCTCTACCACAAAAGGAGTAATACAATCAAAGTAAATGCGGAAGCTAAAGAGCAAGGTAGAGATATGCAAACTCCCATCAATGACTCCGGTATTTTTACCGAGGTATCGAGAAGCATGCAAGCTTCCCCCTAGTCCTCGTTGGAGCCCCTCGCAAGGAATCCCTCGCAAGGGCCAAGCTCCCGGTCAGGTAACTCCGTGGATAACCTCGGGCCTTCCCCACGCGCAAGTGGGTCTCTGACGTGCCTTCCGGCAAGCCTCTCCTAGATGCTCCCCGCCGTCTTCACTATCAAGCTTTCGACCAAAATGCTGCGGACCTTGTTCCCTCCGGTACACGGTGGCAGCCACACCACAAATGCGATTGGTGTGATCTCACAAGACTACAAGCCCCTTCGATGTACAACAATGGTGCGCGTAAGCACTGAGTGGTAAGAGGTATGCAAACCTCACTAAACACTAGGCCTAAACCTAGAGCAAGCACATAAGCGGTGGTCTAATTAACCTAAGCACTTTGCAAAGCACCTACACTAATCACCTAATAAATCACTAAGCACTATGCAAGTGGAGATCACTAAAATGGTGTATCAACACCCTTGATATGTTTCCTCAGCTCCACACTTCTCAAATGGCCAGTTGGGGGTTGTATTTATAAGCCCCACTGAGAAAGTAGCCGTTGGGGACGAAGTCCCGCTTTTCTGCTATTGACCGACTGCTGATCACATCCTGACAGGACGTATTCGATCCTCCCGACCATTGGAGCCGTGAACAACTGATCGGACGCTGCCAGCGTCCGGTCACTTGCCACCGGACGCGTCTAGTCACAAGTTCGCCGCTCTAGAACCTCTCTGTACTCAATCGGACGCTACTGTCCTACGTCCGATTGGTTTGCCACCAGCAGTCTGGTCACTTGTTGAGTGTGTTGCGGACTGATGAACAGTGCCATCGATGCATCCGGCCAATTTGCTTATTCAGTGTCCGGTCGCTGCTGCTTGTTGCCGAGCCACTGATCAGGAGTGTCCGGTTGCTTTCCTCTAGCGTCCGGTCACCTCTGTGAGCTCATTTCTTCACTGATCTTGCGTGCGGCTTGGTTCCTATCTTCATGCTTTGACTTTGCTTGATATCTTGGGTCTTCTCTTGTGCTCCTAAGGTCTTGCTTAAGGTGTTGATCATTGGATCATCACATCGCCTTCGTCCAAGTCATGTCTTGCACCCTATTGAACTACAAAACAATCACTTGCAAATTCATTAGTCCAATTTGGTTGTGTTGGTCATCAAACACCAAAATCCAAAGTAAATGGGCCTAGGGTCCATTTTCCTTACAATCTCCCCCATTTTGGTGATTGGTGACAACATGACCAAAGCAAGCAAATAAAAAAAGTTTTGACATTTAAAAACTTGTCTATTTGCTAGGATGCAATGCAAGGGGCAAGGTTATATGATGTTAAAGGATACTACTTGTAAGACTACATAAAAACTTATCTTGCCCTTGCAAATGTCCCCATGTGGTGTTATGGATTTAAGCCTTGCTTCCTACAAATTCTCCCCATTACATAGGCTAATCCATAATCCATAGTCCTCCCTTTCTCAGACCATTACCACTTGTAGACACCATTTGTAGACCATTACCACTTGTAAATGATCTAGCTTTTGGTCCTACTTATTAATGTTTGCTTTTGGTCCTCTAAATTCTCCCCCTTTAGAATCAAACACCGAAAAGGAAGCTATTACTAGCATAAGGGAGGGTCAAACTTTGTGATCCTTTGTGTATAGGGTGAAGTAGATCACAAAATTTGACTTTCACGTTATATAGACTAAGGCCCCAGTTTGGTTCTCTAGTCCATGGACTAAAAGTTTTAGTTCACTTTAGTCCATGAACTAAAAGTAGACTAAAGTGGTGTTTGGTTCCTTGAACTAAAATGGACTAAAGTGGAGAGAGATGTCAATAAATGTAGAGGCATGGGTGTCCCCAACACCTTTTAGTCCATTTTAGTCTAGTTTTGTGGACTAAAGGACTAAAGGATTTTAGTCCACTTTTAGTCCAAGTGTTTGACTGTTTAGTCTAACTAAAGTATAGATTTTAGTCCAAAATGCTTTAGTCCATGGAAACCAAATACCCCCTAAGCCCCCCCCTAAATATATGCATACATATGATAAAAGGCAAAGCATAAGCATAATTGGCAAATTTTTTGCTCAAAGGAATTTAATCTATATAATGCATGGAGAAAGCATATAAATATCAAAATGGAATCAACATGATGATATCGGTTTAAAAATACCACATGTGGAAACCAATTTGATTTCTACCATTTGCAATAGGTGGTGGATATTTGAAGTATGATGCTTAACTCCGAGGACTCCATTTTCTTTGCAATGAGACTACTACACATATGGTAAGCTTGAAAAGGTATTAGTCTCAAAGCATCCAACTTGTAGAGTAACCTCCCCTTAGATTTGTGCACACAAGTATGAAATACTTGTAGGTAATATGCACATTGATTTTAGAATAAAAAATACCACTTGAAAGATGACATCACATAAACATGAGAGTCATTTTTGAAGGCGATATTCAGGAGAGATTATCTACAATTTGGACTTTGGCAGCATATTAGATGAACAATCGAAAGACAAGCTATGTGTCGTGCTCCTAAACAATTTTAAACCATGTAGGTTTGCTCCAAAGGTTAAGAATGAAACTGAGCAAGCCTACCATAAGATATACCAGTGTATGCATGACAAAAGATGTAAGCATGCAAATGCAAATCTAGGCATGAAGAGTAACTAGATGCTTAAAGATACTAATTTATAAGAAAGTTAAATCTAATACCAATTGAAGCAAATATAATCTAGTTACCTAACATGGGAAGGCGAATTTGGGTCCATAGTATTCACTAACCCACTTGGCAATGTCTTTGTCCATCATGATGCACCCCATGAAATGCATCCACACTTTGCCAAGTCTCCAAATTCCCCGAAGTCCATTGGACTTCTTACTTCCCTTTTGGGATCCAAACTTTCTTGGTGCTCTTCATATTTGAAATGATCTCCTTTGGCACCCAAAAGCATTTGACCCCATTGTTGGCTTGCTTGTTCACCTTGATGGCCACCACCTTGTCATTTTTCTTCTTCTTTAGCAAGTATAGTGTGGAGGCCTTCTTGTCCACCTTGTTGGTGTAGGTGTTGGAGAGCTTGCTTGTTTGCTTCTTCTCTTTCTTCTTTGCTCCTCCCCCATTCTTCACCTTGCACTCATAGAACTTGTGACCTTCCTTAGGGCACACATAGCAAACCATGGTTTAGTCCTTTATTAAGCTTCTTCACTCCCTTGACGGTGTTATCTTGATGAAGTTGGGCTTGCTTCGCCTTGCCTTTCACTTGAGTCAAGTCCTTGGTGACCCAAGCTACTTCTTGCTTGAGTTGCTCATTCTCCTTTGCAACCTCATGTGTACAGTATCTACAACAACTTTCTCAACACAAACTTGGTTGCACAAGAGTGAGTCTAAACATAAATCATTACAAGAAGTAGAGGCATCCTTTTTAGACATGTTAAAGATAGAACTTTTCTTTTTAGATGTCTTGGTGGGGGTTGAACTAATTGCTTCAAGATTAGAAACTTTATTAGTTAGCTCATCATAATGTTTGCACATGGTTTCCATTTTAGCAAGCAAACTTTTATAAGCATCTTGTGAGCTAGCTAACTTTTCTTTTAATTTTGCATTTTTCTTTACAAGTTGCTCATCATTGATTGTGCATGCATTTGTTGTTGCACTAGCCTCAAGTCGCTCAATTTTAGTAGATAGTTCAACATTGAGATTAGCAAAGTTCTCATATTGTTCAAGCAAAGTTTTGTATGTTTCTTGTGAACTATCTAGCTTTTCTTTTGTTTTTTTGAGCTTCTTTTGTTGACTAATGCAAACTTTAGCATCATTAAGAGTTTGTTACACAATTTCATCATAAGAAGGCATTTCATCATCACTATCACTCTCACTAGAGAATGAGCTTTCATTACCTTGTGCCATAAGGCACACACGAGAAGAGTTTGATGATGAGTGCTTGCGCCCTTGCCTCTTGTGATGGTGCTCTTCTTCACTTGAAGAATCATCTCATGACCTTATTGATGTAAGAGCTTGGTTCTTACATGCCTTCTTCTTTGTCTTGGGTGTGGGCTTGTTTGGACAAACTTCCATAAAGTGCTCTAACTCACTGCATCCATAGCATCCTTTCTTTCTTTGCTCATTTCTTTGATTTGTGAAAATGAGATCTTGGATGTGGGTGGGCACACCCTTGACATTGAGCTTTTGGATCATCTTCTCTACTTTGTTGATTAGTTTGATTGATTCTTCATCAAGGTCGGAGGTGAAGGAGGAAGATTGATCATCATCACTTGAATCATCATCATTATCATTATCATCCTCATCATCTTCTTCATCTTCACTTGAGGAGCTTTTGCTTGAGCTTGTCTCAACTTGCTTGCTCTTCATCTTCTTTTTCTCGCTACATGTGAGAGCTTTGCCTTTGCTTGATGAAGAAGCTTCTTCTTGACCCATCTTGTGTGATATTTCAAATGCCACTATCTTGCCAATGACTATGGCTAGGGTCATGGTGCTCAAGTCCTCCATGTTGTGAAGGATGGTGATGATGCTTACATATTTCTTTTGTGGTAGCACAGAGATGATCTTCCTCACGATGTCCACATCATCTAGCTTTGTTAATCCTATAGAATGGAGCTCATTGATAATTAGATTCAAATGAGAATACATATCATGAACAAGCTCATCATCATTCATTGTAAAGGAATCATAATTTTACTTAGCTAGACAATGCTTTTGCTCACGGACATTAGATGTGCCGTCATGGAGCTCTTGGAGTTTTAACCATATTTCATGTGCCATATTTAAAGTGAATACTTGGTTAAAAACATCCATGCTAAAAGATTCAAACAAGCAATTCTTAGCTCTAGCATTGAAATGCATTTCCATTTCATCACTCTTTGTGGGTTTATCAGTATTCTTAATGGGTTTCATTCCGTCACGAGTGACTCTCCAAACTCCCAAATCAACCACCTCAAGGTAGCAAGCCATTCTAGCTCTATAATAAGGGAAGTTAGTGCCATCAAAGTACAGAGGCCTAGAGGTATCCATCCCAACCACTCTAAATAGCATCGGCTCAACGGTGGTTAAGCCAAAGGTCCAAAATGAGCCAACCAGCTCTGATACCAATTGTAGAGGACCGTGATGCCTAAGAGGGGGGTGAATTAGGCAACTTAAAAATCTACTTCTTAACTATGGCTTCTTTTTCTAACCTTAGCAAAACCTATGCAAAAGATAAACTATCTAAATGTGCAACTACGGTTTTGCTAGTGTGTTGCTATCTCTACCTCAAAAGGAGTAATACAATCAATGTAAATGCGGAAGCTAAAGAGCAAGGTAGAGATATGCAAACTCTCAGTCGACGACTCTAGGTATTTTTACTGAGGTATCGAGAAGCGTGTAAGCTTCCCCCTAGTCCTCATTGGAGCCCCTCGCAAGGGCCAAGCTCCCAGTCAGGTAACTCCATGGATAGCCTTGGGCCTTGCCCCATGCGCAAGTGGGTCTCCGAATGTGCCTTCTGACAAGCCTCTCCCAGATGCTCCTCGCCGTCTTCACTATCAAGCTTCCCACCGAAATGCCACGGGCCTTATTCCCTCTGGTAATGGTGGTGGCCACACCACAAACACTGGTTGGTGTGGTCTTGCAAGACTACAAGCCCCTTCGATGTACAACAATGGTGCACTGCAAGCACCGAGTGGTAAGAGGTATGCAAACCTACACTAGGCCTAAACCTAGAGCAAGCGCATAAGCGGTGGTATAATTAACCTAAGCACTTCGCAAAGCACCTACTGCAAATCACCTAATAAATCACTAAGCACTATGCAAGCGGAGATCACTAAAATGGTGTATCAACACTCTTGATATGTTTCCTTAGCTCTAGACTTCTCAAATGGCCGGTTGGGGGTTGTATTTATAAGCCCCACTGAGAAAGTAGCCGTTGGGGACGAAGTCCCACTTTTCTGCTACTGACTAGACGCATCCGGTCGTCTCGACCATTGGAGCCACGAACAACTAATCGAACACTGCTAGTGTCTGGTCACTTGTCACCGGACGCTGTCCGGTCTCAAGTTTGCCACTCTAGAACCTCTCTGTACTTGATCGAACGTTGTTGTCCTCTATCCGATCGATTTGCTGCTAGCGTCCGATCACTTGCTGAGTGTGTTGCCAGACTGATGAATAGTGCCATCGGTGTGCATCTGGTCGATTTGCTTATTCAGTGTCCGGTCGCTGCTTGCTGTTGCTAAGCCACTGATCGAAGCGTCCTGGTTGCTTTCCTCCAGCGTCCAGTCTAACGTCCGATCACCTCTATGAGCTTGTTTCTTCACGATCTTGCAGTGTGGCTTGGTTCCTATCTTTGTGCTTGGACTTTGCTTGATATCTTGGGTCTTCTCTTGTGCTCCTAAGGTCTTGCTTAAGGTGTTGATCATTGGATCATCACATCGCCTTTGTCTAAGTCACGTCTTGCACCCTATTGAACTACAAAACAATCACTTGCAAATTCATTAGTCTAATTTGGTTGTGTTGGTCATCAAACACCAAAATCCAAAGTAAATGGGCCTAGGGTCCATTTTCCTTACATGTGTGATGATTTTGGAATTAGACATCAATTCTTGGCCAAGTACACTCCATAATCAAATGGCCCTGTTGAGAGAAAGAATAGAACACTCATTTATATGGCAAGGTCTATGCTTAGTGAGTACAATGTGAGTCAATCATTTTGGGCCAAAGCTATCAACATGACTTGCTATTGTAGCAACCACTTATATTGTCACCCATTGAAAGAGAGACACCATATGAGCTCTTGAGTGGTAGAAAGCCCAACATTGCATATTTTTGAGTCTTTGGTTGCAAACGCTATATCTTGAAGAAAGGCACTAGATTGGGCAAGTTTGACAAGAAGTGTGATGAAGGATTCCTACTTGGATACTCCACTACAAGCAACGCATATAGAGTTTGGAATTTGGAAAGTGTTACTCTTGAAGAAATTCATGATGTTGAATTTGATGAAACCAAGGGTTCCCAAGATGAGAATAAGAACTTGGAGGATGTTATATGCATTCAACTTTCAAATGCCATGAAGAACATGGATGTTGGTGAATTGAGTCCTAGGCAAGTGAATAATGATGAAGATGATCAAGTGCAAGTAGCTCTCTAACTCAAATGTGCAAGATGATACTAATCAAGCAAGCACAAGTGGCTCTCATGACAATGTGCAAGATCAACAAGTGGCTAGTACATCATCTCAACCCAATGATCAAGCAAGTGCAAGCAATGTTCCTATTCTCCAACCAACTAATATTGCAAGAGATCATCCATTAGACACTATAGTTGGAGATATTTTTAGAGATGTGCAAACTAGATCAAGATTGGCTTTATTTTGTGAGCATTTCTTATTTGTGTCATCCATTAAACCAAAGAAGATAGATAAAGCATTGAAGGATGTTGATTGGGTGAATGCTATGCATGAAGAATTGAACAACTTCACTAGAAATCAAGTATGGGAATTTGTGGAGAGACCAAAGGGACACATTATTTTTGGAACCAAATGGGTCTATAGAAACAAGCAAGATCAAGATGGGATAGTAGTGAGGAACAAAGCAAGATTAGTAGCATAAGGCTATACACAAGTGGAAGGTCTTGACTTTGGAGAAACCTCTTGGTTTTGAAAATGAAAAGAAGCCCGACCATGTGTACAAGTTGAAGAAGGCATTGTATGGCTTGAAGCAAGCACCTAGAACATGGTATGAGAGGTTGAGGGACTTCCTACTCTCTAAAGGGTTCATGATGGCAAGGTTGACACCACTCTTTTCACCAAGAAGATTGGCAAGTACTTGTTTGTGTTATAAATCTATGTTGATGACATCATATTTGGATCAACCAATCACGATTTTTGTGAAGAGTTTGGGAAGATGATGACTAATGAGTTTGAGATGACCATAATTGGAGAGTTGAGTTACTTCCTTGGTCTTCAAATCAAGCAATTGAAGAATGGTATATTTATTAGTAAAGGCAAGTACATCAAAGAAATGGTCAAGAAGTTTGGCATGAATGAAGCAAAGGCCATAAGTACACTAATAGGAACAAATGACAATTTGGATAGTGATGCAAGTGGCAACATGGTGGATCAAAAGTTGTATCGGTCTATGATTGGAAGCCTACTCTATGTGATCACATCAAGGCCAGATGTCATGTTTAGTGTGTGCATGTGTGCAAGATTTCAAGCCTCACCAAGAGAAAGTCATTTGAAGGCTACAAAGAGAATATTGAGGTACGTGAAGCATACACAAAATGTTGGTTTGTGGTATCCCAAAGAAGCAAACTTTGAGCTAGTTGGTTACCCTAACTTGGACTATGCGGGATGCATGGTTGAAAGGAAGAGCACCTCAGGCACATGTCAATTGTTGGGAAGATCACTTATTTCATGGTCATCAAAGAAGCAAAATAGTATTGTATTATCAACCATCGAAGCCGAATATATATCCGCTAGTAGTTGTTGTACACAAATTCTTTGGATGAAGGCCACCTGGAATGACTTTGGGATCAAGTTCAAGAAAGTGTCATTGCTATGTGACAATGAGAGTGCAATCAAGCTCACTATTGATGGTCGATAACACCAATTATAAACCGTCAACATATCCTACATATGTACTTAATTCTATCACCAAACATAGGTATATGTATTTAGACTAATGAATTCCACTGAGCTTTGGTAAATATTTGTATGCAGGAGGATTTATCTAAAAAATAGCTCTTGGGACCACTGTCATACACTCCAAACAAGCAAACTGACGACAAGCATTTTTGGTGCCGTTGCTAGGGAAACAATTGGCATAAATATTTAGATCATTAGCATACCATTAGCTTTAGTAGGATTACCCATGTTCTGTTGAATTATGGAATAAGACAGGATAATAGACGTTGTTTCAACCTTCCTGGCAAGCAGTCCACAAGAAAAGAAGAAACATTGAAGAACCCCAGGGTGCCTAAACATTCAAGATCCATCAACATTGGAACCCTGCCATCTCATAGGTTTGCATAAACATGTGTAGATTGGAGAAAAGGTCGACGTCACAAGAATTCAAATCACATCTCAAGTGACAAATACAGACGCTACACTACTCACAAATTCATCATGTGAGTCATGGTAAGTATGATCAAGAAAGATGAGATAGTCTTGCTCATGGACTTTAAACTTTATGAGTAGTTATCTTTTAATTTTTGCATACCACTGCATGTTTACTTTAAATAACTCATGCATCCACTCCGTTTAGTTTGAATTCTCTCATATCAAATTCATAGCATATTTAGTTACGTGCATATATCCACTTGCATCCTTTGTCTTAAAAAAAGAAATCACTCACCATGATCATGCTCTTTCATCTCTATTTGAATAAATCTCTATAATGCTTTCATGTTATCTTTGTCTGCTATAGTATGCTTTAGTTTAGGAGTGCTGATCTCACTTGCAAAGGCTTTTTAAATTAAGCAGTGGTGCTGCTTAGGTTAAAATGCCTTCCTTAATCAAAATTAGACATGGAGTTTAGTTTGGTTATTGAACTAAAACTTGCTATAGTAGATACAGGTTATTTTGTTGGACTAACCCCCGTAGAAAACTCTCAAATTCAAATTGGGGAAGTCCTGAGATAAGTTCACACCAGGAGATGAAGCAAGGAATATGAATTCCAAAGACTTTGCACAAAGAAGACCCAGCTCATTCTTTATGGAAGGAAGAATTGTGAGTATCAAGGTTTATTCACTTATCTTTTGTTGCAAGTTATCTTAGCTTTGAACCATGCTAGAATGCAGCCAACACATAAAATTTGTTAATAAATAAAATATATGCTAAAGCAATCCTAAAACCATCCTTTCATTAGCATAGAGGAAAACTACAAAAGTTATGGACAACAACCTAGTAATGCAAATTTGTTGTATTCCCTCGGGAATGTGTCCACTAACATTTTGTAGGAAAGAATGAATATAAGTTGTGCCTGTCCATGGTTTGGTATGAACATGTGAACCCAAACCAAACCACCACTTCAGCTATGGAACAAAGAGAAAGACAAGTGCCACAAAAAGGATCTACAATAGAAGCACTCACTCATAGGAAGTGGATGAACAAATCAATGTGCTACAGTAATGTCAAAGGCAACCTAGCATTGAGCCTTTCTAGGACTCAAGCTAGGAGGTTGATGAGAAGCAAGGTGTAACCCACCTCATATTAGCCAAAATGCGCCTGCTTCCATCATCTTCAAAAGACCAGCTCGCACGTCGTCAATAAGGACAAGACAACGAGATGCCACTATATCATGACGTACATTCTCGTGCCAACATACATCATCAATCAATGGTTCACTGCCGATCGCGTCTCGTAAGTCTGAGAACGACCATGGTCACCCAAAAGATATCTCCAGGTCATTGAAGATGAAGCTTTCACACAAACACCAATGAAGTTCATTCTTTGATCTTCAAGATGGCTAGCGTATCACTAACAAACAAAGAAGAACAACTTTCCGCCACGCCGTTAGACAATCAAGGAAGAACTTGAGTTGCATCTCTAATGAACACCAATTCATCAACCAAGAATCAATAGAAATCAAGGAAGGTTGATGGAAGAAGAGCATGAAATTGTCCATATCCTCATCTCCAGGATCGAGGCTTAATACAAGGACAGGTCCTACTTAACGGATTACGAGCTCTCGCCAATAGGTAAATCGGATAAGCCTCCTTCAGGTATGCTTGTCACTAATCATTTCAATAAAAAGAAGGAAAACATATGGTATATCCAACCAAGCATTATGCAATATAGAATCACATTCATAGGAGAATTTTATCATCCAAACATGATTCTACATTTCACAAAATTCGAGTATAGGGGATAGAGTTCTTCAAAACATGTCATGTCATGTTGCTAGCTTGTCTTGGTCATCCCTACCTTTATGATGAGCTCAACTTGCTAAATCACTAACAAGTAAAAATTTAAATAATCATGCTCCTTTGGGTCACCATATATAATCTTGTTTCTACTTGAATGCATCTCTTTAGTCTTTTAAACGTCCTTGTTTTGTTACAAGTATGCTTCAAAATATTATTTAGACATGATTATTGAATCAAAACATACTTGTATAGAATTTGGTTGTATATATGGCCTAACCCTTGTAGGAAAGTATTCAAATTTTGTTGGGAATGGTAGGATATCATTCGTACAAATAGATCAAGGTTTGAGGTATTCCTCAAAATGATTTTACACATCTTTGCCTTAACCTTGTTGAAAATTTGAATTAGTGGTGAACAATCTAGGTACATTATTTAAAACATGGGATAAAGATTCTATGCTAATTAAAATGTTAAAACTAACTCTAGTTATAGCATAGAGTATGACCTTCAGCTCTATGACAATACTATCCTTGCTTTGAAACATTTGTATATTCCTTCAGGTATGTGTTGTCTACTAATCTTTTGTAGAGAAGAAACAATAAAAGGAGTAGAAGGTCCAAACAAAGTGTCTGAGATCCACAAAAGAAAGGACAAAAAGATAGCATGACAAAAGAATGAGAAAGAAGGAGTGCGACATAGGAGACAAGATGCTCATGAACAGCTCAAGCAAGAAAAGCTTCAAGCATGAAGAAATGACCACCACAATCATCTACCTTCATCACATGGTGTCATCATGCTCCAATGATGAGGTAACATCTTAATGTAAGTGGTCATTATTTAAAAAGCTTTCCTTTGACCTTGCTATTCATACAAATAAAGAAACAAACATGTTTGAGTTACAACTTTGCTTGATCCAACTTGATTAACTCAACATGTTTTGTTCCTTAAGTTTGTTCATAGTACCACTCTCTTGATCTTATAGTCTTCACCAAATGAGCTAAAAATTTGCATATCTTATCTTTGGAAGATGATAGTCATAATCATGTAAAGTTTGACACATTTTGTAAAGATAGACAGTCCTTCCATAGGTTAAGCAAACTCCACTCTTTTTGACAAATATATTCAAATGCCACATTACTACTCATCCTTCTAATCTTATTACCCATGTTATAAGAATGAATGCACATAACATCAACCGTAACATGATTCGATGTGCTTAAGGTTAGAGAAGAATAAATAAGTTTTGGTTCTATTGGTGTTTTTCCACCAACAGAGCCCATGCACTTGATCTCTACCCTATCTTTATGAGCAGAACACACTTTGAGCAAGTGTGAGGGAGTCGATCCCCCAAATTCTACAAGTGAAAGTTCTGAACCGATAATAACGATGCACACAAGATGTCGCTAGTTTCTACTACTGATGGTTGATTTTGAAATGCTAAACAAGGAGGAGGAACAAGTCAAGAAAGGATGAACCTGTCAAACCTAGATCAAACTCAAAACTAGAACAAGTTTGGTAAAATAAGGAGACACAACTAGTGGAAGCGCCACTACTGGAGGTACCACCTCAAGAATCCTCATCTTCAAGAACGAACCGAGGGTATCATGACTCTTAGGAGGCCTACCACCGATTTGACAATAAACTTGCAACCATTGAAGAGACAAATGCTGCCATACAAGGTACGCTACATAATCATGTACAATGGTAGGTAAGCATGGGATACAAGATGGCCAGCCTCCAACAACAACAGCAGTAGCAAAATCAAAATTGAGAGGCTCTGTTCCAGCACCTCCACATTCGGCCACCTCGTTGAGCAACCACAACAACAACCAGCTTGGGGGAGAAGGCATCCCTCATGTATCCAGATAAGTATTTCTTTCCTTTTATTATTCTTAGTTTGCTTTATATATATTAGAAAAAAAGATGAATAGCTAAAAACAAAATAAAAAGAGTGTGTCTAGTTTGCTTTAATTTGTTTTTAGGAGCTGAATAAAATAAAAAAATGGACTCTAAAGATAATCTCTTATAATGGAAATGATGAATAGTTGCTCTATTGTAATTCCTTTCAAGTACCTAGTTTTTAGCCTTGAATTCTCCTAAGTTTTGGAGAAAACTGTTTTGATATAAGGATTTACTCTGAACTTAAGACTCGTGGGTAGCATATGCTTGATCTGAGCTGTTGTTTATCTTGTTCCAAGTGATACTAAAGTTCTAGAGATTTATCTTTTGAAAAACATAAAAATCCATGATGAGTTCCTGTATGACAAAGCTTGAATTCCTACCAGAGCCATACATGTTATTTAGGCTAGGAAAACTTTTGCATATATGCCGCTTGCTTTTGCAGTAAGTTTTGTCAAGCTTTGTTGACCCTTATGAGAGGTTTGTCATGCTCTTAAAATCAAGATCACGTACACACCACCCAAGTATGAACTACTCCTACTTAGAGGGTAGGCGCAAAAATATGCCATCCATCTAGATCTACCTAAAAATATTCTACTCCTACACTGGGGGTGAACACGAAAACATGCTTGTTAGGTTTTCCATCCACCAAATAAATGCTCCAAGTTCTTGTTGATATCTCTCTCAAAGTTTTGTTGCAGAAAAGAGGCATGGGGCTATGCAAAAGTTATTCATAAAAAAAGAAAAAAAAGAATTGAAAAAATGGATAAGTGTTCGAGATATGTAAAACAATGGGTACTTAGATGCCCGCTTGAAAAAAAGAGATGAATAAGATAGCCCATGTTCTCTTGCAAAATTGTTTCCAAGTTTCAAAAGAGATGATAAGTTTTCAAGGAGCAAAGTAGATTTAGGTTAGCCACCATATATCCACACATATGCACATCTTGATTTGATTGAATGACTTAACTCTCTTTGGATCCATTGTTTGACTTTACAATATATGCATTGCAAGTATGCTCTAGCTTTCTCCCTACCTATGAACTCCACATAAGCTTTAGTGGTAGGAAGAGAAAAGGCATAATATCTTTATTGCCTTGGTGAGGATCCACAAATACCACATATATTGAGAGACTTGAGAGTGTCATACAAAGGAATCTCTGAGTTTTATTTTGAAAATTTATAAAAACTCCAGAAACAATGGTAGAACAAAAAACTTGAGACATAGTGCTTAACTCAATCATTCTATCTTTCAATTGCTCAAGACCCAAGTGAAGGCTAAAAAGCCCCATGGTTGAAGGTAATATGGGTAAGTTTCAAAGTCAGATAAGTTTATTTTAATTTGGAGGATAATTTTTTATTGAACACCTGTGTACTTTTGAGGCATGAAAACATTGTAGCAACTCTTGATCTATTACTGAGTTTGGCTTTGCTCAGGGACTAGCAAAGGTTAAGTGTGGGGAAGCTTGTTAACGGTTGTTAACACCAATTATAAACCGTCAACATATCCTGCATATGTACTTAATTCCGTCACCAAACATAGGTATAGGGGTTTAAACATAGCTTTGGTAAATATTTATATGCAGGAGGATTTATCTAGAAAATAGCTCCTAGGACCACTATCATACACTCCAAACAAGCAAACCGACAACAACAAGTGATTCAACCCGCAAAAACTATGACAGACAACTCTAGAAGGTTCTAGAAGACACCACACCAAAGCTTGGGCCAAATGGCCATGAAAGTGGGCTGGCCAGCCCAGCCCATAGGCCAGTTGGCCTACCACGAAGCCCGCTCGCCCTCCGTCGCTTCGTAATCCTTCCTACGATCTACACCATTGATTTTAAGGTGGTTTTAGGTCAGTTTATCCAATGGTGAACGAGGGAGTTGATGTGGATCGATGATGTGGTGATTCCTTGCCCCCTACTCCACCTCGATTCCTTGCCCCCTACTCCACCTCAATTCCTTGCCCCTACTCTACCTCAGCCTATATATAGTAGCCCCTACCCCCTCCCTAGAGCCATCTTGAAAACCCTAATTCATATCTCTCATTCAGATCAAGACACACTAGGAGGATTAGATCTAGAGCTCTCCAATGTAGTAGATTAGTAGCTCGGGAGTGAGGGTCGAGTTGGGCTCATGCTCAAGTTCCGGATCTAATCTTGGAGGCTCGACAAAGACTTATTATCAATTTATCATATTCTTATCTACATGGCTATGTTTACTTTGAATATATATCTTGCTTAGTTAAAGGTTATCAATATTTTTGTGTGCGGGTTCATAGAGCGCTTAGCTTGCTAGTTTACCTGGTTAGGCTAAGTAGCCGAGTCTCGTATAAGCATAGTGCTTATACAATGCTCTTGCCTGTAAGTGCACCCTATTTTCTAGGTTGGGTGGTAGCAGCGAGAGGTGACAGCCCCGTCTATCCTTTGTAGTCCACTCCGAATTGAGCAGGTTCTTAAATTGTAGGACCGTAGTCACGTTGGTAGAGTTATCTATTGTGGGTGCTCTACCAGTCTAAGCGGCGTCCCAAAGTGCACAAGAGTAGAGTTAGTCTTAGCTATAGTCAGGGTATGTATATACTTTGATCCTGTAATAAGAATATCATAGGAATCTACCTCATCTGTTGTTCTCCCGAGTTGACTAGTTTACATTATCTTTATAGATCTATCCCCCGAGTGTCATTATACTTAATTCCTCTCTATATATTTACCCTCTACTTAAGCTATGATGGTATATTGATAGATATTCCTCTATTACTCAATAAGTCATACTCCATTGTTTCCCTATGGTAAAATTTAAATAACGATACCTAGAATACTCCCGGTAAAATGCTACAATGGTATTCTGTGCACTTACGGAATCCTTCATATTCTTTTTGTGTTAATAAATACCAACACTCACCAATAATCTAGTTCAACATGCAAGAACAAAGCACATTGATATCCGCCACCATTTCATTAGAGATCATCAATAAAAAGGGGACATTTGCATTGAGAGTGTAGGCACCGAAGATCAACTTGCCGATATATTCACCAAGCCATTGGATGAGAAAATGTTTTGTAAGCTAAGGAATGAGTTGAACATATTGGATTTCTCAAATATGTGTTGATGCACCCCCACTTATATGACATGCCTCTCCTTCGAGCAATCCTAGGTAAAAGTTGATTGGCATGCATATATCCGTTGTTGAGGACTTGTTTAGTGCATCTAGTCATTCCTATCATGTCTTAGGCTCATTCATGAAAATCAAATGAATTTGAGGCTTGTATGGTACCACTATTGCTTCTATGCTTGATATGGTCTAGTGGTAGCATATGACATGTTTGTGGGCTTGTGAACCTAGTGTTTGATCTAGAAAATGAGCTATAAGTGTTTAACTCAACATGGTATAAGATAACCCTTATTTGGAGGTGTGAAGAAGCTTGTCCTTGGATCAAACCGAGTTAGATATCTTTGGCAAGTGCTCTAGATTGAATCAAATTTGGAAAAATAATCCTCACCCCATTGATTGACATTGATAATCTTAACCTATCTAAAATTAAACCTTTGTGGTCATTGATGACAAAGGGGGTGAAATAGTGCACAAAGATAGTGAAAAGATAACAAAGGGGAGAACTTTGACATAGGGGAAGAGATATGACAAAGGAAAGGGATCAATTAAAATTTTGAGCACACAATTAGGGGGAGAAAGCTCATAAACTTGATTGATGCATTTGAATGTGCACTTCATATGTTTGCTTGCATGGCACAAGTTTTAAATTAAAATTCCATGCTTGTGTGGTGGATGCTAGTTGTAGGGTTGAATGATGAAATGAAAAACTAGCATGCATAGGTTGAGTAACTAGACTTGTGTTTATATTGTGAAAACTAGACCCTTGCTTCTAATGTTGATCTCATCGGGTATTCTAGTTTTTGTGCATGTCTAGTTACTAATGGTGCTAAGGATGGTATATTTGGTGCACTCCAATTGGTATCATGCTTCAAAGGTCCATCTCTTATACCTTAGCATCATTTAGGTAGACATTACTCTCCTACAACTCAAATCCATGCATATGTGCAAGCTTCAATCCAAACTCTTAGAACATATGTAGGGGGAGCAAATGCTATCATTTGAGGTTCATGAAACTTGTCCATATCCTTTTACACATGGTAAATATGCTTGGACAAGCAATATGGATTCAAATGAATTTCAATTCATATCTTTGTGAAAAGGTTGTCATCAATTACCAAAAAGGGGGAGATTGAAAGCTCTAGTTTGGTTTTGGTGAATTGATGAAACCCTAAGTGCTAACCTAGTTTATCAAAGTGATCATGAGATAGGTAGCACTATTTCAAGAGGTGGAGCAATGGTGAAGATCATGATAATGGTGTGGTGACCATGGTGATCAAGTGCTCGGCTTGGAAAAGAAGAAAGAAAAAAACAAAAAGCTCAAGGCAAAGGTGATATCCATAGAAGCTTTTGTGTTTTGGTGATCGAGATACTTAGCGAGTGTGATTACATTTAGGATCAATAGTCCGTACTATTAAGAGGGGGAAACTCGTATAAAAATGCGGCTATCAAAGTGCCACTAGATGCTCTAACTCATTGCATATGCATTTAGGATCTAGTGGAGAGCTAGTACCCTTTAAAATGTTTGTGAAAATATGCTAACACACATGTACAAGGTGATACACTTGGTGGTTGGCATATTTGATCAAGAGTGGCGAAGTTGGTGAAGTGAAGGAGGAGATTGTCACTGTCTTTTAGTGACTAGACGCTGAGCTCGGCATGACCGAACTCAGCTGGTGCGTCCGATCAGTTCAGAGCAGTGAAGGGCTCAGCCTCAGTGAGCGACCTGAATGCTAGGTTACAATGTGACCTGATGCGGCGCTTGTGCGTCCGGTTGAGGATGATGTACTGCTAACGCCATCGACTGAGTGAGCGAGGTGGAGACCTAACGTGGTGGCACTGTATGGTCACATGCACCTAACGTGTTCGATCATGGTTTTGGCACTCGAGGAGCTCTCTAGAGTCGACCTGACTGCTGCCTAGTGGCGGTGAGCTACGCGTCCACTCATAGGGTGAAGGCTTCGGCTCGCACATGGGCTAAAGTGAGCACCAGCACGTTCGGTCTTGGTCTGTGGCGCGTCAGATCATGAATTAACTACGTGGGAGCTCGACTATTGGAGATTAGCGGTAGAGGTTTGAAGGCAGTGGACATGTGCGTTGATCGCGTGATCGAACGCTAGGCTGGCTGCGTTCGGTCAGTCAGACCTACACGTCCAGTCGCCCCGATTTTCAGTGGACAATGGAGCCAATGGCTCTATTTCGTGGGGGCTTCTATTTAAGCCCCATGGCTGGATCAAGCTCACTCTCTTGGCCATTTGCATTGACATAGCAACCTTGTGAGCTTAGCCAAAGTCCTTCCACTCATCTCCATCATTGATTCATCATCTTTGTGAGATTGGGAGAGAATCCAAGTGCATTACTTGAGTGTTTGCATCTAGAGGCACTTGGTGCTCATATTTCACTATGGGGTTTGCTTGTTACTCTTAGGTGATTGCCGCCACCTAGATGGCTTGGAGCAGTGAAGATCATTCGAGCAGAGGTTGGTGATTGTCTTCGGCTACGATCGTGGTGATTGTGAGGGGTTCTTGACCTTTTCCTAGTGGAGAGCCAAAAGGTACTCTAGTGGATTGCTCATGGCTTGTATGATCCTCATATTTTATTGGTTGTGTGACACCCTATTGAGGGTTTGGCGTGTGATGCCAATTAACGCGTGAACATCCAAGTGACTAAATCTCCACAACGAGGACTAGCTTGCCAGCAAGCAAGTGAATCTCGATAAAAAAAATCTTGTGTCATCATTGTCCTAAGGATTTCCTAATTGATTGTGATTGATTGGCTCCATCATATTGTGATTGGCTCTATCCTCAATACGTCGGTATAATCATCACCATCCCCTCTTGTATTTACATTCCTAGTGTGTAAGCTAAGCTCTTTAGTGTAATTAGTTTTGAGAGCTAGCTTGCGTTGGGTCTAGTGGTTAGTGAGGCTCTTTAGTTAGTCTTTGAGAGCTCACTAACTTAGTGTAGTGACATATCCATTGTGTGGATAAAGACTATAGCAACTAGAATTGAGGTAGGTGGCTTGCATTTTTAGTAGGCTAGTGCAACACTCGCTTCGTCGTTTATTTGACTAACCACATTGCTTAAGTGTTGTTGTACAAATTTTTATAGGCTATTCACCCCCCCCTCTAGCCATTAGAACCTTTCACGTATAGGTGTTATTGGGCCTATCCGCTGACGCAAGCCTAGGAAGGCACGCGTCTGGACAGGGATGGACATCCGTGTGCAGGCATTTGCATTTTGAGAAGGCAATTTGTGGCACTAGAAGCGCTTAGAAACATGCCAAAAGCATGTCAGCTTCACTATCCTTCTGTCACAATGCTAGTGGACACCTACTACCAAAGAAACTAATAGAAGAGATGGTGGAAGAAGGTTGGAAGATGAAGATGCAGATGTAGACCTGGTGCCCCCTACCAAGCAGATGATTCATCCCAGCAAGCATTATGCCAGCCCAGGATGGATGACCCACTTGCTAAGGAGTCGTGCGGAATCAGAGGACTCAGGGAATGTTAACTGAGGACGAACAAAGTAGAAGGAACTAGGACAGCTGTGTTCAGAGAAGGTTGAAGTGAGCTAAGCTCATTGTGATCCCCAAATCCATAGATATTTGATACTAATACAATTATGATAGAGAGATATCATATCAATTGTTATCAGAGGTCAATTGATCAAGTGGGCACGATGGCAGGTGACTGCTCGTCGTCGTATTTGAGATGGCGACGTAGCCTGACGGTGACTTCTTCCTCATCTTCCTCACCTAATCCACGCTGGCGATGGTCCATGACTATCTCCTCTGACCTCAGTACCTAACACGGGATCAGAAGTAGGATCGGCAACCTGGAGGCTCAGATCAGGGAATTGGCAGTGCTGATGAAGGAACTCTAGGCTTAGAACACCTCCATCAAGCGCACCTTCAATGATAACCTCTACATGCTCAAGAATGTGGACATTTGGCGGTCCCAAATCAACTCCAAGGTGGACGAGCTTCATCAATCCGTCCTAGACCTATGTCTAAAGGTGGATCAACTCTCATTGCGGTAGGAGGACTTTGATCCAACAAAGCACACCTTCGACACCGAGGACATTGACTTGATGAAACCAATGGCTACTCATCTGGCTACGACCTCATCTAAGGTGGCTTCAAGGCCCTTTAGACATGGCGCGACACACGCTCACCAGGGGTCCTATCAACAGGGTGGTCACCACCATCGTGCCCAACCCAGGTCAAAGGTACAACACCATTCTCTAATGTGTCATCTAGCAGTTATGATTCTTAGTCGCAGGTTTCATATGAATTAGGCCATTCCTCAATAGAATTTCACAAGTAGATGCCATGCGCCCAAAATTATGGCAGAAACACCGTGAATCATATTTTGATATCTCTTTTGTTCCTTCTAACATGTGGGTCAAATTAGATGTTATGAACTTTGTGGGTTTCATAGTCTTTTGGTCTTAGTCTGTAGAATCCATCCTTCAGCGGTCCTCTTGGCTTGATCTTTGCTCTACCATCTATAGCTGCTTTGAGCGTGACCAACAGAACTGCCTCAATCGTTAGTTCTTCCATCTCAAACAAACAATCACAGTTTCATCTTATATTGAGCAATTCGATAATCTGATTCATCATATTTTGGCCTATGACACTTATTTCAGTCCTCATGTCATTACTAGTCATTTTTGTGAATGGTTTAAAAAAGGACATTTGTGTTGTTGTTTTATTCCACAGACCCTCTAGTTCGATAATCTGATTCATCATAATCTTATCTTGCCTTTTTGTAGAAAGAGGTGTTGCTCGAAGTGCATCCTCCAAGACCAAGACTATGATTTAGTCTCCTCTACAAACAACAACAACCCCTGTAACAACTCCCCCAATATCATAGAGATATGTGGAAGTGGTGAAACAATCGGGCTTGGAAGAGAAGTTGCACGATCTCAAAGCTTATAGAAAAGCCAAAGGCTTATATATACTTCAAATGTGGTGATAGTTGGAGCCCCAACCATGAGTGCTCTGCTATTGTTTCCCTAATCTTGGTGAAAGAATTGTGGCAACTATTGACTGAAGAAGAAGCTCATTCTCCCTGGTGCACACGCCACTTGCATTGATCCAGTGCCCAAGCACTAGAATTAGTCCAGGTGATGCACCACACACCTCCAAAGTCTATTTTCAAAGCCTTTTTCAATGTGCTCAACTCCATCAAGTGTATCAATATTTCATGTGTGTGAGTTAGCATTTCTCAAGCATTTTGAAATACTTTTCTCTTGCACCTCACCACGTCACTAAGCGTAATGCAAATGCACATGAGACTCACACTTAGTGGTACTAGACAACCATTGCAACCAAAGATTTTCCCTCTTTATATGCCTTGTTCATCATCATCAAGTGGACTCTAGCTAATCATACTTATTGCAAGCATTAGTCCACATGGTCGGTACTCCATTAGCAAAACTAAACTAGGGCTTTCACCTATGAGCCCATTTGGCCGCATCTTTTGGTGAGTGGGCCCCTACAGGTCAATCCTTCACAAAAGTGTGGATTTTCTATTTTTGGCATATTTTAAGTATGAGTCATATTATTATACACTCAAATGTTGACTTTGTTGACTATAGAATTTAGTATTTAATGACCGTCAGCAGTGAGTTGATGATCTCAAGTATGCTACCAATGCCACTATACATTGGCATTGTTCATGTTGTGATTTTTGTTTGTCACTGGCTTCTCACAAAGAAAAATGATTTGTGCCGCTTACTAGCCTCTCGCACATGAACATTGGGGGAACCAATGAACCAGTTGCATGTGTGATATAAAGAACTTATATGTTTTTTATGTTTTTGTTATAATCTTGGCTGGTGAAACATATTTCTCTTCTAGTTCACAACCATCAAAGCCATCAAATGTAAGCCATGATCATTTGAGTTGACTCAAGTTTGTTTGTTTCCCCTTCATCGACGTCAATAGTGATATGATTCAAGACTCTCCAGCCTAGAAACATAGAGGTTGAAGGAGCAAGAGGACAGATTGAGATGGCAATATGTAAAGCACGCTGGGAGAAGGAGAGGTGTGTGGACCAGAAGTGGTTTGGTGATGTTTCATGGTTGGTGACGTATCAATGTGCAACTTAGATAGTTTTTTTAATTATATAACTAGAACTATACCCCACGCATTTATATGGGAATTGCTAATAAATTTTGTGGATAGTGTGGTATACTAACGTGGATAAATAAATGCATGTTAGTGGATGATGTGATTTGCTGACATGGATAGCTTGCATGAATAGACATATGTCATAATTGTGTGTGCTAGTGGGCTGCTAATGTGGATTGCTTGAATGTTGAGATATAATTTTAGTGGGGCCTGGGATTATAAGGGCACTCCCGATGTAGAAACTATCATAGTTTCTATACATATTAATTGTCCTTCCACATAAGTATTTTGCTGATGTGGTAAGGGATTTAATAAGAAGAAAGAAAAGTAGAAACCCTTTATTTCTAAAGAAGAAACCGAGTCTTCACGCGTCACGAAGTTGATGGAACCATCTCGCAGCGTGTTGGGAAGATGTCCGTCATTTCCATCTACACCTGTGGATCCCAGTGGGCTCGGACCTAGACGTGTCGGCAAGCCTGCTCGAGCCCGCCACCACAGGCCCTCACGCGTAGCCCACAAGGCCTCACCAGGCCACTGCTAACCACGCCATGGCCTAGCGCCGCTGTCAGACAGCAGTGAGCCACCCCCGCTCGGCTGTGACGCCTCATCGGGCAGCCAGACCTCACGAGCCACCTACGAGGCGGTTGCAACACCTAGTGGGGCCGCCACGAGACCTCCTGCACCGTCGCTGCCCAACATAGGACCTCATTCCTAGCGTGGCAGCCAACAGATCCTAGCACGACGTGGGTGCTCGCGCGCCGCCACTACCCAACGTGGCCACGAAACGAGCATGCCGCCCTGGGACATCGCACCTAGCGCATCCACATAGACACTCGCAGCACAAGATTAAGATGAATTGGAGAGGAGAGGTGAATGATTGGTGTGATTTTTTGGCTGGGCCCTTTAAGAAATACTACGTTGGAGAGGATAATTTCTATGAGTGGTTTCTTGTGGCATAGAAACTACTAGGTAGTTTTTGCACAATGAGTGCCCTAAGATACTAGGAAGGATGATACGCGTGTTGCTATGTGAATTAGAGATGAAATTATACTACTTATGTTTGCTTATATGAACGGATAAATGTCATAATGCATGATAGTGGATGATATAGACTCAAGTGTGGACGAGGTGCTCATATGGGTAGGTTTGCGTACATGTGTCCATAGGGGTGAGTGTGAGTGCGTGTTGTGGACGTCTTTTGTACAGTGTAATTCTCAAGAAAAATGTGGACAACTAATTATAAATATATGTTAGTGAATAATGTTGTTTAATGATGTGAATAGTTTGAAGAAAGACATAATTGTATGTGCTAGTGGATACTGAATGCTAGTGGAGATTGAAAATATAAGATATATAGATATAGATATAGATGTTTTTTTCTATACTTGTTTCTACATGTCTTTAATTGTTTCATAGAGATGATTACACTTGATTTTTAGGATCATTGTGACCGTTTTTAGCCCTAGAGCGAGAAAGGGATGATTTTGTAGCTCCATTTATAGTAATACATACAGAAATCAAACTAATATTTTTTAAATTTAATTTTAAATTTAGAATTACATTTAAGAGAACAATTAAGTTTAAAAATAAGTTACATGAACTCATATAATTACCACAAAATTATGGTTCGAATCTTGGTCTAATCGATTTTGATTGTAATTTTTTGATGAACTTTGTTGGTCTCGGTGCCTTTTTATCTTTCTTGAAGACGGGTTTATTGAAACACGAGAAGTGTTTCAAGTAATTAACAATGTCTATGGCAACATTACTTGATTACGATTCGAACACATCTGTATATTGGTCTTTATTCTGTATAATATATGGACAAAAGCATGTTCACAAAGAAAAGTTATTTTAATCTAGATTGTATGTGTCATAAATTTCGTTTTAAATCTAGACCATTAGATCATCATAAGTCTAACTATGTATATTTTTTTTCTGATTTGTCTCATATTTCTAGTATGTATTTTTTTTTCTGATTTGTCTCATATTTCTAGTAAATCTAGACTGTTAGATCATCATAAAATTCAACATCTTTTTTTATTAATCTTGTAATTTCTAGACTCTCTTCTGTCTATTTGACTATAGAAAAATGTTTAAACAAAGTGTTTTCTGGCTATTTCTTTTTCGTGAACATGCTTATGCATGTATTTCATTAAGTGAGCAGCAGGAATTACAAAACATCACTTTTATACGAGCGAGATGCCCACATTTTGGTGATGCTGAACAAGCGGGAAAAAGAAACACGAGAGGAAAACACAGCTTTAGTGCTACATTTTCGCCATGATACGCGACTGCAGAACGTCCACTATCTTGCTCCCTGATCAACTAGCGGCGACAGGGCCAACATGCCTGCTGCTACCCATTCGTTTGGCTCTCCGCCGGATGCACCAACCGAAGGCAAGAACCCACAGTCAAATCCCGTTCCCGTTAACTCATTGCAGAAAGTTACGGACAGGTCGACAACCTTAGTCTCTTGAAGACACACAACGGAGACCTGCTCCTGCACGACAAACTCGCGAACTACACTGCGACGCGCGCGGCCATTAAGACCACGGACGTTCCACACCACCATGTTTTGTGCTAACATGGCAAGCCAGTGTTGCGACTCTTGTGCTAACCTGGCACATCAGCGCCCAGCACGTGTCCCCTTGCCCCATAGCGGAGCATTGTCGCGAACAACTCAGTGCATTGCAGCCCGCTTCGCCGTGGACAGCGGCTCCTAGAACGTCGTCTTGAACCTATAGATGGGCAACGGGTCGGCCCGACCGGGCCGGGCCTGGAAGGGCACGCCTTGCCGCTGGGCCGTGTCACGCTGGGCTTCGTGCCTGGACGACGGCCCAGGCATGGATTGTCGGGCCACTTTTCGCGCCGGGCTCGCCCTAAAAGCACAGTGCCTCCAGCGTGCCGGGCCGGCCCAAAGGCCCACGAAGGGTGTTGATCATAGATGTGACTGTGTGAGACTGGGAGGCGAGGGGAGGCATCGGCAGGGATGGCGGCATGAGCCAGGGAAGAAGGTGGCGGTCGCCCCTATGGCCATCGCAAGGTCCAGAGAGAGGGGGAACAAGAGGAAGCGTGAGCAGTAGGTGCCGGCGACCATCGACGAGCTCGCCCTTGACAACAAAACTGGCTTCCGAGCGCAGCTTGAGGCTGGTGTGCTAACTTTCTGCAGCGGTGTCGCACGAGGAGAGGGAGGGGGCGTCGGCGCTACGAGGAGAGTGAGAAGGCATGAGGGATGAGGAGGTGGCGTATGGCGTCCGAGCTCGCCCCGCGCGACTCGAGGAAAGGGGAGAGCCCAGAGAAGGCGTCCATGAGGGGAAGGAGGGTCGCGCCTTGCGCGGTGGGTGTGGCGGCGGGACGAGGGAAAATGGGACTAGGATTAGCAATTAAGATCAACTTTATATATACTTGTGGGCCTTTCGAGCCTAGTCCCGGGCCGGCTAGACCACATGCCTGGGTGCGGCCCAAGCACGGCCCTATGCATTGGGCCTGGCCAGCCAGGGCCCGCACAATACTAGGGCCGGGCCATGCTCATGTCGAGCCAAAAATGTGGGCTTTGGGCTGGTCCGCCGTGCCCCTTCTGCATGCCCATATATATACTTGAACCTTAATGCGATCGCCTCATCCGGCGTGTCACAGGGTGCACCACGAACCAGAGAGGTCCACTTTTTGAGCAGAACTCTCTTCGCTTGGGCTTCAGGCTTGTGCTCTCGTAGGTTCGACTTCGCCGCCAGCCTAGTGCTGCTCCGTGGCACGATCGTGTCATCCCTCTGCTTGGACACCCGTGTTTTCTTGGGCGTGGCCAGCAACGCACCCGTGATCGGCAGACGCATGCTGTGCCGTCCACGAACTCTTGAAATGTCGACGGCCTGGTCACTTGGACCGTTTCGACCTCTGGCGGCACATGCACGCTCTCTGCCCCGGGCCGGGGTCGCAGCTTAGATGCCTAGATGGTAGGCTGAAAAGCCCAGGCACCAGCGTCATCTTCCACCACCACGTACCGGCTCGACTTGGGTCTCGACTGTCCCGACCTCGCTGACAGCTGGACGATCAGCCAGCAGCTGCGGCTGGAAAGCAGCATCCATCCACTTGCTCATCACAATGCATGCCACTATCGTCCAACACTGCCCGCGTAAAGGCGACAGGAGGAATTACCCAAATCGTCCAAGGACCGTCGAAGGCAGTGTCGCCGTGCTCGTTGGCAACCATGCATGTCAGGCGCCCAGGAACAGGAATCCTGCGCTGGTTCCCAGTCCTGCAACGGCAAGAGACAGGGATCCGTCCCTTTCTCCTTTTGTGCAGGAACGGACAAGGCAGTCCCAGCCTCATTGGCTCAGGGTCACCCAGGATGCTGACGACCGGCTGGCCTGCTTTCCCCGGCGCTCCCGCCGGTGAACTGGCGCGAGCCTCCCCCACGGCCTTCTCGGGCAGAGCGCGGACAGCCTTTGGCCGTGCAGACAACGTTTGAACTGGGGCAACGCACCGTACCAATCAACACGGTTGATGCCACCTTCCGGAAAGTGGGCCATTTTGCCTGTCCCTCCTTTAGTTGCCCGGAATCGACCGTGGCAAAATCACTGCACGGCACTGTAGTGCTCTGTAGTATTTCGTTTGTATTTGATAATAATTATCTAATCGTTGACTAATTAGGCTCAAAACGTTCGTCACGCAAAGTACAACCAAACTGTGTAATTAGTTTTTGATTTCGTCAACATTTAGTACTCTATGCATGTACCGCAAGTTTGATGTGACGGGGAATCTTTTTTTTTGCATAGTGTCAAAGTTTGGATTTTGGGTAACTAAACACACCCTTGTATTTCATCACATCATATCGTTGGTCCCAAAAATATCATATCATCATATTGTTGTTCCCCAAAATGTCATATAAGCAATACAGTACTTTGTTTACGATGAAAGGTACTCCGAAGCAGTCGGTGTGTGCGTTTCGCTTGATCATATATGTCGACCATCTTCCCCGGCCCGGCCCGTTAAACAAAACCGAACACTGCCCAAGTAGCGCGGCACAGAACATGAGCAAGAGCTCGCGCGTGTAAATACAAATTACCAGTGCTAATAATACAAGTAAATGCGCATCAGCACGAACACCGGAGCAACGAATGTTGGGATGATGATCGAGGGCGTTTCCCCGGCCCGCCGCCGGGAGAATGAATGAGCGAGCGAGTTCATCTCATCATGGATGGGCTCGGGAAGCCGCGCGCGTGCCCCACTATCGCCACGCCCTGCATGCGCGCATGCAATACAAGCAAATGCAAATGCGAGCAGTTAATGGCCGGCTCGATCGGTTTTCGCAGCCAAAATCCACCCAAGATCTCCCTGCAGTTACTGCGCCACTTCTCCCTTTCCCATCATCGCCGATCCACACCCTGATCTAGGGATGAAAACGGATCGGATACGAACGGATATCACTCATATTATATTTGTTTTCATATTTCTGTTCGAATTCGGATTCGGACACGGATAGCGTTCGGATACATATACGAATACGGATTGACTCGGTTACGGATACGAATAATGAGTATCGAATACGGTATGAATCGGATTCGGAGAAGGTCGGATACAAATATCTATTCCGATATTGAGTAAAAGCAGCATATATATATATCATACGTGCGCAAACCATTACACCACTCTATGAGTACATAATCCATCTATATTAAGCCGAAAGACTAAAGAGTAAAGCAACAAATAAGATAAAGATACAGATACATCATACATCATACATCAAACATCATACAAGCACCAATCTTCGCGGCATAAGTAGAAATAGCCAAGCTCATGGCTTCATGGGTCTTATGGAGTCATGGTCATGGATTCAAGATCTACAATCCTTATATAGGTCATTTTTCATTTGAGAAAGTTTGAATAAAATGTAATTCAAATTTCACAAGTGTGTGACATAGTTTTAGAAAGTCTATATGAGATTCAAGAATTTGTGACTAGTGTTTGATAAAACTTTCTCAAATGGGAAAATGAGTTATGTAACAATTGTAGATCTTGCTGAGATAATCAAACTTGGTATTCAGAGATTTTTCATCTGAGGTCATTTAGTCTCATTTGAGCAAGTTTGACCAAGTCAAAGTTGGTCAAATAAAAAAACAAGACTTTGACTCTAGTATTATGAACTCTAAATGACTTCAAATTGAAAAGTTTTGAATACCAAGTTTGTTAAACTCATCAGGATCTACAATTGTTGTTTTGGTCAACTTTCTATTTGAGATAGTTTGAACAGTTCAAATTTATGATTTTTAAATTTCAACACCTACAAACTAGTTTTCGGAACCCTAGATTGTCTCAAATTCAAAAGTTTTGAATATCAAGTTTGTTCAGCTCATCAAGATCTACAATCCTTATATAGGCCATTTTTTCATTTGAAAAAGTTTGAACAAAATATAGTTTAAATTTCATAAGTGTGTGACATAGTTTTAGAAAGTCTATATGAGATTCAAGAATTTGTGACTAGTGTTTGATAAAAATTTCTCAAATGGGAAAATAAACTATGTAACAATTGTAGATATTGCTGAGATGATCAAACTTGGTATTCAGAGATTTTTCATCTGAGGTCATTTAGTGTCTCATTTGAGCAAGTTTGACCAAGTCAAATTTGGTCAAATGAAAAAACAACACTTTGACTCTAGTATTATGAACTCTAAATGACTTCAAATTGAAAAGTTTTGAATACCAAGTTTGTTAAACTCATCAAGATCTACAATTGTTGTTTTGGTCAACTTTCTATTTAAGAAAGTTTGGATGGTTCAAATTTGTGATTTTTAAATTTTAATGCCTACAAACTAGTTTTTGAAACCCTAGATGGTCTCAAATTGAAAAGTTTCGAATACCAAGTTTGTTCAGCTCATCAAGATATACAATCATTATATAGGCCATTTTTCATTTGAGAAAGTTTGAACAAAATGTAGTTCAAATTTCACAAGTGTGTGACATAGTTTTAGAAACTCTATATGAGATTCAAGAATTTGTGACTAGTGTTTAATAAAACTTTCTCAAATGGGAAAATGAGCTATGTAACAATTGTAGATTTTGCTGAGATGATCAAACTTGGTATTCAGAGTGTTTTCATCTGAGGTCATTTAGTGTCTCATTTGAGCAAGTTTGACCAAGTCAAATTTGGTCAAATGAAAAAACAACACTTTAACTCTAGTATTATGAACTCTAAATGACTTCAAATTAAAAAGTTTTGAATACCAAGTTTGTTAAACTCATCAAGATCTACAATTGTTGTGTTGGTCAACTTTCCATTTGAGAAAGTTTGGATGGTTTAAATTTGTGATTTTTAAATTTTGACGCCTATAAACTATTTTTTGGAACCCTAAATTGTCTCAAATTGAAAAGTTTTGAATACCAAGTTTGTTCAGCTCATCAAGATATACAATCATTATATAGGCCATTTTTTCATTTGAGAAAGTTTGAACAAAATGTAGTTCAAATTTCGTAAGTGTGTGACATAGTTTTAGAAAGTCTATATGAGATTCAAGAATTTATGACTAGTGTTTGATAAAACTTTCTCAAATGGGGAAATGAGCTATGTAACAATTATAGATTTTTCTGAGATGATCAGACTTGGTATTCAGAGTGTTTTCATCTGAGGTCATTTAGTGTCTCATTTGAGCAAGTTTGACTAAGTCAAATTTGGTCAAATGAAAAAAAAACACTTTGACTCTAGTATTATGAACTCTAAATGACTTCAAATTAAAAAGTTTTGAATACCAAGTTTGTTAAACTCATCAAGATCTACAATTGTTGTTTTGGTCAACTTTCCATTTGAGAAAGTTTGGATGGTTCAAATTTGTGATTTTTAAATTTTGACGTCTACAAACTAGTTTTTGGAACCCTAGATGGTCTCAAATTCAAAAGTTTTGAATACCAAGTTTGTTCAGCTCATCAAGATATACAATCCTTATATAGGCCATTTTTTCATTTAAAAAAGTTTGAACAAAATATAGTTCAAATTTCATAAGTGTGTGACGTAGTTTTAGAAAGTCTATATGAGATTCAAGAATTTATGACTAGTGTTTGATAAAAATTTCTCAAATGGGAAAATGAGCTATGTAACAATTGTAGATCTTGCTAAGATGATCAAACTTGGTATTCAGAGTTTTTTCATCTGAGGTCATTTAGTGTCTCATTTGAGCAAGTTTGACCAAGTCAAATTTGGTCAAATGAAAAAACAACACTTTGACTCTTGTATTATGAACTCTAAATGACTTCAAATTAAAAAGTTTTGAATACCAAGTTTGTTAAAATCATCAAGATCTACAATTGTTGTTTTGGTCAACTTTCCATTTGAGAAAGTTTGGATGGTTCAAATTTATGATTTTTAAATTTTGACGCCTATAAACTATTTTTCGAAACCCTAGATTGTCTCAAATTGAAAAGTTTTGAATACCAAGTTTGTTCAGCTCATCAAGATATACAATCATTATATAGGTCATTTTTTCATTTGAGAAAGTTTGAATAAAATGTAATTCAAATTTCACAAGTGTGTGACATAGTTTTAGAAAGTCTATATGAGATTCAAGAATTTGTGACTAATGTTTGATAAAACTTTCTCAAATGGGAAAATGAGTTATGTAACAATTGTAGATCTTGCTAAGATAATCAAACTTGGTATTCAGAGATTTTTCATCTGAGGTCATTTAGTGTCTCATTTGAGCAAGTTTGACCAAGTCAAAGTTGGTCAAATGAAAAAACAAGACTTTGACTCTAGTATTATGAACTCTAAATTACTTCAAATTGAAAAGTTTTGAATACCAAGTTTGTTAAACTCATCAAGATCTACAATTGTTGTTTTGGTCAACTTTCTATTTGAGATAGTTTGGACAGTTCAAATTTGTGATTTTTAAATTTCGACGCCTACAAACTAGTTTTCGGAACCCTAGATTGTCTCAAATTCAAAAGTTTTGAATACCAAGTTTGTTCAGCTCATCAAGATCTATAATCCTTATATAGGCCATTTTTTCATTTGAAAAAGTTTGAACAAAATATAGTTCAAATTTCATAAGTGTGTGACATAGTTTTAGAAAGTCTATATGAGATTCAAGAATTTGTGACTAGTGTTTGATAAAAATTTCTCAAATGGGAAAATGAGCTATGTAACAATTGTAGATCTTGCTGAGATGATCAAACTTGGTATTCAGAAATTTTTCATCTGAGGTCATTTAGTGTCTCATTTGAGCAAGTTTGACCAAGTCAAATTTGGTCAAATGAAAAAACAACACTTGGACTCTAGTATTATGAACTCTAAATGACATCAAATTGAAAAGTTTTGAATACCAAGTTTGTTAAACTCATCAAGATCTACAATTGTTGTTTTGGTCAACTTTCTATTTGAGATAGTTTGGACGGTTCAAATTTGTGATTTTTAAATTTTGACGCCTACAAACTAGTTTTCGGAACCCTAGATTGTCTCAAATTGAAAAGTTTTGAATACCAAGTTTGTTCAGCTCATCAAGATCTACAATTTTTATTTTGATCATTTCTCCATCCAAGGTCATTTGAACTTAAACGGATAATATCCGGACGGATATATCCGTTTTTTACTCGGATTATCCGTATCCGCCGGATACCGACGATATCATATTTGTATTTGATATCCGTGTAAACTATCCATTTAAGTATCCGTATCCAGAAAAAAATCCGAATATCCATATAATTATCCATTTAAGTGTTCATATTTGTTCGGTCGAACGGACGGTCGGATAAATATCCGTACCATTTTCATCCATACCCTGATCGCACACGTTCACATCCATCGTCACAGCCTCTGCTGCCTCGCTCCATGCATCTATCCGGTCATCATCCCAGAGTATATAAACAAGTGTTCTACTAGTTCCTGCCATTGCCGCGCTACCTGTCTCTGTCTGTCTGCCATTGCCTCCTGCACATCTATAGCTAGCTCTTCGTCCGTTGCTGCTTGCCACATGTCAACAATGGCGATGGCGCCATGCGACGGCGACGCCGACTGGTGCCACGTGCTGGGGGACTTCAACATGTTGTTGTGTTCGTCGTCCACACCGCACGCCATGGCCAGCAGCAGGTCAGTTTATGGGAGCGCCTCTGTTTCTCGTGCACGCGCATCTGATTTTGACAGTCCAGCAGGCCAGGTTGCTTCGCCTGACGGCTCTCGATCGACCTTCATCTCCTCGCTCCTTCCTGATGTCAGGGCGGGAGATTGTCTGCCGATCGCCGCTGCTCCTCCCGGAGCCGGTGGTCACCTGCACAGATGCAAAATCGAAGTCTTGGAAGCCCCTTCTGATGACGATCAGCACTACGCGCATTCCTTCTTTTTTCCTGCATTGCACGATCGAAGAATCATGCATAGTGCATGCAGAAAACTTAACGCACGATCGATGATGCCGCATTACCCTGCCAATAATCACCATTAATTCATCGCATCCATGAAGCCACATCCTCTCAATGCAAGTTGCATGCGTACGTGGCTGCGTGCGTGCAGGAAATGGGGAACGGCATGTCCCCGGTGGCGGTGCAGCAGGAGCTCGCGGCGCTCGAGACGTACTGCGCGCTCATGGAGGAGAACCCCTGGATCGAGCTCACGGACCGGACCAAGAAGCTGCGGCAGGCGTACTTCAAGGAGAGCTACAAGCAGAGGAGGGCGGCCGCAGTCAGCGTCATGGAGATGGATCACATCTACAGCTTTGGCCAGCAGTATCACCACCAGCAGCTGCCTCCGCCGACTAGCAGTGCTGACCACCATGGCCAGAGCAGCCGTTTCTATGGCTACTGAAAGATCGATAAGCAGCGACGTACGTATACAAAGGACCAAGAACTCATGGCATGGGGATGCACGACGACACTATTATGACTAGGGGATTGCTAATAGATATTTTTAACTGTTCATGAGTGCAACAGCCATGTTTTCATTTCTGTTTGCATGGGTAAAGTGGGACGAATATATGCGGAGTTTGATCGAGAACTAGAAGCATCTCACTGACCGAGACGACTTCTTTGCCGAGTGTCACATACTTTGCCGAGTGCTTTTTATCGTGCGCTCGGCAAAGAGGCTATTTGCCGAGTGTCAGAGAGAAAACACCCGACAAACAACTGGCACTCGATAAAGAGGTAGTTTGCCGAGTGCCGAGCACGCGGCAAACAATAACACTCGGCAAAGACTAGGTTTGCCGAGTGCCCGACACTCGGCAAACCAGAACACTCGGTAAAGGGCCGTCGCCGTTAATGGCTGGCAGCCGCCGTCAACCCTTTTGCCGAGTGTTTTCTCCTGACACTTGGCAAAGCGCTGATTTGTCGAGTGTTATTTTTTGATACTTGGCAAACCATTTTTTTTCACTTTTAACCTCCAAACTTTTTTTGCAGTTACCTGGTACTCCATGTTCCAATGTGGCACATTTCTTGGACTTTTTCTATATTTCTTTCATTTATTTCATTTAATTGAATTTTCTTGGATAATTCAAATTATAACCGCTAGTCATTCGAATAATGAAAAAAAATGAATGGAAAAATGATATTCATGTTATTTAGTATAATATGAGGCCGTATCCAGGAACATACCACCAATTTCAAACATCTTGTTCAGGAAAATGACCACGAACTTGTGGTCGAGTTGTTTTTAAATTCTATAAAAATCAAACGAAGACTGAAAATCTTTAAACTTGTCGAGATGTCATGATATCATATGTGGAGGCTGTGATAAAAAAGTGAGAAGGTTTCGTGTAAGTTGTCACATACGATGCTTGCAAACCGAAGAATCTATTAGGTGTGGCATGTGGCATGTCTATGTATATATATAGTAACCTTTTTAAGTACTAAATGATGCATGATTCATCTGAGCTACTATAAAAAAAAATGGTTGAATTAATTTCTACAGATACACATTGGTTGAATGATATTTTTTTTCCTTTCTCAAAATAGTTGTTATTCCTGAATTTTTATTCTCAGTCTCGATCATTTAGTTCTCCAGTTTCCAGCTTGAACAATTGAGCACTCGGGCATGTAACGTTTCCAGCTTGAACAATTGAGCACTCGGGCATGTAACATCTAAGGGCACTCTCAGTGTAGAAATTACCCTAGTTTCTATGAACATTAATTGTACTGCTACATAAGCTTTTTGTTGATGTGGCAAGGTACTTACTGAAGAGAGAGCAAAAATCATAGAAACCGGGTCTAAGTTAGAAACAATGTCTACACGAGAACCAAGATATGAAGTGATGTGATTGGTAGAGAAGGGAGAGAGAATGTCTGTGATTGGTTAAAAATTTGTTTTGTAGATGAAAGCATCTAGGCCCCTAGTTGAGTTTCGGTGATTAATGACAATACATGATTACTGTGACTAACGTGTGTTTTGCGGAGGCAATTAAGTTAGGTCACGGTAATGGAGATCGATTGGGCTATCATGATGGTCATGTCCCTACGATGGAAATCGTTTCGGTTTTCAAAGGATGGACGACAAGGTTAAGGATGGACTAGTTCTAAGTATCGATTGAAGTTGGAGTGACACTTAGAGTAGTTTAGGACTTTGTTTTTCCTTTGGCCGTACTATTAAGGGGGTACGGACGGGTAGCTTGACCTAGGTGAGTCTAGTGGGTTAGGTGTGGTGCACACTTGCTAAAACTAGCGCTAGGTAGCTCTAAAATAGTCCTTAGATCCAATGGAGCAAACTTCATTCACATATGATCGAGAGTCGGAAGTGAATGGAGGGTCAAATACTGACCAGACGCTGGCTCAGAGTCCGGTCAGTTTATTTGATCAAGGTGAAGTTGTCTGGAAGTGACCGGACGCTGAGAGGTCAAGTGATCGGACGCTGAGGGACAGCGTCCGGTCGACATCAGTAAGGTATCAGTGAGGGTAAATTGCGACCGGACGCGTCCGGTCAGTGCTGACCGAACGTTGGCCAGCGTCCGGTCACACTGTAAACACTAGGTTTTAGGGTGAACTGACTGGTGCGTCCGGTCACCCTGCAGAGGCACATAACAGTTTGTTTTTCAGCCCATGTTATAAATACCACCTCCACTCGTGTGTGGGGGTACTTTTGCTCATTCCAACAGCTGAGAAACACGTTTGAGAGTGCCAAGAAGAGCAAGGTCCTAGTGAGGTGATTGAGATTTGAGAATCCCAAAGAGAGCCCTCATTAGTGAGATCAAGAGTAGCAAAGTGTGCATCCACCCTTCTCATTAGGCTTGTCGTGGTCAAGTGAGAGTTCATGCTTGTTACTCTTGGTGATCGCCACCACCTAGACGGCTTGGTGGTGATTGTAATGGAGGTGGGGATCCCAATATTTCATCAGGTGATGGTAACTATCGTTGTGACAGAGAATGACACACCGATCCGGCTTCAGATCGAAAGATCGAACCCTGCAATCTTAGCACCACATCTCCTCTGGTTATCAACCAAGTCACGGACTAGGTTGACCTCGTCAAGAAGGCTAATCCTTGCTTGCACAACGAAGAACACAAGTAAGAACAAGAAAGAACACAACCAAATTGCAGATGAAAGATTATCTCACGAAGTTGGGGTCTCACAAACCGATGAACGGCGAAACTGTTCTTGACAGAATAATCTAAGCAAAACCCAAAACCTAATGACGGCGACAGCGTATGATTATAAAGGTCTTAGGGTCATCGGCTACCCTGGACGTGCCCCCTAATGGGCCTAAACACGATACACGGTCTAACGGACCAAAAGAAGGTGTCGCTGCACCCTAGCAGATTCTGGACGCTGACTTGTTTCAACGTTTCCTATTGATTCCAAAGAGCTTTTGACATGAAACCACTTGGATTGGCTTCCTTATCAAATTATCTTCCCATCCATATGTGGATCATTAAAAATGGAGTCTGGATGCGTCCTAGGTGACCAGTTTAAGGCAGACTGGTCCTAGAGGCCGAGGCTGACTCGAATTCATGTTGGACTGGGCCTCCGGCTTGTGTTGGACGTCCTTGCTGGTCATCATCACCTCCACCACTTCCTCTAAGTCCTTCATGACCCTCTCCAATGTTCCTAAGCAAGATAACATCATTAGGTAGTAGTCTATTCTCAAAAGTATGAAAAATATCGCTTAAGAACGGGCTCACCTCTAAATTGAGTTGTCGCTTTCGAGCCCGGCCTCTTTCATGACGGTGGAGGATCAGCAGGTACCTCTGAAGAAGTGATGTCATCATCATCCTCCCCCTCTTGAATTGGAGTCGTCCTCGACTCAAGCTCATCTCCTTCTTCCAAATAAGGTTTTAAATCTGCAATGTTAAAGGTGGGACTAACCCCGAACTCGGGTGGCAATTCAAGTTTGTAGGCATTATCATTTATTTTCTCAATGATCTTATAAGGACCAGCTGCTCTTGGCATTAATTTAGACTTACGCAGCTCTGGAAATCTATCTTTTCTCAAATGTAACCAAACCAAATCACCCGGTTCAAGTTTAATCTCTTTTCTACTTTTACTATCAGCAATTCTATACTTTTCATTCATTCTTTCAATATTTACTTTAGTTGTTTCGTGCAACTTACGAATAAAATCAGCACGCTCTCTAGCATCACTATGTATTCTCTCAGTGGTAGGTAAAGGCAAAAGATCAATAGGAGCACAGGGGTTAAAACCATACACTACCTAAAAAGGACTTACCTTGGTGGTGGAATGTTCCGTCCTGTTATATGCAAACTCCATATGCGGCAAACACTCTTCCCACATCTTCAAATTGCGCTTCAAAATGGCTCTCAACATGGTGGACAATGTTCGATTCACAACCTCAGTTTGCCCATCAGTTTGGGGATGACATGTTGTAGAAAACAACAGCTTGGTCCCCAATTTATTCCACAACGTGCGCCAAAAATGACTCAAGAATTTTGCATCACGATCTAAAACAACAGTAGAAGGCATACCATACAAGCAAATGATTTCTTGAAAGAAAAGGTCAGCAATATGAACAGCATCGTCGCTCTTATGACAAGGGATAAAATGTGCCATCTTAAAAAAACGATCAACCACCACAAAAATACTATCCCTCCCCCTCTTAGTCCTTGGCAATTCCAACACAAAATCCATAGATGTATCTGCCCAAGGAGTAGAAGGAACAGGAAGAGGTATATACAAACCATATGGGCTCAACCGCGACTTAGCTTTTTGACATGTGGCACACCGAGCCACGTATCGCTCTACATCTCGCCTCATCCTTGGCCTAAAGAAGTGTGTGGACAGCACCTCCTCCGTCTTCTTGGCACCAAAATGTCCCATCAATCCGCCTTCATGTGCCTCCTGCAACAACAAAAGACGAACGGAACCAACTGGAATGCATAGGCGGTTAGCTCTAAACAGAAACCCATCGCTGATCATAAACTTATTCCATGTGCGTTCCTCCCGACAATTAAGCAACACATCCTTAAAATTAGGATCAAGCGCATATTGTTCTTTAATGGATTGAAGACCAAAAATCTGGCAATCAAGTTGGAACAGCAATATATATCTTCTAGACAAAGCATCAGCAATCACATTATCCTTCCCTTTCTTGTGTTTAATAATATAAGGAAAAGATTCAATAAATTCAACCCATTTAGCATGCCTACGATTCAGATTATTTTGAGAGCGAAGATACTTAAGCGATTCATGATCAGAATGAATAACAAATTCTTTAGGCCACAAATAATGACGCCATGTCTCTAAAGAATGAACAAGTGCATACAATTCCTTATCATACGTGGAATAATTAAGAATAGGACCATGCAATTTTTCACTAAAATAAGCAATAGGTTTACCATCTTGCATTAGAACACCACCAATGCCAACTCCACTAGCATCACATTCTAGCTCAAAAGTCTGTGTGAGCTTGTCCTTCAAAGTGTCAAAGGACTCCTCTTGTGCCTCTCCCCAATGAAACACCACCCCTTTCTTCGTCAACTCATGCAATGGGGCAGCAATGGTACTAAAATCTTTGATGAAGCGGCGGTAGAATCCTGCAAGACCAAGAAAACTCCTCACCTGTGTGACGGTTTGGGGAACCGGCCAGCTCTTTATGGCTTCAATTTTTATCTCGTCCACCTCAATTCCCTGTGGAGTTACAATATAGCCAAGAAAAGAAACTCGATCCATGCAAAAGATGCACTTCTCAAGGTTACCAAATAAACGTGTGTCACGTAAAGCATTAAAAACAGCACGTAAGTGATCCATATGTTCATTAAAAGACTTGTTGTAAATCAATATATCATCAAAGTAAACTACCACAAAATGTCCAATAAAAGCTCTTAAAACCTCATTCTTTAAGCGCATGAAAGTGCTAGGTGTATTTGTCAAACCAAAAGGCATTACTAACCACTCATACAACCTGAATTTGGTTTTAAACGCAGTTTTCTATTCATCTCTAAGTTTCATTCTAATCTAGTGGTAGCCACTTCGCAAGTCAATCTTAGTGAAAATTATAGAACCACACAACTCATCTAGCATGTCGTCTAGCCTAGGAATAGGACGACGATACCGAATAGTAATATTATTGATGGCTCTACAATCAACACACATACGCCAAGTTCCATCTTTCTTAGGAACCAAAAGTACAGGAACGACACAAGGACTAAGGCTTTCACGTACATACCCACGGTCCAAAAGATCTTGGACTTGCCGTTGAATTTCCTTAGTCTCCTCAGGATTGGTTCGATAGGCAGCTCGGTTGGGCAAGGTCGCTCCCAGAATCAAATAGATTTGATGCTCTATCCCTCTCATAGGTGGCAGCCCCGGGGGTATCTCAGCTGGAAAAATGTCCTCATACGCCTGCAAAAGGTTAGTGATAGCAGGAGGCACCGAGCTAATAATATCATCAAGCGAAAACATAGCTCGTTTACATACCAAAGCATAGCAAATATCATCATCAGAAATTTCAGCAAAGTCACATTTTGTTGCAAGCATAACACCACCCTTCAATTTAATCCCCTCAGGCTTAGAAATAGATGTAGACTTATCCTTTTTAGGTGGGAAAATAGAATTAGCAACTTGCTGATTTTCAGATTGAACATCATTCAAACTAGCAGCGCATTCTCTATCAGCTTGTACAATTTGAGCAGGGGTCAAAGGTACCAAAGTAATTTTCTTTCCTTTATGCACAAAAGTGTATTTATTACTTCTACCATGGTGGGTAGCATCATTATCATGTTCCCAAGGATGACCCAATAAGAGTGAATAAGCTTGCATAGGTACCACATCACAATCAACAGAATCAGCATAAGAACCAATGGAAAATGAAACTCTGCAAGTTTGTGTTATCTTTGCTTTATCAGAATCATTTAGCCACTGAATATGGTATGGACGTGGGTGTGGGCGTGTGGTCAAGCCAAGCTTCTTGACCAAATTAGAACTCACCAAATTGTTGCAGCTACCTCCATCAATAATGACATGTGCTCGACGGTCGCTGATGACGAAGAAAATCTGGAACAAGTTATGGCGTTGTAGCTTCTCAGGTTGCTGGACTTGTGAGCTGAGCACCTGCTGTACAATGATGCTCCTATAGGACGCTGTGGCCTCGTCACCAAGGACTTTGCCATCGTCCTCATCTGCATCTTGGTCTTCTTCATCCTCAATGTCAGAGGTGCTGATGTAACCATCTTCTATAGCAATATATGCCCGCTGACTTGGGCAGTCCTTCTACACATGGCCAATGCCATGGCAGCGGTGGCACTGAATACCCGAAGTGCGTCCCGTTGATGCAACGGATGAGGAACTCTTGGTAGGCACCTACAAAGAATTTTTACCTAAATCTGAAGGTCGTGCGGGAGGTGCCTTAGGTGTAGCAGAAACTCTAGAGGCTACTGGTCGCTTGCTCGCTAGTGGAGGCACCTGAAAAGTGGTTGGCTTGGTCAGCCCCGAAGATGGTGCCGAGCATGGCGTGTATGTGATGGTGCTAACCTTGCTCTAGCCCTGCTGTTCACGCCCTTGCAATTCCTTTTCTGCAAGCATAGCAAACTGAAACAACTGGTTGACAGTGTTAAATTCTTTATAATCAACAATGTCCTAAATCTCACGCCTCAAACCCGAATAAAAATGACAAATGGCATCTTCATTTCCCTCCACAACACTACAGCGCATCAATCCATTTTGGAGCTCACCATAGTAATCCTGTACAGATTTATCTCCTTATTCTAAACGCATCAATTTCTTACACAAGTCTCTATGATAAGAAGGAGGAACAAAACGATCACGCATAGCTACCTTAAGTTTTTCCCACGTACCAGGTAAAGTATTCTGTGCAGCTAGCCCATTCCACTAAATAATGGCAAAATCCTTAAATTCACTAGTAGCTTGTCTAACTCTATGCTGCTCAGGTACAAGGTAGGCACTAAACTTTTGTTCTACCATCATCTCCCAATCAAGATATCCCTCAGCATCATAATGACCTAAAAAAGATGGTATTGTGAACTTAATTTTAGCATAAGGATCATCGGGCACACGGTGATTATTACCTTGACGGTGGTGGTGGACACCACCCATACCTGTCGTGTTGCGGCGAAGACGTTGTCGTAATCTCTCTTGTCGAAAAGCTACTCGACCTATGTTCCCATTGGCATCATACACCGTGTCTTGACCATCGGTGTTGCTGTTGGAGACGTCGTTGTTGCCCGCCACAAAGGTTTCCAACTCAGTAACCTTGTCGGTTAGCGTGGAAATTCGCTTGTCCAATCTCTCCATGCTATTGCCAATGTTGAGTTCAATGAGTGCGTCAGTGATGGCCTTCCTGACGGCCTTATTCATCCTTTTTTGGGCATCTTCTACAACAGCTTGTAGTTGCTCTTGGCTGACACACTCGCTGAAACCCTTAGGATTGTTATCTCCAGTTTGTTCACCTCCTGCCATTGAAAACACAAAAATAGGAACAAACAGGTGAAAGTTATCTCTACCAAATGACTACGTGGTTGCAGTGGTGTCACTTTTCACAGCAAGTGGAAGCATCTTACCAAGCTCTTACAAAGTTCTTACCAACACAAGCAGTGGGCGGTACAACCGGCAGCTGGTTCGTAATACTTGTGAGGCAGTGGTACCGAGATTGCAAGGCCCTTTGTCTGTACTGATCTAAAGAGTTTGTGGAGCTTGGAAGGCACACAAAGAGTAATATGTATATATGGCATACAAGTTAGTAACAGAATGTAATGCTGAATTATAGTCCAAAGTACTTGTTCTCGTTGCTGGTCTAAAATGTTCCAAGTACCAGGTGTGTGACAAAAGTATGGTGGATAGCAAGGTGACAGGTGTATGAAAAACAAGTATGGTGGATGGAAATAGTAACACAAACAAGGAACCAGAAAGCACACGCTATCACAGCTCACTTTGGTCTTCTCTATGTGCTCCTCTAAATATTGTTCCTCTTTTGCCCCTTTCTTTTTTTCTATTTTTTGGGCTATCGTTGTTTTTTTGGAAAATTTTGACTTTTTATTTTATTTTTTTGATATTTTTCCTTTACTTAGGAGCACAAAAGAAGTAACCACAGAAAATATGAGCTGAAACAAGTGAAGGACGTGGCCTGTGGAATTTTTAGAAAACTTGCTCAAAATCAACAAAAACCTTGTGACCATGAAAAGAGGATCTTGTGACCACTTTTTGACCAATCTAAAATTTTCGAACCCTAACAAAGTAGGGATGGACGGATCTGAAATTTTTTTCTGATCAATTTTGATATATGGAACGTCGAAATCAGAGTTCGTATACGAAAACTAGACCAATTTTAAAAATTGGCTCCGAATTAGAGGACAAAACGGGAACAATGTGAGCAAAACTGGTCACAACAGCAAAGATTTGATGGAAACGATGGGGGAAAACACACGAACTGGACTCTAACATGACCTAACCAGCAACAAGATCTCGACCAGGACACAAACTCAACATGACAAACTCTGAAACCGAAATATGCAAAGGCTATGGCGCGGAAGGTTCTAGGACAGGAAAAATGAGTATGACACTAGACTATGGGACGAATGTGAAACACTCAAGACTAGGGAATAAAAGTGAACCTGACGGTATACCTTAGCTCCGATACCACTTAATGGAGGCGGGGATCCTGATCTTCCGTCATGTGATAGTAACTATCGTTGTGACGGAGAATGACACACCGATCTGGCTTCAGATCGAAAGATCGAACCCTGCAATCTTAGCACCACAGCTCCTCTGGTTATCAAACAAGTCACGGACTAGGTTGACCTCGCCAAGAAGGCTAATCCTTGCCTACGCAATGAAGAACACAAGAAAGAACACAACCAAATTGCAGATGAAAGATTATCTCACGAAGTTGGGGTCTCACAAACCGATGAACGACGAAACTGTTCTTGATAGAATAATTTAAGCAAAACCCAAAACCTAATGATGGCAGCGGTGTATGATTATAAAGGTCTTAGGGTCGTCGCCTACCCTGGACACGCCCCCTAACGGCTGCGGCGTATGACAGAATAATCCAACGGACCAAAAGAAGGTGTCGCAGCATCCTGGCAGATTCTGGACGCTGACTTGCTTCGACGTTTCCTATTGATTTCGAAGAGCTTTTGACATGAAACCACTTAGATTGGCTTCCTTATCAAATTGTCTTTCCATCCATATGTGGATCATCGAAAATGGAGTCTGGATGCGTCCTAGGTGACCAGTTTAAGGCAGACTAGTCCTGGAGGCCGAGGCTAACTCGAATTCATGTTGGACTGGGCCTCCGGCTTGTGTTGGACGTCCTTGCTGGTCATCATCACCTCCACCACTTCCTCTAAGTCCTTCATGGTCCTCTCCAATGTTCCTAAGCAAGATAACATCATTAGGTAGTAGTCTATTCTCAAAAGTATGAAAAGTATCGCTTAAGAACGAGCTCACATCTAAATTGAGTTGTCGCTTTCAAGCCTGGGTCATTGGACATTGCATGACGGTTGGAGGATCAACGGGTACCTCTGAACAAGTGATGTCCTCATCAGATTGGGAGTTTGGTGATCATCCGGCGGAGCTTGTGGGTGACCCAACTCAAGTTGTGAGTGGTTGTGGGTGATTCACCGCGACGGAGTGTCAAAGAATCAACCCATAGAGAGCACTTCATCCTTGCGCAGATCAAGGGGGAGCTACACCCTTGCGTGGGTGCTCCAACGAGGACTAGTGGGGAGTGGTGACTCTCCGATACCTCGGCAAAACATCGCCGTGTTCCTTCTCCTCTCTTTATTTTAAGCATTTACTTTGAGCAATTCAATACTTGTCTTTTACATTCCTAGAATCGCCATGCTAGAGTATGATTAGAACTTAGGGTACTAAACTTTTGTGCGTTAGATCAATAGAAACACTTTCTAGGCACAAGGGGTTAATTGGGCTAACCATAGGATTTGATTATTTCAAAGAAATTTGTAATTAGACCAATTCACCCCCCCTCTTGGGCATCTTGATCCTTTCAATTGGTATCAGAGCCTCGTGCTCACGTATTTAGGCTTAACCGCCTAGAGCAAGATGTCTCATAGGATAGACCTCCTCCTATCTTTGAGGGAGATGATTTTCCTTGTTGGAAAATTCGCATGGAGGCATATCTAGAAGCTCTAGATGTTGGTATTCTTAGAGCCGCCTCACATGGCTTCCCAAAACCTCAGGATGCTACTCACCTACAAGGCGATGAGGTGAACTACGAGAAGTGGAATGCAAAGGCTCAAAACATCATCTTTAGAGGCCTTTGCAAAGATGTGTTCAATCGGGTGAGGAACCACAAAGATGCACATGCACTATGGTCAGACATTTGTGTGCTCCATAAGGGAACTAAGAGTGAGCATGAGGAACATTATCATCTTGTCATGAAAAAACTCAACTCTTTTGAAATGCTTCCTAAAGAATGTGCTAATGAGATGTATGCATGATTGAATGTTCTTGTAGAGAAAATCAATGGGCTTGGACTCACTCAAACGCAACCATCCGATGTTGTAAGAAAGATTTTGAGTGTCCTCCCCATTGATAAATATGGGCATATTGTGACCGTGCTTCATCAAGGTGATCTTTCTACCGCTACACCGACACAAATCTTGGGAAAGATCAATGCTCATGAGACGTACATGCACATCACGCCACAAGATGGCTCGTCCTCTATCAAGAAGAAAGATAAGGACTTATCATTCAAAGCTAGCCAAGAGAAGGGTAAAGCAAGACTTGAGTATGAGAGCTCAAGTGATGATGAAGTTGATGATGAAAGTCTTGCTCTCATGGTGAAAAAGATCGCCAAGACGCTAAAGAAGCTCAACAAGAGTGGCATCAAGTTTGATGGCAAGAAGAAGAAGTTCTTCACTAGCTCTAGAAGGAAGCCAATCTCCAAGATGGATTGCTTCAATTGTGGAAAACTTGGTCATCTAGCACACCAATGCACTAAGCCCAAGAAAGACAAGTTCAAGAACAAATACAATGGCAAGAAAGATGACTCAAGTAATGAAGAAGAAGAAGAGAAGAAGAACACGCCATACAAGAAGAGCGATGGCAAGAAGGACTTCCACAAGAAGAAGAAGAGTGGAAAGGCATACATTGTCGGTGATTGGCTCACGGACATTGATTCATCTAGTGCCTCATCCGATGATGATAGTGACAACGAGAAGGCGGCCGCAATTGTTATCAACTCTTCATCATATTCATCGCCACCACCGCCATCATCCTCTACACACCTATGCCTTATGGCCAAGGGTGACCACAAGGTATCTAACAATGATGATAGTAGTGATGATGAGCATGCTAGTGATGATGATAACGATAGTGATGATGATGAATATGAATCACCTTCTTATGATGATCTTGCTAGATTGCTAAAATAATACACTAAGATCATTATAAAAACAAGAGCTAAAAATGAAAAGCTAAAAGCTAAAAATGATTCTCTTTTAGCCAAATATGATATAGTGGAAAAGGCTAGTGTTGAGCTTAAAGAAGCAAATGATGCTATATCATTAAAACTCAAGGAGCTCAAATCTTCTAAGAAAGAGCTTAAAGAAAAACATGATAAACTTGAGAGGACACATAATGAGCTCATCACTAGCCACAACAAGCTAAGAGAAGAATATACTACTCTTAAGGTTAATCATGATAATCTTGTTATTGCTCAAGAATTATTATCCAATGAGCCACATGATGCTACTAATGATGTTGTTAAGATTGATATAGCTATATCATGTGATGACTTGATTATTGAGAGCATTGAGTAAAGTTCTAGTAGCAAGGGCAAGCAAGTGGTTGAAGCCAATGATTATGATAAGTTTGTCAAGCTCAAGAATGACAATGAAAAGTTCAAGAAAGATCTTGAAGAACTCAAAACCACCAAGTCTATTGTGCTAGAAACTATTGTTCATGATGATGGTTTGATCCTTGAGAACGAGAAGCTCAAAGATGAGAACAAGAACCTCAAGGAAGAGAAAAACAATGATGCCCTCAAGGAAGAAAATAAGAAGCTCAAGTTGAAGAAAAAGCATCTTAAGATTGGATTGAGCAAGTTCACTAGAGGCAAGCATCTCAAAGTGAGCTACTAATGAACACCGTTATGAAGATGGATAGAAGTGGCATTGGGTACTTGGCAAACCAAGAGAATAAGGCTCAAGCTCAACAACAACATAAGTCTAAGCCAAAGCCAAAGAGATGTTTTGAGTGTGGACAAGAAGGCCACTTTGCTCATGAGTGCCAAACTCCACCACCATAACCCTTGCCCAAGCATGCTAGACCTTTTGCCTTCAATGCTCACTACATGCTTAGAAAGGATTCTAGTGGAAAGATGAAAGTCATGTTCTTAGGACCTCCAAACAAGAATAGGCCTAAGAAAATTTGGGTTACAAAGTCACTTGTTAAGAAGGTGAAGGGCCCTCAACAAGTTTGGGTTCCGAAATCTTGATCTCTTATGTGTAGGTGAACTACAAGACCGGTGGAAGTCATTGGGTTATTGATAGTGGTTGCACACAACATATGACCGGTGATCCTCGTATATTCACCTCACTAGATGAAGAAGTAGATGGACAAGAAAGAATCACATTTGGAGATAACTCAAAAGGCAAGGTCAAAGGATTGGGCAAAGTGGCTATATCAAATGATCATTCCATCTCCAATGTGCTATATGTTGCTTCATTGAGTTTCAACTTGCTATTCGTTGGACAATTGTGTGATCTTAGCTTCCAATGCTTGTTTACCGAGAAGGAGGTTGTTGTATTCAAGAAGGATGATGGTCATGTGATATTCAAAGGATTTAGATACAACAACCTATATCTAGTGGACTTCACCTCTGAAGATGCAAACTTGAAGACATGCCTATTCGCCAAAACAACACTTGGGTGGCTATGGCATATAAGACTTGCTCATGTTGGGATGAGCTCACTCAAGAAGCTAATGAAGAATGATTTGGTGAGAGGGTTGAAGGATGCGAAGTTTGAGAAGGACAAGCTTTGTAGTGCATGTCAAGCCGGCAAGCAAGTTACAAATACCCATCCAACAAAAGCTTTCATGTCAACTGCAAGAGTGCTAGAACTCCTTCATATAGATTTATTTGGACCAACAACATACAAGAGTTTGGAAGGAAATCTTTATTGTCTTGTGATTGTTAATGACTATTCAAGGTATACATGGGTATTCTTCCTTCATGACAAATCTAAAGTTGCATCTTGTTTCAAGAAGTTTGCCAAGAGAGCACAAAATGAAATTGAAGTGAAGCTTAAGAAGATAAGAAGTGACAATGGGAAGGAATTTGACAACACAAACATAGAAGCCTATTGTGATGAAGTTGGGATCAAGCATGAGGTCTCCGCAACATATACTCCTCAACAGAATGGTGTAGTTGAGAGGAAGAACCGGACATTGATCACTCTTGCAAGAACAATGCTTGATGAGTACAACACCCCTGAAGCTCTATGGGCGGAAGCTATCAACATCGCGTGTTATGCATCAAACCGTCTATTCCTTCAAAAGTTCCTTGGCAAGACACCTTATGAGTTGCTCAATGGGAAGAAGCCAGACGTCTCCTTCTTTAGGGTGTTTGGATGCAAATGCTACATCTACAAGAAACGCCAACACCTAGGAAAGATTCAAAGACGTTGTGATATTGGTTTTCTTGTTGGTTACTCATCAAAGTCCAAAGCATATAGAGTATTTAATCATGCCACCGGCTTGGTTGAAGAAACATATGATGTGGAATTTGATGAATCTAATGGCTCCCAAGGAGCACATGAGAATCTTGATGTAGGTGATGAACCATTGAGGGAGGCTATGAAGAATATTCCGGTTGGAGACATCAAGCCTAAAGATGATGAAGATGATGTACAAGTGATTGATCCACCTTCTTCATCAAGTGTGCCACAAGATGGTGATAAAGATGAGAGAGTGGAAAATGAAGACACTCATGTCTCCTATGATCAAATGGTGGTACAAGCACAAGATGTTGATGCTCCACAACCTCCTCCTCAAGTGGTCAATAGAAGAAATACACCTCTATTACAAGATCATCCACAAGATCTCATCATAGGGAGTCCTTTAAAGGGTGTAATGACTCGCTCACAAAAACTTGCTTCATTTATTGCTCATCACTCTTTTGCCTCTGCTTTGAGCCTACTAAGGTAGAAGAAGCTCTTCAAAATTCGGATTGGATAAATGCAATACATGAAGAGTTGAACAACTTCACGCACAATGAAGTTTGGATCCTTGAAGAGCGGTCCAAAGGTGCAAGAGTCATTGGAACAAAGTGGGTGTTCCTAAACAAGCAAGATGATCAAGGCGCTGTTGTGAGGAACAAGGCAAGACTAGTGACAAAGGGGTTCTCTCAAGTTGAAGGTTTGGATTTTGGAGAGACCTTTGCACCGGTTGCAAGATTAGAAGTCATCCGTATCCTCCTTGCATATGCATCACATCATGAAATGAAACTTTATCAAATGGATGTAAAAATTGCTTTTTAAATGGCTTTATTAATGAACTAGTCTATGTTGATCAACCTCCCGGGTTTGAAGACCCTAGATATCCTAATCATGTTTATAGGTTGTCCAAGGCATTATATGGGCTTAAGCAAGCCCCAAGAGCTTGGTATGAGCGCCTTTGGGACTTCCTCATTGAGAAGGGCTTCACCATTAGGAAGGTCGACACAATACTATTCACTAAGAAGCTTGATAGGCATATCTTTATTTGTCAAGTGTATGTTGATGATATCATCTTTGGATCATCAAATGAAGATTCTTGCAAAGAGTTTGGTGAATTGATGTTGAAGGAGTTTGAGATGTCAATGATTGGAGAGCTTACATTCTTTCTTGGTTTTCAAGTCAAGCAAATGAGAGAAGGGATTTTCATATCTCAAGAGAAATATACAAATGATCTTCTCAAGAGATTCAAGATGGATGAATATAAGCCAATCAAGACACCAATGCCAACTAATGGACATCTCAACCTAGATGAGGGAGGTAACCCGGTTGATCAAACTCTCTACCGCTCTATGATTGGTAGCTTGTTATATTTGACCGCATCTAGGCCTGGCATCATGTTTTGTGTGTGTATGTGTGCTAGATTTTAAGCTAATCCTAAGTAAACTCATTTGATTGCCATTAAAAGAATCCTTAGCTATCTTAAGCACACACCAAGCATTAGCCTTTGGTATCCCAAAGGAGTTATATTTGAATTAGTTGGCTATTCCAATTCAGATTATGCCGGTTGCAAAGTTGATAGAAAGAGCACATCTGGAGGGTGCCATTTGCTTAGTAGATCACTTGTGTCTTGGTCCTCCAAGAAATAAAATAGTGTGGCTTTGTCCACCGCCGAAGCGGAATACATTGCCGTGGGTGCTTGTTGTGCACAAATACTTTACATGAAACAAACTTTGCAAGACTATGGAGTAGTTCTAGAAAAGGTACCTCTTTTGTGCGACAATAAAAGTACGGTAAAACTTGCAAACAATCCGGTTCAACACTCTCACATAAAGCACATAGATATCCACCATCACTTTCTTAGAGATCATGTTGCTAAAAATGATATATCACTAGAAGGCGTAAGGACCGAGGATTAATTAGCGGATATCTTCACTAAACCGCTAGATGAGGCAACATTTTGTAGATTGCGAAATGAGCTCAATGTGCTTGATTTTAGTAACTTCACTAAAAAATGAGCTTGTGTTGTCCCTTGCATTGCATTGTAATATACAACATGTTTAATGTTTTGTAATGCATATATGGCTTGTCTAACATGGTTAAGATAACCACCAAAATGTGTGTGAAGAAGCTTAACCTTGGATCAAACTTGACAAGCAACTAGATTTATTTACAAGTATTGCATTGCCTATGCATGAATGTTGTTTTGTCGGTTGTCTTCAAATTGCCCTCTTATTGCCTATTTTCTTAAAAAGAATTATAGCCTAAGGCAAAATATTTTGAAAAACTTGAGAGTTTGAGAGAGGTCACTCATATCAGTCCCAATTGGTGTTTATTTGGATGTTATTCAAGTTGGGACTTGATTGGGAACAGGCAGTACGAAGGACTTTGAAGATTCGCTAGAAAAGGAGTGACCGGACACTGCACCGGACTCTGATGTCCAACATCTGGTTAGTTCATAGGAGGTGAACTTGCTGCGAAGGGTGACCAGACTCTACCTTTCAGCGTCCGGTTAGAAGGCATTTCAGCATCCGGTCGTGTGGAGAACACGAAGGCTATATTGACCGGACTCTGGCTGTGTCCGATCGGTGTCCACCGGACGTGTTCGGTCGTGATTCTAGAGGAATTGGACCTCTCTAGAATTGACTAGACGCTGGGTGGCAGCATCCGGTCGCTGCCACCGGAGCGTCCGGTCAATAGGAGTCATGTGAATTTCAATCTTGTTTTTTGTTTCCTTATCCAACTCCGTCGGGGGGCCCTTATAACCATGACGCCGTCGTGCCTAGCTCCGCATCCGCACCTAACCCTAGCCGCCAACTTTGCTGTGCCGCCCCGAGCCGCCGTCTTTAGCATTGAGCATCCGCCGCACCACAGCGCCCTACCTGCGTCATGCTGCTCCCGCACATCGCCCGTGCTGCCCTCCACCGCACCTTGCCACCCAGCTCACCACAGCCGTGCTACTCCACACGCCCTGCGCGCCACCAAGCCCAAGCCGCCGTGCTGTGCCGCCCTAGTTGAAAGGTCCTAATATGGCTAGAGGGGGGTGAATAGCCTATTTAAATTCTACAAATTGTCGCGGAACCAACCAATTTATAAGAATACAAGTACAATGGCAATCCACAAGCGGTCGCACTATCATACTTGAACCCATATAAACCCGGTAGTCCATCGAGTACCACGACGGGTCTCGATAAACGATTTACAACAACCAAGATCATACATGATTCAACATACATGCCACATATTACATAAAGTTCACAGATACTTTTCATCATCAGAGTACGAATAAAAGTTATTACAAACCGAGTTTGATAAATAAAGCGGAAGCAAATAAGTTCGAAGATAAAGTTTCCAACATAGTTTGATACAGTGCCAAGCTAGATCACGGTCCACAAAAGCAAAGATAGGAATTACTAAAGAAGCCTGCCCAAGGCTTACTCCTCATCCACAGTGGGATAGAAGCAACTCTTGCAATAACCATGATACACAGTGCCATCTGCAACAATGGGAAAATAAACCCTAAGTACGAGAAGGTACTCAGCTAGACTTACCCGTCATGAACCAGAAATAAAATGACTCCAAGGATTATGTAAGGCTGTATAAGTGGGCGTAACTTGACAACATTTTGCGTAAAAGGCAATTTACCCGTTGTACCATTATGATTCCTTTATCAAGTTAATTATGACTATCCATTTCTAGATTAGCAACTATCCTGTGCCAAACATGTGGTATATCATTTAGAAGCATACAATAGTAACCATAGCAGGTATTGTAATTCCATATTCATCTGAACCATCATGTTTCATAATATAGTTACTATGATGTTGGGACTAGCCAAGTTTCTCACTATCCGGGAGAGACGGCGATTCGAATCGATTTCAACCAGCTGGGAATTTATTCCTAACACAAACCCAGATCTATCAGCCACGATAGTCTTAGGTCACCTTTGGTACAACTCAGGTACACATTTCGCGGGTCCGTACCGCGCCGCACAATCTGGAACACCAGATGCCAGGATGCTCAGGCCAAGCCTGCCCTTGGGCTCAGTCTGATCGTTCCCCGGAAGGAGCGCACAACAGAACGGTTCCCGGCCTGAGTTGAATTACTCGGCTTCGCGGTCGGAACGAGTTATCCGGTCAGCTAAGTGAGAGGCATGCATTCAATCTTGTTAGAAGCGCCAACAACGGTACGGTCCTTAATCGACACAGACGGGGATAAATCCACACCCAAGACCTCCATGTCTTGTTGCTTCTCTATCGACTTCCCATCCGGTCTCAATTTACTTTTACCACATGGTTCTGTTCCACGATAGCAGATATAGCCAACCGTGCTCCGGTATCCACCTATATCTCGCAGGTGACAGGACATCACCCGACTTCTACCGGTCTAAGCATGGCTAAGCATATATTCGATCCTGGACCTATACCGGTTAAAGGGTTAATATCTGGACAAGGAATGCACATGCATCAAGTGGTTTCATTCAACTCTTATAACCTAATGCATCAATCATAAATACGTAAGTAAACATTTGTAAATTACTGGGAGACTTATAATGCTCCGAGGCTTGCCTCGCAGAAAGGAAGTAGGGCAGTGGTCAGGGCACTCCGGAAGCTCTTTAGGGTTCTGCTCCACGCCTTTGGGAGCTGGGGCTTGCGGATTCTCCTGCGGGTTCCCTTTCTCTGCTTCTTCGAATTCTAGCAACGTGATCTCTTCCTCCGATCCTAGATGCATGAGTATGATATAAGTATTACGAATGCATATATGTTAACAAGTGCATCACGTTGTTTGAGTAGGTGCATATCTCTTCTCGATTATTACTTAACTACTTCTACAATGCATCGATTATGCCACAAACAGTAGCTACTTGTTTCACTCATAACTGCAGTTCTGCAAATCCAAAAACAGTGATACTAGACTTTCTGGAAAGCTTATCAAATTCTCCACAACTTTTTTATTAACCATTTTTACAGTCTACATCAGTTTCAACATGCAACTCATCACATTCTAGAATCAGTCCGGAAACTATTTAACATGCAATGTAAAGTAAAAATACTTCTACTTCATGTAATTATTCAAAATTTGACAACCTAGACTCTACCACCAGTTTAAGCATACCAAATACAGTCAAGATGATGTAATGGTGAAGTCCAAACTATTTATTTAAATGCCTTTATTATTTTATTTAGATATCTAGGTTAAATAATAAACATATATCAAATGTACTTCATAAATTCTCAAAAATTTACAGTGCCTCACTAATGCTATCAAAGGACTACCATAAAAATTTCATGTCATTTTACTAAGTAGAACATTCTATATAAAAATGATAAGGCAACAAGGCTTGAAATAGCATAAATGGAAAATCCTATTGAAAAGTGTCAACCAATATATTTCTTATTTTTCTTAACATCCATATGGTACTAGTATCACCTCCAATAAATTTCATGAATTTTGGACTCATAATTAATTTATAAAAATTCATTCAAGGATTAACTATTTATAAAAGAAAAATCTATAACTATAGATCTACACATGCACTGGTCCTCAAATTTTTACCAAAGCTCACATATGCTAAGACTAGCTTACCATAAAAATTTCATAATTTTTGGAGCACAGGAACTCTAGATATAAAATAAACAAATTTGAATGCATTCAAAAGCACATTTCAAATCCTTATTTAAATCTCCAGAAATTTCTACTGTTGAAGCCAAGAACATATTTTTACTAAATACTACACTTCCTAAGCAACACAATCATATTTATTTCACAATTTTTGGAGCTACCAAACTGAAGATACAAATTTCACAAAACAAATCAAAAACTAGATTCAAAATGAGTTAGCCTTCACTACTGCTGTCGCTGACAGGTGGGACCCGCTGGTCAGGGGACCCCACGCGTCAGTGACACGGAGCAGAGCAGCGGCGCTGCCCAGCGCTGGCGCGGCCAGAGCTCGCCGACGGCGAACTCGTCGGCGGTAACATCATCACGGCATGACCTAGGTGACCTGGCGCATTGATTGAGCTACTTGGCCGGTCCTATTGCCGACCCTAGAGCTAACGGCGGCGGCCATGGCGGAACGGCGGGGCTGGACCATGGCGGTACACTGGCGTGGGCTACGGTGGCTCGAACGGACGCTGCGCCAAGCATCACCGAGCTACGGCGGAGCTATCTAGTGCCCTAACGCGGCCTGGGATGGACGGTGGCGACGTGGCCACGGAGACGGAGTCCGCGGCGGGGCTCCGGTGAGGGCGTACGCGATGCGGCGGCTTACCAAGTACGGCCAGCGAGCACAGGAGGGAGCAGTGGGTCGCTGAGGCACTAGTGGAGGCGTTGTAGGGGTGGAGAAGCAGCGAGGGCGAGCTGGCGTTGGCTACGGCGACGGCGGGGCTCCGGGAGCTCGGCGGCTGCTGCTGGCACTGCGAGACGGCGAAGGAGACCGAGGCGAAGTGAAAATGGAGCGCGGCTGAATGCGGGTGGGCGTTGGCGTGATGAAGGCGCGCTCGGGCGCGGCGTGGCCTGGCTGGGCAGAGCAGAGGCGACGCGTGGCCATGGCGACCTCCACGCAGCGCGTGGTGTCTGAAGCCGGTCGGCCACTGTGCCGGTCGTTTCAGTTAGTTCAGACGCGATAGGAACCGCCTGACAGCGAGTTTTGATGTTCATTTAACTGCTAAACCATAGCTCTATTGCGTAAACCGTAAAAATAGAACTTGTAGACCGATATACCATCTACAACTCTCTTTCAGTGAACTTGTGCTAAATCGCAACCGAAACAAAGTAATATCATGATCAATGTTGGCTTGTCAGGCTGTCAGTCAATCCACCACTTAGAAAATTTGTTAAGTGTTGAAAGCTAGGTTTTGCTGGTTTTTGTGGGACCCATTCAAGCATGTTAGAAGCTAAATCAGTCCATGACCCAAAAATCAAAGTTGTTCCTTATGTCAAACACTACAACTTTGCTTTAGTGAACTCCTCCATGCAAGGTCTCTAACACTTAGTTCAACTTTAGTCAAACATGTCACTTTGAAATCATGAAACAAATTCAAACCATGGCTAAATGACCAAACTAGCCCTAGCACTAAATACCAAAGTTGTTCATGATGATATCCTAAGCATGTTTGAGCAACTTGCAAGGTCATCCTATCATTTTATGCAGTGGTCACACATAGAGCTATCCAGGTCAACACATGAAATATCACTTAAATGCTTGATCATGAGATGTGGCCTTCATGAACAAGGTTCCTTTTGTTAACCTAAGTGTGGCTAAGGTGTTTAAGTGACTAGCATTACCCACTTGCATTCATTTGTACAAGATCATATGCATAGGTTCCAAGAAACACGAGATAACAAGCAATGTTTCATATGTTTCGATCAAATGTTTCAATTGTAAATGATGATTTATGAATGCTTGATGCTCATGCTCATGTTATGCAAGTCAAGTTATGCAAGGCTAACACCCGAGGTGTTACACAAATTGACTAGAGCAATTTGATTAGTATGACAAATGGCGAAATGCAAACTTGCTCTAGCTCTACAAGGGTTGCAAGCCACCTATCCAACAATTCTAGTAGCAATGATCACTTGACACACCACTTGCAATCCTACTAGCTAGATGAACTAGAATAACAATACAAGCTCTCAATTCTAATTACACTAAAGAGCTTGCTTCAACTAGTTTGCAAGAATGTAAGTGAGTGAGTAGGCTGATTATACCACCGTGTAGAGGAATGAACCAATCACAAGATGAAGATTACGCCAATCACCAGGTGAATACAAATGACAAGAGACAACCGATTTTCTCCCAAGGTTCACGTGCTTGCCAACACGCTAGTCCCCGTTGTGTCGACCAACACTTGGTAGTTCGGTGGCTAAGAGGTGTTTCACAAACCTCATCCATACGATTGGACACCGCAAGAACCTACCCACAAGTGAGGTAACTCAATGACATGAGCAATTTACTAGAGTTACCTTTTGGCACTCCACCGGGGAAGGTACAACTCCCCTCACAATCACCGGAGGTGGCCATGAACAATCACCAACTCATGACGATCCTCCACCGCTGCACCAAGCCATCTAGGTGGTGGCAACCACCAAGAGTAACAAGCGAAATCCATAGCGCAACACGAATACCAAGTGCCTCTAGATGCAATCACTCAAGCAATGCACTTGGATTCTCTCCTAATCTCACAAAGATGATGGATCAATGATGGAGATGAGTGGGAGTGTTTTGGCTAAGCTCACAAGGTTGCTATATCAATGGAAATGTGCAAGAGAGTGAGCTTGAGTTGGCCATGGGGCTTAAATAGAAGCCCCCATGAAATAGAGCTATTGTACCCCTTCACTAGGCACTGATCGGGGTGACTGGACGCTCCGGTCCTACTGACCAGACATTGGGCTCAGCGTCCGGTCGCCCGATGGTGGCCACGTGTCAATCTTCATTTAACTGTGACCGCCAGATCACAATGGTCGATAGTTGATCAGACGCTCTAGCACAAGTGACCAGACGCTGAACCCCCAGCGTCCGGTCATTTACAGTAAGGTTTCAAAATAGGTTTTCTTCGATCGGACATGTCTGGTGGCACTTGACTGGACGTAGCTAGCGTCCGGTCAGTTACCCTAACTTCTATGTAGATACGTCAGCTCTGACTGGATGCAGCCTTCTAGCATCCAGTCAGTCAGAGGCCCAGCATCCCGTCGCATGACCGACGCCAGGTTATCACTACCACGCCTGACCGGATGCGCTGGTCCCCCTGAGACCAGCGTCTGGTCAGTTGTAAAACAGTGAGACTAACCTTCTATTATCTCTAACTCCTTCACCCTTGCTCAAATGTAACAACCACTAAGTGTATCACCTTATGCACATGTGTTAGCATATTTTCACAAATATTATCAAGGGTGTTAGCACTCCACTAGATCCTAAATGCATGTGCAATGAATTAGAGCATCTAGTGGCACTTTGATAACCGCATTTTGATACGAGTTTCACTCCTCTTAATAGTATGGCTATCTATCATGAATGTGATCACACTCACTAAGTGTCTTGATCACTAAAATAAAATGACTCCTACATTTTATACCTTTGCCTTGAGCCTTTTGTTTTTCTCTTTCTTCTTTTCCAAGTTCAAGCCTTTTTATCATAACCATGCCATCACCATTGTCCTGATCTTCGTCATTGCTTCATCACTTGGAATAGTGCTACCTATCTCATGATCACTTTGATAAACTAGGTTAGCACTTAGGGTTTCATCAATTAACCAAAACCAAACTAGAGCTTTCAATTTCCCCCTTTTTGGTAATTGATGACAACCCTTATACAAAGATATGAATTAATGTTCATTTGAATCCATGTTGCTTGCCCAAGCATATTTACCATGTGTAAAGGATATGGACAAGTTTCATGAACTCCATATGGTAGCAATTGCTCCCCCTATATATGTGCTAAGAGTTTGGATTGTAGCTTTGCACATATGCTTAGATAAAAAATATAGGAGACAATTTCTATCAAATGATGCTAAGGTATAAGAGATAGACCTTTGAAGCATGATACCAATCGGAGTACACCATTATACCATCCTTAGCACCATGGTTAGCTCTATACTACTTGAAAACATACTTTGAAAAGATACCACTTGGAAATACTTGGAAATTAAATCATTAGATATCCTATGCATGCTAGTTTTTCATTTTATCATTCAAACCTACAACTAGCATACACCACACAAGCATGGATATTGAAATTTAAAACTTATGCCATGCAAGCAAACATATGAAATGCACATTCAAATGCACCATACAAGTTCATGAGCTTGCTCCCCCTACTTGTGTGCTCAAAATTTTAATTGATCCCTTTCCTTTGTCATATTTCTCTCCTTATCATATTTCTCCCCTTATGTCAAATTCTCCCCCTTTGTTGTCTTTTCACCATCTTAGTACACTTCTTTCTCCCCATGTACTAATATCTTTGTGCACTACTTCTCCCCCTTTGTCATCAATGACCACAAAGGCTTAAAGTATAGATAGGTTAGGATTATTAATGTCAACAATTAGCACAAAAGGAGGGCTCAAATTTTAGATAGGTTGGGGTGAAACCATGTGAAATGAGGATCATTTTCCTAATTTGGTTCAATCTAGATCACTTGCAAAAGATATTTAACTCGGTTTGATCCAAGGACAAGCTTCTTCACACCTCCAAATAAGGGTTATCTTGTACCATGTTGAGTTAAACACTTATAGCTTATTTTCTAGATCAAACACTAGGTTTACAAGCCCACAAACATGTCATATGCTACCACTAGATCATTTCAAGTATACAAGCAATAGTGGTACCATACAAGCATCAAATTCATTTGTTTTCATGAATGAGCCTATACAAATGTGAAATATGTCTAGATGCACTAAACATGTCCTTAGCAAGGATGTATGTCATGCCAATCAATTTTTACCTTGGATTGCTTAAAGGAGAGGCATGTCATATAAGTGGGGTTGCATCAACACATATTAGAGAAGTCAAGTATGTTAAATTCATTCCTTAGCTTGCAAAAACCTCTTCTCATCGAGTGGCTTGGTGAAGATATCAGCAAGTTGATCTTTGGTGCCCACACTCTCAATGCAAATGTCCCCTTTTTATTGGTGATCTCTTATAAAATGATGGCGGACATCAATATGCTTTGTTCTTGAATGTTGAACCAGGTTGTTGGTGAGCTTTACGACACTCTCATTGTCACATAGCAATGGCACTTGCTTGATCCTAATTCCAAAATCACTCAAAGTAGCCTTCATCCAAAGCAATTGAGCACAACAACTATCGGCTGAAATGTACTCCGCTTCAGCGGTTGAAAGTGCTATACTATTTTGCTTCTTTGATGACCAAGACACAAGTGATCTTCCCAATGATTGACATGTGCCCGATGTGCTCTTTCTCTCAACTTTGCATCCCGCATAATCAGAGTCCAAATATCCAATCAACTCAAACCTTGCTCCTTTGGGATACCACAATCCAACGTTTTGTGTATGCTTCAAGTACCTCAATATCTTTTTTGTCGCTTTCAAGTGACTTTCTCTTGGTGAGGCTTGAAATATAGCACACATGCATACACTGAACATCACATCCGGTCTTGATGCGGTCACATAGAGTAGGCTTCCAGTCATAGACCGATACATCTTTTGATCCACCATGTTGCCACTAGCATCACTATCTAAGCTTCCACTTGTCCCCATTGGTGTACTAATAGCTTTAGCATCATCCATTCCAAACTTCTTGAGCATGTCCTTAATATACTTGCCTTGACTCACAAATGTGTCATTCTTCATTTGCTTGATTTGAAGACCAAGGAAGTAACTAAGCTCTCCAATCATAGACATCTCAAACTCACTTGCCATCATCTTGCCAAACTCCTTACAAAAATATTGATTTGTTTCCCAAATATGATATCATCAACATAGATTTGCATTACAAACAAGTCATTTCCAAGCTTCTTGGTGAAGAGAGTGGTGTCAACCTTTCCCATCTTGAATCCCTTATAGAGTAGGAAATCCCTCAATCTCTTATACCATGCTCTAGGTGCTTGTTTTAATCCATACAAAGCTTTTCTCAACTTGTAAACATAGTTGGGTTTCTTTTCATCTTCAAAACCAGGAGGTTGCTCAACATACACAAGCTCATTGATATACCCATTGAGAAATGCACTCTTCACATCCATTTGGTACAACTTAATGTTGTGGGCACAAGCATAGGCTAACAAGATCCTAATTGCTTCCAATCTTGCAACCGGGGCATATGTTTCTCCAAAGTCAAGACCTTCAACTTGAGTGTAACCTTGAGCCACTAATCTTGCTTTGTTCCTTATTACTATCCCATCTTGATCTTGCTTGTTTCGAAAGACCCACTTGGTTCCAATCACATTATGATCCTTAGGCCTCTCAACTAACTCCCATACTTGGTTTCTTGTAAAGTTGTTTAGCTCTTCATGCATAGCATTGACCCAATCAATATCCTTCAAAGCTTCATCTATCTTCTTAGGTTCAATGGATGACACAAATGAGAAATGCCCATAAAATGAAGCCAATCTTGATCTAGTTTGCACTCCTCTTGAAATATCACCAATGATGGTGTCCAATGGATGATCTCTTGCAACATTGGTTGGTTGAAGAACTTGCACTTGATTGCTAGCATTTGATTGATCACTTGGTTGAGATGATGAACTAGCCATTTGTTGATCTTGCACATTGTCATCAATAGTGCTTGCTTGGATTTGATCATGAGAACCACTAGCTTGCACATTTGAGTTAGAGAGCACTTGATTCTTGTCATCTTCAACATCAATCACCACTCTAGGCCTTAACTCATCAATGTCCATGTTTTGCATTGCCTTGACCAATTGAGTGCCTTTCACATCATCTAGATTCTCATCTTCCTCTTGGGAGCCATTTGTTTCATCGAACTCCACATCATGAACCTCCTCAAGAGTACCACTAGCCAAATTCCAAACTCTATAAGCCTTGCTAGTAGTGGAGTAACCAAGCAACAAACCTTCATCACATTTCTTTTCAAACTTGCTCAATCTAGTGCCTTTCTTCAATATATAGCATTTGCAACCAAATACCCGAAAGTATGCTATGTTTGGCTTTCTTCCATTTAATAGCTTATAAGGTGTCTTCTCCATCATGGGGTGACAATAGAGTCGGTTGCTATAGTAGCAACCCGTGTTGATTGCTTCGGTCCAAAATGAATGACTCATATTGTACTCACTCAACATTGATCTTGCCATATCAATTAAGGTTCTATTTTTCTTTCAACTAACCCATTTGATTGAGGAGTATACTTGGCCAAGAATTGATGTCTAATGCCAAATTCATCACACAACTCATCAATTCTTGTGTTCTTGAACTCACTTCCATTATCACTTCTAACTTTCTTGATTGTTGTTTCAAACTCATTGTGAATACCCTTGACAAAAGATTTGAATGTTGCAAACACATCACTCTTGTCAACAAGAAAGAAGTCCCATGTATATCTAGTCAAATCATCCACAATCACAAATCCATATTTGTTTCCACCAATGCTAGACTATGTAGTTGGCCCAAACAAGTCCATGTGCATCAACTCAAATGCCTTAGATGTGCTCATCATACTCTTCTTAGGATGTGTGTTACCAACTTGCTTTCTGGCTTGACATGCACTACATAGCTTATCTTTCTCAAAAGTGACATCTTTTAAGCCTCTAACTAAGTCATGCTTGATTAACTTGTTTAATTGTTTTATTCCAACATGACCAAGCCTTCTATGCCATAACCAACCCATGCTAGATTTAGTGATCAAACATGTTGACAATTGAGCTTCTCTAGAATTGAAATCAACCAAGTATAGATTCTCATATCTAAATCCTTTGAATATCAAGTTAGAGCCATCTACACTTATGATCTCTACATCATCCACACCAAATATACAATTGAAACCAAGATCACACAATTGAGCTACCGACAAAAGGTTGAAGTTCAAGCTCTCTACTAGTAGCACATTGGAAATGCTCAAGTCATTGGATATTGCAATCTTACCAAGCCCTTTGACCTTGCCTTTCCATTGTCACCAAATGTGATACTATCAAATCCATTGCTCTTGTTTTCATTAATTGAATTGAACATTCTTGGATCACCGGTCATGTGTTGTGTGCACCCACTATCAAGCACTCAATGCCTTTCTCTGGCTTTATAATTGACCTACAAAAGATGATCAATTCTTTTTAGGTACCCAAACTTGTTTGGGTCCTTGAAGGTTAGTTACCAAGGTCTTTGGTACCCAAATGGCCTTCTTCTTTGGGCCCACAATTGGTGTACTAATGAACTTATCCTTCACACCATTGGCACCCTTAAAAAGCATGTAACAAGAATAAAATTTAATTGAGGATACATTAGGTAGCTTGTTCTTGTTAATCTTGCAATATTGCTCTACATGCCCAACTTGCTTGCATCTATTGCAAAACCGACCATTGCCCTTCATAAAGTTAACTTTGGAAGTGACAAAGGCCACCTTGCCTTTCTTGGGGGTATAGCCTAATCCCTCTTTGTTGAGAGAAAACCTTTGGCTACCCAAGCATTTTAGCAAGGCGGGCGTCTCCACCATAGGCATTGCCTAAGGCACGAGTGAGCTCATTCACCTCCTTCTTGAGGGTCTCATTTTCCACCATTAATGAGGCATCACAAGTGAGACCATCACTCAAAGGTGAAGTAGAAGTAGTAGTGCTACAAAAAGTGTTAGTGGGAGCAACTATAATGGGCTTATAAAAAGATTCATCAATAAGATCACATGTTAGTCCCACATCACACGATATGATCACTTGGTCCTTCTTGGCTTCCTCCACTTTGACTTGCTCAATGAGAGAGGAGTGAGCCTTTTCAAGCTTAGAGTGAGCTTTGCCAAGCTTCTCATGGGCTTTCATTAGCCTCTCATGAGTAGCATTGAGCTCATCAAAGGATTGCTCAAGAAATTTTACTTTCTTGCACAATTCTTTGCACTCCTTTCTCTTCATCTCATTGCAAGCGTGCACTTGCTCACACATGTCCAAGAGCTCCTCCTTGGTGTACTCCTCATCCTCATCCTCATCATCATTATCATTCCTACAAGAGTCACTTTCACATTCATTATCATCACTCTCATCATATTTTACCTTGGTAGGCTTTGCCATGAGACATGTCGATGGAGTGTCAAAGATGGAGAGCTTCTTGTTGATGGCGATGCTTGCTAGTGCTCTCTTGATAGATTTCTTGTCATCATCGCTAGAGCTATCACCATCTGAGGAACCATCACTATCCCAAGTGACTACATATCCTCCACCTTTCTTCTTCTTTTGGAATATCATTCTCTTCTCCTTCTCCTTCTTTTCTTTCTTGTCCTCTTTGAGCTTCTTCTTCTCATCCTCATCATTGTCACTATTGTAAGGATAATTTGCTACAATATGATCAGGGCTCTTGCAATTGTAGCATCTTCTCACATACTCTTTGCTCTTGGTGTGATCTCTTCTCTTTCTTGCACCATAGCCCTTCTTCTTCATGAATTTGCCCATCTTGCGCACAAATAGAGCCATGGCTTCATCATCAATGTCACTAAGATCATCATCATCACTTGATTCTTTCTTGGACTTGCCCTTGTTCTTGGATGATGACAAGCTAGCCTTAAATGCTACACTCTTCTTCTTCTTGTCCTCTTCTTCCTTCTTGTCCTCCTTGTCATCCCCCTCCCTTTCCACATGGTATGTCTCTTGCGTCATGACATCACCTAATACTTGGTTGGGGGTAATGTCCTTCAATCCTCCTCTTATGATGAGCAATCTCAACATCTCAAATCTTGGAGGTAAGCACATCAAGAATTGATGAGAGACATCATCATCCTTGATCTTCTCTCCCAATACCTTCAATCGTTGACAATGACTTGCAATCGATGGAACATCTCCAGAATGCTCTTATCATCCTTCATCTTGAAACTTGTCAACTTGTCCTTGAGGATGTACAACTTGGCACTCTTTACTGCCGGTGTGCCCTCATATGTTTCCTCTAATCTCATCCACACCTCATTTGCTCTTTCACAATCTTTGATTTGCTCAAATACCTTGGAATCAATAGCATTGTATATGGTGTTGAGAGCCATTGTGTTACATTACTTTTTGATCATGTCTTGGTTGGTGGGATCATCGGGATCAATGATAGCATAGTCATTCTTGGACACATCCCATACTTGATCATTTATTAAACCAAGATACATTCTCATCTTTCTCTTCCAATAACCATATGATGTGCCATCAAAGAACGGTGGTTTGCCCCGCACATGGTTGAACACAACTTGAGCCATAATTTGACACCGAGGTTGTTAAGCCTTCAATCAAACGGTGACCATGGCTCTGATACCACTTGAAAGGTCCTAACATGGCTAGAGGGGGGTGAATAGCCTATTTAAATTCTACAAATTAACTAGAGCAATTTGATTAGTATGACAAATGGCAAAATGCAAACTTACTCTAGCTCTACAAGGGTTGCAAGCCACCTATCCAACAATTCTAGTAGCAATGATCACTTGACACACCACTTGCAATCCTACTAGCTAGATGAACTAGAATAACAATACAAGCTCTCAATTCTAATTACACTAAAGAGCTTGCTTCAACTAGTTTGCAAGAAAAGTGAGTGAGTAGGATGATTATACCATCGTGTAGAGGAATGAACCAATCACAAGATGAAGATTACACCAATCACTAGGAGAATACAAATGACAAGAGACAATTGATTTTCTCCCGAGGTTCACGTGCATGCCAACACGCTAGTCCCTGTTGTGTCGACCAACACTTGGTGGTTTGGCGGCTAAGAGGTGTTTCACAAACCTCGTCCACACGATTGGACACCGCAAGAACCTACCCACAAGTGAGGTAACTCAATGACACAAGCAATTTACTAGAGTTACCTTTCAGCACTCCATCGGGGAAGGTACAACTCCCCTCATAATTACCAGAGGTGGCCACGAACAATCACCAACTCATGCCGATCCTCCACCACTGCACCAAGCCATCTAGGTGGTGGCAACCACCAAGAGTAACAAGTGAAATCCATAGCACAACATGACTACCAAGTGCCTCTAGATGCAATCACTCAAGCAATGCACTTGGATTCTCTCCTAATCTCACAAAGATGATGGATCAATGACGGAGATGAGTGGGAGTGATTTAGCTAAGCTCACAAGGTTGCTATATCAATGGAAATGTGTAAGAGAGTGAGCTTGAGCCAGCCATGGGGCTTAAATAGAAACCCCCATGAAATAGAGCCGTTGTACCCCTTCATAGGGCACTGATCGGGGGGACCGGACGCTCCGGTCCTTCTGACCGGATGTAGGGCTCAGCGCTCGGTCGCCCGATGGCGGCCACGTGTCAATCTTCATTTAACTGTGACCGCCAGATCACAATGGTTGACAATTGACCGGACGCTCTAGCACAAGTGACCGGACGCTAAACCCCCAGCGTCCGGTCGTTTACAGTATGGTTTCAAAACCGATTTTCTTTGACCGGACATGTTCGGTGGCACTTGACCGGACACAGCCAGCGTACAGTTAGTTACCCTGACTTCTATGCAGCTACATTAGCTCTGACCAGACACAACCTTCCAGCGTCCATTCAGTCAGAGGCCCAGCGTCCGGTCGCATGACAGACGCCAGGTTATCACTGCCATGCCTGACCGGACACGCCGGTCCCCTTGAGACCAGCGTCCAGTCAGTTGTAAAACAGCGAGACTGACCTTCTATCATCTCTAACTCCTTCACCCTTGCTCAAATGTGCCAACCACCAAGTGTATCACCTTGTGCACATGTGTTAGCATATTTTCACAAATATTATCAAGGGTGTTAGCACTCCACTACATCCTAAATGCATGTGCAATGAATTAGAGCATCTAGTGGCACTTTGATAACCGCATTTCGATACGAGTTTCACTCCTCTTAATAGTATGGCTATCTATCCTTAATGTGATCACACTCACTAAGTGTCTTGATCACTAAAACAAAATGGCTCCTACATTTTATACCTTTGCCTTGAGCCTTTTGTTTTTATCTTTCTTCTTTTCCAAGTTCAAGCCTTTTATCATAACCATGCCATCACCATTGTCATGATCTTCGTCATTGCTTCATCACTTGGAATAGTGCTACCTATCTCATGATCACTTTGATAAACTAGGTTAGCACTTAGGGTTTCATCAATTAACCAAAACCAAACTAGAGCTTTCACTAGTGCCGCCGTGCCCACGCACAACCTCTCCAACGCCACCGAGCCTCTACCCTAGCACCACCCCTGCCTTTAGCAGCTCCTATTCCTGATCCGACCTAGACTGGTTTAGCATCGCTTCCAGCTATAGAGGGTCAGACTGCTCATAGCTCACGGTTAGATGATGATGGTGCCTAGTTTCAGCTCGCTCCTCGTACCTCAGTGCCCGGCTCGTCCGCTGCAGCCCGGCCGACTGACCCTTAGGTTTTGGTGTTTGACGCCAAAGGGGGAGAGGGTTCGAGTATGATAGTCTTAGGGGGAGCGACTATTTAGGGGGAGCCTATCTTTTTTTAGCTTATCTATTACATTTGGAGTTTTTATGTGTGTGATACATTATGCATTCATGTTTTCTACTATATTTATGTGATAGTGATATCTACGTGATTGTGATATATGACATGTGTGCTCTCTACTTTGAATCCCTTATATGTCATTTCACTTGTGCTATGCTCATTTGCTTTGCTTCCGCGTTTTACTCCGATGCAAATGAGCTTTATTACTTGTACTCATGCTTATTTCATATCTTTTGAGTACATCATGTTGGCTTGGGTCATATAAGCTTTCCTAACACTTTTGTTCTTATTGCCAAAAGCTTATATGAACCAAGTATGTTAAAAACCTCATCTCTTTCACATACTCGAGGTGGTATTGTCATCAATCGCCAAAAAGGGGGAAATTGAAAGCATCTAGGCCCCTAGTTGGGTTTCGGTGATTAATGACAATACATGATTATTGTGACTAACGTGTGTTTTGCAGAGGCAATTAAGTTAGGTCACGGTAATGGAGATCGATTGGGCTATCATGATGGTCATGCCCCTACGATGGAAATCGTTTCGGTTTTCAAAGGATGGACGACAAGGTTAAGGATGGACTAGTTCTAAGTGTCGATTGAAGTTGGAGTGACACTTAGAGTAGTTTAGGACTTTGTTTTTCCTTTGGCCATACTATTAAGGGGGTACAGATGGGTAGCTTGACCTAGGTGAGTCTAGTGGGTTAGGTGTGGTGCACACTTGCTAAAACTAGCGCTAGGTAGCTCCAAAATAGTCCTTAGATCCAATGGAGCAAACTTCATTCACATATGATCGAGAGTTGGAAGTGAATGGAGGGTCAAATACTGATCGGACGCTTGCTTCGGTGTGGCTGGACGATGGCTCAGAGTCTGGTTAGTTCATTTGATCAAGGTGAAGTCGTCTGGAAGTGACCGGACGCTGAGAGGTCAAGTCACCGGACGCTGAGGGCCAGCATCTGGTCGACATCAGTAAGGTACTACTGAGGGTAAATTGCGACCAAACACGTCCGGTCAGTGCTGACCGGACGCTGGCTAGCATCCGGTCACACTGTAAACACTAGGTTTCAGGGTGAACTGACTGATGCATCCGGTCAACATGACCGAAGCATCTGATCACCCTGCAGAGGCACATAACGGTTTGTTTTTTAGCCCATGTTATAAATACCACCTCCACTCATATGTGGGGGTACTTTTGCTCATTCCAACAGCTGAGAAACACGTTTGAGAGTGCCAAGAAGAGCAAGGTTCTAGTGAGGTGATTGAGATTTGAGAATCCCAAAGAGAGCCCTCATTAGTGAGATCAAGAGTAGCAAAGTGTGCATCCACCCTTCTCATTAGGCTTGTCGTGGTCAAATGAGAGTCCGTGCTTGTTACTCTTGGTGATCGCCATCACCTAGATGTCTTGGTGGTGATTGGGAGTTTGGTGATCATTCGGCAGAGCTTGTGGGTGACCTAACTTAAGTTGTGAGCGGTTGTGGGTCATTCACCGTGGCGGAGTGTCAAAGAATCAACCCGTAGAGAGCGCTTGATCCTTACGAGGATCAAGGGAGAGCTACACCCTTGAGCGGGTGCTCCAACGAGAACTAGTAGGAAGTGGCGACTCTCCGATACCTTGGCAAAACATCGCCGCATTCCTTCTTCTCTCTTTACTTTAAGCATTTACTTTGAGCAATTCAATACTTGTCTTTTACATTCCTAGAATTGCCATGCTAGAGTAGGATTGGAACTTAGGGTGCTAAATTTTTGTGCGTTAGATCAATAGAAACACTTTCTAGGCACAAGGAGTTGGGCTAACCATAGGATTTGATTATTGCAAAGAAATTTGTAATTAATCCAATTCACCCCCTCTTGGGCATCTTGATCCTTTCAGTAGAAATTATCTATTGGGACCATGATTTTTATATGCAGTGTCTATAGAAATTAATAGGTACAGAAACTAGATATAGTTTTTAGCATTGGGACTGCCCTAACCTCGTTTTCGCTTGAAATTAATTAAACGGACTTGTGTAATGTCATCGCAACAAACTGTTGTAATTAATATTATTGCATCCGTTAACTGAATCACGAGCATCCAGCGTGCACCCTGAACACAAATTATTGTTCAAAACATTTTTGAAGCCATGCATAGTATAGATTGTGCAGTGAACTTGATTGCTCAAAATTTTGTTTACTATACTAGCTAGATGCTGGCCCCGTTCGGCTAACCCCATATTCGGCTTGTTCGGCTTGTTTTTTTAGTCGGAATAGTCTTTTTCTCTGACAAAAATTCAGTCAGAATAGTGTTTTCCAGCCAGTTTCAGCCAAGATTTAGACCAGCGAATGGAGCCGCTGTCTAAGTCAGAGGCCACATTTTATTTCTTCTTTGTCGAATTCTTTTACTATGGTACAAATCATAGCCAAAGCAGTACACATACCGTGTATAGCGGTATAGGCATAAAAGAACCACCGTTACCTCCATTCCTTTTTATAAGGCACACACTTAATATAAACATTGAAATGACTTTAAGATCTTTTACTAATAGATGCTTAGTGTGGATGTCATCGCCAACTCTCCCTCCATCGTGATAATGAAGTCCAAGTCCCCGAAGCACACGTGCACGCCTAGGACCCAACTGAGGTTGTGACTAGCCATCTGAGGTCTAGTGTGGATGTCGATACGCGCAAAAGTCCCCTACCTGGCACGCGCAACTATCGGTGTTTTGAGTTACCATCGACAAGTAAATTTCTAATATTGCGCATTTGGCTCGGATGGTGTACTTAGAGGATATGAGGTTTATACTGGTTCGGGCAGAATGTCCCTATGTTCAGTTTGTTGCAGCTACTTGTGTTACTAGCACTGAAAGTTCATAGTAGGGGTTATAAACGGGCGAGAGAGGGACATGTCCGAAGTCTTTGGTGAAAGGAGTGAACGGGTGCTAAGAGAGCTCGGATGCTACTTAGCCGTGTGTTCAGGGTTCGATGGGTTCATGATGGTTCAATCGGACCTAGCCTGAATCGATGTGATGTGTTGCGCCGCCCCTTATGAGACTCCCTATTTTCCCTTTTATAGGCCAAGGGAAAGCATGAGTTATAGCGGAGAAAAAAGAAGAACGAGAGAGAGCCAAAGGCCTTCAAGATTGCTGGGTCCTTCTCCTTCATGCGGGTCCCGCTGACCCTATAAATGTCAACAGGGATGGCTTCGTGTCGTGGTCCTATCCGTCACTAGCGCCATGCGCAGGCGTCATATGCCGGTCATGGCGCTCCACTCCGTCTTGGCGAACATCGTGGTGAACTAACGCACCCATCAGTGTTCGTATGAGGGTTAGGCAGAACAACACCGGTACGTCTGACGCTGTTCTTAATGTGAATCCTCTGGTAAAGCCTGTCAAGGCCATGGGTTACATCAGGACATACCGGTCTCTTCTCTGGTATTAGAGCTTTGACTCATGCCTATATGCTTGGACCTAAAGTGGTTGACGGCAGTATAGGTCTCTGTCAGGCAAGATGGAGCCTACGGCCTCGGGGTTGGGTGGGGCAGAGTCCTTCCCCAGAGGCCGGACGAGGCGGAGTGCAGACCCAAGGCTTGGGTGAGGCAGAGCGCAGACCAAAGGGTCGGGCGAGGCAGAGCGCAGACCCAAGGGTCGGGTGAGGCGAAGCCCGCAGCCTCAGGGTCGGGTGAGGCGGAGTCCTCCCCTAGAGGCCGGGAGAGGCGGAGCGTAGGCCCAAGGGTCGGCACAAGGTAGAGCGCAACCCAAGGATCGAGCGAGGTGGAGCACAGACCCAAAGGTCTGGCGAGGCGGAGCGTAGGAGCAAGGGTTGTGCGAGGCGGAGCGCAGACCCAAGGGTCGGGCGAGGTGGAGTGTAGGCCCAAGGGTTGAGCAAGGTGGAGCCCATAGCCTTGGGGTCGGGCGAGGTAGAGTCCTCCCCCAGAGGTCGGGTGAGGCGAAGCGTAGACCCAAGGGTCGGGCGAGGCAGCGCCCTCTCCTAGAGGTGAGAAGAAGTGGAGCTTGCGCGCCCGGGGGTTGGTTGGAGCTGTAGTTGCGCTCTTGACTGCTCGGATGAGTCAATGTAGATGGTCATTAGCTCCTTCTCTTCAGGTATGCTAGTATTGGTCCCCAACAATTGACATCGCCAAAGCTTTTCGACTCGATGTCCTAGCCTTTCCTGCTTGAGTGTAACACCTCGGGTGTTTAAATACTAAAACTGTCATGTCATCATATGCATTGCAAGGCATTTGGTCATATTAAAAACTTTGTATGCATTCACTAAAATAAGTTTACATTTATGTTATAAGCATTGCTTGGTATTGTTTGAATCAAGTTCGAAATCTTTGTATGGATTTGAAATTCCGAAAACCCTGATTTTCAGTATTTAAACCATACCCTAAAAATCTATTTCAAAATCGAAGCACATTTTGGGGTTGAGCCTTAAAGCAAAAGTGTAGAGCTTGACAAGTTATACAAAGTTTATTTTTGGAGATTTTCAAGCTGTTTAGAAAAATTTGGAGTAATTCAAAAAGGCGTAATTTGTTAAATTTCCCTATTCGAATTCAAAAGTTCATTTCAAAATCTAGACCGAATTAGGAGTTGGTTATAAAAGCAAAGTTGTAGAACTTTTGATTTTGAACAACTTTTGTTTTTGGAGATTTTTGAGTTGTTATGAAAATTTGAGAGTAATTTGTGAATTTTGGCGAATGGCAAAATTGTAAATACTATGAATAGTGTTCACCGCCGTAGCTACACTGCCGACGACCTTCGGTTCGCTTCCAGACGCGCGCGTGGACGTCCTTGGCTTTGCGTTGGCATGGGAAAGGCTCATGCGTGGCTTCCTTGCGCTTCTGGCCGCTCCTTAAGGCCTAAGCCGTCGCCGTTCTTCGTCATTTCCCTTCCTCTGTTTTCCCGGCGCCATTGTCGCAGCTCCGTTGAGCCCTCGCCGTCGAACCAGCGTCTGTGTCATCACAACAAAGTGCTCAATAGCTTCGCCTCTTCCTTGCGCACCCATCCAACCAGTCGTAGTTGTCTGACTTTGCCAAATTTCGCCGCGCGTCGTCTTTCTTCCCCACGGCCGGCAACATCTCCATCGAGCGTGCCTCTCCATGGCCAGCGTGTTACGGTGATCCTCTGCCCCTGCTGAGTCTTGTTTCAGCTTCGCCATGATGCTGTGGTACTCCATGACCCATTGATTTCTCATTTTGACCACCACAGCTCCCGGAACATCGCCACCGACGATGATCTACTCCGCCGTGCCTACTTGGAACGTCGACCAGTCTCTTCGTTGCTCCTCCGACCCTGCTCATTGCTCAGTCGTGTTCGGGGTGAGGTGCTGAACCCTTCTGTGCTAAGCGTTTAACCTCTACTGTGCTTGCATCGCCGGCGTAGCGCTGCCGTGCCGTTGTGCCCGCCATGGCCGGCGTAGTGCTCGGTCCAGTCCATAGCTAGTCCCGCTTGTGCCCTAGATCGATGCGCCTAGTCGAGGGGAGTGTTTTGGTGCTTTGGCCGTCGCCGTTGGTCTCGTCGTCGTCGAGATATCACCGGTCAGCGCCGTTGTTGCCGTGGTCAGCGCGCGAGGTTAGGGATGATAGGTGGGGTCGGATTGTCAGTGACTCAACGTTCAAATGGAATTTTTCTATTTTCAGATTTGAATGAATAGTGATGTAATTTGTTATTTTTGTGTAGATTTATTTAGAGCTCCAAAAATTATGAAAATTTTTGTGTGACTCCTCTATAATGTTTAGTATTTAAGAAAAATATTAAATATTGTTTTTGAGCACTTTTTGAATGTGATGAAAATTGCTCAATTAATTAATAAATGAATTTCCATGATTTTTCTAAGCTTATTTATTTATCCAAAAATTATGAAATTTGTTTTGCCACTTAGTTATCATGTAATGAACATATAAAAAAATTTTGAGGTCAATTGGAACAAGTTGATTTATTTCATAATTCTTAATTAATTAATTAATTCATAAAAGCAAATAGTAACCTTTAGTGATTTAGGTTTTGTTTGAATTTTTGATTGAGTGATGTCCTTGGGTCATTAGTTGATAATGATCCTTGGCAATTGATTTGGGTGTTGCGAAAAAGGTTTAATTAGTTTGACTTGCCACTGTACCGCGAAGGAAAGTTGTATTCGAATTGTTAAATTTTGCATCATCATCAAGCATCATGTTTCGTATTCTGTATCATGTTAAACATGGCATTGTTATTACGTGTAGTGAACGAAGGTGACCACGTGATAGTTAACCAAGTTGCTGAGGGAGTTAATCCATCTATTGAGGTCGGATCGAATACTTATGAAACGTCGCAGGAACCGGACTTTTCCGTCAACGAAGGCAAGCCCCGGATGCATGCAACCCTACCTAGTATTTTATAAATTGATTTCGCTTTTGCTTCTCTTTACTGCATTAAGTGATTAGGAGTCAAGTGAAAAACAAATTGGTGCATTACCAACTTTGTTATTCTATATTTACCATATTACCAGTTTTAAATTCGTATATGCCTAGTTTTGCTTAGCTATGCTTAGAACGATGAAAGTCGGGTGAACCTGCCACCTACAAGTTTTAAATGGAACCTTGTTTACTTATGTTATCATGTGATATGGGAATGTGGAGTAATAAATCTAGACCGGGTGGACTCGGTGAGTGTGAGCCACCAGACATGGAGGTCTTGTGAGCGGGTTCTTTCTGCCTATGTCGATTAAGGCACGTCCGTTGTTGAATTGCATGAGGTGAGAATTTGTAGTACTAACCACATACTCCGGTAAGCCTTAACTTGGCGATTCTAGTATGAGAATGGCTACTCACGCACTAGGAGTGGAGAGATGGCGAGAATAGCGTGTACCCATGTGGCCATGGGTTGGATTGGTGGAGTACTATGTTCTTGGGTGGCGCGGACCCATTTTTGTTTAGAGGATCCGAGGGTAGGTTGGTATATGTAGGTCAGGGACCTGCATATGTTGTGTGGTCTGGAATTCCTAGCTAGGTTTTTAATCGGTTCGAATCGTCGTTGCTCCTCGGTTATGGAGACTCAACTCACTGTTCATCATCGTAGATTAATAAATGGAACTTGAGGCTGGTTGAGAAAGTGTTGGATATGAAGTTTCATGATCTCAACACGGATCGTGTCAGCTTTGTATATGATTTTATGAAGTTTTCTATATAAAGATTTTGTTAAAAAGCTTTTACGCAAAAGAACTTTGATTATTGCTAAAGCCATATCTTGAATCCCTGAGCCTGCATTCCTGAGTTTATCAATTCTTATTTCGGTTAAGTCTTGTTGAGTACTTTTGTACTCATGGTTCGTTGACCCTTGTTGTAGTTGAGCCTCATGAGCAGATCTATTTTGGATCATGCTGCATGACAGTTGTTCCTTGTGATGACGATGAGAAGTAAATGTGTGGTCCTTGGGCAGGGCAGTTTCATTGTGTGTTTTGTATTATATTATAATGCCACTCTACTATTTCGTTTTGTAATAAACACCGAACTTAGTCGTGAGGTTTGAAACTACTATTTTGTAAATTATGTTATTGTAAGACTTTCGCTGTTTTTACTCTGGTGTAGATATTTGAATAAATGTTGTAATACTGCAATGACTGTGTAACGTGATCCTGCTCGGAAATCATGGATGATTCGGGGTTCCCCGAGGACACCCGACAGACTTCTTAAGTTACCAGGAACATATGCCTAGTTGTCAAAGGTCGTTGGACTGTGACAAGTGCATATGTGTCCTATAATTTAGGAGGTTCTGCCACATTAAGGTCCTAGAGCATCTTGGGTTCTCTAGAGTTTGGAATAATTGGATTTCGGTGCTCCTCTCCTTTGCAAGCACCAAGGTCATGGTTAATGGCATCAAGGGGAACAAGATCTGTCTTGCCCAAGGACTTCGCCAGGGGGACCCTCTATCCCGGATGCTCTTCCTCATGGTCATGGAATGCCTCAACCTCCTTAGAGCAAGGCTAATAATACAGCCGGCTTGCTGGCTGTAAGGTTCCTTGTAGCCTTCTCTCAGCCCACTCATATAGTAGTTAGCTCTTTACAGTTAATACATGGCCCACTTGTCTCTCTCATAGACTTTCTTGGTTCTTGTGCCCAAGCCGGCTGTAAGTTTATAGCCTGCTTCTCCTCTCTCATCCACCTCAGCATTTAGTCGGCTTACAACCAGCTATTATACTTGCTCTTATACAGCAAGCAGATGAAGGGCCCTACTTCAATCATTGGGTCCTCGGTCCATCACTCATAGGGCATCACTTTTATGCAGATAATGTTGTTGTGTTCTTGTCACTAGTCGCCTCAGATATTGTGACATTCTAGTCCATTCTTTCGTCCTTTTTGGGTATGAGATATCTCGTGAGGGCTTTCCGTTCATGCAATTTTGTATTATTTGCACATTTGGGACATGGTGCACTACAGGAAACCGGGACTTTGCCCAGTGCTGGAATCTTTGCCGAGTGCCAAATATCGGGCACTCGGCAAAGGCCACCTTTGCCGAGTGCCGCACTCGGCGAAACTTGGCACTCGGCAAATAGGTCTTTGCCGAGTGTCTGGCACTCGGCAAAATAAGGCACTCAGCAAAGCCAAACTTTGCCCAGTGCCAGACACTCGGCAAAGTTGGGCACTCGGCAAAGAGGCGCCTGGGATAACGGTGCCCGACGCCAGCCTCTTTGCCGAGTGCCTTTTGTTTGGCACTCGGCAAAATATTGGCTTTGCCGAGTGCCTAGGGCTAGCACTCGGCAAAATATTCACTTTGCCGAGTGCCAAACCTTAGCACTCGGCAAAATTTTTTTTTTGTTTTTTGCCACCAACTTTTTTTATTAGATTTGTATTTGTACCATGAACAACATGTTCAAATTTGGCACAATTTCATTGCTGTTTGCTATATTTCTTCACTTTATTTCGTTTTCTTGCAATTATCCGGAAAATGTAGGTTTGAACTGCAGGTGCATCGAATAATAGTTTTGATCCATTCCAAAAAAGTTATTCTTGTTTGTTAGTGTCACTTTATGCTAAATCAAGGAACTGTCTCCGAATTTCGATCAACGTGCTCATGGGGCAACGTCGCGAACTTGCGTGCGAGTGGTTATTTAATTCTATAAAATTCAAATGAATCCCGAAAATCATGAAACTTGGCGAGATGTCGTGATATCACATGCATATGCGGTGGTAAAAATTTGAAAACGTTTGGAGGGCGTCATCACGTATGGTGTTCACAAACCAGGACATCATCACAATTCCTTGATGACGCCCTTGAGGACGTCATCCCGAAAATCATCAATGTGATGATGTCCTAGTTTGTGAACACCATACGTGATGACGCCCGTTTTCAAATTTTTACCACCGCATATGCATGTGATATCACGACATCTCGCCAAGTTTCATGATTTTCGGAATTCGTTTGAATTTTATAGAATTAAATAACCACTCGCACGCAAGTTCGCGACGTTGCCCCATGAGCACGTTGATCGAAATTCGGAGACAGTTCCTTGATTTAGCATAAAGTGACACTAACAAACAAGAATAACAATTTTGGAATGGATCAAAACTATTATTCGATGCACCTGCAGTTCAAACCTACATTTTCCGGAAAATTGCAAGAAAACGAAATAAAGTGAAGAAATATAGCAAACAGCAATGAAATTGTGCCAAATTTAAACATGTTGTTCATTGTACAAATACAAATCTAAGAAAAAAAGTTGGTGGCAAAAAACAAAAAAAAATTATTTTGCCGAGTGCCAAGGTTTGGCACTTGGCAAAGTGAATATTTTGCCGAGTGCTAGCCCTAGGCACTCGGCAAAGCCAAGACATGATTTTTTTTTTAATTTTTTATTTCGCCGAGTGCCAGATCAGGGGCACTCGGCAAAATACTTTCTTTGCCAAGTGCCCCGGTTCTGGCACTCGGCAAAGAGGTTTGAAATATAAAAAAAATCGGACACAACACACACCACGCACACACCAGACACGCACACACACGCGCGCCGTAGCCGCCCCGCCGCTGCGTCGCCGCTGCCGGCTCCCCGCGCGCCCGCCACGCTGGCTCCCCGGCCCGCACGCCCGCGCGCCTCGACCCAGCGCCCGCCACGCCCGCGTGCCTTCGGCCCCGCGCCCGTGCGCCCGCCGTGCCCGTGCGCCCGCGCGCCGCTGTAGGAAGGAGGAGGAGGTAGGAGGAAGAGGAGGAAGGAAAGCAGGAAGGAGAAGAAGGGGAGGAGGAAGAAGAAGAAAGAGAAGGGAGGAGAGAAGGAGAAGGGGAGAAGAGAAGAAGAGGAGAAGAAAGGTGCCGCCTCGGTTCGTCGACCCTCACGCCGTAGTGGTCGTCCCCGTTGTCGTCGCCGGGCCTCGGTCTTCGCATTCTCGCTGGCAAGGTATGTCCTAATGTTAGTATTAGTTAGTAAGTAGTAGTGTTAGTAGTAGTAGTTAATTAGTAGTGTTAGTATTAGTTAGTAAGTCATAGTGACAGTAGTAGTTGTAGTTGTTGTTCATAGTTTTAGTGTTAGTAGTAGTTATTGTTGTATGTATGTGGTTGATGGCCTTCGTGCCTATGTTTGGTATACATGTGGTTGTTGGCCTTCGTGCCAATGTTTTCTGCAGGTTTTGGGAACCTCTCCGTGCAGGGGAGGTGCTGCCGAAATTTTCAATCGAGTCTAACCATTTGCCTTTTCTTTGCAGGACGATGACCGTTGGGAGGCACTCGGTGACCCCAATCGTCTACGTTGGCGTTGTGGTTCTACCTGCACCGCGTCGCCTCGCCACTGCAGCGACTCGCCACCCGCCCCACTAGCCTGACCTCACCGACACCCTAGGTATAACCCATCTTGCATACTTGCATCTCGTGTAACCCTAGTTAGGCGTCTCCCGTCCAAAAGAGATACGGTCGTTGGTATGCAGATCTTTGCATACCAAATTCTGTACCTATTTCGGATTGTCCATGTTTTTTGGACAGCCCGCGGATGCGTAGATGGGTTGGTTTCCGTGGCTCGCTCCTGTCCGAGATAGAGTTTCGACACCACCTCCTCGTTGTTCTCCTGATACACAATCTCCCTGCCAGGACGTGTATCGAGAGAACAGCGGGGAGGTGCTACCGAAATTCTGTCTTGGATAGGAGCGGACCATGGAAGCCAACCTCATCTACGCATCCTCGGGTGGGATTAGGACCTATCCTTCACCTATTAGATGTATAGTAGGAACGCCTTGTGGATTTACCTGCAGTTTTTATTACTCGCTTACATATGCATGTGCCAGAGGATGGATAACCGTGAGTGGATGTACACGGGCCACGCAAGTATGACCCCAGAATGGATGACCAAGACCAATGCTTTCCTAGAGCATGCATTTGGTGAGGCTGCTAAAGGGTCAGCCCGGATGCCGTGTTCATGCAGCAGATGTGGGAACAAGAAAAGAAAAATTAAGAGGCTCATGGGGGAAGATCTTATCAAGTATGGATTCACGGCAAACTATACCCACTAGATCCACCATGGTGAAGCCAATCGTATTAGAGAGGAGGTGGTGAGACAACGTCTCGAGGATTATGATGGAGATGGCGGGGTAGCAGACTGGATGGATGACATTCAGCAGGCACGGTTCGGTGAAGGATTGGAGGAGAAGCCAGAGGAAAGCGCAAAGATGTTCTATGATATGCTATCTTCAGCGCAGAAGCCCTTGCACGAAAAGACAACGGTATCGTAGCTGGATGCAATTGGACGCATCATGGGGTTGAAGTCACAATTTAGCATGAGTCGGGACAACTTCGATGGTATGTTGGCAGTTTTTGGATCCCTGCTTCCGGAGGATCACATCCTGCCGAAGAACTTGTACGAGTCACAAAAACTTCTTCGTGCACTTAAGATGACGTATGAGCAGATCCATGCTTGTCCGAATGGATGCGTCCTTTTTAGGAAAGATCACAAGGGAGCAACACACTGTCCAAAGTGCAAATCCTCTAGGTACCTGGAGGTTGACACTAGTGATGGCAAGAAGGAACAGCTGAGTATCCCTACGAAGGTCCTATGGTACCTTCCTTTCATACCGAGGATCCAACGGCTATACATGACAGAGGAGTCCGCGAAACAGATGACATGGCACAAAAATGGCAAAAGGTACAATCCAGACAAGATGGTACACCGATCGGATGGCGATGCCTGGACCCATTTCGATGGCATCCATCATGTTAAAGCTGAGGAGGCTCGCAATGTACATGTAGCGTTGGCAACAGATGGGTTCAACCCATATGGATTGTCCGCGGCCCCATACACTTGTTGGCCCGTGTTCGTGATACCCCTGAATCTCCCTCCCGGTGTCATCTTTCAACCCAAGAACGTATTTTTGTTGCTGATAATTCCTGGACATCCGGGGAACAATATGGGTGTCTTCATGGAGCCTGTGTTCGATGATTTGATCGATGCTTGGGAAAAGGGGGTACTGACATACGACCGAGCTACAAAGAGAAACTTCACAATGCATGTGTGGTACCACTACTCCCTGCATAACTTCCTGGCGTATGGCCTATTCTGCGGGTGGTGTGTTCATGGGAAGTTCCCATGCCCAATATGCAAGGCAGGTGTGAGGTTCACTTGGCTGAAGAGTGGTGGCAAGTTTTCTTCGTTCGACCAACATCGTCAGTTCCTCCCCCTTGACCATCCATTCAGACGAGACATCAAGAACTTCACAAAAGGTGTTGAAGTCACCGATCCTACACCTCAGATGATGACCGCTGCCGAGATCCGCGCTGAGATAGAGGCTCTCAAAGTTGATAAAGAGAAAGGTCGTTTTGATGGATATGGTCAGTACCACATGTGGACTCATAAATCGGGCTTGACTAGGCTTCCCTATTTCAACGATCTTCTTCTTCCACACAACATTGATTTAATGTACACAGAGAAGAATATCGTCGAGGCACTTTGGGGAACACTCATGGACATAGAAAAGTCTAAGGACAATGTTAAGGCAAGAGTGGACCTGGCAGCACTGTGCGATAGACCAAAGCAAGTGATGAAGACTCCCGCGCCTGGCAAGAAATGGAAAAGGACTTCGGTCGATTTCATTTTGAAGAAGGACCAAAGAAGGGAAGTATGTCAGTGGGTTCAGTCGTTAATGTTCCCTGATGGGTATGTGGCAAATCTAAGGAGGGGAGTGAACGTGTCCACTTGCCGAGTGTTAGGGATGAAGAGTCATGACTTCCACATATGGATTGAGTGGCTCCTTCCAGCGATGACCAGAGGTTTCGTCCCCGAGCATGTGTGGCGCGTCCTGGCAGAGTTGAGCTATTTCTTCCGCCAGCTTTGTGCCAAAGAGCTATCTTGGGCCGTGATTGATGACTTAGAGAAAGTGGCACCTGTGTTGCTCTGTAAGATGGAGAAGATCTTCCCACCCAGCTTCTTCCTCTCAATGCAGCATTTGATTTTGCACCTGCCTCACGAGGCACGAATGGGGGGGCCCATGCAAGCCCGTTGGTGCTATCCAATCGAGAGATGTCTAAAGGTTCTTCGGAAAAAGTGTAGAAATAAAGCCAGAATTGAGGCATCCATGGTAGAGGCATTCATTCTTGAGGAGGTGTCAAACTTCACAACATCATACTATAAGGATAGCCTTCCCAGCGTGCACAATCCAATCCCTCGTTACAACACCGACGAGAGGTCATCAAATCTCAGCCTTTTCAAAGGTCAACTTGGCAGGGCAAGCGCTTCGAGCACCAAGACCTTGCGGAATGATGAGTGGCGCACTATCATGTTGTACGTGTTGTTGAACCTTGATGAAGTGAACCCTTATGTGCAGTAAGTTCTCAATGAGCTTGTTACATACGCCGTCACTATCGTCTATCTATCCAACCCCCTTGTCTCTTGCTTTTTCAGGGAATTTCTGAATACATACTAGACAGGAAATAGGGATCCTTCCCCTCAAGAACAAGATAGTCTTCTCAAAGGTGGTGTGCCCGATTTCATTTCATGGTTCGAAAAGAAGGTACCATCCAATTTACATCGTTCCATCTGTGACATCCCACTTTGCTCCTACGAGCGAGTAATGATCTATCCGCCCTCACCTTACAGGCACGCACGGATGTGGAAATGGATGAAGAGTTGAAACAGGTTGTCAAAGGCTTCCCCTATAGGGTCAAGTCATTCACCGTATATGATGTGAATGGCTATCGCTTCCACACAAGAAGCCACGAGCTCAGTCGGCCCAATCGAAAAACCACGAATACTGGAGTTCGTATGCCCAACATCGATGACCGTGACTACTACGGCATAGTCGAAGAAATATACGAGCTCAACTTTGAGCTTCGCGGAGGTCATAAGCCAGTCGTATTCAAATGCCATTGGTTCGATCCCAATGTCACGAGAAGAGCCCCTGAGATTGGACAAGTTGAAATTCAACAAGATTCCCTCTATCAAGGAGACGATGTCTATATTGTGGCTCAACAGGCCACGCAAGTTTATTATCTTCCATGGGCGTGCCAAAAAGATCCCACTCTTGAGGGTTGGTACCTTGCGCAGTTGGTATCACCGCATGGCAAAGTGCCTGTCCCAAACGATGAGGATTACAACTTTGACCCAAACACATATACAGGAGAGTTCTATCAACCCGAGGGGCTAGATGGCATGTTTCACATAGACATGTTTTCGCTGATGGGCATGGATGTAGACAATGACATTGATGAGGACGATGGAGATGAGGACGATGGAGAAGAGGTGCAAAATGCCAAAGACTTAGCACTGCTTGAGCGATTACAGTTTGGCGTTGCCATTGATGACAACGATGGAGATGAGGTGGAAATGTTAGACAATATTGTTAGTGATGACGACACTTATGATCCGGCCGCTGCCAATCCTAAAGATTATTTCTAATTCATGTAATACTATATTATTATTATTTTCTAGTTATGTTTCGTTCATTTTGCATCTCTATATTTGTCTATATTGTCAAAACTGGTTTACTCTTTGTATTTGTAGGCACTCGACAAAATGCCGGGTGGAAGGCGGACCCGGACCTGCAACTCGCTCTACGCGAGGACGACTCAGGAGGCAGAGGCGGAGGCGGAGGCGTCGGCGAGGAGCCGTCTGGCCCACTGCCCCCGCGGCCGTCCGAGGAGGGCGGTGCAGTCGTCTGCCGTCCCCCCGCCCGAGGAGGACCGGACGACGACCACTGACGATGAGGACCAGCAGCTGGCCCCCCAGACAGGAGGGGGTGACACTTCCTCTAGGGGGTGGCGGGGGGTGACACTTCCTCTAGGGGGTGGCGGGGGGTTCCACTTCGAGCACCTCATCGGCACCATACTTGTGCAGGTCCTCGTAGCTCCCGACGCGGCCGATCCCATTTCAGAGGAGGCCGGTGATTCATCCCAAGGGCGACAAGTAAGTATCCGTTCATTTTGCATCTCTTCTTGTTCATATGCTGAAAACCGAACTGCGGACTAACAATTCTTCTTACTGACTCCTGTAGGAACTGGGAACTTGTGTCCAGGGGCGATCATCGGTAGTGCAATGGGATCCTCGATGGCCTGATCCGCCTGCACTACCCTGGTTTGGTCACCCACGCCCAGGTTGAGTCGCCTCCCTGGACGTGGGACCACTTCAACTCCGCCGTGGACACCGTGTACAGCACCGTATAGGAGCGGATCAGGCGTGAGTTCTGGGTGAGTCTACATCACACTACATTGCTCAATACTATGGAATCATTAGACGTTCTTGAAATAATGAAAGGACACATGATGTCTGTATGCAGGACTTCTTACGTTGGAGGAGGGGCATGACCCCGCCTAGGGTGACAAAGGTGCAGGATAGGGCATGCAGGGGCCGAGTCACGGACCTGTACTACGAGGCGAGGCTGCAGTGCCACATCAACCACTCGTGCGACGTCCTTGGTCGGTACCCAGGGAAGAACGAGGCCAGGACCATGACACTCACCAGGGAGCAGTACCTCGCAGTAAGTTATAAAACATTGTTACTGACTCATTCCATGAAGAATAGGTAGCCTTCATTTTATATTCTAACATTTCTAATACAATACTTGATGGCATGCAGATGTGTCCTTCTTGGTGCGCCAGGCACAGAGACTGTTGGGCGGCCATCGTGGACAAGTGGGTCTCCGATGAGTGGAGGGAGAGGCACGCCCTCCGTCGGGAGTGCCGCCTGCAGATGGGTGGGCCGGCGCACCACCAAGGCAACCGGCCCCTCAGTTCGTACGCCCAGGCCTGGGTACACGCTACACACTTATTTATTTATTTGTTCTAACGCTCAATTCTCATTACTTCTAATCGTCTTTGTGTTTTTCTCGCAGTCCCAGTCGCATGATGGCCAGGAATGCAACGAGTTCATGGCGTACGCCATGGCACACAAGGGCAAGGCGACAGCCCCGGACACCGTCTACAACCCGGAGGACGGGCCCGAGGCGTACAGCAACACGAGCGTCCACAGCAAGCTCACCGACCACGCCTCGGCGGCCCGCGAGCGGCATGGGGAGGACTTCGACCCCGCCACCCAGCCCCTTGATACCGACCTCGTGATGAGGCTCGGAGGAGGGAAGCAGCACGGCCGGTACTGGATGGCCTCCAACATGGTCGACTCGACCTCTGTGCCCAACCTCGCCTAGATCCGAGCACAGAGCACGAGCTCCTCTGTCCCCATTCGACCTCGGCAGGCGAGCACACTGCAGCAGATGGCAGCACTCCAGGTTAGTTCTATTTCATTCGCCGTTCATTACTTTTACACATGTACCTTGCATTTGCATTGTTTAAACGTTGGTGATTGAATATTGCAGGCCACTGTGGAGAGGATGGAGGCCGAGAGGGTCGAGAGGGAGAGGGAGAGGACCCAGAGGGAGGCCGAGAGGGCCGAGTGGGAGGTCCTGAGGGCCTAGAGGGCGGCCGAGGCGTAGAGGATGCAGGACATGTTCTCATTCAGTCGAGCCTCGGCACCACTCTCCCGGGTGTGGTGGTGCCCCAGTCGCTGCTCGCTCCAGTTGTGCCTCCTACTCCTCCGGCTCTAGGCACTCCGGTGAGTATATATATATGGTTGATCAAGTCCTTTAGCTTGTGTAGATACTAATGAATTCAATTCTCCTTTGTGCAACAGTCGTCGGGTTCGAACCCGACTCCTTCGCCTCAGCACACACACCCCGGCTGGACAGGTCCACCACCGCACGGAGGTGCCCCTTCAGGCTCCCATTGGGATCAGTGGCAGTAGGTGGTGCCCCTTCATATTTCATTGACTTTTCTTGATTTAGGACTTGTGTTGGATGAAGACTTCTTAGATGTTGTCATGGATTTGCATATTGGATGTGCGTGTGATGGATTATGCAGGAGGATGTGCTTGTGATGGATGTCGAATGTGCTTGTGATGTATTATGGATTATGTATGCGTTTTGTGTGATGCTAAATGCATGTGTGCTGTCTCATGTATTATATATGAGTTTTGCGTGTTTGCTTTCGAAGGAAAGCAACAAACAAAAAAAAATTGCAAATTTTTCAGCTTTGCCGAGTGCCAACACTCGGCAAAGAAGTCTTTGCCGAGTGCTAGGGGTGTGGCACTCGGCAAAGCTGAGAAAAAATGCCGCAAAAAACAGCCACTTCCCCAGTTTTGCCGAGTGCCACAGCCTGGCACTCGGCAAAGAGGTCAATTTTGCCGAGTGCCAGATGGTACCACTCGGCAAAGACTATTTTTAAAAAGATATTTTTAAAAAAAAATTATTTCTTTGCTGAGTGCTCAGCCCTGGCTCTCGACAAACATTCAAATTTTGCCGAGTGCTAGTCCATAGGCACTTGGCAAAGCCGGCGTCAAATGTTGACGGCAGTTATTTTTTTGCCGAGTGCGGGCTTGGCACTCGGCAAAGACTTTGCCGAGTGTCGATTTTTGACACTCGGCAAAGAAATTTTTGCCGACAAAGTCTTTACCGAGAGGCCTTTGCCGAGTGCTTGACTGGCTTTGCCGAGTGCCCCCAGCACTCGACAAAGAGGGCGTCTGCAGTTGTGGTGGAACCAACGACCCTCTCGAACATGCCAGACGATTTCTTGTGGAATTGGACAGGTGATGCTCAGTACTCGACCTCGAGTGCCTATAGATCCTTCTTCATGTGGCAAAAAAACAATACTCGGCGCAAAAAAAAAAAAAAAAAACTTTGGAAGGTGTGGACGCCAAACAATTGCAAATTCTTTATATGGCTGGTCCTTCTTGGTCGTTGTTGGACGTCTAAGAGTTTGCAAAGACATGGGCTATTAATAGAGGGAATTGCGCGCTTTGTTCATAGGAGCATGAGACAAGAGCAGTTGAGTTACAATCCTGGACCGGCTGCCAGCCTCGTAACTTTCTGGACAGACTGGTGGCTTCGGGTAAAAAAGTCAATCCTGAAACCTCGGTGTCTAATGTTTGATTCCTAGTCGTCCTAATCACTTGGACGATCTGGAAGGAACGCAACGCTCGGGTATTCTGAGGACAATCGCTTCAGCCAGTGCAGTTGGTCAATGGTATTAAAGAGGAAACAAGTCACCGGTCGTAAGCCATGTTGATCCTTTCGCCTGCTCTTTGCAGCTTTAGGAGCGGTAGTTTCTAGTGTTACATGAGTTGTGTGTACTTGGGTGGTCCTTAAACCACCCCCCCCCCCCCCCCCCTCTATTTTGTTCTCTCTCTTTTATCTCTTCCTAGGCACTCCGCGCGCTTTTTTGTTTCTTGTCGGTATGTCTGTTAAATACTTTAGCGGGTTGTATCCCCTTCTCTTAATAAAACACGTGCATAACATGTTCTTTAAAATATATATAATATAAAGTAAATAAAAAGTAAAATGTAACTTAGGAGACCGTGTCATTTTAAATTGTGCCTTATAAAATGGAACAGAAGGCGCCTTATTAAATGGAATGAAAGGACAGTGAAAACATATATTTGTGATGGCGCCGCTAGTACAAAGGCACCAACATGAACAATATTTTTTTTCCAGTAGTAGATTTGGCCTGATTGGGCCGAACGTGGACAACAGGATTTGACGCAATGACCAGGGGATCAGCGAGGCCGATTTAATGTTTGTTCTTCATCGAGAACACTTATATGAACGCCTCCTTGGAAATTCCATTTAGGGAGATGTCCAGTGAGGGTGTTCCTAGGATTGGCAAGGCCACCAAGAACTCTATCAAATCTTGTTGAGAGGAGTGCTAGACAACAAAAGGAGAATGTCGAGAAATCTCATTGTGAGGAGTGCTAGACAACAAAGAGGTTCGAAGAGCTTGAGGTAGAAGATAAAAAGTAAGGTAGATTGGATGGATTGGATAGATGGATCTTTCAATCGGCCACAATCCTCTTATATAAATAGAGGAGGTGGTCCTATTCTAGGAAACCTATTTCACCTAGAATTTACAAGTTTTCTACAAGATTAAGTGAGTTTCCAAAAAAAAAAACTTGAAACAGCCTTAGACTACCAAAACCGGTCTGTTCCGGTGTTAATAGGGTCACTTGCACCTCCTGCCGAAACTAGCCTGGGGCGATTTTGAGGTGTTGCCCAAACAGGCCTTGGCCGATTTTAATTGATTTTTGCTAATTTGCTCTAAATTTGATCCTTTTCACTTGTATTTGAATTTTTCTGTCTATCTTGCATTCTCCTAATCACGTTTTGGCTATCAACAAGGGTGTTCCCATATCCATATTGTAGATATTTTTCTCTCTCAAAGTCAAGATGTAGCGGTGCACTCCACACTCCACAAGAGGAGAAGAAGAGGAGCGCCATTTGTCAATGCTAAGGAGAGTAATTAGCTAATTAAGCATTATAGTTATTATTATTATCATGAACGTCGTCGTCGTCGTCGTCTCTCACGAAACGTCACGGAAAGTAAAAACCGTTGCAACAGCTTACGTTGCGTTTCCTCGGTCTCCGAAGACGATCGATGGCAAACTCTGCGCGTACGTACACAGGCTGACAGGCACAAGCCTCCGGTATTCTTCGCCAGATGGAAGCCTCCTGCCCTCCTCCCCTGAACCAAGCTCTCCGTGGAGCTAAACTGGCACCTAGCGGCTAGTAGTGCAGCTAGGTACAAATGGAAATCAAGGAAAGATTTTGTCTGTTCACAAGTTTTGGCTGCTGACATGTTTTGGAAACCAAGGAAAGATTTAAGGCCCCGACTTATCCAGAAGTCGGCTTGTTCGGCTTCTTTTTTTCAGCCGAAACAGTATTTTTCTCTCACAACAATTCAGTCAGAACAGTATTTTTCAGTCAGTTTCGGTCAAAATTCAGTAAACCGAACGGGGCCTAGTCTGTTTCTTGATTGTTATTACTTATTATCGTCGTATCACATATTCACATTTACGGAAAGATCAGACTCAATCGGCCCCTAGTTGTACCACATACGCCTACACATGCGTAGGTTACTCCAAAGTCGTATGTCCAACCTAATGTAGCCTATGCAACATTGAGCCTTTTCGCTACATGGCTTGCTGAGCTTGTAGTTGTACACTTCCCGGTCTCCATGGGGCACCACAGGTTGCAATTTGGCGCTCCCGATTATTTTTAGTAGTGTCCGTACCTTGTCGTTGCTGAACTTCTAGCTCCATGGAGTAATCTGCTTGACACTCCTACGGATGCTTGCCTGCCAACAGTTCCATTTGTGTCATGTTACATCAACCAAAATAATGGACATGATTATGTGAGCAATGCTTACAAGTCCATTTCATGGCACTGAAAGAACAAAATGTTCACAAGAACCTAAGGAGAAATCAAAGATTGCCAAAGTTCAGAGTAACAATTTCATTTTATATAGATGGAATACACGACACTAGTATACTACATTAATTTGAAAACTCGATATCAACCCAACGCTTTTCTTTGAAAATTCATCAACGAGCCAGAGCCATTGAAAGTACTTGTCATGTATAATATGTGCATGAATTCAGATTCAGCTTTTCTTTTATAGGTTATACCTTCTAGATACTGTCGTAATTGATGGTTTGCTGATGCTAAACTGTGTGTAATGTGTTACAAATTGTTAGGTTTAGTCCCACATCGGTAATTGATGGTGGTGAGCAAAATATATAAGGCGGGGGCAGCCCTCGCCTATCAGGCTAGTCTTTTGGATTGAGTTTGGGCCAAGGTCTTGGTATGTTGTGGGCTTCGGTGGACCTGGGCTTGAGAGGGGTGCCGGCTCGTGGGTATAGCGAGCCAGACCAGTATTCACTGTGCACTCTAACAAGTGGTATCAAAGCCCATGGTCGGAAAAACTTGGAAAATCTCATGGGGGTCACACGGTGACGACAGAGCCCGTTAGCATCTCGGAGGTCACACGGGTTGTGTGTTATATGGAGCGTTGGACTCAGGACCTGATGTGAAGAGTTGGGTCATGTGTGACGGGGGAGATTGTTAGGTAATTGATGGTGGGGAGCACAACATATAAGGCGGGGACAACCCTCACCTATCAGGCTAGTCTTTTAGGTTGAGTTAGACCATAGCCTTGGTATGTTGTGGGCTCCGGTGGACCTGGACCTGAGGGGCACCGGCTCATGGGTATAGCGAGTTGGGTCGCATTCCACTACACACTCTAACACAATTTTTCAACAGAGTAGACACGGCAGAGTGAAGATGAGTGAAAACAAAGTGGGCATATGTTCAGGGTTTGGTTAGGAAGTAGCTGCCATCATGGTCGTCAACTTTGATTTTCCTTTCTAGTGAATATATCAATGAGTGTTGAATTTGTGATACTGTGATGATATAGGGTTATGAGGTGTTTTTTATGTTCATATTATACATTGTTTGTTCTGATAAAAAGATTAGATTCATATTTGGAATGTGGAACTTGTAACTATAACCGTAGAGGTGAGTAAATTACATTACATCTGAAGAGGTTCACCATACATGTATATAGGAGCTTGTAGAAGCTAGAGAGGAAAATGTAGAAGCTAAGCTAGATGGAGAGCCATACGTTACACAAGTACAAAGGATAATAAACCCTAACACTCCCTCGCTGTCTGAGCGATAGCATCACAGACATTCAGGCTGCATCAAAACTCCTAGAAGACAGATGTCGGGAGGCCCTGGGTGAAGATGTCGGCAAATTGGGATGTTGTCGGGACATGGAGTACGTGGACTTGATCGATAGCAACACGATCTCGAACAAAGTGTAGGTCAATCTCCACATGCTTGGTACGTTGATACTGAACCAAATTGTTGGAGAGGTAGACAACACTTATGTTGTCACAATAAACTAATGTAGCACGATGAAGAAGGTGGCGAAGCTCATCAAGAAGCTGACGCAGCCATGAAACTTCGGCGACAACATTTGTGATGACCCGATATTCTGCCTTAGCGCTGGAACGAGAGACAGTCTATTGGCGCTTGGAGGACCAGGAAACCAAGTTGTCACCAAGGAATACTGCATAGCTAGACGTCGATCAATGAGTATCAGGGCAACCAACCCAACCCAATTGGCATCAGAATACACAATAAGGTCCACCAGTGGCGAGCGACGAAGAGTTAGGCCATGTGACCAAGTGCCTTAGAGATAGCACAGGATACGCTTCAGTGTAGCAAGGCGAGGTTCCTGGGGATCATGCATATATAGGCAAATCTATTGAACTGCAAACGCGATATCTAGTCGCGTGAATGGCAAACATTGTAGATCTCTAGCGAGACTGCGATACTAAGTCGGATCATCAACAAGTGGACCATCGTTTGACAATTTGGAGTGGATGTCGTTGGGGGTGCTACTAGGCTTGCAAGCACTCATACCGGCGCGCTCTAGCTCCAAAATATCAACTGTGTACTGCCGCTGAGAGAGAAAAAGTCCATCATCTCGGCGGGTGACAGAGACTCCCAGGAAGTGATGAAGTTGACCCATATTAATCATAGAGAACTCTTGTTGAAGTGCTGCAATAATATGTCAGAGAAGGCGAGTAGACGATGCAGTGAGAACAATATCGTCGACATATAGCAGGAGACCACATCAGAACCTCGGTGATAGGTGAACAGTGGCGTGTCCGACTTCACCTCAACAAATCCAAGTGAGAGGAGGTGGGAAGCGAAAAGGTCCACGTATAATGTGAACAATCATCAAGTATAACAAAATAGTACTTGTAGCCCAAAACACTAGCAATATGTGATGTTCAGAGGTCACAATGTATTAAATCAAATTTATTAGGAGCTCTAGAACTGGAAGAAGTAAAAGGCAAGCACACATGGCGCCCGAGTTGACAAGCATGACAGAGATGTTCGGGATCATCTTTATTACTAGGAATGACATTGGAGCTAATAAGCTTGAACAAAGCTTCCTGCCCAAGGTGTCTGAGACGACGTTGATGCCAAAGAGAGGTGGGGGCGGCAACAAGGGCGGCAGTGCTGGTGGAGGGCAGGAAGAATGAATAGAGGTCATCGGAGCTATTACACCTGGTGATCATGTTCTTGGTTTGCATGTCCTTCACAGAAAGACCAAAAGGGTCAAATTCGATGGAACAATTATTGTGGATGGTAAAACGATAAACAGAAACCAAATTCTTAATGATGCTAGGGCGACTAAAACATTATTAAGAATAAGATTATGGTGTGGACACAAAAAAATGAGACCCGGTATGAGTAACGGGAAGTAAAGCCCCATTACTAACAATGATAGATGGAGTGCAGGATGAAGGAGGGAAAACAGTAGAGAGTGTACCGGCGTCCGATGTTATATGGGAGCCCTCGCCAGAGTCGACGTTCCACTCAGAAGGTGCCGAAGCAGGGTCCAACGCCATCGTACTGAACGAGTTAGCTAGGGATGGCTGATCCCATGAACCGCCTTGCATAGGGTTCGACGGCTGCTGTGGGTGTAGCGGCGACGGCATCATCTGCTGCTGTGGTGGTAGAGAAGCCGACGCGAACTGTTGTAGAGGTGGAGCGCCCGATGCTCCCCCATAGTAGGGGCCGGGGTGGCCGTAGGGAGGGAACCCGAAGGTTCCCAGTGTTGTAGCAGCCATCGCTGGAGGAGGACGGGGGGTGACCACGGGGGAGTGATCGTACGGCCACATCAGCATTGTGCCCACCCAAGGGTGGGCAAAGGACGAATGCGGCGAAGTGGCACCACCTGGAGCGAACAACAAAGAACTACCAGGAGCACTAGACTTGCCCCCACGACCACGGCGACAGTTGTTGTTGTAGTTGTGTCGTGGACCATTGGGGTTTGAGGGACCAGCCAGGCGTGACGATGGGGGGCCGACCGGACCAGTCGGGCGTGGCGGAGGGTCGGCCACCATGGCCGCGGGTGGAGACGGTGGCGCGGCTTCAAGATCGATCTCCTCCAGTTGCAGGTGAGTGCGGGCCTCAGCGAACGTGGGGAACGGGCGACGCATCTTTAGGTTCGACACCATGTGCCGAAACTTACTGTTGAGGCCATGAAGGAGAGTAAGGACCATCTGACGATCACTGATGGGATCACCGAACTCACCCAGGGCGGCAGCCATGGTTTCAAGGCGGCGGCAATAATCCCCAACAGACATAGAGCCTTGACGAAGGTTGCGAAACTGAGTCTCAAGCAGTAGCACACGGGACTCACTGTGATTTTGGAACTCATCCTCGAGGAACTGCCAGGCACCACGAGCGTTGAACAAGTGAATCATCAAGGACTGAAGGAGGTCATTGGAGACGGTGCCGTAGATCCATGTCAACACCGTGCAGTCCATCCGGACCCAAACAGGGCGGTCCGACAAGGCTTCGTCGTAGAGGACGTGGCGAGTTAGGGCATACTTGCCCAGCACCACGAGGAAGAGGCCGCGCCATTTGCTGAAGTTGTTGGCGGCCGAATCCAGGGTGACCGGGATCAACGCCTTGATATTGAGGACAGCGGTGGCCTGCGCCCAGAGCGCGGCATGATCGGCCTCGTGTTGGTCGAGGGCGAGCGCACACTGGCGAGCGGCTTCGGCAAGGCACGTAGCCTCATCAGCGACGGCTTCATCAGCGACGGCTTCATCAGCCATGGGGCCTGATGACTGCGGCTTGGCGAGCACGCGGAGGGCGCCGGCGAACCAGTCAGCGGCTGCCTGGCGAGGAAAGGCGCAGGCAGGCGAGCGGTTAGCGACGACGTGTGGAGCGGAAGGGGAAAGGATCAGTGGTGAATGATACCATTTAACCATAGAGGTGAATAAATAAATTACATTATATTTGAAGAGGTTCACTGTACATGTATATAGGAGCACGTAGAAGCTATAGAGGCAAACGTAGAAGCTAAGCTAGATGGAGAGCCATACGTTACACAGGTACAAAGGATAATAAAGGCTAACAGTAACAACTCCACGGGAACGAAAATTGTGTTGGACTTAGTGAATTTGTGATAGCAAAATTCACATCATACAGAGTGGACGATCGGATATATGAGCATCTCCAACAGATTGCTTCTACTCTCATGGTGTTGTAACCTCCCATAAAGTACTACTATTGGAGTTGTAGCAATACACTACTCTCATGGTGTTGTAACCCCATTTGCTGCGATTTTGAGGTTTGTGGTGAAAATTATGTTAAAGTTACACCCTAATTAGTAACTTACCGTAATTTTCTCTGTCCTACAACGGTTTAATTAGGATTTGCAGAACACAGGCAGGTCCCTACTAATTTTCGCTGTTTGATGTAATCGTTTTTAAGTTGAGAAAGCACATAAATGCACCCCGACCATTGGTCATTTTCAATAATAATAATAAAAAAAAACAGAGCATGCTTGGCACAAGAAAGCAGAGCAGAAACGACGACGTACCCAGAGGTTAGACGTGCTCATGCTGGGGAGGCTCCGGTTCCGTCTAAGCCTAAACCTCGTGATCCTCACCGAGCCCCTCGGGGAGCCGTCGTCCTCCTCCGAGGAGACCTCGCGCCCGTCGTTGGGCCTCCCGCGACGGTGATCGTCGCCGCCGAAGCAGGTGGACACGGATGACGAGGAGTCCGACGACCCCGGCGAGCACCACTGGGCATCCGTACCCGCCGCGTCGCGCTCATGGTAGCCGCATCTGTGCTTGTTTCTTCCCGCCGCGGGCGCCGCCGCCCTACGCTTGCTCCAGGTCCGAGAGAAGAGTGCCACGCCGGCGCTCGTCGTCCGTCGTAAGGCAGCGCCGCCACTCCGGGCCCACCTCGGCGTCCTCCTGCCGCCGCCGGCGCGGGCGTAGTAGGGGCCCTGGAACACGGTGCTGGGGGACGACAGCGGGGTGTCCGCCGCGGCGAACGACGCTGACACCTGCTGCAGCCGCGGGGGCAGCTTCAGCGGCAGCGGACGCGCCTGGTCCGCGTGGCCGCTGCCCTGACGGGTGTCCAACGCGGCGAGCGACGCTGGCACCTGCTGCAGCCGCGGGGGCAGCTTCAGCGGCAGGGGACGCGCAGCCTGGTCCGCGTGGCCGCTGCTGTCCTGATGATCGCCAGTTTCGCCTTCGAGAACGGGGCCAGCGTCGGTAGCAGCCGGAGTCGTCGCGGCGGCGCAGGCGGTAGGCGACGCCTTGGGCATCCCCGGTGCCTCCTCCCAGAGGAACGGCACGGTGACGAGCGAGGGGCGTGGCGGCGTGTCCGGCGGGCCCGAGAACGCTGCGCCGACGGCGCCGCCCAGGTCGGCCAGCCGGCCGGAGCGCGCGCGGACGGCGAACAGCGCGGGCGGCGGCGGCGTGTCCGGCGGGCCCGAGAACGCTGCGCCGCCGGCCACCCGGCCGGAGCGCGCGCGGACGGCGAACAGCAGGGGCGGCTGCGGGAGGGAGTGGGACGCCGGCTTCCTGCATGGCGCCGCCGCAGCGTCCGCGTCCATGGTTTGGCTGGTTAGTGGTGCTTGCACAATAGTGGCAGTGGTATGGTGCGCACTCTGGGTGGGTGCGTTGGATGGAAATGGTGAGTGGAGCACGGAGACGTTCGCGTCAGCGTCCGCCACACGGTAACTGCGGAGGCGGAGGAGGAGGAGGAGACGGGAGTGGCTGAAGAATCGGAGGGGAGAGAGCGGGGGAGAGGAGCGTCGTCGTCCGAACGCGTGAGCGTGACTGCGTGACCCTCCCGTTCGGCTGGCCTCCCCAGATAAATGGAAGCCGCGACGAGTCGTGACGGCAAGCGCGGGCGATTACAGCTGGGGTCCCCCGTCCCATCCCGTGACCCGTCGACCGACCGAGGATGGCTGGACAAAGACAAAACAGACCAAGTCTGGGAACGCCCGGACCTGGGCTGGGAACGCCGCCGGCCCGGCAGTGGACTGCAGCACCGGTCCGTAACCAGCCTAGCCTGGGTTGCACGAGCGATGCATGAAACAAAGGACCCTGCATTGCGTCCGTTCCATACTTCCACGGCGCCAATAGACGTGACGTGATCGCTTAGCTGCCAGTCTGCCACCGCGACAAGGAGATTTTTTTTTAATTTTAACACTTTTTCAAAAACTAATTTTAAATCTAACACATTCTGTTTTTTTAAACTAATACTTTTGGCTGCGCCTATTACCCTAGCGCGGCCAAATGCCTGTGTCGCGTCATGCATGGTGGCGCGGCAGAGGGTTGACGTGGCGGCGACCGGATTCGCTGACCGATGACGTGGCAGGGTCTGCCGCGCCATCGACCTTGGCGCGGCAGTGACAGAGCCGAATGAAACCCCGCGGCTAGTCCCGCCTACCGAGCAGCAAGCCCGCCTGGCCGCCGCGCCCGCCGCTCGCCCGGTGGTAGCTGGACGGTTTAATCGGAATACGTCGCGCCAATAGTGAGAGTTATTCTAAGTATTGCTTGACGTAAAATTAATAGTGGATTTGTTTCTGCCTTTTGTTAAATTTTTTTCACGGCCGAATAGAGAATTTGATAAGTCAATGATATTTTTTTCGTCTTTCATAATACGATTAACCACCATGTTAACTAATCGATTACGAAAAATTAGATCGGATTGAAACGAATATTTTTTAAGGGAACTTATTTATTTGGCTTTTTGGCCCCATATTGTAGGATCGGCGACGACGCGACCATGGACCTCGGCTTCTTCGACCCCTCGTGCAAGACGCCGGCCACCGGCGTTGAGATACCCCGGAACTGTCGGTTTCTGAACTAGTTGCTACTTAATCTTGCATGCGGTGATGCCGCGGCGCATTGAAACGAATATGAAGCAAATAAATGAAGTCCGTGCACAAGTTGACAAGCTGCCACATAACATTTTCATTGGTTTGACATAAGTTCGACATAACATAACCAACTAAGCCTGCAAGTTTCGGACGCCAATAATAGTTTCACCTAACAAACTAAGACCCAAGAGTATAAGGATCCCTCGGATGCCTATGTCTCTTCGGATTTATTAGCAACACATTGGAAGTGTAGCCAACGTCGGTGTGGCCGCGTCGCCGGTGCGTACGGCTCGTACCCTGCAAGTATATGATATGCACGATTACTTAGAATTCTTTATGATCGTTAGTTCATGTAGCATACGTATTTAAAGAAACTACCTTTGTTAGTACCTGTGAGGCTCCTTAGGTACCAAGCGGGGCACCACCTAGTTGACACATGCCGATCTCGTCCTACGGCCAATCGTCCCACTAGTCGTGCTGTCTGCGGAAGCCCGAGGGGTCGTTGTCATTGTCATCGTCGTGCTCGGTTGCAGGGTCCTTCCTAGCGCTATGATGTGGTGGTGTACACACCACGGAAGTGGCACCTGTCACCGGCTGAGAAGAGCCGACTGTTGTCCTCAAAGAGGCTGAAGACGTGCCACCCGACCGCGCTGGGAGTGGTGGTTCCTCATAAGGAGTGTCCATGCAGCTCAGCTTTTGAGCTAGCTTCCTGCAGCTCTTCTTCACCTTCTGCATAAATAGACGTTAAAGTTAGTGCATTTTCCAAATGCATATACACTAAATAAACAATGCAAGTATTAAATAGCTCTTCTTCACAGCTCTTCTTCACCTTCAGCCTGTGGATCCAAGTAATCAAAGCGCCCCGTGATCCAGGACGACGAAACATCGATAGTTTTTCTGAAATTTATCAAAGAAAATGAGACCCGATGGCTGCAGAAAAGCAATGCAAGTATTAAATATGCTTTAATTTCTCACTTATTTTTCTTGGAAGCCTCGTCGTCTGGTAAAAAAAAGCCAGCAAACTGAGCCACCAGCTCCCTCCAGTGATTGTTGTCAACTATCCATGTCACCAGAAGTTCTCCTCAACCAAAGGCCAAAAATAGCCTTCACGTATTGCATGGTTAAGGTCATCTCGCCATAAGGTAGGTGGAACGTGTGGGTCTCAGGCCTCCATCTGTTATAAGAATAGAACGACGATTAGTTGCCTCAAATTTGTTACAAGAAAGTTTACGTACAAAGAATGCACTCGCACCTGTCTACAGCTGCAGTAAGTAGTGCTGGGTCAAGGGGCGGAAGACCGTGGTTGACAATACGGACAAGCTCGAGGAAGCTGACACGCCATATGTACAGCGCATAACGCTCATCCCACTGGTGCGCCCTGGTGTGCGTGTGGGGCCTCAAAGTAGGCAGGGCCACCTCTGCGTCGTTGTCACTCAAGATGTGTGCTTGATGCTGGTCGTCGTACTTCACCTCAAGAATGGGTTATAACGGGTGCTGCGTGGGAGGGACCATCCTATTACAAATTGATAAACTAAGCATTAGAGTATTCAAATTAACAAAATTCAAATTAATATTATATAGCATTGTAAAATTTGAACTACTTGTTATGCAATACGAACACAATATGACAGCACATGTATATATTCAAAGTAAATTAACAGATATATCACACACTAGTAACATAAACAACTTCACTAGGAATATAAGAATTTGACGAAACTTCATGAAGTCATCAAAATCGACGTATCACGCACTAGTAAGTACCGACATTTGTAAACTAGTATCTATACCCAAAATTCATAACTAAATAACTAACTATAAACTAAATAATAAATACCTAATTAATCTCTAAACCAAAATCCTAACTATACTAGAACACACAACCTCAAACCTAAAAACTACCTACGTAAATCACAAACAAATTCACTAACCCAACTATCCTAAATCACTAACTATCCTAAATTTGACAAACTATCATAGATCAATAACAATCATAAAACCCTAACTACCCTAAATTACTAACTATCCTAAATCACTAATTATCCTAAATCACTAATTATTCTAAAACAATAATAATTAAAATAACATGAAATCGAGAGGGAGATACCTTAGGAGCGGGCGGCCTTGACGCACTGGCCTTCGTGGCGCAGCCGGTGCGGGCGCTGCGCGGCGTGGGCGGGCGGGCGCGGGCGCTGGCGGCGTGCGGGCGGGCAGGGGTGCGTGCGGGCGGGCGGGCTCGCTCGCGATATTTATTTGGCCCAGCCGCGCCATGCTCCGTGGCGCAGCAGAGCCCTGCCACATCAACGATCGCGATTCCAATCGTCACCACGTCAGCCCGCTGCCGCGCCACCATGCATGACGCGACCCAGGCATTTGGCCGCGCCAGAGAAATAGGTGCGGCCAAAAGTGTTAGCTTTTTTAAAAGGTAGTGTTAGATTTAAAATTAGTTTTGAAAAAGTGTTAAAATAAAAAAAATCGACTAGGACGGGTAAAATCAAGTGCTCCGTCCACCTCCCGCCGAATTGTAGCAACAGTTTGTTAATGTAAAACTGTCCAAAGCTCGATGATAAAAAAAAACTGTCCAAAGCTCTAGTAATGGAGTGGTTTATTCACGGCCTGAAAAGGAACAGCTCGTCCATGATCACTTAGACGAGATTTTTTAAACACCAAACGGCCATGTCGCACACTTTAAATTGGGATTTGATGGGCATTCAGTCCTTTGATGTCAAGGTTGTTATCACTAAGGAAGAAGTCCATTGGCTGTGATTCAAAGTGGACTATCCGCAAATCCGTATCTAGACTTAATTTCTGTAGGTTATATCATAAAAATGCTAATATTTTTCTTTTCTTTAAGCTAGACATTGTCAAGGCATTTGACGCTATCAGAGCATCTTCGAGAGTCTTTTAAACACCCACTATCTTTTTTTTTTGGGAATTCTAAAACCCACTGTCTAAATTATCATTTAGAGAGTTATTTGCATAAAAATTATTTTTATATGCTTTTACTCCAACACTCTTTAGAAAGACTCTTAGATGGTGATTGGCACTCTAGAGAGCCATTCTCGTTATTTATATTTGGCAAGAGATAAATCTGGAATAGAGAATGACTATATTTGGATAATTAATGAGAGAAGCTGTTAGAGAGTAATTTTTTCACTAAAATTTCTATTCCTATCAATTAGGAGGGGTATGCAGAGTCTCTTGGAATTGCTCTTCGATAGGGTTATCTGTAGTCTCAATGGGAAGTTTCATGATACAGTTGCCAAGACTGTCACGTCAGCTTTTATATTGGTAACTTTGACAGCGGATTTCATCTATATGAAACTCTCTCTGTCTCACTCTTTATAATTGACGTGCCAACTATGTCACAGCATTAAATAAGAATGAAATCCTTTGAAACCTCCATCGAAACTTATCTTAGTGGTTTTACAGAGGGATCCTTTGTTCGCTCATGGCCGGGGGCTAAGACAACAGGGGAATTCCCTATACCTCTTCTTTTTGTTATTGCTGTTGTTTCACTACAAAAGCTGTTAAATTTTGAATAAATGTAATAATTACACGTGAAAGTCGAAGAATTGGATCTAGTGAGCAGCGCGGATTTCACCATAGAAACTTAACCAAATGAGCTGGTGCAAACTAATTTGTTTTCACTCTGAAGTATCCTTTCGTAGCTAGCAATCATGTTAGACAATTGGATAGATACATTGAGCTTTTATATATAAAAAAAAATGCATCCACTTAAAAAAAACTCCCTATACGCGCACACACACACAAGAATGAGTGCATTTGTCGAGTTTCTAACTATAGCATGGCTGGATCCATTTGCTCTGTTTATCTCACTACTGATTGTCTTTCCTCCAGAGAACATCCAAATAAAATACCAGGTGCCATCCATGTACTACAAAGTATACAGAGGTTCCTGTCATCAGTAAAATCGTGTTGTGCTGCTCGCTACTTTACAGCTCTGCCGCTGCCTTGTTTCCTACGCCGCTCGGCAACCAAATGTCGCCCGCCCTTTGTCCACGGCGCAACCTCCCCCTCAGAATTTTGGCACCAGAGGACGACTTCGTGCACGGCCCCCTGTTTTTCCTTTTCCATTTCCACACCGGCCCGTCAAAGTCAAAACCTTTGTTCCCAGCCTTCGTTTTCATCGGCACAAAACTGACCCGTTCTCGGATGGATGACGCCAGGATAGTTTGCCGTTGCCTAGACGCCGAGGATAGCAGCTTGGCAAATCACGCTCACTAGTTCGGACGCCAGTGTCTCAGGCTCTCAGCCGTAGAGAGAAAAAAGAAGGGGAAAACCCCGTGGTTTTGGTAGAACGAACAACTGTCCTTGCATTGGTGTTTACAGTATTGAATGGACAGACACTGGCGAGATGAAGACTACAAAGTGAAAGTGAATGAACCAGCTACTGCTTCAGAAATGTAATTAGCGTGTGCCTGCAGGTTAACCTCCAACAACACAAACAGGAAATTGCCACTGGGCCTATTGCTAGTGCTAATTAACAAGCTAAGGCCCATCAGGAAATTGCGTTTATTCGCAGGATATCACAGTGTTTGCATTCTTGCATGTATGTGGCGCTTTCTGTTATGGTGGGCAAAGTATACCGGCGCCGCAACAGGACCAGTGGTCAGGTGTCGATGTTTTCGGATCACCGATGAGTAAATTTGTATTTGCGTGTTTGGCTCGGATAGTGTGCTCGGAGAACACAAGGGTTTATACTAGTTCGGACGGAACGTCCCTACGTCCAGTTCACTGCTACTCGTGTTACCGGCACTTGGTTTGCAGAGTGGGTTACAAACAGACGAGAGAGGGAGAGGATCCCAAGTCTCTAATGGAAGTAGTGGACGGGTGCTGAGAGCTCGCTTGCCGCTCAGCCGTGTGCTTGTGTCGTGCACTTGTGTTCCGATTTCGTCCGGATCTCAATCCCTCTTTCATGGGGTGTCCTGCTTCCCCTTTTATAGGTGAAGAGAAAGCACGAGTTATAGCGGAGGAAGAGGAGAAGAACGAGAGAGAGAGAGAGGGAGGGAGGGAAGAAGGCTTCTAGGGTCACCTGGTCCTTCTTCTCCTTCATGTGGGTCCCGCCGGTCTTGTAGATGTCAACAGGGACGGCTCCACGTCGCGGCCCTATTCGTCACTAACGCCATGCGCAGGCGTCATCTGCCGGTCATGTTGTTCCACTTTGTCCCAGCGGATGTCGTGGTGAGCTGACGCGCCTGTCAGCATCCGTATGAGGGTTAGGCAGAACAGCACCGGCACGACTGACATTGTTCTTGATGTGAATACCCAGGTATGGCTCGTCGTGGCCACGGGTTACATCGAGGCATGACAGTCTCTTCCCTGGTGTTAGAGTTTTGACCCATTCCTATATGCTTGGACCTGGAGTGGTTGGCGGCGGTATGGGTCCCCGTCGGATGGGACAGAAACCACGGCCTTGGGGTCGGACGAGACGGAGCCCGTGACCTTGGGATCGGGCGAGACAGAGCCCGCACCTAAGGGGTCAGGCGGGGGCAGAGCTCGTAGCCTTAGGGTCGGGCGAGACGAAGCACGAACCCAAGGGGTCGGGCGAGACGGAACCCACGGCGTTAGGGTTGGGCGTGACGGAGCCCGCACCCGAGGGATCGGGCGAGGCGGAGCCCATGGCCTTGGGGTCGGGCGAGACATAGCCCGCACCTGAGGGGTCAGGCGAGACGAAACTCGTGACCTTGGGCGAGACAGAGCCCGTGACCTTGGGGTCAGGCGAGACGGAGCCCGCACCCGAGGGGTCGGGCAAGACGGAACCCGCGACCTTGGGTGAGACGGAGCCCATGGCCTCGGGGTCGCTCGAGACCTTTTAATACGTTTTGAGCCATCCGGGGGAGTCAGCGTAGGCGCTAACCTCCTTGCTTTGGGTATCCCTAATAATGATACCAGATAGTAGCCCCCAAGCCTGCGGAGGAGTAGAATACTCCTTTGGAGGCTTTTCCAGACGAGAGGACTCGGAGGGCCTTGGCCTTCTTTTTTAGCCCACAGCGTGTCCTGGTAGGACGACAATTCTCATTTGTCACGATCGGTCTTCTTGGAGCATGTAACCGTAGGATTTGGGAGGTCAGAAAGGTTGTTCTTGATTCCGGTCCCTTATGATCCGATCAGTCCGCCATCGTACTGCGACCACGCGTTCGGTCTACTTATGAGTCTAACTTCCCTTGAGCCCACGCACGTGGTAGGGGTCCAGAAGAGGGTCGGCTTGTCTTTGTGATCGTCATCCCTAAGCATTTTTTGATAAAGCGGAGAGGCTAAGTCGTGCCATGTTTTTCTTCGATGGACGAAACATGGTGCCCGGTGAGCTGTTAACGGGCTAGTCCAAGTGGGGCCTTGGCTTCCCGTTCTTGGGGGTCCGACATGGTCAGCTGGTGACCGACTCTAGACTCTTGGCGGCCAATCCATATAGTTCTTGGGTCTATTTGGCCGGTCCCAAGGGCTCGTTGCCTTTCTTTGAGGAAAAACCATGGACTAGGAACCGACCAAGACTCGAACGTGGGCCAGGACGCCCGCGGCGCTTGTGTGCTCGGGTACTAGCCGCTAGTGGGCCCATCCCTTTCCACCACTCGCTCTAAGGGTGCCTCAGAGCGGCTGTGAACCCATCGGTGGGCCAGCCTTCGAACTCCTGGTCCTGAATGGGCCGTAGGAGCGTTTTCAGCTATGTATCCCTTCTTACCTACGACGGTTCTTGGCCCATTGAACGGGTGAACCGTCATCCGCGTATCCTTCGATGGCACGACTAGAGATAGCATGCACGTGATCTTCGGAGGGAGGTGACATAACGTGGCGCAGTGGGCGTGTGAATCTAGGTGGACGGTTCGCCTTCTCACCCTGCTCCACCCTATAAATAGCGGCCTCCCCCTTTGTGTTCTTGCACACCAAAACTACAGTCTAACCTTCTCCGTTTCTCTGTCGCCACCGCTCGGATCTATCGTGCTTGCTAATTCGTCGTTGGAGCCCTAGATCTGTAGCTTCCGTTCCTCCGCCGCTGCCTTTGCTTCTCTGCAGCCACCTCAATCCTTCATGGATTCATGGTACTGCTCTGATGTTACCCATGTGCGCATGGAGGGGCCTAGTCAAGAGTGGTATTCTCCGTGGGAGGACTGATGCGGTGGAGTGGCTTGTGCCCGGCCGTGAGGATGCACTGGCGCCGCCCGACGGCTACGTCGTCTCCTTCGTACTCTTCCATGAGTGTGGACTTGTGGTTCCTACCCACTCATTCTTCCGGGGTCTGCAGCACCACTATTAGATTGAGTTGCAGCACTTGAACCCCAACAGGATCTATCACATTGCGGCCTTCATCGTGATGTGTGAGGGGTACCTAGGGATTGAACCCCACTTTGAGCTGTGGAGATATTTTTTCTCCATCTCCTTGATCAAGATGAAGGAGAGAGGCTGGGAGACCCCGGTGCTGATGGGATGCACGGGCATCCACCTCCGGGGGTAGTGGGCGGCCGAGTACATGCCCTATCAACTCTCTAGATCCAATAAGGGGTCACACTCGCATTGGTTCTCCACGAAGAACGACCCTGCCATTCCCTTGCCAATCTTGTCCAGGCGCCTAGTCGAAGAGGTACCACCGTCATGGCCATGGGGGCCACCCGTCAAGGAAAAGAAGAGGATGCGCGACCTCCTCGAGGCCATCGCATTCCTGAAGACCCATGACCTTCGCGGGGCTAGCGTCATCATGGGGTATCATGCGAGGAGGGTGGCACCTTTGATGGTGCACGTTCTCCCGCAGTACGGGATGATGCCTGGCCTGCATCTCATCAGGACAACGCTCGCCCAAGGGCTGCTCCACGATAGCGAGGTCGCACAGTGCATCAAGGAGGCCACGAGAGAGGCCAACATGGTGTTCTCGATCTCAGGACATCCTATGATGCGCCCGGATATGGGCTTCATCAAGCTGCCGGTGGGGTTAGCCTTCTAGGACTCTATTGCGCTACTGCCAGGTCACATGGCCATGAGGGTGGCGATCCATGCCATGGATGAACAAAGGAAGAACAAGAAGGATGACAAGGAGAAGAGATGGTGGTCGAATCAGCGAGCGAAGCTGCAGCGAGGGAAGCGGCGTCAAGGCTCATCGAAAGAAGAGGAGGAAGAAGAAGAGGAGGATGATGACTCCATGTCACCCATCTCGTGGGATGATCTGGCAGCCAAGGATGAGGACCCGCCTTTGCTGCGGGCGGTGCCCTTCCCATAGCATGTCATGAGGCAGGAGGGGGAGGACGCGCCCCCAGAGTGAAACCGCCCCGCCCTGTCCGTACCTTCGATGGCGGCCTCGGAGTTGGCGGAGTCAGGCTGCCTTGCCTCGTCTGGGCCTTCGACAGTGGCCCCAAAGCCAACGGAAATAGGTCACCCTGCTCCGTCCGAGCCCTCAGCAACGTCTTTGGAGTCGGCGGGAGGCAGTCGTTCTGATTCATTCGAGCCCTCCAAGCCGAGGGAGGGCTCGAAGTGGTGAAAGCTCTAGTTTGGTTTTGGTTAATTGATGAAACCCTAAGTGCTAACCTAGTGTATCAAGATGATTATGAGATAGGTAGCACTACTCCAAGTGATGAAGCAATGATGAAGATCATGACAATGGTGATGGTCAAATGCTTAAACTTGGAAAAGAAGAAAGAGAAAAACAAAAGGCTCAAGGCAAAGGTATAAAATGTAGGAGCCATTTTGTTTTAGTGATCAAGACACTTAGTGAGTGTGATCACATTTAGGATAGATAGCCATACTATTAAGAGGAGTGAAACTCGTATCGGAATGCAGTTATCAAAGTGCCACTAGATGCTCTAACTCATTGCATATGCATTTAGGATCTAGTGGAGTGCTAACACCCTTGAAAATGTTTGTGAAAATATGCTAACACTTGTGCACAAGGTGACACACTTGGTGGTGTTGGCACATTTACAAAGGAGGTGGTGTTCGGCGCTTTCGGGAAAATGAAATGCCTATTTTCTATTGCGCCGGATGCAGATTCTTAGTGGTTGGCACATTTGAGTAAGGGTGAAGAAGTTAGAGTTGAAATGGAGTTGGTCGAAATGATGCTGGCATCGGTCTACTGACCGGATGCTGGGTCACTCAGCGACCGAACGCTGAAAGGCTACGTCCGGTCGAGCTGTCAGATGGCACAATGGCTAGGGTATTGCACCGGACGCTGGTCTGTGTCCGGTCAAGGTGGATTGGACGTGTCCGGTCAAAAAAATATGCCTCGGGGAGCTTACTAGAAATGACCGGACGTTGGGGCTTCAGCGTCCGGTCAGTTTACCGAAGTGTCCGGTCAGCTTCATAGCCATTGAAATCTGACGAACAACGTTTGAAGCTGGTGACACGTGGCGTCCATTGGGCGACCGGACGCTGAGGGCCAGCATCTAGTCAGAGCGTGTTTTGCCTAGTGAAGGGGTATAATGGCTCTATTTGATAGGGGCTCTATTTATAGCCCCATGGCCGGCTCAAGGGAGTGACTCTTGCACATTTTCATTGACATAGCATCCTTGTGAGCTTAGCCAAAGCCCTCCCACTCATCTCGATCATTGATCCATCATCATTGTGAGATTGAGAGAGAATCCAAGTGCATTGCTTGAGTGATTGCATCTAGAGGCACTTGGTATTCGTGTTGCGCTGCGGATTTCGCTTGTTACTCTTGGTGGTTGCCACCACCTAGACGGTTGGAGTAGCAGTGGAGGATCGGCACGAGTCGGTGATTGTTCGTGGCCGCCTTCGGTGATTGTGAGGGGAGTTGTACCTTCCCCGGCGGAGTGCCGAAAGGTAACTTTAGTAAATTGCTCGTGTCATTGAGTTACCTCACTTATGGGTCGGTTCTTGCAGTGTCCTATCGTGTGGACGAGGTTTGTGAAACACCTCTTAGCTGCCGAACCACCAAGTGTTGGTCGACACAACGGGGACTAGCGTGTTGGCAAACACATGAACCTCGGGAGAAAAATCGATTATCTCTTGTCATTTGCATTCTCCCGGTGATTGGCTTGATCTTCATCTTGTGATTGGTTCATCCCCTTCACGGCGATATAATCACCCTACTTGCTTGTTTATATTCTTGCAAACTAGTTGATACAAGCTCTTTAGTGTAATTAGAATTGAGAGCTTGCTTTGTTATTTACATTCATCTAGTTGAGCTCTTTAGACTAGCAAGTTTGTGTGCCTAAGTAATCATTGCAACTAGAATTGTTGGATAGGTGGTTTGCAACCCTAGTAGAGCTAGAGCAAGTTTGCATTACGCTATTTGTCATACTAATCAAATTGCTCTAGTTAATTTGTAGATTTTTAAATAGGCTATTCACCCCCCTCTAGCCATATTAGGACCTTTCAAGTGGCAATGCACCAATGAGGAGCAGCCAGGGTTGGGAAAGCTGGCCCTAAAATGTCCTCGTATGATGGCATCAAGGTGAGTCAAGAGTTTTTGTCGTCCTTTTGTCCTAACAAAATTTTATGGTGAACTAACCACCATGTCCCTTGCAGCGTCGGAGGATGTGGGACTCTCCTGCGGCTTGCTCCAAAAAACATTCTCCTCTAGCAAACACGCTAGGAGTCGGCTAGCGCCACGCTGGTGGTGAGTGTGAGTGGCATTGGGGCGGCGACGGTGTCGACCGGGGAGGCACAGCCGATGGCTGCATCCATGGGAGAGCAGGCAAGGGAGGGCGTGTCTGGGGCACCTGTGGTGGGTGTGGCATGGCCGGTCATGTCTGAAAGCATCTAGGCCCCTAGTTGGGTTTTAGTGATTAATGACAATACAAGATTACTATGACTAACGTGTGTTTTGCAGATGCAATTAAGTTAGGTCATGGTAATGGAGATCAATCGGGCAATCAAAGTTGTCATGCCCCTATGATGGAAATCGTTTTGGTTTTCAAAGGATGGATGACAAGGTTAAGGATGACTAGTTCTAAGTGTCGATTGGAGTTGGAGAGACACTTAGAGTAGTTTAGGACTTTGTTTTTCCTTTGGCCATACTATTAAGGGGGGTATGGACGGGTAGCTTGACCTAGTTGAGCCTAGTGAGTTAGGTGTGGTGCACACTTATTAAAACTAGCTCTAGGTAGCTCCTATGAATGCCTAAAAACCTTTGGAGCAAACTTTATTCACATATGATCGAGAGTTGGAAGTGAATGGAGGGTCAAATGCTGACCGGACGCTGGCCCCGGTGCGACTGGATGCTGGCCATAGGGTCCGGTCAGTTCATTTGATTAGCTGTCTATGTTCGGTGCGACCGGACGCTGAAGGGGTCATGTGACCGGACGCTGAAAGGCAATGTCCGGTTGACTCCAGTAAGGTTCCAGAGAAGGGAATCTGTGACCGGACGCGTCCGGTCAGTACTGACCGGACCCTGAGGGTTTAGCGTCCGGTCGAGTCCAGTAAGGTTCCAGTAAGGGTTTTATGTGATCGGACGCGTCCGGTCAGTGCTGACCGGACCTTGACAGCGTCCAATCAATACATTTTTACTGGTTCACGGGTTGAACTGACCAGAGCATCCGATCAACACGACCGGAGCATCCGGTCACCCCATAGAAGCTCACAACGATTCATTTTTCAGGCTGCCTTATAAATAGAAGCTCCACTTGTGTGTGGAGTTACTTTTGCTCATTTCAACAGCTGAGAAACACGTTTGTGAGTGCCAAGAAGAGCAAGGTCCTAGTGAGGTGTTTGTGATTTGAGAATCCAAGAGTGAAACCTCATTAGTGAATCAAGAGTAGACAAGTGTGCATCCATCTTCTCATTAGGCTTCGCGTGGTCAAGTGAGAGTTCGTGCTTGTTACTCTTGGTGATCGCCATCACCTAGACGGCTTGGTGGTGATTGGGAGCTTGGTGTTTACTCGGCGGAGCTTGTGAGTGACCCAACTCAAGTTGTGAGCGGCTTTGGGTGATTCGCCGCGACGGAGTGTCAAAGAATCAACCCGTAGAGAGCACTTGATCCTTGCATGGATCAAGGGGGAGCTACACCCTTGCGCGGGTGCTCCAACAAGGACTAGTCGGGAGTGGCGACTCTCCGATACCTCGGCAAAACATCACCACATTCCTCTCTCCATTTACTTTGAGCATTTACTTTAAGTATTTACTTTGAGCAATTCAATACTTGTCTTTACATTCATAGAATTACCATGCTAGAGTAAGTTTGGAATATAGGTTGCAAGTCTTTTGTGCGTTAATTTGATAGAAACACTTTTCTAGACATAAGGGGTTAATTGGGCTATCCGTATGATTTGATTATTGCAAGAAAATTTAGAATTAGCCCAATTCACCCCCCCCCTCTTGGGCATCTTGATCCTTTCAATTGATATCGGAGCCTCATGCTCACGTTTTTAAGCTTAACCGCTTAGAGTAAGATGTCTCACAGGGATGGACCTCCTCCTATCTTCGAGGGGGATGATTTTCCATATTAGAAAATTCGCATGGAGGCATACCTAGAAGCTCTAGACGTTGGAATACTTAGAGCCGCCTCTCAAGGGTTCCCAACACCTAAGAATCCCACACAACTTCAAGGCGATGAAGTGAACTATAAAAAATGGAATGCAAAGGCTCGCAACCATCTTTAGAGGTCTTTGCAAAGATGTGTTCAACCGCGTAAGGAACCACAAAGACGCCCATGCACTATGGTCGGATGTTTGTGCGCTCCGTGAGGGAACTAAGAGTGAGCATGAGGAACGCTATCATCTTGTGATTAAAAAGCTAAATTCATTTGAGATGCTTCCCAAAGAATGCGCTAATGAGATGTATTCACGTTTGAATGTTCTTGTAGAGGAAGTCAATAGGCTTGGACTTACTCAAATGTCGCCATCCGATGTTGTGAGAAAGATCTTGAGTGTCCTCCCCATTGACAAATATGGCCATATTGTGACCGTGCTACACCAAGGTGATCTTTCCACCGCTACACCGACACAAATCTTGGGAAAGATCAATGCTCATGAGATGTACATGCACATCACCCCACAAGATGGCCCATCCTCTACAAAGAAGAAAGAGAAGGACTTAGCATTCAAAGCAAGTCAAGATAAGGGCAAAGCAAAACTTGAGTATGAGAGCTCAAGTGATGAAGAAGATGATGAAGAAAGTCTTGCTCTCATGGTGAAGAAGACCACCAAGATGCTAAAGAAGCTAAACAAGAGTGGCATCAAGTTTGATGGCAAGAAGAAGAAGTTATTCACTAGCTCAAGAAGAAAGCCAATCTCCGAGATAGATTGCTACAATTGTGGCGAACTTGGCCATCTTGCTCATCAATGCACAAAGCCCAAGAAAGACAAGTTCAAGAACAAGAACAAGGGCAAGAGAGATGACTCAAGCAATGAAGATGAATATGAGAAGAAAAAGAACAAGCCATACAAGAAGAGAGATGGCAAAAAGAGAGACTTCCATAAGAAAAAGAAGAGTGGAAAGGCCTACATCGTCGGTGATTGGCTCACGGACATTGACTCATCAAGTGGATCATCCGATGATGATAGTGACAATGAGAAGGTGACCGCCATTGCTATTGATCTTGCTTCTTCACCGCCACCATCACCATCATCCTCTACACACCTATGCCTTATGGCCAAGGGTGAACACAAGGTAACTAAGAGTGATGATAGTAGTGATGATGGGCATGCTAGTGATGATGATAGCGATAGCGATGATGATGATTCACCTACATATGATGATCTTGTCAAAATACTAAGAAAATATACTAAGATTATTAGAAAGAGTAGAGCTACAAATGAAAAGCTTGATGCTAAAAATGATTCACTCTTAGCTAAGTGTGATACATTGGAAAAGACTAATGATGAGCTTAGAGAAACTAATGATGCTATATCATCCAAACTCAAGGAGCTCAAATCTTCCAAGAAAGAGCTTAAAGATAAACATGATAAACTTGAGTGGGTGCACAATGAACTCATCGCTAGCCACAACAAGCTAAAAGATGAATACACTACTCTTAAGATTAGTCATGATACTCTTGTTATTGCTTAAGAATTTTTACCAAATGAGCCACATGATGCTACTAACCATGTTGTCAAGATTGATATAGCTACTTCATGTGATGATTTAATTGATGAGAGCATTGAGCATGGATCTAGTAGCAAAGGCAAGCAAGTGGTTGAGTGCAATGACTATGATGAGTATGTTAAGCTCAAGAGTGATAATGAGAAGCTCATGAAAGATCTTGAAGAGATGAAAAGCCACAACATCATTGTGCTAGAAACTCTTGATCATGACAAAGAGTTGATTCTTGAGAATGAGAAGCTCAAAGAAGAAAACAAGAAGCTCAAGGAAGAAAAGAAAGATGATGCTCTAAAAGAAGAAAATAAGAAGCTTAAGTTGGAGAAAGAGCATCTCAAAATTGGATTGAGCAAGTTTGCTAGAGGCAAGCATCTCCAAAGTGAGCTACTCATGAACACCGTCATGAAGATGGATAGAAGTGGCATTGGATATATGGCAAGTGTAGAAAAGAAGAAGGCTCAAGCTCAACAACAACAATCAAAGCCAAAGCCAAAGCCAAAGAGATGTTTTGAGTGTGGACAAGAAGGCCACTTTGCTCATGAGTGTCAAACTCCACCGCCACAACCCTTGCCCAAGCATGCTAGACCCTTTGCTTTCAATGCTCACTACATGCTTAGAAAAGATTCAAGTGGAAAGATGAAAGTCATGTTCTTAGGACCCCCCAACAAGAGTAGACCTAAGAAGATTTGGGTGGCTAAGTCACTTGTTGAGAAGGTGAAGGGTTCTCAACAAGTTTGGATTCCTAAAGTTTGAATCTCATGTGTGTAGGTGAACTACAAGACCGGTGGAAGTCATTGGGTTATTGATAGTGGTTGCACTCAACATATGATCGGTGATCCTTGTATGTTCACCTCACTTGATGAAGAGGTAGATGGGCAAGAGAAAATAACATTTGGAGATAACTCAAAGGGCAAGGTTAAAGGATTGGGAAAAGTGGCAATATCAAATGATCATTCCATCTTCAATGTGCTATATATTGCTTCATTGAGCTTCAACTTGCTATCCGTTGGGCAATTGTGTGATCTTGGCTTCCAATGCTTGTTCACCAAGAAGGAGGTTATTGTATCCAAGGTAGATGACAATCAAGTGATATTCAATGAATTTAGATACAACAACTTATATCTAGTTGACTTCACCTCCGAAGATGCAAATTTGAAGACTTGCCTATTCACCAAAACAACTCTTGGGTGGCTATGGCATAGAAGACTTGCTTATGTTGGGATGAGCTCACTCAAGAAGCTTATGAAGAATGATTTGGTGAGAGGGTTGAAGGATGTGAAGTTTGAAAAGGACAAGCTTTGTAGTGCATGTCAAGCCTGCAAGCAAGTTGCAAACACTCATCCAACCAAAGCTTTCATGTCAACTACAAGAGTGCTAGAACTCCTACACATGGATTTATTTGGACAAACAACATACAAGAGTTTGGGAGGAAATCTCTATTGTCTTGTGATTGTGGATGACTATTCAAGGTACACATGGGTGTTCTTCCTTCATGACAAATCCAAAGTTGCCTCATGCTTCAAGAAGTTTGCCAAGAGAGCTCAAAATGAATTTGAAGTGAAGCTCAAGAAGATAAGAAGTGACAACGGCAAAGAGTTTGACAACACAAACATAGAAGCTTATTGTGATGAAGTTGGAATCAAACATGAAGTCTCCGCAACTTATACTCCTCAACAAAATAGTGTAGTTGAGAGGAAGAACCAGACTTTGATCACTCTTGCAAGGACAATGCTAGATGAGTACAACACCCACGAAGCTCTATGAGCGGAAGCAATCAACACCGCATGTTATGCATCCAACCGCCTATTCCTTCAAAAGTTCCTTGGCAAGACACCTTATGAGTTGCTCAATGGGAAGAAGCCGGACGTCTCATTCTTTAGGGTGTTTGGTTGCAAATGCTACATCTACAAGAAGCGGCAACACCTAGGGAAGTTTCAAAGACATTGTGATATAGGTTTTCTTGTTGGTTACTCATTGAAGTCCAAAGCATATAGAGTATTTAATCATGCCACCGGCTTGGTTGAAGAAACATATGATGTGGAATTCGATGAATCTAACAGCTCCCAAGGAGCACATGAGAATCTTGATGATGTAGGTGATGAACCATTGAGAGAGGCTATGAAGAATATTCTGGTGGGAGACATCAAGCCAAAAGATGATGAAGATGATGTACAAGTCATTAACCAACATTCTTCATCAAGTGTACCATAAGATGATGAAAAAGATGGGAGAGTAGAAAATGAAGATACTCATATCTCCCATGAGCAAATGGTGGTACAAGCACAAGATGTTGATGCTCCACAACCTCCTCCTCAAGTGGTCAATAGAAGAAATACACCTCTCCTACAAGATCATCCACAAGATCTCATCATAGGGAGTCCATCAAAGGGTGTAATGACTCAATCTCAAAAACTTACTTCACTTATTGCTCATCACTCTTTTGTCTCTTGCTTTGAGCCTACCAAAGTAGAAGAAGCTCTTAAAGATCTGGATTGGATCAATGCCATGCATGAAGAGTTGAACAACTTCACTCACAATGAAGTTTGGACTCTTGAAGAGCGACCAAAAGGTGCAAGAGTCATTGGAACAAAGTGGGTGTTCCGCAATAAGCAAGATGATCAAGGTGTTGTTGTGAGGAACAAGGCTAGACTAGTAGCAAAGGGGTTCTCTCAAGTTGAAGGTTTGGATTTTGGAGAGACCTTTGCACCGGTTGCAAGATTAGAAGCCATCCGTATCCTTCTTGCATATGCATCACATCATGAAATGAAACTATATCAAATAGATGTGAAAAGTGCATTTTTAAATGGCTTTATTAATGAACTAGTCTATGTTGATCAACCTCCCGGGTTTGAAGACCCTAGATATCCTAATCATGTTTATAGGTTGTCCAAGGCACTATATGGGCTTAAGCAAGCCCCAAGAGCTTGGTATGAGCGCCTTCGGGACTTCCTTATTGAGAAGGGCTTCACTGTTGGGAAGGTCGACACCACACTATTCACCAAGAAACTTGATGGGCATATCTTCATTTGTCAAGTATATGTTGATGATATCATCTTTGGATCATCAAATGAAGACTCATGCAAAGAATTTGGTGAATTGATGTCGAAGGAGTTCGAGATGTCAATGATTGGTGAGCTTACATTCTTTCTTGGTTTTCAAGTCAAGCAAATGAAAGAAGGCATCTTCATCTCTCAAGAGAAATACACAAAAGATCTTCTCAAGAGATTCAAGATGGATGAATGTAAGCCAATCAAGACACCAATGCCTACCAATGGACATCTCGACCTAGACGAGGGAGGTAACCCGGTTGATCAAACTCTCTACCGTTCTATGATTGGTAGCTTGTTATATTTAACCGTATCTAGGCCCGACATCATGTTTAGTGTGTGTATGTGTGCTAGATTTCAAGCTAGTCCTAAGGAAACACATTTAATTGCCATAAAAAGAATTCTTAGGTATCTTAAGCACACACCAAGCATTGGCCTTTGGTATCCCAAAGGAGCTTTATTTGAATTAATTGGCTATTCCGATTCGGATTACGCCGGATGCAAAGTTGATAGAAAAAGCACATCCAGAGGGTGCCATTTGCTTGGTAGATCACTTGTGTCTTGGTCCTCCAAGAAACAAAATAGTGTGGCTTTGTCCAGCGCCAAAGCGGAATACATTGCCGCAGGTGCTTGTTGTGCACAAATATTATACATGAAACAAACTTTGCTAGACTATGGTATTGTTCTAGAAAAGGTACCTCTTTTGTGCGACAATGAAAGTGCGGTAAAACTTGCAAATAATTCGGTTCAACACTCTCGCACCAAGCACATAGATATCCGCCATCACTTTCTAAGAGATCATGTTGCTAAAAATGATATATCACTAGAAGGTGTAAGATCCGAAGATCAATTAGCGGATATCTTCACTAAACCGCTAGATGAGGCTACATTTTGTAGATTGCGGAATATGCTCAATGTACTTGATTTCAACAACTTCACTAAAAATTGAGCTTGTGTTGTCCCTTGCATTCATTGTAATATACAACATGTTTAAATTTGTGGCAATGCATATAGGGCTTGTCTAACATGGTTAAGATAACCGCTGAAAAGCGTGTGAAGAAGCTTAACCTTGGATCAAACTTGACAAGCAACTAGATTTATTTACAAGTATTGCATATGCATGAATGTTATTCTGTCGTTTTGTTCCATTTGCCCTCTTGTTGCCTATTTTCTTAAAAATAATTATAGCCTAAGGCAAAATATTTTGAAAAATATGAGGGTTTGAGAGAGGTCACTCACATCAGTCCCAATTGGTGCTTATTTGGATCTTATTCAAGTTGGGACTTAATTGGGAACAGGCAGCGCAAAGGAACTTTGAAGATTTGCTGGAAAAGGTGCACCGGACGCTGCTGTCCAGCATTCGGTCAGTTCACAGGAGGTGAACTGCTGCCGAAGGAGTGACCAGATGCTGCGTTTTTGCGTCCGGTCAGGAGGGGATCCAGCGTCCGGTCGATCGAAGGAAGAATAGGCTGTACTGATTGAACCCTACCTGCGTCCGGTCATGGACCACCAAACGCATCCGGTCCCGATTCCAGAGGAATTGGACCTCTCTAGAATCGACTAAACGCTGGGTGGTAGTGTCCGGTCGCTACCACCAGAGCGTCCGGTCAGTGGATCTCGTGCGATTTCAGGGCTCTTTTCCGTTTCCTTCTCTGTCACGTTTGGGACCCTCATATAACCGTGCCTTTGGGTTCTTTTCTCCTTGACCTAATCTAGATAGCCCCCAGCGCCGCCGAATCCCATCGTGCCGTGCCAGCGCCACCGCTCCCATGCCTGAGCTCACTGCGCCGCCGCAACCTCCTTGCCGTACTCCTTGCGCCAGCCACACTCGCCACCGTGCTACCGGAGCCATGCTCGCAGCCAAAGTCGCCACCGTGCCTACCCTTGCCTACGCTCGCCCCTGCTCCGTTGTAGTCCTGAGTCAAGACCGAGGGGGTCTAAGGCTGATTCAAGTGCCGCCATCGGCCTCTTTGCCACCAAGGGCAGTTGCTTTGCCCTAGCTTCCCCCATTCGATTGGTAAGTGCCAATCCATTCCTCCACAAATTTCTTCGCACATGATCTAGTTCAAAGTTCAATGCACTGACCTAAATCATTCAGGGCCACCGAAATTCTTCGAAGCGGTTCGCGATCCCTAACCCTAGTCGGTTCCGAGGTTCCCTGCGCGACGTCTTTTCCTTTCTTGGATCGCCAGATCGTCAGGTAGCTTGCCCGTTGTCTCAATTTCGTACCTACATTGCTTGCTTCCTAGGTTTTCACATCTAGTAGATATATTGTATTTATTCGTATATCTATCTATTCTATCGTGCAGCGAGTCGGTGCCGTTGTGGTTCTTGTGGTAGTTGGCAGTCAACTCGGAGCCAAGCTCATGAGTAAGGATCGAGGCCAAGCCTCGAGAGTGTCAGTTTGTCTATTGATCTTCATCAGCGGCAGTTCACCCTCTTATCAGATCAGATGGCTCGCACCAAGAACGTTGGTGGTGGCCTAGGTGATGATAATCGAAGGCCCCTACCTCGCCAACCTGCAGGATCGAAGGGCAAGTCAACCAAGCAGGTGACATCCAAGAAGCGCAAGTACCCCGACGCAGAGAGAGCGAGAGCAGCAGCTGTTGCAGAGGCCATAGATCATGCCGAGAGAGGTGGTGCCCATAGTGGAATCGTCATAGCAGATCAGCTGGCACCAGATGCGTAGGACAGACTGAGGGAGATTGAGCGGCTTCATGGTAGTCCACCTGGGACTATCATGATGGCAGGACATCATCTAGTCATTGAGGAGCCTCAGCGTCAGGGGGAGTCCCAGCATGAGGCACAGCAGCAGCCCCCACCAGCAGAGCCTTAGCTAGCCTAGGAGACTCAAGAGAGTCAGCAGACCGAGGAGACTGAGCTGGCACCCCAGCTACGCCGCTCAGGTCATACCAGTGCTACAGTCCACCGAGGCCAGCTACACAGCACAGGGGGTCACGCCCTCCGCCTAGACCACAGGGTCCGCCTCTAGTGGTACACCTCGACTTGAGGGCCGCTACAGCCAGGCAGGTTCACCAGCTGCGCTTTGTTGAGTTTGACGTGTGGTTCCCTCCGAGGAGGGATGAGAGAGCAGCTGAGGGGTTCTATACACCGCTCTAGGAGGACTTCTACAATGCCTATATCAACAGTGGGGCAGTATTCAGATCATAGAGGGTCTGCAGTTTGGAGTCTATTATGGCAGCAGCTGGAGAGCACATTCGCCCCTACTTGTCATATTTACTGGGGCTTGCAGATCTAATTGGCCGGACAGGAGTATATGTACCATCTTGGGTCCGATAGTTCTATGCTTCACTCTACGTTGATCCGCATCATAACTTTATTCATTTTGCATTCAACGACAGAGATTACCGGGTGAGGAGCTCCAGGGCCCAGGAGATACTACGGCTATAGGATCAGCCTATCAAGCTGCATGAGGTATGCTATGGATAGCAGGAGCCTCCTAGACATCCTCATGGGGGGTTGGTGCCCCCTACAGATTTAGTGCGACATTGCTTCAAGGAGCCCTTTGGTGAGGGGTCGAGCAGGAACCCCAGTGACTTGACTCCTACAGCGAGAGTGCTAGAGGCCATTATCAAGAGGACACTGCTTCCTAGGTTGGGATATAGGGAGGTCCTGACTCACTTACAGCTCTGGCTCCTTAATGCCTTGATGCAGCAGACCGTATTTGACATTTGGGACCTCCTTCTATCAGAGATGGAGGATACTATTGCTGAGGGTTTCAAGGGTTGCCGACAGCTTCCTTATGCACATTGGGTCACATTCTTGATGCTCAAGTGTGTGTAGGTCAGGACTCCTGAGTTAGTTGCCGAGTACAGGGCTGCCACCACATAGTTTCTAGCATACAACATGGCATAGAGGATCAGGCACAGCACTCCACAAGCACTAGCTTGACCCAGTCGTCGTCTAGATGTTCCCGAGTCAGTAGCTCAGCAGGACGAGATCATTAGAGGCATCGCCGCTACAGAGGAGGAGCAGCTTGAGGCACAGCAAGAGATGACCGAGTCCAGTGATAGCTCGGATGATGACTATCTGCCGATTCCTTAGATGCCTCCACATAGACATGATGCAGAGGCCGGTAGTTCTAGCTCAGCTCCACCAGCACCGCAAACGGACCCCGCATTGATAGCTATTCTTGAGCGGATGTAGCAAGACCAGGCACGACAGGTATAGGAGACCGCTGCCAACTTTGCACAGTTCTAGGCTCGTTAGGACAAGTTCTAGAGGCAGCAACAGCAGTAGCAGCAGAAGCATCACTAGCAGATACTTATGCAGCAGCAGCTTATGGGCTTCATGCAGCATGTCATGACAGCACTTGGGGCCCCACTACCACAGTCTTCGCCCCAGCTTGCTCAGCCAGCCTCCACCACGATGACTCCAGCTATACAGCCTAGCGGGCTTTAGAGTCAGGGATAGCCTCCAGCTTAGTTTGCTTCACCTACAGTTCAGGTGTCCAGTGGTTGTCCTCACCGATGGTTGCCCCGCAGTTCACTCCATATCACACGGGCTTCTCACCAGAGCAGTCACCCTCGCTATTTGTGCCTGACATGTCAGTCTCCAAGAGTCTTGGAGCATCTTTCAGCGAGCTAACCGGCATGCCTACACCACCTCATATGCATGCCGCCGGTCCTTCTACAGCAGCTCCAATCGCAGTGACTACTCAGAGGCTTCCTAGCTTAGTCGCATCATCAGATCCTACAGATGTACCAGCAGCTTCATAGGAAGCACCTGTCCTAGCTTAGACCCAGACCGCTTTAGCAACACTTCCTGCCATAGAGGGTCAGTCAGTTTAGAGCTCAGGGTCAGATGATGATGGTGCCCAGTTCTAGCTTGCCCCACGTACTTCAGCGCCCGACTCATTCGCTATAGCCCCGCTGACCGACCCTTAGTTTTGGTATTTGACACCAAAGGGGGAGAGGGTTCGAGTATGTAGACTCAGGGGGAGCGTGATCTAGGGGGGAGCTAGTTATATAGTATTAGCGTATTATATACATTTGGAGTTTTATTTGTGAGATACACTTACTTATGCATTCGTGTGGTTACTTTCATGCATATTATTATATCTATGTGACAGTGCTATCTACGTGATTGTGATATATGACATGTGTGCTCTCTACTTTACATTATTTATGTGTCATATCACTTGTGTTATGCTCATTTGCCTTTGCTTCCGTAGTTTTACTCCGATGCAAATGAGCTTTGTTACTCGTACTCATGCTTAATTCATATTCTTTGAGTACACTGTGTTGGCTTGGGTTATATAAGCTTGACTAAAACGTTTGTTCTTACCAACAATAGCTTATATGAACTAAGCCCGTCAAAAACCTCACTCTTTCACATACTCGAGGTGGTATTGTCATCAATCACCAAAAAGGGGGAGATTGAAAGCATCTAGGCCCCTAGTTGGGTTTCGGTGATTAATGACAATACAAGATTACTATGACTAACGTGTGTTTTGCAGATGCAATTAAGTTAGGTCATGGTAATGGAGATCAATCGGGCAATCAAAGTTGTCATGCCCCTATGATGGAAATCGTTTTGGTTTTCAAAGGTTGGATGACAAGGTTAAGGATGACTAGTTCTAAGTGTCGATTGGAGTTGGAGAGACACTTAGAGTAGTTTAGGACTTTGTTTTTCCTTTGGCCATACTATTAAGGGGGTTATGGATGGGTAGCTTGACCTAGTTGAGCCTAGTGAGTTAGGTGTGGTGCACACTTATTAAAACTAGCTCTAGGTAGCTCCTATGAATGCCTAAGATCCTTTGGAGCAAACTTCATTCACATATGATCGAGAGTTGGAAGTGAATGGAGGGTCAAATGCTGACCGGATGCTGGCCCCGGTGCGACCGGACGCTGGCCGCAGGGTCCGGTCAGTTCATTTGATCAGCTGTCTACATTCGGTGCGACTGGACACTAAAGGGGTCATGTGATCGGACACTGAAAGGCAGCATCCGGTTGACTCCAGTAAGGTTCTAGAGAAGGGAATCTGTGACCGGACACGTCTGGTTAGTACTGACCGGACCCTGAGGGTTCAACGTCCGGTCGAGTCCAGTAAGGTTCTAGTAAGGGTTTTATGTGACCGGACGCGTCCGGTTAGTGCTGACCGGACCCTGATAGTGTCCGGTCAATACATTTTTACTGGTTCACGGGTTGAACTGACCGGAGCGTCCGGTCACCCCGCAGAAGCTCATAACGGTTCATTTTTCAGGCTACCTTATAAATAGAAGCTCCACTCGTGTGTGGAGTTACTTTTGCTCATTTCAACAGCTGAGAAACATGTTTGTGAGTGCCAAGAAGAGCAAGGTCCTAGTGAGGTGTTTGTGATTTGAGAATCCAAGAGTGAAACCTCATTAGTGAATCAAGAGTAGACAAGTGTGCATCCATCTTCTCATTAGGCTTCGCATGGTTAAGTGAGAGTTTATGCTTGTTACTCTTGGTGATTGCCATCACCTAGATGGCTTGGTGGTGATTGGGAGCTTGGTGTTCACCCGGCAGAGCTTGTGGGTGACCCAACTCAAGTTGTGAGCGGCTTTGGGTGATTCGTCGCGATGGAGTGTTGAAGAATCAACCCGTAGAGAGCACTTAATCCTTACGCGGATCAAGGGGGAGCTACACCCTTGCGCGGGTGCTCCAATGAGGACTAGTGGGGAGTGGCGACTCTCCGATACCTTGGCAAAACATCGCCGCGTTCCTCTCTCCATTTACTTTGAGCATTTACTTTAAGTATTTACTTTGAGCAATTCAATACTTGTCTTTACATTCATAGAATTGCCATGCTAGAGTAAGTTTGGAATATAGGTTGCAAGTCTTTTGTGTGTTAATTTTATAGAAACACTTTTCTAGACACAAGGGGTTAATTGGGCTATCCGTAGGATTTGATTATTGCAAGAAAATTTTGAATTAGCTCAATTCACGCCCCCTCTTGGGCATCTTGATCCTTTCAATGTCCTCGATGTCGCAGTCGAAGGCAGCATGGCTAGAGCCATCGTCCATGTAGGTGGTCGTGTCCATGGTGGGGCGGATAGAAGGGGGCGCACCCAAGGCATCCTTCGTGGATGTGGCGACATGGCAAGCCTCCATGTCCATGTCACCCACCCCCTCTATCGTTAGAGGATCTGCTCTTGAGGAGCTTCCATCGCCAAAGAGGTCGGCGCCGCTTGAGGTTGGTGTGGGAACGTCCTGGTCTCTAGTCCGGGTGGCTACCCTCGATGAAGCGACAAAGGAGAGGGATTGGGGGAGCGTCCACACAGAGGTTGGGGACGTGGTTCATGCCCTGACCACCATGCTGAGCTTGATGCGTGACATTGTTGCCCCAGTTGGCTAGGTATGATATGACCATGCTTCTAACCCTCATGTTCTATTTCCATGCCTCTAAGTCTTATCTTCTTCGTAGATCCTTTGGCCCGCAGTCGAGAGATGTCCTAGTTCCTTGCTGAGGAGATGCGATGGAGTGAGGGGCTGGCCGCATAGCTCGCTACCGCCATTAGGAGGTGGCTAAGCTTGCCCCTACCGCTTGGGAGGTGGCTGACCTCCGAGTCTAGGAGAAGGACACTCGCGACAATGCCCACGAGGCTGAGGAGAAGCTCGCGGCCCTAATCGAGAGGGTGCTCAGGGATGCCATGGAGGGCGAGTGACTATAGAAGGAGCAGGATGATTTGCTTTGGGTTGTAGAGGAGCTCTGCATGGGGATTGAGCTAGCTCACCAAGAGCACGCCACCACTCAGCAGTGGATCAACCACCTCGAGGGTGAGCTTTAGAGGGAGAGGGACCTAAAGGTTGTAGCTGAGGGTGTGTCTACTAGGCTCGCCGTGAAGGTTGGTCAGTACCACAGGCTAAGGTGACCCGGCAGCGCGATGAGGTGCGCAGGCTTCTGGTGGACATGGATGGTAAGTCTTTGGTTTCCCTTGTTGTCTTTCTCCCTAGAATCCATGGTAAGCCATTTGACATGGTTGGTATGTGACTTGGGCAAGTCTCTATGACAAACTCAGGGTGGAGGTGGTGAAGAGCCGTGGCCTAGAGAAGAAGTTCAGCGAGGTGAAGGACACCCTCTAGAAGGAGAGCAACAAATATGATAACCAGTGTGTGGCAGAACCTCCTAAGGAATCGGGCCCACATGCACCTATCGTTGTCTTAATAGACCTCGGATAGCATACACGAGTTCCCAATAACTCAACAGGTCTATCGGGTGTTCTTGGGAAATCCGAATCATCCACGTTTCTCTTTTCAAACAGGATCCCAATCATAGTCATTGCAGATTACAACAGTTTATTCAAATATATACCAGAGTAAAAGATAGCGGAAGTCTTAAGATAACATAGTTACAAACCAGTTGTTTTCAAACTTATAATACCAAAAGTGTCATACAACCATAGTAGCGGGGTAATATTACATTAACTTTATTTATCATACAAACTAGTGCCTTGTCCAAAGGCCATTCATCACTCCTCATCGTCATTGACTTCAAACATAGACATGCAGCAGGGACCAAAACAAGCCTGCGCATGCAAGTCACCTGCAACAACGGTTAACAAACCCTGAGTACAAAAGTACTCAACAAGACTAACCCGACGTAACGGGGTGTAAGACTTTAGAGATGCAGGGGTTTGGGGCAAGGTAAGGATGTAGCAAGATTCAAAAGTTCTTTGCCAAAAGCTTACTATTCTTCATTCTATTTTCAAGTTTACCACTAAGTTCTTTTAGTTCATTATCTCAACTAAATATACATTTCCCATATTCCATTCCTTCTCATTCCATTATTTTTCTCATATTTTAGTAATTCACCAGTCCTGCATTGCTTCTGTAATGAATCGAGTCTCCATATCTATGGAGCACTGGCAATTCAAATTGATTTAAGTCCCAGCTAGGGATTCCTTATCACAAGACATATGTAGAACTCAATCTTGCATATATCAACCTCGCTACCGAATCCTCCTATACTAAGCCATCTCCACGCCACCCGAGAGCACAGCACACCTCAAATCTGGCCACATTCCAGCCATGAGGGTACACGCTACTCCCGCCATCTCTCCACTCCCAGTGCGTGGGCATTCGTCTTAGTATCGGATTAGCCGAAGTAGGCTTACCGAAGTATGTGACCAGTACTACAAAGTGTCTTGTTCAGAAGATTCACAATGAGTGGCCTTTAAGCGACATAGTCGGCAACATTACCCAACATTCAAGATAAGTCACCCGACTAGTCTCTAGTTCATTCAACCTTCTTTCTTTCTTTGGCCAGTATGCCATCTTTGATTGTATCAAAACTTTTACTTTGAAAGCCTACTATAAAGCATACTAAGCATTCTACGCCTTTGTAAATAAAAACATCTTCAAGGATGGTAAACAAGTAACAAGGTAGGTAATGCATCAAGTAGGTAACATTTGAAGTAATTAACTTAATGCAGTAAGTAACATAGGTGATAAACTTTTCAAAGTAACAAGGTAATGGCTTAATGCATAAACCGGGGCTTGCCTTCATTGACGATCTCAGGTTCTGGATCAGTACCATAATTATCGAATCCCGTGACAACAGGGGATTCTTCCAGAACTTGCTCAACAAGAATCGTTTCATTCTCGGGTTCTACACGAAATGATAACATATGCTTTAACATGATGATAATGTAAACATGATGCTTTTACGGTACATGAAATGTAAAAACACCCGCAAATGACTTTATTTCACGGTACAGTTGCAAGCCAACAAAACCAACTTGCAATCCTACCATTAAGAACCATACATGTGACTTGACCAAATGGATCTTGAAACCCTACTAGTCACAAAACATGACCAAAATAAGATCCAACACTAATCAACACTTAGGGTTTCGACGAGTTAACTTGTTAATAACCTTCGTATCACATGAAATGTCATTAAGATTTACTAATTACAAATTAGGTATGAGTTCAAATACTAATTAAGGTACTAAGGATCATTATAAGTTAATGACCCAAGGTCAACAATCAATTCTAAAGTCAAACAAATCCTAATTGATTAAACATTAATTAAATGAATAATTAATTAAATAATTAAGTCTACATTAGGTATAAAATAAACTTTGTCCAATTAAGCTCAAATTTTTATGTAAGCTTCCTCATAACAAATTAGTGTACCAAAACAAATTTCATAATTTTTGGAGTTATATAGTGACTTACAAAAATCATGGAAATTGCATTTATTAATTAATGGACTAAATATTTGAACATTAAAAATTTATTCAAATTTCATGTTTCAAATTTTTAAACCATACTAGATCATGTACGGAAGCTACCCACAAATTTTTAGAATTTTTGGATGTGTAAATAAATTCCTACAAAATTGAAAAATTGCTGCACTGTTCAAAAATCAGAAAATAACAATTTTCACTGTTCTTCTTCTCCCTTCTCACTGACAGACTGACCCCACTCGTCAGCGACAGGGAACAAGACACGGCGGCGTGGCCAGCTCCAGCCAGCAAAACGCGCCAGTGGTGACTCTCCGGTGAGACGGACTGCACCTACATGATCTACACTATGTCGCGAATCTATCCCAATCCTCAAAACAGCAAAGGGCACACCGGATGGAACTCTACGCCGGCCATGGCGGCTCGGACCCGACGGCAGTCGATGTAGCTAGGGCTATGGTGCAGTAGAGTCAAAAGAAGAGTGAGCATCACGCTCAGGAGCTCACCGTGATCATGATGATGTACTTGGTGCAGGCGGAGACATACTGAATCGCCCTGGCCACGGTGAGGTGGGTCGCGGCGGAGCTTCGGCCAGCTCCGAAGAAGACAACATCGCGCGGTGGTGTTGATCGGCTAGAAGCGAGGCGAGCAGGTCGGGAATGAGCGGCAAGGTGAGGCGGAGCTGCTGGCCAACGCAATTGGCCTGAGGTGGTCCGATGAGGATGAATTTGACGATCGCGGCAATGTCACCGGCGGCGAACAGTCGACAGGAAACTACGAAATGATGGCGGCTCGTTCCTATTTATAGAAAGAAGGAAGGTGTGCGGTGTCGACAGCACACAGACGAGCTCGCCACGGAGATGGCAGCGTGTCACTACGCGTGAAAGCGGCAAAATTTGATCGGCGGTGACCCCCGCGTGGCGCCGGCGGCAAGCAGTGAGGTGGAGTTGATTTTTTTTGAAATAATTACAGAACTGCCACTGCTTCGATTTTTCAAATTACTCCCAAATTTTCTAAAGAAGTTGAAAATCTCCAAAAATGAAAGTTGTTCAATTTTTCAAACTCTACAACTTTGCTTCTAGGAACATTTTCAAATTCTGCCTCCATTTTGAAATTTGAATTTGGGGTGCATTTGAGCATTCGAATCATTTCAAAATTACTCCAAATTTTATATGTAAACTTGAAAAACTTTGAATACCAAAGTTGATCTACATAAAATAATCTCCAACTTTGCTTTTTGCCTCAACCCCAAATTCCTCATGGATTTTGAATTAGTCAAAAAGGGTAAAAAGGACTTTTATAATTTGAAAATGAATTCAAATTTGATTTGTCTTCCTTTTACTTAGATTTTGATTTTTGACCAGTAACATGGCCCATTAGGGTTATTTGAGTCAAATGACACATGGCCTCACATGATCACATGAAATTTGACCCTTGTGGTCATGATCTCTATTTAGGGTTTTTGAAACACATCACATGAAATAATAACATTATGAAATAAAGCTTATATAGTGAATGCATTCAAAATTTTCTACTATATGAATGCTTTGCAATGCACATGATGACATGTCAAATTTTAGTATTAGGTCAAAACACCAGAGGTGTTACAACCCTTCCCCCTTAAAGAAATCTCGTCCCGAGATTTAAAACTTAAGGCTAAGTAATGGAAAAGGAAATGTGTCAAGCTAACACATCATAACTTTATTCAAAAGGCTCGTGAGGGGGTTTTCCATTCTGTTAACAGCAAGACAAGTTACAATATAGACAAGGTATTGCAACTAGATAGAAGCGAAGAAGTCAGGAAAGTTCTCTTCTAAGTAATCCTTGGACTCCCAAGTAGTTTCATCTTCCGTGTGTTGATTCCATTGTACTTTGTAGAACTTGATTGTACGTCTACGAGTGACTCGATCTTTCTGATCTAAGACTCTAATGGGGTACTCGGCATAAGTCAAATTAGGTTCTAGTTCTACATCACCAAAGTCAATTTCTTGGTCAGGTACTTAAAGGCACTTCTTTAACTGAGATACATGGAAGATATCATGCACCGCTGACATGTGATCTAGTAGCTTGACGCGATAGGCGACTGGTCCACATCGTTGTTGGATCTGAAAAGGACCTACATATCGGGGTGCCAACTTTCCCTGAATCCCAAAACGATGAACTCCTTTCATCGGTGATACCTTGAGGTAGACATAATCTCCCACTTTGAATTCTAGCGGTCGTCTCCTCTTATCAGCATAGCTTTTCTGTCGGGATTGAGCTACCTTCATATTTGTTTGTATGAGTTTAACTTTCTCTTCAGCTTCCTTGACCACATCCGGTCCAAAGAACCAATGTTCTCCAGCTTCTGACCAATTTAAAGGTGTTTGGCACCTACGGCCATATAGTGCTTCGAATGGTGCCATTTTAATGCTCTCTTGATGACTATTGTTATATGAGAATTCAGCTAAGGGAAGGCATTCATCCCATTTAGCACCAAAGGAAAGGACACATGCTCTTAACATATCTTCAAGAATTTGATTTACCCTTTTAGTCTGTCCGTCTGTTTGCGAATGATAAGTAGAACTACGGATAAGTTTAGTTCCCAAAGACTCATGTAGACTTTTCCAAAATTTGGATATGAACAATGATCCTCTGTCAGAGACAATGGTCTTGGGTGCCTCATGCAGACTGAAAATTCTATCAAGATAAAGCTTTGCATACTGCTCTGCTCGATATTTATCTCTGACTGGTAAGAAATGAGCTATTTTGGTTAGACGATCAACAATAACCCATATTGAATTGTAGCCTGCAGATGTCCTAGGCAATCCCACGATGAAGTCCATACAAATATCTTCCCACTTCCAAGATGGAACTGGCAACGAATGTAATGGACCTGCAGTCTTCATATGAACTGCTTTGACTCTCTAACAAATATCACACTTGGCTACATATTGAGCTATTTCTATTTTCATTTTGGTCCACCAATATCTCTTTCTCAGATCATGATACATTTTGTTGCTACCCGGATGAATGGAGTATCTTGTAGAATGAGCTTCATCAAGAATCTGCTTTCGCAGCTTCAGATTTTTGGGTACTACCAATCTATCCTTGAACCATACGACATCTGATTCATCAATCTTGAAACATGTAGGTCTCCTAGATCTAACTTTATCCTTAATATGGACTATGCCCTTACTTTTCTGTTGAGCAGCAATGATCTGATCTTTGATAGTGGACTCAACTACAATGTTGGACAGGGAACCTTGTTCTATGATATGTAAATTCAGATGCTCCATCTCTTGACACAATGTTCGCTACATCGGTTCTACAATCAGGCAATGACAATGGCTCTTGCGACTCAGGGCATCGGCAACAACATTAGCCTTGCCCGGATGATAGTGCACTTCTAAATCATAATCTTTAATAAGTTCCAACCATCTTCTTTGCCTCATATTCAACTCTGACTAGGTGAAGATGTATTTCAAACTTTTGTGATCCGTATAGATATAACATATATTGCCTAATAAATAATGTCGCCAAATCTTAAGTGAATGGACAACAGCAGCTAATTCAAGATCATGGGTGGGATAATGTTCTTCATGCTTCTTGAGTTGTCTGGAAGCATATGCTATGACTCTACCTTCTTGCATAAGAACACAGCCAATACCAATTCCAGATGCATCACAATAGATATCAAATGGCCTCTTGATATCAGGTTGTGCTAATACTGGTGCAGTTGTCAACAACTTCTTCAATGTTTGAAAGGCCTCTTCACATTCTATTGACCATACAAACTTAGTTTGATTTTTCAGCAATCCAGTAATTGGCTTCACAATTCTGGAGAAGTCAGGGATAAACTGACGCTAATACCCTGCCAACCCCAGGAAACTATGAACTTGATGAACAGTTGTAGGTGCTCTCTAGTTAAGGACTTCTTCTACCTTGCTCGGATCAACAGCTATACCTTCAGTAGATAGTACATGACCCAGAAATTGTACTTCCTCTAACCAAAATGCACATTTGCTGAATTTGGCATATAGTTGGTGATCTCTTAACCTTTGTAGAACAATACAGAGATGTTCTACATGTTCCTCTTTGCTCTTAGAATAGATAAGAATGTCATCTATGAACACCACAACAAACTTATCTAACTCAGGCATGAAAACTGAGTTCATCAGGTACATGAAATGAGCCGGGGCATTGGTTAGCCCAAAAGACATGACTAGATACTCATATAAACCATATCGGGTAGTAAATGCTATCTTTGGCACATCTTCATGTTTGATCTTAATCTGGTGGTAGCCTGATCTTAAGTCTATCTTTGAGAATACCTTAGCTCCCACAAGTTGATCAAAAAGTAAATCAATTCGGGGTAAGGGGTATTTGTTCTTGATGGTGACTTCATTTAATGGCCTATAGTCAACACATAACCTTAAGGTTTGGTCTTTCTTCTTCACGAAAATAGCAGGACATCCCCAAGGTGATGAACTAGGTTGAATGAAACCCTTGTCTAACAACTCTTGTAGTTGCATTTTTAATTCTGCTAATTCTTTCGGTGGCATCCTATATGCTCTTCTAGACACTGGTGCTGTCCCTGGTTTTAGATCAATTCTGAACTCTATGTCTCGGTCTGGTGGCAGACCAGGCAGGTCATCGGGAAAGACATCCGTAAACTCACATACCACTAAAATTTCCTCGGCTCCTTCAACATTAGTTGCACAAACTATTTCCACTGTACTCTTAGGAAAGGGAAGTTGGATGAGAAGTTGAGTTTTGCTGTCAGGTGCATTTACCCTTATGGTTCTATGCAGGACATCTATGATAGCTCCGTGTTGAGTTAACCAATTCATACCAAGGATCACATCTATATCCTGATCCTTTAATATCAGCATATTGGTAGGGAACTCATAACCTCCCAAATCAATAGGTACATGCTGAACTACCTCCCTTATATAGATTTGTCCCCCAGGCGACTGTATATGATAGGGTTCTTTTGTTTCCCCAATAGCTATCCCATGCTTCATGATGAGTACAGGCCCGATCTTCCGAGAGGTAGCCGGTAAGTTCGATTTGTGGAGATCTCGACATTGGCGATCCGGCTTCAAATTAGACACGATTCGAACCCTGCAACCATTACACCACTGCTCCATTGGTTATCAACCAAGCACAACTTGATTGACCTCGCCAAGAAGGCTTTTCCTACAAGCGAATCGAAGAGCACAAGCAAGAATGTAAAACACGCAATCTGAAATTGCAAATATGAATGACGCGGATATCAATAGAGGATTCAAGAACTCGGTTCCAAAGGACTAATCGACACAGTGGAGGAGATCAAGAACGGGGGCCCTGGATCACTGTAAAAGGATTTGTCACCACAGTTACAATGAATGATTTAGTTTCTCGATGGAAAACTAAACTCTAAACAAAACCCAATTGTGTAGCAGCGGCGGTGGCTGTGTTTATAGTCTAAGACTCGACCTAGGGTTGGGGACGGCCAGGGGTTGGGCGCCCACAACTTGGGCTTAAGGCCCGACACGATACATGGCCAAGTTGGCCCAAATAGGTGATGCAACACCTTGCCGTGGTCACACAGAACGATCCACAGACCTTCTGGAGCTAGGACCAGATCCAAAACGACGGCGTCATCGTCCCCTTTCCAACGCATCCAAGAACGGCCCATTTCGATGTCGTATGAGGAAGTTATGATCGAAACAGTGACGACGTGTCTGCTGAATCCGAGGGCGACGTGGCAGCTGAGTTGGGAACGAATTGGAACTTGGAAAAGACCATGGCGTTGGTGTGTCCAGCGTGGTGATGTCCTCATCATCCTCCCCTTCTCGAATTGGAGTCATCCTCGACTCCATCTTGGCGATGTCCTCATCATCCCCTCCTTGTAGAATTGGAGTCGTCCTTGACTCCATCCCATCATCAGCGAACTCCTGCAAAAGGTTAGTGACAGCAGGCAATGCACCAGACATAAAAGGTTGACAAAACATAGTATAACATGGTGCATCAGGATTATCACATAACTCAGCAGTAGCAGGAGTTGTAGCAAGAAAAGCACCTCCTTTTAACTTAATCCCATTATTTTTAGCAATGTCTGTTGGAGGTTTATTTTTGATCTCATTAGCATATTTAATAATATCCGTAGGAGACAAAGGCAGCAATGTAATTTTCTTGTCCTTATGTATGATAGTGTATGTATTAGTTCTACCATGGTGTAAAGCATCATTATCAAATTCCCATGGGCGACCTAACAAAATGGAACAAGCTTGCATAGGGACAACATCAAAATCAGCAGTATCATGATAAGAGCCTGTGAAAAAGCTAATGCATGCTGATTTAGCTACCTTAGTCTTACCACTATTATTGAACCATTGAAGTTTATATGGATACGAATGTTGTCGTGTGGTCAAGCCAAGCTTGTCAACCAAATCTGAACTCGCCAAGTTGTTGCAACTCCCGCTATCAATGATAGTGAGAACACAACAACCCTGCACAATGAGATACATGTGTAACAAATTGTGGCGTTGGATCTTCATCTCTTCTTCATGACCCACATGTGTACTCAACACACGCTGCACAAGAAGGCTAGGGTAGTCCGCGGCAGCAGCCACAGAGTCAATGGTGATGGCCTCCTTGTCATGATCGCCCTCGGTGGGATCTGCATCAATGTTAGCAGCAAGGGCTAAATCATCTTCAACATCACTAGCACTTACATATCCATCCTCGGTAGCAATGAAAGCGCGACGACTGGGGCATTCCTTCATGACATGTCCCATGCCTTTGCATCGATGGCAAATGATTTTAGAGCTGGACGAAGAGGAGCTAGTAGAAGCACCCGGAGTGCCACCTTTCTTCAGCTGTGGAAACTGCACATTAGACAATTTACTTACCCCGGAAGAAAATGGAGGTGTAGATGGCTGTGGTGCAACAGGAAGCTTGGGCGTCTCCGGCTCGGAACGCTGCAGAAAATTCCTCCCATTGTTAGACCTGAAAGGCTGGTGTTGTTTGCGTCCCTGTACTTCTCGTTCGGCCTTAATAGCAAGATGATACAATTGGGAAAAATTGCGCCATTCTTTGTAATCAAGTATGTTCTGTATATCATGGTTTAAACCACCAAAAAATCTAGCACTAGCATCATCATCATCTTCATTTATACCACAACATGCTAAACCAATAAGCAATTCTTGATAGTATGCTTCTACTCCTTTATCACCTTGTTTTAAAGTTTGTAGTTTCAAACGTAAATCACGTTGGTAATAAGGAGGAACAAAACGAGATTTCATACGTTGCTTTAAAACATTCCAAGTTTGAGGCACAGCAGCAGCATTATTGGCATTGCAAAGATCACTCAACCAGAACAAAGCAAAATTAGTAAACTCACTAGTAGCAAGTCTAACTCTATGCTCAGCAGGAACATTATGAGAATCAAATTTTTGTTGAACAGCAAGCTCCCAATCTAAATATGCCTCTGGATCAACATTACCAGCAAAAGGAGGTAGACTAAATTTAATTTTAGCAAAAGGATCATTATTACCATAATTATTACCTGCCATACCGCGACGATTGAAGTTGAGGCGGTGACGGGCACCACCATCAGCATACGCATCTTCATCACCAAAAGCATCCGCATCTTCATCATCAGCACGATAAGGTGATGAGTACAGGCCCGATCTTCCAAGAGGTAGCCGGTAAGTTCGATTTGTGGAGATCTCGACGTTGGCGATCCGGCTTCAAATCAGACATGATTCGAACCCTGCAACCGTCTTGCCTGTATTCTTACCAACGCCTAACAGGAGCAAAACCAAAGTGGCGAAGCAATTTGTTGTTGAGCATGGGTAACAGTTGCAAGATGAACCTGTGCTGATAGAAGAATATGTGGAGCTATGGGTAGGCACACAATATGACAGCAAGGATTAGCAATTAACGAGTGCAGAGTAGCGATTATTCAATCTGGATCCAAAGTACAAATCACAGGTGCTGGCTAAGACGTGTCGAGACGTAGCGCAACAAGGTGAAAACAAAGGACGATCGAAAGAACTCACAGAACAAGCAAATAGCCCAGATATCTCCTTTTTCCTGAATTTTTCCCGGATTTTTCCAAAAGGCACTAGTAGGAAACAAACTTTTTTTTACTATTTTTTTTATACTTTTCTCTGAACAAGGATCACAAAAGATGCAACCACAAAAATTGGCACCTACAACTGAGGTGGGATGTGGTCTACAGAAATTCAGCACGTTCTCTAAAAAGCGTGCAAAAACTTTGACAATTTTTTTCTATATTTTCCTGAATTTTTTTGGCAATTCTGATGAAACCAAACAGGGCAGAGCCAAGTTTGGGTCGGGTCCAAATGGTGTCAAGAAGCTGCACAAAAAATTTCAGATTTTTCTGATAAACGAGCGAAAAGTTATGCCTGTTTTACCGAAGGTATCTCAAGGTATGTTTTCTGGGAGGCACAACACGGCGGCGGCAGTTAGGGCAAAGCGTCCCTAAACTCTAACACTGATCACAGCAGTAGGTATTCGCCTGATGATGTAAGGAGGGCTGCGATGCAGGCAAAATAAGAGCGGCTGGCAACCTATCTAGGGTTTGCGCGGCGGCGAGAAGTTACACAAGGCGGCTAGCGGGGCAAGTCGAGTAATGTGGTGGCTTCGACTTGTTGTTTGGGAACGGTGGATGGGATAGCGGCGGAAAACAAAATCACAGCAACGAGCGATTGAACTATGACCACGAACACAATCCTAAACCAGCAACAAGACTCGACCACGGACACAAACTCAACAACACGAATCTGAAACGAAATTGCAAAGGCACAAAGGGCGATAGGACAGCGGAAATTGAAATATTTTTTGGGCTTTTTGTGGACTCTAGGTAATGAACAAATATGAATCTAAGGCAAATGAGATTATACCTCGCGGTAAACCTGAAATATCTGATACCAATTGATGAGTATAGGCCCGATCTTCCGAGAGGTAGCCGGTAAGTTCAATTTGTGGAGATCTCGACGTTGGCGATCCGGCTTCAAATCAGACACGATTCGAACCCTGCAACCGTTACACCACTGCTCCGTTGGTTATCAACCAAGCACAACTTGATTGACCTCGCCAAGAAGGCTTTTCCTGCAAGCGAATCGAAGAGCACAAGCAAGAAGGTAAAACACGCAATCTGAAATTGCAAATATGAATGACGCGGATATCAATAGAGGAATCAAGAACTCAGTTCCAAAGGACTAATCGACACAGTGGAGGAGATCAAGAACGGGGGCCCTAGATCACTGTAAAAGGATTTGTCACCACATTTACAATGAACGATTCAGTTTCTCGATGGAAAACTAAACTCTAAACAAAACCCAATTGTGTAGCAGCGGCGGCGGCTATGTTTACAGTCTAAGACTCGACCTAGGGTTGGGGACAGCCAGGGGTTGGGCGCCCACAACTTGGGCTTAAGGCCCGACACGATACATTGCCAAGTTGGCCCAAATAGGTGATGCAACACCTTGCCGTGGTCACACAGAACGATCCACGGACCTTATGGAGCTGGGACCAGATCCAAAATGACAGCGTCGTCGTCCCCTTTCCAACGCATCCAAGAACGGCCCATTTCGATGTCGTATGAGGAAGTTATGACCGAAACAGTGATGACGTGTCTGCTGAATCCGAGGGCGACGTGACAGCTGAGTTGGGAATGAATTGGAACTTGGGGAAGACCATGGCGTCGGTGTGTCCAGCGTGGCGATGTCCTCATCACTTCACAACAAAAGTACGATTGATGAATGTATGGGATGCACCAGAATCAAATAAGGTAATTACAGGATGCTTAGCAATGGGAAACATACCCATCATAACTGGTTCTCCTTCTGGAATAGATTCCACTTGCGTATAGAATACCCTTCCAGTTTTCTTCTCAGCCTGACCCTTTTGATGGTTCTGAGCATTGCCCTTGTACTAATTCTGAGATTGATTAACAGGGGCTTTGGGTGCATCAGGATTGTTCTTCCTAGGATACGGACATTCTCGGGAAAAATGTCCGGGTTTACCAAAATTATTGCATGGAAAATTGTGATTCTGGGGAGTAGCATTGCGGTTTGCATTATTTGTATTGTTCTGCTGCTGTGGTGCTTGATGAGTATAAGGCATATTAGTTGCAGGACGAATGAAGATTTGCTGCCTGCTTTGGCCTTATTATGGGCGGAATGGCGTACGGCCATGATTCTGAGGATGGTATACTATCTTCTAACGCTTGCCACTTGATGATCCGGAAGCAAATATTTTCTTCTTCTTCGCCTCCTTGTGTCGGTGGTAATTCTCTTCCGAAGCGATAGCAATGTTGATTGTCTCATGGTAAGTTGCATTACCACAGGCTGCCATCATTGTCTGAAGTTTAGTGTTCAAGCCTCTAAGAAAATGATTCTTTTTCTTCCTGTCAGTATTCACATACTCAATAGCATACTGCGACAAGTGGTTGAAACGCCCAACATACTGCATCACCGGGTGCTCCCCTTGCTTAAGAGCCAAGAACTCTTCCAACTTCATGGTCATCACACCGTCTGGAATATAATGTGCCCTGAAGGCATCCTTGAACTCCCTCCAGTTGATTTGGTGACCAACGGGCTGTACTGCTACCAAATTTGCCCACCAGGCACCAGCAGCTCCTCAGAGTTGCTGTGCCGCAAACCTTGGTTTTTGAACCTCAGTACAGTGGATCAGCTTGAACTTTTGCTCTATTGTCCTAAGCCAATCGTCTGCTTCTAAAGGTTCATCTGCCTTTGAGAACACAGGCGAACATATGTCAGTAAAATCCACATAGGTTGACTCGTCATTTCCATTATTACGACGACCACGATTAGGGTATGGTGCCTGCTGGTTCTGCGCCAACTCCCTTAACAACCTAGCATTCTCTGCCGTTGCGTTGACGAGTGCAGCTATGGCATCTGCCATAGTCGAGGGCATTGGTGGAGGATTTGGGCACTCATCATCATCATGCGAGCCACTAGCACTAGTTCGGGTGATAGGACGAGGCATCTGTTAGAGAAACACATTTACTTACATTATTCTTTATTGAAAGCTTTTAAAAGGTTTCATGCTACAAAGGGTTCTTATTTATATTACATGTCTTGTATCCCACAAGACAACCCTAGTTTTCTAGGAAAGCAGTAAAGGAACTACCACTACTCCAAGCTTTTAGTCTTCGGCATCCGTGCCCATATCGGATGAAACCTCATCTTCATCTGAGAAGTATACTAACTCCTCAGGATCCTCCTCCTCTTCTTCATTCTCGACTTCTCCTAGAGCTACAATCATTTCTTCATCGATAACTTCACCATCCCCATGAGGAGGATGAAGTTGAGCATACAACATATGGACATTCTCGTGAAGAATGGCATTGTCCATCTCTAGGTCCTCTACATAGAACTCCAACTCATTGATGCGTTCATTGGCCGCATCTTCTCGTGTCTAGGCTTCATTCCACAGCTCCATGGTCATGGTGATACCTCTTTGCATTTCCGCCAGCTCTTCTTGGTCTTTGGCATGAGCTCGACGAAGAGTGTTGAGCTCCTTGTTAAGGTTCTCGATGTTGGCGGGGTTGCTCGAAGATCCTTCCTCTCCTTGGTTCTTGGAACTTCCTTCACCAAGCTCGTGATTTCTTGGTGCCAATTGGTGACGCGGGACTCCATGAGGTCCGGTGGACTTGCATGCGGTTTTCTTGGTCTTTGCCATAGCCTGAAGAATTTAGGGTAGGACTATAAGAATAGCTTGAGGATAATGGAGGTTAACAAGAATGGGATTGGCATTACTTACCCAACCACTATGAAGGGGAATTATTATGCAATGTGCTCAAGCATGATGCATGAATCGATCTTATGAATCTAAGTACAAAAGATTAATATAATCATGAGTACTAGATCTTTAATACATAGGACAAACCTAATCATATTATCCGCCAAAACTTTCAAATAAGACAGGATTGAGTATAGATCAAAGGTAAGAAGAAAGAAATTGAACTTTCAAAATATCATGTTTACTTTCCTTGATCCAAATCATTTTGAAGGTTTTCCAAAGTAACCTACAATGATCTTAGATGGGAACTGCTCTAATACCAGCTGTGGCAGAACCTCCTAAGGATCGGGCCCACATGCACCTATCGTTGTCTTAACAGGCCTCGGATAGCGTACATGAGTTCCCAACAACTCAACAGGTTTGTCGGGTGTCCTCGGGAAACCCGAATCATCCATGTTTCTCTTTTCAAACAGGATCCCAATCACAGTCATTGCAGATTAAAACAGTTTATTCAAATATATACCAGAGTAAAAGATAGCAGAAGTCTTAAGATAACATAGTTACAAACCAGTTATTTTCAAACTTACAATACCAAAAGTGTCATACAACCATAGTAGCAGGGTAATATTACATTAACTTTATTTATCATACAAACTAGTGCCTTGTCCAAAGGCCATTCATCACTCCTCATCGTCATTGACTTCAAACATAGACATGCAGCAGGGACCAAAACAAGCCTGCGTATGCGAGTCACCTACAACAAGGGTTAACAAACCCTGAGTACAAAAGTACTCAACAAGACTAACCCGACATAACGGGGTGTAAGACTTTAGAGATGCAAGGGTTTGGGGCAAGGTAAGGATGTAGCAAGATTCAAAAGTTCTTTGCCAAAAGCTTACTATTCTTCATTCTATTTTCAAGTTTACCACTAAGTTCTTTTAGTTCATTATCTCAACTAAATATACATTTCCCATATTCCATTCCTTCTCATTCCATTCTTTTTCTCATATTTTAGTAATTCACCAGTCCTGCATTGCTTCTGTAATGAATCGAGTCTCCATATCCGTGGAGCACCGGCAATTCGAATTGATTTAAGTCCCAGCTGGGGATTCCTTATCACACGACATATGTAGAACTCAATCTTGCATATATCAACCTTGCTACCGGATCCTCCTATACTAAGCCATCTCCATGCTACCCGAGAGCACAGCACACCTCAAATCTGGCCACATTCTAGCCACGAGGGTACACGCTACTCCCGCCATCTCTCCACTCCCAGTGCATGGGCATTCGTCTTAGTATTGGATTAGCCGAAGTAGGCTTACCAGAGTATGTGACTAGTACTACAAAGTGTCTCGTTCAGAAGATCCACAATGAGTGGCCTTTAAGCGACATAGTTGGCAATATTACCCAACATTCAAGATAAGTCACCCGACTAGTCTCTAGTTCATTCAACCTTCTTTCTTTCTTTGGCCAGTATGCCATCTTTGATTGTATCAAAACTTTTACTTTGAAAGCCTACTATAAAGCATACTAAGCATTCTACGCCTTTGTAAATAAAAACATCTTCAAGGATGGTAAACAAGTAACAAGGTAGGTAATGCATCAAGTAGGTAACATTTGAAGTAATCAACTTAATGCAGTAAGTAACATAGGTGATAAACTTTTTAAAGTAACAAGGTAATGGCTTAATGCATAAACCGGGGCTTGCCTTCGTTGACGATCTCAGGTTCTGGATCAGTACCACAATTATCGAATCCCGTGACAACCGGGGATTCTTCCAGAACTTGCTCAACAAGAATCGTTTTGTTCTCGGGTTCTACACGAAATGATAACATATGCTTTAACATGATGATAATGTAAACATGATGCTTTCATGGTACATGAAATGTAAAAACACCCGCAAATGACTTTATTTCATGGTACAGTTGCAAGCCAACAAAACCAACTTGCAATCCTACCATTAAGAACTATACATGTGACTTGACCAAATGGATCTTGAAACCCTACTAGTCACAAAACATGACCAAAATAAGATCCAACACTAATCAACACTTAGGGTTTCGACGAGTTAACTTGTTAATGACCTTTGTATCACATGAAATGTCATTAAGATTTACTAATTACAAATTAGGTATGAGTTCAAATACTAATTAAGGTACTAAGGATCATTATAAGTTAATGACCCAAGGTCAACAATCAATTCTAAAGTCAAACAAATCCTAATTGATTAAACATTAATTAAATGAATAATTAATTAAATAATTAAGTCTACATTAGGTATAAAATAAACTTTGTCCAATTAAGCTCAAATTTTTATGTAAGCTTCCTCATGACAAATTAGTGTACCAAAACAAATTTCATAATTTTTGGAGTTATATAGTGACTTACAAAAATCATGGAAATTGCATTTATTAATTAATGGACTAAATATTTGAACATTAAAAATTTATTCAAATTTCATGTTTCAAATTTTTAAACCATACTAGATCATGTACAGAAGCTACCCACAAATTTTCAAAATTTTTGGATGTGTAAATAAATTCCTACAAAATTGAAAAATTGTTGCACTATTCAAAAATCAGAAAATAACAATTTTCACTGTTCTTCTTCTCCCTTCTCACTGACAGACTGACCCCACTCGTCAGCGACAGGGAACAAGACATGGTGGCGTGGCCAGCTCCGGCCAGCAAAATGCACCGGTGGTGACTCTCCGGTGAGACGGACTGCACCTACATGATCTACACTATGTCGCGAATCTATCCCAATCCTCAAAATAGCAAAGGGCACACCGGATGGAACTCTACGCCAGCTATGGCGGCTCGGACCCGACGACGGTCGATGTAGCTAGGGCTACGGTGCAGTAGAGTCAAAAGAAGAGTGAGCATCACGCTTAGGAGCTCACCGTGATCACGATGATGTACTTGGTGCAGGCGGAGACGTACTGAATCGCCCTGGCCACGGTGAGGTGGGTCACAGCGGAGCTTCGGCCGGCTCCAAAGAAGATGACGTCGCGCGGTGGTGCTGATCAGCTAGAAGCGAGGCGAGCAGGTCGGGAATGAGCGGCAAGGTGAGGTGGAGCTGCTGGCCAACGCAATTGGCCTAAGGTGGTCCGACGAGGATGAATTTGACGATCGCGGCAATGTCACCGGCGGCGAACAGTCGACAGGAAACTACGAAATGACGGCGGCTCGTTCCTATTTATAGAAAGAAGGAAGGTGTGCGGTGTCGACAGCACACAGGCGAGCTCGCCACGGAGATGGCAGCGTGTCACTACGCGTGAAAGCGGCGAAATTTGATCGGCGGTGACCCCCGCGTGGCGCCGGCGGCAAGTAGTGAGGTGGAGTTGATTTTTTTGAAATAATTATAGAACTGCCACTGCTTCCATTTTTCAAATTACTCCCAAATTTTCTAAAGAAGTTGAAAATCTCCAAAAATGAAAGTTGTTCAATTTTTCAAACTCTACAACTTTGCTTCTAGGAACATTTTCAAATTCTGCCTCCATTTTGAAATTTGAATTTGGGGTGCATTTGAGCATTTGAATCATTTCAAAATTACTCCAAATTTTATATGTAAACTTGAAAAACTTTGAATACCAAAGTTGATCTACATAAAATAATCTCCAACTTTGCTTTTTGCCTCAACCCCAAATTCCTCATGGATTTTGAATTAGTCAAAAGGGGTAAAAAGGACTTTTATAATTTGAAAATGAATTCAAATTTGATTTGTCTTCCTTTTACTTAGATTTTGATTTTTGACCAGTAACATGGCCCATTAGGGTTATTTGAGTCAAATGACACATGGCCTCACATGATCACATGAAATTTGACCCTTGTGGTCATGATCTCTATTTAGGGTTTTTGAAACACATCACATGAAATAATAACATTATGAAATAAAGCTTATATAGTGAATGCATTCAAAATTTTCTACTATATGAATGCTTTGCAATGCACATGATGACATGTCAAATTTTAGTATTAGGTCAAAACACCAGAGGTGTTACATAGTGTGTCGCTGTCTCGCTGGTCTGCAATGAGCTTGTGCTGGCCTTGGAGCAGGAGACAAGCTCGCTCGTGGTTTGTGCCACCTAGATCACAGACTGGGCACGTGATATGGCAAGGGGCATGCTTCGCTTTGGCATTCACCGATCATTCACAATCGCCCATTCTCATTAGGAGAACATTGATCTAACGATGATGAGCCAAGGCTTCATGCCCGTCTATACCGACGCTGAGCTAGATGACATCGAGAAGGAGGTGGCCCCCTAGCACATGACCTTTCTACCAAGATAGAAGATGAAATCATCCCCCTAGGGGCTAGTTTAGTCAGATAAGTCAGGCGATGCATTTGTAATAAGCGGACAAGTTCCAACCCTTCTAGTAAGTAGGAGTGTCATAGCCGCTGGGGCGTAATTTTCTTGCAGTCCGACTAGTTTTACTCAGCGTTTGTTTCTACCAACCTTGCCTCTAGGTTTTTAATGTGAGAAAGGGTTCAGCATGATGACTATTTTAGAAAGGGTTAATGTGTCCTGACCCTTCCTGTTGTTGAGACCATAAAGCTCGAGGTGTGGGTGAGAAACTCTGATCACGCTGGAAAGCAAGAGTGTCGTAGTCGCTAGGGCATAGGTTTCTTGCAGTCCGACTAGTTTTACTCAGCTTTCATTTCCACAAACCTTGCCTCTAGGTTTTAACGTGAGAAAGGGTCAGGCACGATGACTATTTCAGAAAGGAGATATATATACCCTTATCAGCCCTTGAGTGAGGCCCGACCCCTTGCCGTTGCTGGGGTTAGGTTTCACTAAAGATCGAGGACACGCACCCCTCCCTAGGATCTAAGCCATCATCCTATGACCGTGCATTCGGTCTCCTTGTGAGTCTGACTTCCCTTGAGCCCCCACATGTTGTAGGGGTTTAGTCAAGGGTCGGCTCATCTTTGTGATCGTCATCCCTCAAATGTTTTTTTGATAAAATGGAGGGGCAGAGCCGTGCCATGTTTTTTCCTCGATGGACGAAACATGGTGGTCAGTGAGCTATTAATAGGCTAGTTCGAGTGGGGCCCTAGCTTCCCATTCATGGAGGTCTGGTATGGGTTAGCTAGTGACCAACTCTAGATTCTTGGTGGCCAATCTATATAATTCTCGGGTCCATTCGCCCGGTCCTAAGGGCTCATTGCTTTTCTTCGAGGAAAAACCATGGATTAGGAACTGACCAAGACTCGAACATGGGCAGAGATGCCCGCGGCGCTTGTGCGCCCATGTACTAGCCGCTAGTGGACCCATCCCTTTGCACCCCACACTCTAAGGGCACCCCGAAGTGGCTGTGAACCCATCAGAGGGCCAACCTTCGAACTCCTAGGCCTTGTTCCATCAAGCAGATCCTTCTGGCTTGCTGTGTGCCAGGCGCATAGACACATTTTTGCACCGATAGTTTGTTTTCACAACCCTAACTTCTAGATCTTAATGTGAGAAAGGGTTAGATATAGAGAATGTCTACTGGAGAGATATGCTCTTACCAGTCCTTGAGTGAGGCCCAACCCCTCGCCACCACTAGGGTCAGGTGTCACTAAAGATCGAGGAGTTGATAGCAAAACTGATAAGAGAAAGCATTCATACATTAAGAGTAAAAGCGACATCGCCATTGGTTGTTCCAAACATTGATGAAGGCTTCACCATCGATGGTCCTGAGCCCCTTGCCATCGCTGGGGTCGGGTGTCACTAAAGATCGAGGAGTTGATAGCGAAACTAATAAGAGAAAGCGTGCATAGATTAAGGGTAAAAGCGACATAGCTATTCAATATTCTAGGTGTTGATGAAGACTTCACCATCGATGGTCCTAAGCCTATCGCCATTGCTAGGGTCAGGTGTCACTAAAGATAGAGGAGTCAATAGCGAAACCAATAAGAGAAAGCGTGCGTAGATTAAGGGTAAAAGCGACATAGTTGTTCGACGTTCCAGGCGTTGATGAAGACTTTGTCGTCGATGGTCCTAAGCTTATAAGTGCCTGGTTGGAGCACCTCCATGACAACGTATGGTCCCTCCCATGATGGAGAGAGCTTGTGGTGGTTCTTGTTACTCTACATGAGGCAGAGCACCAGGTTCCCGACATTGAAGGCCTGACCCCACACTCGATGACTGTGGTACTAGCGCAATGCTTGCTGGTACTTGGTCGAGTGGAGGAGGGCAACATCACGTGCTTCATCTAGCTGGTCCATGGCATCCTCGAGGGATGCCTCGCCTCCCTGTTCATCGTATGCCCTGACCCTCGGTGCTCCATAATTGAGGTCGATCGGGAGGATAGCCTCGAAACTATAGACCATGAAGAATGGTGTTTAGCCAATGGCCCGGCTAGGGGTCATCCTTAGGCTCCAAAGCACCGTGGGAAGCTCCGTGACCCATTGTCTGCCAAACTTGTTTAATTGGTTAAAGATCCTAGGTTTGAGGCCTTGTAGGACCATGCCGTTCGCACGCTTGACCTGCCCATTCATGCGGGGGTATGCCACAGCGGCCCAATCGATGTGGATGTGGTATTCATCATAGAATCGGAGGAATTTCTTCCTGGTGAACTACATGCTATTGTCCATGATAATGGAGTTTGGGACTCCAAAGCAATGGATGATGTCAAGGAAGAACAGCATGGCTTGCTCGGACTTGATCGCAAAGATCGATCGAGCCTCTATCCACTTTGTAAACTTGTCTACGGCAATAAGCAAGTGTGTATAGCCCCCGAGCGCCCTCTTGAGAGGTCCGACCAGATCGAGCCCCCACACCGTGAACGACCATGTGATGTGGATCATTTGAAGTGCTTGGGCTGGTAGGTGGGTCTGCTGAGCATAGTATTGACACCCTTCATAGGTGCACACAATCTATTCAGTGTTGGCTACTGCGGTTAGCTAGTAGAAGCCTTGTCGAAATGCATTTCCAACTAGGGTCCTATGTGTGGCATGGTGTCCATAGACCCCACCATGGATATCACTTAGCAACTGCTTCCCTTGTTCGATGAGAATGCAACGCTGCAGGATCCCGGTGTGGCTTCACCTATAGAGCTCACCCTCAATAATGACAAAGGACTTGGTGCGACGCGTGAGCCGCCGAGCCTCCATTTTTCTGTTGGCAGTGCCTCACGGAGGAGGTAGTCAAGGTAAGGTGTCCTTTAGTCGGCCAGAGGGTCAGGCTCTATCACTGGATCCTCGTCAAGCTCCATGACTTTGGGGTTGGATGGAGCTATTAGCTGGTTAGCCCATGAGCCTAGGATAGGTGGCCCATCACCGGTCTGTTTTGGCTCCTCATAGCGGACTGAGGGCTTGTATAGATCATTGGCGAAGATGCCTGTTGGCACCGGCTCTCGGTCGGATGCCATTTTTGCTAGCATGTCGACCACCTCATTGCGATGCCTCGGGATGTGATTGAGCTCGAGACCATCGAACTTGTCCTCCAACTAGCAGTCTTCTTGGCAATATGCAGCCATCTTGGCAATGTAGCAGCTTGATTCCTTCATGACTTGGTCGATGACTAGCTAGGAGTCACCCTAGACTTCAAGCCATCGGATAGCCAACTCGATGGCGATGCGTAGGCCGCTGATGAGTGCCTCATACTCGGCCACATTGTTAGAAAAGGGGAAATGGATGTGAACCATGTACCTCATGCGTACCTCGAGGGGCAAAACGAAGACTAGCCCCATGCTGGTGCCTTTCTTCATCAGCAATCCATTGAAATACATTGTCCAGTACTCTTGGTCGATGACTACTGGCGGCATTTGGACCTAGGTCCACTCTATAATGAAATTAGCCAGCACTTGGGACTTGATGGCCGTCTGAGGGGCATATGAAATGCCTTGATCCATCAGCTCGAGTGCCCACTTCGCGATTCTTCCTGTGGCATCCTGGTTTTGGATGACCTTGCCGAGAGGGAAGGACATCACAACCATCACTGGATGCGACTCGAAGTAGCGATGCAACTTCCTTTTGACGATAAGGACAGCGTACAGGAGTTTATAGATTTGGGGGTAGCGAGTCTTAGAATCGGACAAGACCTCGCTAATGAAGTATACATGATGCTGCACTTTGAGGGTGTGTCCCTCTTCTTCTCGCTCTACCACTAGGGTGGCGCTGACCACTTGCGTGGTGGCCACAATGTAGAGTAGAAGCAGTTTCCCATTGATCGAAGGGACCAGGATTGGGGCCTTCATTAGGAGCTGCTTGACCTTGTCAAGTTCCTCATGGACCTTGGGCGTCCATTCAAAATGGTTGACCTTCTTTAGAAGCCGATAGAGGGGGAGACCTTGTTCACTGAGGCACGAGATAAACCGACTGAGCACAGTGAGGCATCCTGTAACTCACTGTACCCCCTTTATGTTCTGAATCAGGCCCATCCTCATGATGGCCAAGATCTTCTCCAGGTTGGCTTTGATGCCACGCTCGAAGACAATAAAACCCAGCAGCATACCCCTTGGGACCATGAAAATGAACTTCCTAGGGTTGAGCTTAATGCCATTCGCTTGAAGTTTTGTGAAGGTTTGCTCTAGGTCGGCTATGACATGGTCAGCCCATTTGGCCTTGACCACGATGTCATCCACATAGGCCTCAATGGTCTACCCAATGAGATCCCTGAGACACTTGGGCATACAGCATTGGTACATAGCCCCCGCATTCTTTAGGCCGAACGACATTATGACGTAGTAGAACGATCCAAATGGGGTGATGAAAGATGTTGAGAGCTGGTCGGACTCTTTCATCATGGTTTGATGGTACCCAGAGTATGCATCAAGGAAGCAAAGGGTTTTGCACCCTAAGGTCGAGTCGACTGCTTGGTCTATGTGTGGCAAAGGAAACAGATTCTTTGGACACACCTTGTTGAGTCCCATGTAGTCAACACACATTCTCCATTTCCCACTCTTTTTTCATACGAGAACAGGATTGGCTAACCACTCGGGGTGGTATACTTCCTTGATGAACCAGGCCACCAAAAGCTTCGTAATCTCCTCACTGATGGCCCTATGTTTCTTCTCGTAGAAGCAATGTAGGCGCTACTTCACCGGCTTGGAGCCTGGCCTAATCTTCAAGGCGTGCTCGATGACTTCTCTTAGAATACCTGGCATGTCCGAGGGTCTCCACATAAAGATGTCTCTATTGGCGTGGAGGAAGTTGGCCAACGTGCTTTCCTATTCGAAGGAAAGCGTGGTGCCTATACACACCACTTTGCCCTCGGAGCCATTGGGGTCTATGAGGACCTCCTTGGTGCCCTCTATAGGCTCAAAAGACCTGGCCAACCACTTAGGGTCAGGCGCTTCTTCAATGACCTCCTCCTTGATGGACGTAAGCTCTTTGGAGGCGATAATTGCCGCAGCATGTTCGCAGCACTCGACCTCACACTCATAGGCGCGCTGGAAGGAGGTGTCGATGGTGATGACCCTACATGGACCTAGCATCTTCAACTTTAGATAGGTGTAGTTGGGAACAACCATGAACTTCACGTAGCATGGATGTCCTAGGATGGCGCGGTAGGTTCTTTGGAACCCGACCACCTTGAAGGTAAGGGTCTCCATCCTATAGTTGGTCAGATCCCCGAAGGTGATGGGAAGATCGATCTGCCCAAGTGACATAGCCTGCTTTCTAGGTATGATGCTATGGAAAGGCATCCCAGTTGGTCAGATGCGCGATCGGTCGATGCCCATGGCGTCGAGCATTTTAGCATACATGATGTTGAGGCCGCTGCCTCCATCCATCCGCACCTTGATGAGCCGCTTCATGCCGATGATCGGGTCACCCATGAGCGGATATCTTCTCGGCTGTGGGATGCTTTTTGGGTGGTCAGACCGATCAAAGGTTATGGCAGAATCCAACCATCGGAGGAAGGAAGGCACGACAGGCTCGACCATATAGACCTCATGACATGCAAGCTTCTAATGGTGCCTAGAGTTGTAAGCCGCTGATCCTCCAAAGATCATGAGGCAGCCATCAAGCACCAAAAATCCACCGTCCTTCCCCTCGGCGTCATCTGCGGCCGACTTGGGTTCCTTCCTATGCTCCCCCTTATTGGAGCCTCCGTATAAGAACCGCTTCATAAGGACGTAGTCCTTGTATAGGTGCTTGACGGGGAAAGCATGGTTTGGGCATGTAATGGAGATGGGGATCCCAATCTTCTGTCAGGTTCAAGATAAACAACGATTTGTTCAGAGAGCGACACACCGATCCGGCTTCAGATCACAAAGACCCAAACCCTGCAACCTTAGTACCACGTCTCCTCTGGTTATCAACCGTGTCACAATCCGGTTGACCTCACCAAGAAGGCTAATCCCTGCTGTGAATCGAAGAACACAAGCAAGAACAAGATAAAAAGCAACTCAATTAAAGTGACAATTGCAGATGAATGATTAAGCACTCGAAGTTGGGGTCTTGCAAACCGATAACGGCGACTGTTCAATGATAGATTGATCTAAAACAAAACCCAAAACCTAAAGTAGGTGGAGGCTACTGATTATATAGCCTAAGGGACGTCCAAGGATCCCTCTTCACGTCCTAAAGGTGTCCCAACAAGTTACAAGGCCCAACGGCCCAAAAGATGACGACGCAGCGCCGTGATAGATTCTGGACGTCAACTTGTTTTGACGATTCCCATTGATTCTGATGGAATTTTGCTGTGGGGCCACTTCCATTGGTTTCCTTATGAAATTATCTTTCCATCCATATGTGGATCATAAAAAATGGAGTTCGGATGCGTCCTGGGCGTCCGTTTTATTGCAAACTGGTCCCGACGGCCGAGGCAGACTCGAACTCGGATTGGACTGGGCCTCTGGCTTGGCTTGGACGTCCTTGCTGGCCTCCTAAGGTGGTGGCCAAGGAGGAGGACGTCCAAGGCCATCTCTTAGGTGTTCTCCATCTTCTTGGGGCGTGCTCCAACTTGGGCCTGGGTCCCAAGGATGTCTAACAAGCCCATGACGATGGTGTAGCTCCCGCCAGAAATAGCGACAGAATATATTGGTGATTTGGAGGCCTTACCGACATGATATTGAGATGGGACCAGATCTATTTGAAATCTTATCAAACAAGCTTTCCATCAAGTGCTCATTGACCTCGATCGCACTCCGGATGGATGAGTTATGGCCTTCCCAATGAGGCATTGTCGGGCTGTCGACGAACCAAAAGTTCGACTTTGATGAACTTCTATTATGAAACACATTTGAACCTACAATCAAATAGTGACATGTACATGTGGAACCAAGTGAATTATAACCAAAGCTACTATGCAAATGTAGGAATGAGCACACCTTATAATCATTGTTCGTATCCGAAGGTGCCATGTCCTCATCATCCTCCCCTTCTTGACAACAAACCGTCCTCGGTTTGAGCTTAGCTGGAGGACAAGTTGTCGGTAGTAGCCAACATTGCTCCCCTTCTTAAAATTTAACATGTTGCCTCATTACAAAACTTGGGGATTTTGACATGACAACATTATCGCTATTGGTGCCCTCTAGTTGATCATATTTTTGCACAATGAAAGGAGATTTCAGAGTTGAACAAATATAGACACGATGCACCATATACTCTCGTTTGCAATTATATTTGCCAATAAAGTGATATGTACAAGTAGACAACCATGACAATTCAACACATTTAAGTTTCTCTTCTAAACTACTAAGAGCATATAAAGTATCAAACTCAATATAACCCAAAGTATTTGAAGAATACAATGATTTCTTTTCATCTTTTTCGGTAGCAATGGAAAGCAAATTTTTATGTTCAGCATAAGTAATTGGTTCCAAAACATGTAAAATTAAAGCATCTTCAACCAATTCATCTTTGTCACAAGGAACATCAAGCAAATTATCATGGGACAAAGATAAATCGAGAGAGGGTTCCACTAACAATTGCTCTATGACAGCATGGTTTGTGGAAAAATTTAGTACATTAAGACAATTTTCACCTTCCATGAGTGTAGGACCATGGGCATTACCTGTGTTCTCAGCAGGAGTAATAGGTGCATGGTGAAGTGATGGTTCTGAATTTGCATATGAGGTTGTGAGCTCCTCATTTTCTTCCATGTCATCCTCTCGCTTATGTACATTATTCTACAGAAGGTTAGTCATAGCAAGAGGAATAACAACAGACTCTTCCTATAAATGGTGCACCTCAGCATACAAAGTCAAAACAGGAGGTGGATTAACAAAGGTTTCTCGCATAAGGAGTTTCATATCATTCCAAGTTTAAGGTTTATTAGAAGGATCTAAAGACTCCCACCAAGATAAAGCAGAATGTCGCAAAACACTAGCGGCATTTTTTACCTTCCTCCTTAGACACATAAAGCAAGTAGCAAATATATTATCTATGGTAATTTCCCACTCCATGTACTCATCAGCACCTATACCATCATAAGTCGGTGGATACGAACAACCTATCATTCTAAACACAAAAACAAGGAGCAAACAATGAAAGTTATCCCTACCAAATGACTACGTGGTTGCAGTGGTGTCACTTTTGACAGTAAGTGGAAGCGTCTTACCAAGCTCTTACAAAGTTCTTACCAATGCAAGCAGTGGGCGGTACAACCGGCGGCTAGTTCATGATACCTATGAGGTAGTGGTACCGAGATTGCAAGGACCTTTTTCTATACTAATCTAAAGTATATATGTGGAGCTTGGGAGGCACGAAAAAAAACAAATATATATATGTGGCACACAAGCCAGTGACAGACAGCAATATTGAATAAATGTCCAGAGCACTTGTCCTAGTTGCTGGCCTATACGTATTCCTATCACCAGTTGTGATAAACAAGAGAGGAAACAAGGATGAAAGGAAACAAGTATCAAAGGTAGCAACGGATGTGAACAAGGCAAAAGGTACCACAAACAATAGAGCTATTGAGTGTTCCTTATGTGCTGCTTTTCGATATCTTCTATTCTCTTTTACTTATTTTTTCTTTTATTTTTTGTCCAATCTTTTTTTTCTTGCTTTTGCTCTTTTGATATTTTTTTCTCAGCAAGGAGCACACAAGAATAAACCACAAAAAATTTGAGCTCAATTGAATAAAAGATGTGGCCTATAGAAAATTAGGACTGTGCTCTAAAAAGCATACCAAAACGTGTGGACCCAGAAACTCAATTTTCCTAATCGAATTTTACAAATCTAATTTTTGCAAACCCAACAAAGCTGGGATGAAATAGATCTAAAATTTTCTGGCATTCTCCGTAGATATAAAATTTGTCCCGTTTCGAGTTCGGATGCAAAAGTTATGACTGTTATAAGGAAGCTGCTCGAATCAGGGATTTAGTGGACACAAGATGCAAACCGATGGTGATACGGAATAGCGGCGGTTGGAGGTATCAACACAAACTAGAAAAGAACACAATCCAAACTAGCAATAAGACTTTGACCTAGGACACAAACTCAACAAAGCGGACTCTGAAACTGAATCATGCAAGGGCTATGGCGTGGATGGTTATAAGATAGGAAACAAATATGGCATTGGACTATGGGATAAAAGCAAAAACACTCGAACTAAGGGTAAGATGCAAACTTGATGGTATACCTGAAGCTCTGATACCACTTAATGGAGACGGGAATCCCGATCTTGCGTCAGGTTCAAGATAAACAATGATTTGTTCAAAGAGCGACACATCGATCCGGCTTCAGATCACAAAGACCCAAACCCTGCAACCTTAGCACCACGTCTCCTCTGGTTATCAACCATGTCATAATCCGGTTGACCTCACTAAGAAGGCTAATCCCTGCTATGAATCAAAGAACACAAGCAAGAACAAGATAAAAAGCAACTCAATTAAAGTGACAATTGCAGATGAATGATTAAGCACTCGAAGTTGGGGTCTTGCAAACCGATAACGGCGACTGTTCAATGACAGATTGATCTAAAATAAAACCTAAAACCTAAAGTAGGTGGAGGCTACTGATTATATAGCCTAAGGGACATCCAAGGATCGCTCTTCACGTCCTGAAGGTGTCCCAACACGTTACAAGGCCCAACGGCCCAAAAGACGACGATGCAGCGCCGTGATAGATTCTGGACGTCAACTTGTTTCGACGATTCCCATTGATTCTGATAGAATTTTGCTGTGGGGCCACTTCCATTGGTTTCCTTATGAAATTATCTTTCCATCCATATGTGGATCATCAAAAATGGAGTTCGGATGCGTCCTGGGCATCCGTTTTATTGCAAACTAGTCCTGACGGCCAAGGCAGACTCGAACTCGGATTGGACTGGGCCTTTGGCTTGGCTTGGACGTCCTTGCTGGCCTCCTAAGGTGGTGGCCAAGGAGGAGGACGTCCAAGGCCATCTCTTAGGTGTTCTCCATCTTCTTGGGGCATGCTTCAACTTGGGCCTGGGTCCCAAGGATGTCTAACAAGCCCATGACGATAGTGTAGCTCCCGCCAGAAATAGCGATAGAATATATTGGTGATTTGGAGGCCTTACCGACGTGATATTGAGATGGGACTAGATCTATTTGAAAGCTTATCAAACAAGCTTTCCATCAAGTGCTCATTGACCTCGATCGCACTCCGGATAGATGAGTTATGGCCTTCCCAATGAGGCACTGTCGGGCTGTCGACGAACCAAAAGTTCAACTTTGATGAACTTCTATTATGAAACACATTTGAACCTACAATCAAATAGTGACATGTACATGTGGAACCAAGTAAATTATAACCAAAGCCACTATGCAAATGTAGGAACGAGCACACCTTATAATCATTGTTCGTATCCAAAGGTGCCATGTCCTCATCAGCATGGCCCTTCAAGCAGCTTCTCAAAGTGGTCTGGGGTACCCTCGGTAGGCTTCCAACCCCCCTTTAGGTCAACAGTGGCCACGAGTGAGCCCTCGCGCCGCTACTTGTTCTTCTTCTTGTTGGAGCAGTTGGAGGCGCCAGCGCTGGCATCATCATCTTGCTTTGCCTTGCCCTTGGGGTGGTCAAAAATCACCCCAACCGCCTCCTCGCCCGAGGCATGGCTGGTGGTGATGTCGAGAAGCACCTTGGTGGTTCACAAGCCCTTATGTTCTAGCTTGTGAACCAAGGACTCGTAGGTGGTCCTGGAAAGGAAAGCTCCTATGACGTCGATGTCGGTGATGTTGGGTAGCTCGTTGCACTACCGTGAGAAGCACCGGATGTACCCACGAAGAGTTTCCCCAAACTTCTATCGGTAGTTTTTGAGATCCCATGGGTTCCTAGGATGTGCTTATGTGCCCTAGAAGTTTCCCACAAAGATCTCTTTTAGGTCCGTCTAACTTTAGATTCGGTTGGGCGAAAGGTGTTTCAACCACGTTCACGCCAAATCAGCTAGGAACAATGGAAGGTTGTGGATAATGAAATCATCACTATCTGCTCCACCGGCATGGCAAGCAAGCTGATAATCCTCGAGCCACAGTCCAGGTTTCATTTCCCCGAAGTATTTTGGGATGTTGGTCGGCGGTCGGTACCATGGTGGGAAGACGGCGTTGAGGATGTGTTGGTAAAGGCCTATGGTCCTGGCAAGTAGGGGCTCAGGCTTCAGTCTTTGCCATAGTCATAGCGTTTGCTAGGACAAGGGTGGTCGCCGTGGCTCGCCTCCTCCCTCTCATCACCGCCGGAATGCCTATGGGCATCTAGGGTGTTATGCACACCATGGTGGAGGCCGAGATGCTCATGCACCGGAGCCAAGGCGCATGGCCTGCCGCCTCGCTGCGCCTAGTGGATAGACACATCACTATCGGGTCACTCTAAGGACACACGCTGGCTGACATTGATCTCACGTCGTTGGGACAGCGAGCTCTAGGCCTGTTGCGCTGCCGCACACTTGAGTAGCATGCAAATCTCATGATGGGCTCGACGGCCTAGTGGGTAGACACTTCACTTCCTGATGTTGCCAAGGTATCTCTACCAAACTCTTAATTTTTATTCAATTTTCACCCTTCTCTAACTATTTATTATGCCAGATACACCCTAAGGAAACACTCATGCAAGAGCAGGAGTCTGACTATCTACCCCTTGAAAGTGATCCTGTTGTTGTTGTCACCCAGACTATCGATTCCCTAGCTCAGCACACAACTGATGGTAAGAAAATCATATATCTATTTTATCCTTCTGCAACAAACATGAACTAAAAAATCTTCCTCGATGTTTGCAGATACCAATGTTGAAAGTTCAAAGCCAATTCAACTAGATACCATTGGTGCATCATCAGCTTTTCCTTCTCCTCAGATAGAGACTACTCTAGAAAAGGTATTGTATCCACTTCACCGTTTATCTTATTATAAACTAATTTGATCCTCCTAACAAGATTTTCTTATATATAGATACTTAATTCTTTAGCTCTGAGCTACTCTTTCAATCTTGATGAGTATATAGATGAAGATGAAATCAGCTCATCAGCCGCCTCTTCTAAAGAAGCTTTATCAGAAGAGACTAGAAATCGGCTAAGGGATATATTACCAATGCTTGAGAAGGATATAGCCAATTTGGTCCAAGATGTAGATTCAATGCAAAGAGTCTTCTTAGCCATCAAGGATAATTTATCCCCAGATGTCATCAAAGTTTTGTCATCTTTATCTATCATTGAAGATCAAGCCCCAAAGGTGAAAAAGGCTTAGAGGAATCTATCTAATTGTGAAGCTTTATTGGCCAAGAAGAACTCCAACAGACAAGAGGCCAAAGAGCTGGCATAGTTGATCGATAAATTGAAGAACTCCTCCCTCAAGATCGAGCTAGAGCTAAACCAACTAGAAACCAGGCATGCAAAACTTGAGAAGGAACTGGACAACATGAAGGCTGCCATCGATCGCCATAAGTCCAATCTAGCTCAAATACCCAATGCCATTAAGCAGAAGAAATAGGAAATGCTGACCAAGATCAAAGAAGGCAAGGCCATCTGCAATAGTCTTGAGAATATTCCTAGATCAGCTAAAGAAGACAAGCAACAAATCGTAGAAGTAGATGCTATTCGGCTAAAAGCATTGAAAGCAATCTAGGATGTTCTAAACTTGTAATCTGCATACCAACATATATTTTGTACGGAACCAATGGTAACATATTTTTTGTTGATCTATTGTATTTCTTGTCTCGGCTAAAGAGCCGATTTGAAAATAGCCAATTCCAGACCCCTAACCTTACTCCAATTAAGTCTAAAAATACGGCCTTCATTGAGAAAACTCCTCAATCTTCCATCCTTAGTTATCAACACTGCATTCTCTCTGGCTTTAGTGGGGCGGTGTTTTGCCTTCTATTAATTGTGGTTGCTTTTTGCACGTCCCGAGATATCCACTACCTCGCTTCGTGGCTATAAATACCAGCCAAGGACTCCAGCCTTGAACACATCCACACTTGCAACTATTTATGTCCTCGGTACTTCTCCGCCTTCACAAATCCCGTAGCAATTTCCCCTCTTTTCCGTAGATCCAACCAAACACTATGGCTAGCGAGGACAACCGGGGCAAGCACGCGGCGGAGGAGATTCTAGAGGAGAGCCTACCATTGAGCTAGCGCCTCCGCTTTATGAGGTGAGATCGATATCTTCTGCTCATGGTAATAAACTTTTCTAACTTGTTTATAGGTTTCTCTTGAATGACAGCCTTTGTCCACTTCCTCCCAGGGCTAGCGAGCCCTCTAATGTTGCATCTAATGCCGCCTCCACATTGGATTCGTCGTCGGACTCCTCTGACTCCTACAACGGTGACGACGCTCGGTGTTTCCCCCAGGAGTGGAGGGCAGCCTAGGGCTATTATTCTGAGGCGACTTGGGAAAACGGTCAGCTTGAGATTGGTCTTTGGGCTTCTCAAGCCACCCTCCTCGCTGCCGAGGAAGAGGCCAGCGCTGCTCTAGCGTGGCTGGCCAAATCTGATGCCATGGTGGCGGGTAAGATGAATTTCAAGAAAACTCTCCTTCTAATTTCCACTGTCTTTATCTTGATAGCTCATTTGTTTCTGTGATCACCAGCCCTGACGGCGCAGTTGGAGTCCCTCCAACTGGCGGTGAACGTGGCTACAACGGTAGTCAACGCCCGAGGACCTCTCATCAATGCCCACCTCCACGATGTCCTAGCCCGTGTCTAGGAGATCACCCTTCATGGCATGCACCATAGTGCATCGGTGGTGCTAGTCATGGCGTAGGTCTAGACTGAGTATGAGCTTCATACCATGGAGACTAGTTTCCCAATGGGCTATGGCCCCGAGGAGCACGGGGAATTAATCGAGGACTTTGTTGATGCAGTGAAAGCCATCATGGACATTACATCAGCTCAGGACGCTGTAAACAAGGTGTTTGATTAGCTTGTAACTAGTACAAATTGATCAATGAATGAAATCTCTATTTTGTCTATGATCGCGTCTCAGTGAACTTCCTGCAATGTTTTTGTATACATCATGATCATCTTTGTGTTTGTTTTTTGCTCTATAGGTGGTACATATCATATCGGCTTTCCCCCCTTTTGGGGTAATTTTTTAGCCAAAGGCGATACCCTTCTGGTACCGGCTATTAGAGCCGATGACTAAACAAATCTGCTATCAAGTATTAATCCAAACGTTAGGATAATATTCCTTTAGATATTTTCCATTGATCACTTCTTGATAGGTTGCATCAGAACTCTTCAGACCAAAGATCAAACAATTGATTAGTCTAGACCAGGCATCTCATAGTATTCTCAAGCAAAACAATCTTTAAATTCCTTTAATAAATCTATCAACTCTTGCTTATATTCTCTCAGAGCTGATTGCTTGGATCGGCTGTTGGCTTTCATCGTTGACCTTAATGAAGCCTCCTTCCCATAGCTTGCTAGAAAAATAATCAAAGTCTTCTAGTTCCCAATACATTGGATCAGCTGTTGCTATACTCAAAGAATCATCAGCATGAACCAACTCAACATCATCTCCATGCCACTGAATCAAGCATTGATGCATAGTCGATGGTACACAACAATTTGTATGAATCCAATCACGACCGAAGAGTAAACTGTATGAACCCTTTCCATCAATGACAAAGAATGTAGTGAGCAAAGTCTTACTTCTAATTGTCAGTTCGACATTTATTGCCCCTCTGGTCTTGGATTCATTACCCCCAAAATCCTTAAGTATCATGTCGGTCTCAATCAAATCTCCTGGTCCCTTGCCAAGTTTGCAAAAAGTAGTGTAATGCATAAGATTAACAGAAGCACCTCCATCCACCAATATTTTGCTCATCGGCTTCCCATCAACAAAACCTTTTATATATAAAGGCTTTAAGTGCCGCTGCTTGACTGGCTTATCAAATATAGCTTGCGATACCATTGTCAACTTGACAACTATCTCTTCATACTCCGATTCATCAAAATCAGAATAGACTCCTTGGTCTACTGGAGCTCTAAATTCTAACAGCAATAGAAAAGCCATTTGAATATTAGTCGATGGTTGACCCATATCAGCTGTTTGTTTAGCATGCCATACTTGAGGGCTGCCAAATGTCTGAGCCTGTTCTAGCTCTCTATTCCTTAGGAGTTGTACCCTTCTCTTCTAGCTTCTTGTCAAACCTCCTAGACACCATTGCCCTTCCTGCCAAACATACTCTTCCTCATTATCTTCTTCATAATCAACCCAGTTTTGGTCAACAACTCGTTTCCTGAGTCGATCATAAACACTTCTATTTTTTAAGCATTGATCCATATTATTATAATGATACTCATCTCGAGCATGGATGGACCGATAGTTGGTTTAAGATTGCCTAAACTCCCAATGTTGCTCACTATACTTTGGGCAATTATTTTTAGTAGGCAATTTCAAACCTTTATTTCAACAATGTTTGAAGAAAGGACAATTCCAATGCAATTCAACTTGTTTTCTTTCATACCTCTCTTTCTCCTATTGACGCTGGTATTCTTTCTCTTCTAACTCACGCTGATAATCCTCTTCCTTCCATCATTGAAATATATTCAGCAAAATTTGAGATATGACACGCGGCCTTATCGCCCCATCCCTTGACGTCTCTCTCTGTTCATATCGGCTCCTCTATTGATCATAACGCCCTTTAATCTCTCTATATTCATCAGCCGATATTTGCATCTTTGGGTCGACGGTTCTAGTTTCTCTTATTTTGGTTGATGTCAGGACTTTAATCTTTCCTTTGAACAACTTAGCATCAACCATGTTCTGATCTCTTGGGAAAGGATTATCATCAACTTTCATCTTTCGAGGTGTATGAAATTTAAGCTTTCCTTGCTGAATAGCCCTCTATATATGTTGCCAAAAAATTATGCACTCATTAGTAGAATGAGAAGTAGCATTATGAAATTTGTAGAACTTCTTATTCTTCAACTGATTAGGAGGTAACATAACATGATTAGCGGGAAACTTGATCTATCCTCTCTCAAGCAAGAAATCAAAGAGCTTATCTGATTTTGTGACATCAAAATCATAGCTCTCCTCAACTCCTTCTCTCTAAGGATTTGGCACCGTCATTGTCTTCTTACCCCAATTCCATTCGGCCATAGCAACCTCTTCTTCTTTGTCATCCTCACTGCCGTCATCAACTGAATATGGATTATAGGCTTCAGCAATTGTGGCACTCTTCTGGAATTGGGTATCTCTACGCATACTCTGAAATTGGCTATTGAGTGTCGCCAACCGACCTATGTTGTCAAACTCTTGCCCAAGCAGCTTCTCTCTCCATGTTGGCAACATTCCCTGAACGGCCAAAGCAGCTAGCTAATCATCGATCTCTCGGAACCTCTGAAGAAACTCGGCACCTGATTCATTAGTTCTCTGCTTTATGGTAGTAAAATATGGGATTTCTTTTCTCCTATCCTAGTATAAAAATATGTATGAAACTTCTTCTCTAGGCCAGCCCAATTGGTAATGAAATTAACTAGCAATGATGAAAACCAAGTAAAGGCTGGTCCTGACAGGGATAAGGAAAAGAAATGAACTCAATGAGCCTCTTCAATGGCTACTTCCCCCAACTGTGTAAGATACCGACTGATGTGTTCTATTGTACTTATGCTATCTTGGTCAGTGAACTTAGCAAATTCCGGGAGCCTATAATTTGTAGGAAGAGCGACCAAATCATACCACTCTGGATATGGACATTTGTACAAAAAGGTCTGCCCTTTTGGTTTCAAACCGAACTAATTCTTCATCATCTTGGTCACTCTGAGCAACAACTCATCAGCACTTGAATCTGGATTTCTCTACTATTATTGACCCATCTACGGATTAAGATTTCGGGTACCCTAATACCCTGAATTTGGAATCATATGAAGGGTATTGTAATATGCTCTATAATGATATCCCTGTAGAATCTCTATCTGTTAGGTCCTTTGCTGATTTACTGCTGGAAGTATCTGGTTGTAGATGTTGGGATCCGTGTCTCTATGAATCCTTTGAACTAATGGCGCTATTTTTTGAGTCGATGATGGTATTTGGTCTAATATGCCAAAATTAACCATTTGATTCTGAACTTGCCCTGTCGGCTATTGCACATACTGCACTGCTGATCCAGGATTATTTTGTACTTGATTAGTAGTGATACCTTAAATATGTTTAGATGAGCCCTGAACTGCCTAGACATCATCATTACCAGTTAGTGCTGCTTCTTGATGGCTAGTACTAGCTTGATTAGTCCCATGAGTCGATGGATGTGGAATGTTGTAATAAGCCGGTCCAACCTGATCAATTGGATTTTAACGAAACACCTCTTTCTTGGTATTGTGGAATATGTTTAGGAAAGTTGTATTATGGTTCAACATGGCATCATAAATAGATTTGTTTACAACATCTATGAAGAAATAGGCATCATAAATAGATTTGTTTACAACATCTATGAAGAAACACCTATCACCAGCTTCATCTGTATCTGACTGCTCATGCATCAAAACTCTTGGTAGTGGATATTTCTGAACAACTTTATTGTCACATGTCTTGATGTAAGACAACAAACACTTGTTCTAAAATTCTTCTATAGCTTTACCGATGATATCCTTATCCTTAGCAGGTAGGTCTTCATAAGGCACCATAAGAATGTCACTGTTGTTGTAAGTTGCCATGACGATTGTGGGGTCCCACCAGGCATGCCAGAACATGTGTCGGCATAAAAACGTGTTGATATGCCTGGCACATAGCAAGCTGAAAGGATCAGCTTGGAGTAGGCCCAGAGATGCGCTTGGCTTCAACGCAGGAGCAGCCAATCCTACGAATTCCTAAAGGTGTGCCCATCAATTTTACCTACAATTGACAAGGAGAGAAAGTTTATCAGTAATTTTGGGTGGAACATGCCGGTTTTGCCCAGACTGTTTCAAGTGTGCTGCTTCAGGAGAAGCCAGATGGGAAAATCAACTAAAACAGCCGATACAAGAAGAAATTAGTTGTTTAGGACTGTAAAGCTCATGGGTCATTACTGATTTTATAGTAACAAATACAATGTACCTTGTTTTAATGATCCTTTCCCTTAAGCTACTAGCATGTATGTGTCAAAGATACAACACTGGCTAAATTAGATTTTGATCGATACGTGGTGTATAGCCAATGAATCTGGTGAAAAGGGATATGCCACACGAACAATTGACTCTTTGATATAGATAAACCTACGAACTGTCTAGATCTAATCTATCATCGCCAACAGTGAGGTTCGACCGGATCGATGCAGCTATGATGATGATTATAGTCTAGAACTAGAAAGTTCATAGAACCGACCATACTTCAACAAGCTCATGAAAGCATGCCATATCTGTGAAAGCATAGGTGAATCAGCTAAAACAACCAATTTAGGTAGAAAAGGGATCACAACATATGAACAATTGACTATTCAATATGGATAGATCTATAAACTCACCAGACCTAACCTGTTATCCTTAACAGTGGGGTTTGACCGGATCGATGGCAGCCATGATAAAGGCAACAAATCAAACCTTTAAAATAAATAGATCTATTCACATTTAACAGAATCATGAAGACACACTATAAGCGTTAAAGTATGGGCAATTGGCTATTTAGCTGATGCGAGCATAGGAAACAACCAAGGTCACACCTGGTCAAAAGCAAATCTACCAGCTAGCATACTCCAATCTAAAGTGCTACCAATGGGGATCGACCGGATCGTTACAGCCATAATAGTGAGCTACAGACTAGATTCAACTAGCTAGTAAACCTTCTCAAGATCAGTCATGCCTTGACCACGTACTATGCACGACCAAGATCGAAGTAGAACGGTTGATAAAACATAATCCATCATTTGAAGTGAAAATTAACACAATATACAAAATAAACAATATACTAAAAGGATGTGAGGCCGATCTATATCAATCTTGATCGGACAGGTTGATATTGCTGAAAACTAATGACAACAAAAACATCAGAAAGACCAGTAACTTAATGAATCTACCCGAAGGACGCCACCCTTAGGTAGAGTCGATAACTTGACCTTAATCTAATTCAAGCAGTGAAGGTCGAACTTAACCGATGCAGCCATACCTAAACTAGATAAGAGTCGATAACTAGCTTACACTAAAGCTCGTAAGAGGTCGGCCAGACCGATGTAGCCTTACAAATAGAAGTATAAGCCATGACAGTACTTACAGACAAGCCAAAGGTCGACCGGATCAATGCAGCCCTGCTTGTTGAAGAACTCGCCGAGATCTATCGTACTCCTACTCCTGAGGTCGGCATGAAGCCGAAAAAAGTAATTGGTATTGATTGATTGTATATTTTTTACCATAGCCGGGGTCCAATATTTATACCTAGAACCTAAGCATGAATCCTACTTAAATATGACTCATTACAATCTTTCAAATAAAAGAAAACATTCCTAACTTAAGATAACTTGGACCCTAATCTTTCCTTTTGTAGAGTCTGACATATTTTCCCGATGCCAACCGTAGCTCATTGACGTCATCTGCTGATATTGTTCGAAGAGATCCGATCCTAGTACCGCATCTGAATCAGCTGATATCGATCCGGTCTTGGGGTCAGGCGAGATGGAGCTCGCACCCAAGGGGTCGGGCGGGACAGAGCCCGTGGCCTTGGGTGAGACAGAGCCTGTGGCCTTGGGGTCAGGCGAGACAAAGCCCGTACCCAAGGGGTCGGGTGAAGTAGAGCCCATAGCCTTAGAATCGGGTGAGATAGAGCATGAACCCAAGGGGTCAGGCGAGACAAAGCCTGTGGCCTTGGGGCCAGGCAAGATAGAGCCTGCACCTAAAGGGGCGGGCGAGTCAAAGCCTGTGGCCTTGGGCTCAGGCGAGATGGAGCATGAACCCAAGGGGTCAGGTGAGACAGAGCCTGTGGCCTTGGGGTCAGGTGAGACGGAGCCCACACCCGAGGGGTCGGGTCGGGTGAGACGGAACCCACGACCTTGGGAGGGATGGAGCCCGTGGACTTGGGGTCGGGTGAGATGGAGCCCGCACCTGAGGGGTTGGCCAAGATAGAGCCTGTGACCTTGGGCGAGATAGAGCCTGCGGCCTTGGGGTCGCTCGAGACCTTTTAATACATCTTGAGCCATCCGGGGGAGTCAACGTGGGCGCTAACTTCCTTGCTTTGGGTATCCCTAATAACGATACCCGACACTAGGAGTGCACCATGGCTGGAACGCGGTAGTTCTCGATCACCAAGTGTGGAATCAAAGTCGGAGCGCAGCGATGCATGAGGAGTTTGTTTCATTTTGATTGTTAGCCATCAGAGTATTTAGGAGTTTGTTTCATCGATCACCCTCTTTTGTCTCATTCAGCATATAGAAAAATATAATAAATAAAAAACTCATAAGAAAAACCTAAGATCCTATGTGAGGTCTTAATTTGGGTGTACAAGCTTGCCAAAAAAAATTTTAAGCCATTTCAACATAGGAATACATATGTTTCTATTTATTCAGTATATAAAATAATTTTTTAATATATATAAACATCACTATCGGTTTCAAAAAACTAACATTTATGAGAATAAACCAACAGTGATACTGGTTATCAATGTCAGCTTATTTTAAAAACCGTCAGTGATATTTAAAAAATTAAAAAGAAATTGTGTCAACCCTCGGGTTTGAGCTTGGGTCTCGGGCTACAGAGTTCAGAGACTTAACCGCTGCGCTAGTGTAGGATGTGTGTTTAGGGTTATTTACTTTTTCCTTTTGACCTTTAGGCCGCTTAATAAATTATAAAATAGAACAAAAAAATTTGGGCCGCCTGGGACTCGAACACGGGTCTCGGGGGCTAAGTTGAGGGGTGTTAACCGCTGCGCCAGTAGGAGTTCAAAACAAAACAAAAAGTTATCCTACTTAAGACCTAACTGCTACACCACATCACTGCCAGTTTGGGGAATGACCCAACAGTGATATACCACATCACTGTCGGTTTACAATCAAAACTGGCAGTGATGAGCTATTTCCTGAAGTAAATTAATAATTTATAAAATAGAACAAAAAAATTTGGGCCGCCTGGGACTCGAACACGGGTCATGGGGGCTAAGTTGAGGGGTCTTAACCGTTGCGCCAATAGGAGGAGTTCAAAACAAAACAAAAAGTTACCTATTTAAGACTTAATTTAACACCTAACTGCTACACCACATCACTGTCGGTTTGGGGAATGACCCAGCAGTGATGTACCCCATCACTGTCGGTTTACAATCAAAACGACAGTGATGAGCTACTAGTATAAAAGAGGCGCGGGTTGAAATTATCCAAACTCATTTCAACCCCACGCCATCCCCTCCCCCCACGCCGCTGGAGCACCACCCGGCATTGGAGCACCGCCCCAAGCCAGAGCACCGCACCGTCTGTGCCCTCATTCCTCATCCACGATGTCGGCTGTGCCCCTCCTCCTCCATGCCTGCACTCCCACCGCTAAGGCCTTCAGGAGTGCATGGACAGCTGCTTTCCCACCCCCACGGTGAGTGCATGGCTCACTGCCCGCTATGTGTCTGATGGAATGTCCCACGGTGTCCCACAGCTGCTTACTTGAATCAGTAGAGGCTTTTCATTTACCAAGTACTACAACTTATCGTTTGATATGATAATTTACTTGCCATAATTTATGTTACTGCTACTTTATTGCAATGCTAGCATATAGTTTGATCATGAATGTCTAGTCTGTAGTGCCACCGATGCTCAATGTTTTTGGATGTGAGGATGGAGTATATATATTTTAGACCTATAGAACTAATATATGTACATCTAGTTAAATAATATCTGCTATACTCTAGTTTTTAAAATGCAACAGCCTTCTACACCCATCATTGCTAAAGAGCCTCTTATCTAACTTGCTTAGGACCATGGTACAACCATCTGAGTTTATCAATCAGGCAATGTAACATGCATATAACTATCATGTCCCATTGTTTCTGTACAAAGCACTACTGAGCATTTGAGGGATATAGTTGCAAAGCCAGCTAACAGAGAAGTAGCTTATTTCTTAGCCACATCAACTAAGGGCCTAGGCCTTCAACGCTAACCGGTCTTGCCATGGAACCGCCCTCTTACCTTCACTTACAAGAGAGTTTCCTGTATCCCTACAAACTGATAATTTGACATCAGCTATCATCATATCTTCGTCCACCCTGACCTGATCAAACTTTTCGACTTCTGGATGGGCCTGTTGCCCCTAGCGATCATTACCCATGTCATTCTGCAGACAAGAAAGCCCTTTTAATTGCCATAAAAACACTTTTCTTGTACATATTATGTTAATTCATGAACTCCATCACTTTAGTATCAAACTCGACTTCTAGCAATAGAGATCATATTTACGCCCTTTTCCTTCCATTGTCATGAAACGTCGAACCACGACCTCATTGGTCACTTTCTTCATTTCTTCTTTCTCTAGATAGCAAATAAGTCTTTGACTCAAGTGCTGATCACCCATGCAATTAGACAAAGTTGTTTTGATAATATTCATTCACGAAAAGCATCTCTCAACTGTTGCATTAGCGACAGGCAATACTAGCAAAGCAATGCACATAATAAGCTATTTTACTTTCTCTCATGATCAATGATTGCAAAGTGAGTATTTTATGTGTATGATGTGATTTAGTAAAATAGACTTTGCAGCCCTACAAAATTTTCATTTGAAATGTCACCTGGATTGCTTGAAGGATGAGTAACATTAAATAGATTTAGTTTGGCCATATAACTTGAATAATAACTCTTGTTCAGTGAGTTACCATTACCACTTACCACATGCCTAATTTACTTAAATGTATAGGCAACCATGGCATGGTATGTAGTGCATGTTGGTCACATGCCTGAGATTTATCGAACCTAGGAAGATTGCTATGCTCAAGTCAATCGTTACCCTGGTAATTTGCACAAAAAGTACAACACAAAAGCTGAAGCTTTGAGGACCTACTATAGTCATCCAGCCTACCCTGCAAACCATGGGCCACTGGCCTACTATGGTCCAATGAATGCAAACCATGGCCATCTACTGACACTGGAGATTAAAGAGAAGTCACCCGCCGAAGATGTGAAGATTAGGAGAATTGCTCTTTGGTCTTGGAAAGATGTCATGCTTTTATTTATGGTGATGGTCATTGCTTTTTTATTTGGAAGTTGATGTAAGCTTAGTTTCATAGAACAATAGGTGGACTTTGTTGTATGTGGTCAATCAAACAATGAATTTGTTCTAGGTGAACATATGCTATTATTTGACTTTGTTGTATGTGGACTTATTATTAGACTTTGCATTAAACATATTATATATATATATATGAACATATGCTATTAGTAGTTGTCTGCGGCCAAAACTAACCACGATCGTGTCACAGCCATGACTCATCGTCGCCTGTTACCCCATCGCCGAAGAACAGATCGGCAATAAGAAGCGGCTGATACCGCTGGGACAGGAGAGCCGCATGATCCAACAAATGGTGATGGTGCCAATCAGGATGGTGAGAACAAGCAACCATGGACCCCGTCCGGTCTGCTCGATCTGGGTCAAAATGACCAAGATAGCTAGGTAACTTTGGTATCATATGACTATGTAGCCACACATGCTAATCAATTGAGAGGGTCATAGCTTACTTGGTGTCTCTAGTAGGAGCCTCCATCGGCCGAGGATCTAGAGGGTTCAGGTAGAAGAAGGCTAGATCCAAGCGAGGCGTGTCAAAGATTCCTGTTGGTAGGAATGCACACTAGCACATTACTGAGTTCGATGAATTTAGGGATCCACTCTCATCGCCTATAGCTTTGACCAAATACAAGACTATCCTCGGGTTACTTGTTAGGGACTTCAACCCGATTAGGTACATGAAGTGGATTGGGAAAGATGATGACCCATGGAGGGTTCCTGAAAGTGAGAAGGATTATATATGGGATATCAAGATCCTAGAGTATTTCACTTTCCCAATGGAGTATGACATGGAGTTAGTCAAGAAAAAAGCAAAAGAAATCATGGGGACATGCTTCAAAAATTTCAAGGGGACATTATACAAGAATTTTGTCCTCAAAAATAAAGAACCAGATTTCGATGGTGGACAGTTTAGCAAGCAGAAGGACTTCTAGCAGGATTTCAAGGAATACAGGCTATCAAGGAGTACTTAGAACTAAGCAGGAAGAATAAGTAGAACTCACAGAAAGCGATGAATCCTCATCATCTCGGCTCTCGTGGCTACGCCAAAAACATGCCAGAATTTGAAGCAGAACTTTAAAAGATGGATCGCCTTGTTAAGGAAGGCATTCAGGTTGAGACCGCTGATTAGGAGCCCAAATCGGTAATATATTGTATGGGGAGGAATGTACGCCACGTAGAGGATGGGAGCTTTAGCTCCACAAATCAACCCATGAGCGAACTCATCCAAAGGATCTCCCATGTAACTGAGGAGTTGAGGCAAGGGACTCACACTTCTAATAGGGAGAAAGACAGGCTCAACCAAGCACTCAAAACCAAGGAGCACCTTGGTCACACTAGAGGAATCAGTGTTGTTCCTTAGAAACTAGCATTCTCCCAAGAATCTAACACTTATCGGAGCCACTCAAGGGGTAGAGCGGATCAAGAGGCAGAGTATTTGAGGCGACTAAAAGAGATGGAAGAAAGAATGGACGCATGGATTGAGGCGACTATTGAAGCACGAGTCCAACAAATTTTGTTGTCCAAGGGATCAGGAGTACCATAAAACCCTACTCCTACTGCCTTTACCCCATAGTTTAGGGGTCATAGCAGCTGCGGATCGACCCCGCTCGATGAAGAAGATGTGAATGTGCCTCATCCAGTGGACGGCATCACTGAACCCATCAATGTCAAGTTGTACATCTGCCAGGAATGGACAAAGGACAAGGTGGCGCTCGGCTAGGCCTGGCCTGCGGGAGACAGGACCATTAATGGCCGCTCAATTCCACAGGGGTACACTCGTGTCACCATTGACAGAATACTTGATAAGAAGTATAACAAGATACACATTGAGTACCCCGTAGCAGAAGACAGGCCAAAACTTGGTCATAACATGGGCTCTCAAGTGGCCTGGCGCGAGCGCTTCATTAAGCTTGACCACCAATTGTCCTCTGATGATGAGGACGATTGCGAGTCTTTGCCCACCCATGATGATCATTCACCATCTTCCAATAGAGATCACTCCCCTCCTCATCCCTTGCCATCACCCCCGAGAAGATAGAGGTCGCCTTCTATTCCTCCTCATCTGACTCCATCTTCATCAGCCCTGAGAAAAGATACTCCTTCTCCTCCTCCTCCATCTTCATCAGCCCTGGGAAAATAAAATTCTCGTCATCATCCTCCTCCTCCTCCACCTTAGCCCAAAATAAGATCAAGGACATCCTCGCAGTCACAGAAAAGGTCCTTGGATTCGGTCGCTAATGCTCCCAAAGTGGACCAACAAAAAAGAAAAAGGTCGTTTAGTGGCAGCGTTACAAACTTGATGGAAGGAAAATTTATAGCACACATCTCGAAGGAAGATTGTATTATTTTCTTCAATCTCTATGCCTCACGGCCTCCATTTTTGTTGAAGTGCGAATTCGAAAGGCAAACATAGAATCAGTACGCTACAACAAGAGCCGATGAAATATACAATGAAGATTTAAGGAAGATACAAAAGTTCATCGAAGACAACCCCGAATTAACCATGGAAGAGGCCACGACCATCTATTATGATGTACAAGGGACGGCAACACCGGCAATGAAGTATGAAAGGGGCAATCTTTTGGTTCCCGATGACGAGTATAAAAATTAGACAACATATATGCGCCCGTTGCATGAATATTACATGGCTCAAACAACAGAGACGGAGGACTTTGGTATTGAGGTTATTATCCGTTCGCCACATATTTTTAATTATCTTGAAGAAGAGAAATTCGATGTCGAGTGGGAGTGCTTGTTCCAGCTATACCAGAAACGCTCTCTCAGTACACAAATGTTGACGTTGTGGATTATGTAAGTACCCTACACACACGATATTATAATTAACTACTCTCTCGGGACATAAATTGTTAACTTTTGAGCACTTCCCATGATTTTATGTAGGTGTATAGCAAAATTTTACATTCCAAAAAGCAAATGGGATAACATAGGCTTCTTGGACTCCTTGCGAGTCAATGAGAAGACATGTCTAGGCCTCCATGGATGTGACGTGGAAGACCTGAAACAGAGATTGATTGCTATTTTCGACGAATTTAAGATGAAGAACAAAACCCACATACTTCTAGCCTACAACTGCGAGTATGTGTTCTCGGTTTTTAATTTTATACTTCTTTTTTTGTTAAGATTATTCGATAATTAGGATTCTATGATTGCAGCCACCATTTCGTCTTCATTTGTGTTAATCTTGTCAAAAATCTGATCGAGGTGTGGGACTCGAAGAAAAAAACATTTCATCATCAGGATGCACTGGTGGTAGTTTTGAATTAGTAAGCGATCCTAACAACATATTATTTTCTAATCACACATATCGCTTTCTAATGTTTCTCCTTTTAATGTTGCTCAGTGTCCGAAGAAGACATATCGGTGGGACGTAGGTCCCATTCAAGGTTGTTGAAATGGAGCGTAAGTACCTAAAATAGCCGGCGGGAAATAATGAATGTGGATTTTATGTAATGTGGGCAATGCTTCGCTACATCGGCGGGAAATCGGAAGAAGCCGATAAGTTGGTGTGTATAATCCCCATTTCATTTATGTCTGTTAATCATTCAACAAAATGATTTACTGATTCCTCTTTGGATATCATCTTTTTTGAACGACAGCGCAAGAAATATAACCACGAAAGGTTGTTAGACATGGAGATCGTCATGCTACAATCGGAGCTAGCAAAATTCATCTTAGCCGAGGTACTAAAAAAAGATGGAGTCATTTCCATTGCACAATCTATGAAGTTCAAGGACCAAAATGGCCTAGAGCGGCTCGCCGGATTATTGTAACAAGTCTGAGAAGCATGCTTTATCTTATCGAATGATTTCTTTTTATTTTGAGGGATCGAGATCTTGATAAGAACATTTAAACTATAACTGTAACATTTGTAATGTTTAATATTGATGGACATGTTGTTTACGTAGCGTATATAAAGCGAAATCGGATTCCACAAAAAAATATAAATTAAAATAAATTATAAAACAATAAAATGCGAATGGGCCATCACTGCCAGTTAGCAACAAACCGACAGTTTTGTCGTAACCATCACTGCCGGTTAGCAACAAACCGGCATTGTTATCGTAACCATCACTGCCGATTAGCAACAAACCGACAGTGTTGCCTTGCTCAACACTGTCGGCTTGAGCCATGAACTGACAGTGATGGTTACGACAACACTACTGGTTTGAGCCAGGAACCGACAGTGTAGACTTGCTCAACACTGCTGGCTTGAGCCAAGAACCGACACTCTTGAAGCAACCTTCACTGTCGGTTGGGACTACAAACCGGCAGTGTTATTTAACTAGACACTGCCGGGTGGACCTAGGAACCGACACTATTGTTGGTAGATCAGTGTTGGTTTTTAAGAACCGACAGTGATGTCAACCCCCCATCACTGCCGGTATGCCAGTATCGGTTAAAAATCCGACAGTGAAAGGGGTTTTTGAACCGACAGTGATATCTAGATCTGGGGTAGTGGTACTGCGCATTTCCCGTGCACTGGAGGCTATGCCTCCCAACCACTTCTTTGCGTGTGTACGAACAAGCATGCGTGTGTGCGCGTTTGGTGTGAGTGTGGAGTGTGTGGGTTGTGTGCCTTCAAGTTGTACTCGATCAAAAAAGTCATCGGGATCGGCTGACTCCTACCGGCGCCCCTTGCCACCGTGAATCCGACGGACGCGTCCCTCTACCTCCCCACTTCCACAATTGTGTTCTGTACAATTATTATTATGCCTGGTTTTGCATCAACTCATCTCAATATATTTGTAATGGTAAGCCTAGCGCCTGGATGTCCGACGTCAGGACGCATCCGAACGACCTCAAAAAATGACACCCATGTACACAAACAATGCCACCATGCGTGCGCGTGTCCCCATCCACAGTCTATCTCCTCCGCACCCCCAGCCCGCCACCACGCTGCCATCTTAGGTGCACTCCCTCTACAACGCCCCCGTCACGCCCCCTCCACAGGCCCTTGCCATGCTGTACAGTGCCACGTCCCCTCTGTAGGCCCCTGTTGTGCCATGCAGCACCGCATCCCATCCCCCACCACGCTGCCTTCTTCGTGTCCCTGGAATACTGCTCCTTCGTCGAGGTTTGCACCAAGTCAGGTTTGCACCAAGTCCCATGGCGGCCTTGTCTGCTAGCAACCGGAGACATTACAATATGTGCAACACACAAGATCTACTTTTAAAACATCTAGATAAAATATTTGCAACAACATATGTATGAAAACAGATGAAACAATTGAAACATGTGTTTGAAACATGCATGTATAGCCATTTACAACATGTGCAACACCAGATTAACTTTGAAACATCAAAATGAAACATTTGAAACAAACCTTCGGAAACACTTGAAACATAGGCTTGCAACATGCATATATTGCCATTGCAACATATGCAACATCTCAGATCGACTTTTGCAACATTCAGATAAAACAATTGAAACACAAAGTCTGAAAACATCTAAAACACTTAAAAATAGGCGTTGCCGGTGACCATGACCTACCTGGTGCGGGACTGTGGTACCAACGACAACCTCCTCTTGGTGGCGCAGTGCATGCCATGGCCGCGACAGCGCGAGGTGGATTGGGGCACGGTGGGGACACCCCGCACGACGCGGCGTGGGATTAGGGCGAGCGCGACGCAGGATGGGGTGTGGCAGGGGATGGCAGCGGTGGGTAAGGTGGATTGGGGCCAGTGGATGGCCCATCGTGGCTGCAGCAGGTAGATAACGCAGTGGATGCGGATGCTACGGGCAGTGGACGCGGACGCTGTAGTGAAAGGAGCCGCAATGGCCGGGAGTGGGGAAATGTTTAGATGACGCAAAGATTGAAGAGTTACGTTGCGGACGTCTCGAGTGGACGTAGGCCCGTTGATGTTGAGCCGAAGCCGTGTAGGCCCAGAACAGCGCGTCAGGTGCGGACACGCCCAGTTGGACGCCCTCACATGAGCATTATCATATTCGTAAGCACTAGTCTGATACAGCCATACAGGCAATGTCGTTCAACCTAGCATTCAGTGCACAGGGACGGAGTAATCCGTAAATAGAAGGGAATACAAGTGTATGCACAATTTTCATTCGCTTGCACGTAGATGTAATTATCCAAATGTCAACTAAAATTTGTGCAAATGCTAGCTAGACTTTTTTCCCGATAGCAAGAGTGACTTGAAACCTCCCATTACGAGAACTTTATCTCTAGGATCACTGATGAGTGATGACTCATACGTTGCTAGGGACACACAAATTTTGAATGTAATAACCATGCATTGTTTAGAAGCACATAAAACATGTACGACGAACTTGATGAATAGATCACTCAGAAGACACGCAAAATCAAGATGCTAGTCATCAGTAAGCTAAAATTGCGCTAGCCAAAGACACAGTCCAACTCACACAGATTTATTTGCAAAGATAAATGTCACCAAGCGTCCAAGCCCGACTATTATATATCCCCTCACCCAAATATAAATAGGCATTTTATTTCTCTACCCAGCCATACCGTACCCTACCCAATACACTAGTACAGAAACAGGCTTTCCTCCTCGTTGGGAAACCCCTTCAGTCCCGGTTTTTCAACCAGGAGCACGAATCCAGGACTAAAGGGCCCCTCCTTTAGTCCCGGTTTCTCACCCAGGACTAAAGGGGTAATACCAACCGGGACTAAAGAGGCCTCTCGGCCTGGCCACATGGGCCGGCCCTTTAGTCCCGGTTGGTAATAATGCCAACTGGGACTAAAGGTTTTCTTTTTTTTTCTATTTTCAATTGATGATTCGTTTTGGTTTTCGAATAGGTTTTCGAATACGCATTCTACGCTGCTAATAATATACATATTCTACACGCTTATAATATTTGAACATTTTGTACAAACTAAAGTATGAAACTAACGTATATATTACATGCATATACATATATTGTATGTTATTTTATGTACATATAATATGTATATATATATTACAAATAAAGCTTGTATTGTATATTCTATTATATCCTTGGGATAACAAATTCACTCCATCTGGTTTGGCTTTCATGTTTTGTTCACGTCATTATAGAACTCGCCGGTGGGGTTTAAGACCTGGTCATTAAGAAATCCTGCTATGGTCTCTTGAATTGCTTTCAGTTGGTCACGCCGTATGACTTTTTCCTTCAACCATAGAGTCTTCAGTAAAAGTTAAAGGAAAAGTATTAATGTATATATATATATGTGTGTGTTGGTCACGTGATTACTTATATATATGAGCAATAAAAGAAATTATGAATATATGAATATATTTATATGACGTACTTTCAGGGTCTCTTCAGGAGTTCTTTTTGCGTACGACATGATGAACTCACAAACATAGTATCCGTAGTAGTTGTTCCCCTATTCTTCCCTCAGAACCCACTTTTACGAGAAAAAAGATCCGGTGAATTAAAAGCATGCATGGTGTTAATTGAATTATATATATATATATATATATATATATATATATATATATATATATATATATATATATATATAAATATAGCTAGTACTTACTTTGTGTGCGATTACATCCAGTGGCGCTTTGCAATGTTTTATGTGGTGTTCCTCAATGAAACTTTTCCAAACATTGCACCCAATAAAATAAAAAATTAATTTGGCCTTTAATAATTGTCGCAGTTAAGAGATCGGGGTATATATAGTTGCTAGAGAGACCAAATTACCCTTGGATAATATCTATCATGTCTTGGTACTCTGTTTACTCTTTTCTTAACGAGTCTAAGATGCTCAATCGACTATTGGCCATATTGATGACCATCAATATCCAGTGATTGCTGCATATGTTTTTATACACAAATATGATCGACATTAACTAGAGTCAACATATATATATATATATATATGGGAAGCAAATAATTGAACAAATATCCATATGATCGATATTAATTATTTAACACTCACTTGAAGTTGTAGGGGAAGAGTATGTCCTTGTTTTGCTGGTTCACTAAGAACCTCATGAGATTTTTCTCGAGTTCAACTTTCCATTGAGGCGTGGGATTAGGGTGTTTGAATACGACATTTGGATCAATGAAACCAACATCATTATCCTTTCTCTTTTTGAGTTCTGTCATCTCATATCTGCATATATAAAAATATAGTGTGAGGATATATAATTTATATATATACATGTAGCTTTATATATATACACTTTAATAGTAGAAAATAATCACACTTACAGACAATAGCAGCTAATGAGACTTTTATCGAGAGAGTCCAGGTGGCATAGTTGGTGTAATTCTAAAACTCGACATATATAACGTCATCGCCATGGAAGTAATGTTGGTTTCGAACTCTAACAGAAACAAAGTTCTCTCCCCGTTCACACGCCACGATTTACCACTTGTTTAGCAGGTACATTTGTGTACCCAGTTCACCAAAGGCCTCAGGGTTGTATAGACTCTTTTCATGTTTAAATTTCTTCCAAGGATACACTTTCAGAGCAGATGGTCCTTCAGCGAGCACTTGGGCAAGGTCCAAACCGGTATCCTCATAAAACTGAGCTAGGTCCTCAAAATCGACATCCAGTACATCTAAGTTTGAACCATATTCATTACGAATGACAAGAGGGGGGACTGATTGTTGTGATTGTTGTCCGAGTTGTGCAACACCTTTCCCTACTCTAGTCTTTTTCTGAGCCGCCTCAAATAACTTGGTGAGAGAGCGATCGTAGTCCAATTTTGGCAGGGTCTTTTGAGATTCCCACTTTTTCTGGTCCACCTTCTTTCTTAGAAGATCTGGAGGTAGGTAGAAGTATGGTTTCTTCGATTCTCCCTCGCTTCTCGTTGCTTTCTTACTTTTTCAAAGAAACTGCTCACATCTTTTTGTACTACAGCATTTAATTTCTTTTCACTTTTCTTGTAAGCCAGTTTTTGGGGAATAACTAGATTAGAGGAGGCTTTCTTCTTTACCAGCTGATGGGGCAATGGCTTCGTTTGTGGGGCGGACCTCTTAGGAGCTGGCTGCTTCTTGGTCATGAAGGGAGGCGGGGCAACCGTTGGAGACCTCCTTGGAGGCATTGGAGACCTCCTTAGAGGTGGCGGCGGTGGCGGCGTTGCATAATCATTATCTAGAGCACTATGATGATCTGGAGATTGAATAATTGGACTTAGGTTGGCGGAGGCCTTGCTGTGTGAGTACAAAAAAGAATAATTAGTTATAAGAAATTGTTATTATTAATCATGCATGTCAATAGAAAATTAGTGAAAATTTTGTTTTGTTCACTTTTGTCTGCACCTATTATCTGGCAGTTGAGGAAGCGGCAGTGGACTAGAGACCTCAGGAATAATGATGTAGCGCTTGCGCCATAGTATGAATGTCTTCTCTGCTTCTCCTAGAGTCTTCTCCCCATCACCTCCTGGAATGTCAAGAGCCAGATCACTAAAACCTTTGTTAACTCTATCCACTAAGACGCTAACATATCCAGGTGGTATTATTGCCCCATGGATTCTTGGTGTCTTGGTATGATCTAGAGGAGAAAAAACATCGAGAGCCACTATGATTGTGGCATTCCCTTTTGGAATATGTAGCACACATGATGTAAATGGTGTAGTGATGTCATCCACGGGAAAACATAGCATTGCGTCATCTTGATTTGGCAACTCTGTGGAAGCGCAGCTGCTTTTCAACTGATCAGAGGGGCTAATATTAATGTTGATTCCTAGATTTGATGCCTTCCTTTGGGCACTCATTGCTATTTGCACTTGCTTTATGATTTCGTCCTGCATTCTAGCTTGCATGTCTTTTTCACGCTCCTGTGGTTGAAGCAACGCCTCCCATGACTCACGAACATATTCCTCCAACCTGCTGATCTGTGCTGCTTCCTCATCCTTCCTTCTCTACCGGCTTCTGTAGGTATCTCTGTCATTACGGAAACTATGCTCCCAAGAAATGTTCCGTCCTAAACCTCTCGTTCAGTCACTGTGTTCAGCAGCCCCGATGGCATACGTCAGTTCATCTTTCTCTCTATTGGGCCTAAATGCACCAATAGCTTTAGCTTGTAGAGCATAAGAAAATCTTTGTGTTGCTCTTTTGAGTTTTGGGCCATGAACCAGCTTCCCGGTCTCTAGGTCCAGTCTTTCCCCATGAGCGAAAAACCAATTCTTCGCGCGTTTGGGCCAATTGAGTGATTCTGGTGTGATACCCTTGGCAAGAATGTTCGTTTCCATTTTTTCCACTTGGGAATGGCAGTCGCGTAGCCACCTAATCCCATGCCATGGTGGTATACCTTCTGTCAGGCATTCTCTTGGTTCCTTCTCACCCGTTCCTCACCATCTTCCAATGTCTTGTACTATACAAAATCATTCCAGTAGGGCCTCAACTTCGTGAGCGGGCCACTAGTATTGAAATTGGGTGTTAGGTTCTTCTTGATGTATTTCGTGTATAGGGATTTCTTCCAAGTCTGGAATTGTGTGGCCATCTTCTTCATAGCCCACTTTCGAACTAGCTCCTTCAATTCATCATCATTGATATCATCATAATCATCCGCTTACAACATGAAATGTTGAAGGATACCATCCCAAATTAAATTCTTATCCAGATCAAAGACAAAACTAACATGAGGCTCATTGATCTTTTGCTTCCATTCATGGGCACTGATTAGAACTTTGTCCCTTGCAAGGCACCCACAGTGTTGCACGAATTTCCTTGCATGTGGACCAAGTGGTTCTCTTGTCTCAATATTGAATTCCGATATTATGTAGCGCCCCTCCAATGGCTTTTTTGGGCCTCGAATATTTTTTCTTTTCGCCGTTGTGGTCGTTGATCCAGAGGGCTACGTTTAAAATATATATATATCATGTGTACACATAATAGATGATAGATATTCAAATATATATATATAATATTCAAATATATATATAAATATATATACCTCGCCAGTATTTTCTTGCACAATATTTTCTTGGTTATCTTCAAGAGACAGGTATTGACTCCCATCATCTGCATCCTGCTAGTTACCATCGGCAAATTGAGTGTCGGTGTTGATAATATCCATCATTTCTTCATCCACGTTGTCTCTTGGGGTAGCCATCTAGCTTTTACACCACTAGATATATCTATAAAAAATAAAAACTATGTCTATAAAATGGACTCCTGCAGGACGTGCCACCTCGAGGATAGTAACATTTGTAGATGACATTTGTAGGCCTGAAGTTATCAAACATCCATCAAATTCTAGCTCAAAAACATGTTTAAATAAATAACCATCCGTACTAGTTGACCTTGCTTACGTGATCATCTCGGCAAGCATTTCTCCACTGAACGGCACCGTACTAGGCCACGGAAGAGCTCCGATTCTATGAGGAAGGGAACACGGTCTTCCACGACCGTTGCCACTCTCCCTCGTAGAATCAAAGCTCCTCTTTGATGTCCATTACCGCTTGGTAGAGAACATGCTAGCCGAGATGAACACGGTCCGCAAGTTCAACTAGTATGGATTTTCTATAATTTTCTAACTATTTTCTAAGTTTTTCATTTCATGGAAAAATTAATTCTAAAAAATAAAAGGCATGATTTCTAAGTATTTCATTTCATGGAAAAATTAATTCTAAGTGACCTGCTTGACATCGGCGAGCTCACGGGCGTTTTATGGAAAAAATAATTCTAAGTGACCTGCTCAACAAAATTGAGAAAAAACACACGCTCTCATGCCATCACACATCTTCTAAGATCACGTAAGCTTCCATACTAGTTGACCTTGCTTACGTGATCATCTCGGCGGGCAATTCTCCAACGGACGGCATCGTACTTAGCCATGAAAGAGCTCCGATTCTACAAGGAAGGGAACATGGTCTTCCACGACCGTTGTCACTCTCCCTTGTAGAATCAAAGCTCCTCTTTGACGTCCGCTACCGCTCGGTAGAGAACATGCTAGCCGAGATAAACACGGTCCACAAGTTCAACCAGTACGGACTTTCTACAATTTTCTAACTATTTTCTAAGTTTTTCATTTCATGGAAAAATTAATTCTAAAAAATAAAAGGCATGATTTCTAAGTGATCTGCTCGACATCGGCGAGCTCGTGGGCAGCGGCGTCCGTGCCAAGGAGGTGGAGGTATGCCTGCCCGAGTACGAGAACTACGTACCTTGCTACTACAAAGTCACGGACGCCTTCGAACGTCTCGGATCTAGGGGGCAGCGTTGTCATAAGCTACCACGCAAAAAGAGGAAACAATGAGACACCAGGCCACACCTGTGCTCCACTGAGCTTGATGGCTCAGCGCAAAATCTGCATTACAAGATTGCCGGCACGAGGGCTCGACACACGCATCCATCCGATTACAAAAGGTTGGAGCAATTAATCCATCACAAACGGATTATGGTGGCAGCGGTGGCTCACATCCAAGGTGTCAAACATGAGGTCCAGCTCCTGCAACCACCCGAGTAGCTCCAACAACTTGATCGGACTCTGGATGCAACAATATGAGAGCAGAGAAGATTCAGTGCTAGTTACCAATGGAACCGGCGGCAATAAAAATGGAGGGACCTTTTCTTGGTCGTTGAGGAGGACGGCCTTGATGCATTCCATCTCGGCGAGGACAGGATCGTTGAGGAGGATGGCCTTTTCTTAGTTGTTGAGGAGGATGGCCTTTTCTTGGTCGTTGAGGAGGACGGTCGCGTCATCATCGGTGATGACGAGCGAGGTGGGCCAGGGACGAGGACGACACAAGGCGTGCGCTGGCCAGCTGGAGAAGAAGCGCGCGTGCATGTGGGGCCGGTGACAGCGTGCGCACATGACGAGGTGAGGCTAGGGTGGTCACCTGGGGGCGGCGGTGCTGCTAGATCGGATCGATCTGGTGGAGAAGATGAGGCGACAGAGAAGAAGGCTTGGCGGCTACTGGATCCGGTTGGAGAAGAAGGCGGCAGAGATAGAGAAGAAGAGAACTAAGGGGGAAGGGCGTGGTTTATAAAGGGGGACCTGTAGTCCTGAGTGATGGTTAGAACCGAGACTAAAGGTTCTTTAGTCCTGGGTGATGGTTAGAACTGGGACTAAAGGTCTGACCTTTAGTCCCGGGTGTAGCCACGGCCCGAGAGTAAAGGTGATTTTGGCGGGCCGCGAAAACGCAGCCCATCTTTAGTCAGTCCTGGGTGATGGTTAGAACCGGGACCAAAGGTTCTTAGTCCTGGGTGATGGTTAGAACTAGGACTAAAGGTCTGACCTTTAGTCCCAGGTGTAGCCACGGCCCGGGAGTAAAGGTAATTTTGGCGGGCCACGAAAACGCAGCCCATCTTTAGTCCTGGGTGGTTGGTCCACCCGGGAGTAAAGGTGGGCTGCAGTTTGGCTTCCCGCCAGTTTCTAGAAGTTTTTTCCTTTTTTATATATTTCTTTTATATAAATATGCAGAGAGTTGTTAATTGCCTAGTAAATAAAATATTAGCAAAAAAATTACAAAAAGAATTCCGGGACCTGGTTTTGCATTATTGTACATAAGAAAAATCTATAACCTAAACTCTTTTGTTTTACCGTATAAATATTTAACATAGTGTAAATAATAATCAAAATTTTCACCATGCAAAAATGTACTACTTAATTAAAATCATTAAAACTATTGTTTTTCGATAGAAAATTAGTTTTCACATCTTATTGACGTTGATCATTTGTTTTTTCATCACACATTCTCCATAGGAAATCCACCGTCAAGCAGAAAATTCATTTAAATCGTAGAAAATACGAATACATAACAGAAATATGAATACACTATATATATCAAGCGGGCATAGTAGTGAACTTCTTCTTAACGTATATCCCTTGGTTATGATTGCGTCGTAACCATAGAGTGTCCTCATTATTTAGCTGGATGCTTGGGTCTTTGTTCACTGTGAAGGGTGGAATTCGGTCATCCTTTTCATAATCTTCTGATATGTCTGACTTGTCTTCAATTCCGATGATGTTTCTTTTCCCTGAAAGAACTATGTGGCGCTTTGGCTCATTGATTGGATCGTTGTTGTTTTTCCCTCTCTTCGGTTTTGTAGAACACCTGATTTACATCCTTGGCAAGGATGAATGGTTTGTCTTTGTACCCAATATTGTTGAGGTCCATGGTTGTCATTTCATACTGGTTGTCGACTGCTACCCCGCCTCCAGTCGCCTTTACCCATTAGCACTTGAACAAAGGTACCTTAAAAGTAGGTGCATAGTTTAGTTCCCATATCTCCTCTATGCGGCCATAATATATTTGCTTATTTCCATTAGGGTCGGTGGCATCTATGTGGACACCACTGTTTTGGTTGGTGCTCCTTTTATCTTGGGCTACTGTATAAAATGTATTCCCATTTATCTCGTACCCTTTGTATGTGAGGATATGCCATAATGGCTGCCTAGCCAACAAATACAGTTGCTCATCAATACTCTCATCACCCTGACATTCTTTTCGCAATCAGTCGTTGAAAGTTTCCATATGCTGACGCGTAATCTAAGCTTTAGACTTCCCTAGAAACTCAGATCGGAGCAACTCTTTATGTGTCTCGATATAGGGACCAACCAAGGAGGAGTTTTGTAGAACTGTGTAGTGTACTTTATTAAAATAATTGTCCTACGTACCAATATATGTTTTCTTCCCTAGTGTCCCCTTTCCACTTAGTCTCCCCTCGTGTCGCGATTCAGGAACACCAATTGGGTCAAGGTCAGGAATTAAAGTCAACACAAAACTCAATGACCTCCTCTGTTCCATAGCCCTTGGTGATGCTTTCTTCTGGCCGAGCACGGTTGTGAACATATTTCTTTAGGACTCCCATAAACCTCTCAAAGGAGAACATGTTGTGCAGGAACACAGGACCGAGAATGCTAATCTCCTTGACCAGGTGAACTAGGAGGTGTGTCATGATATTAAAAAAGGAAGGAGGGAACACCAACTCAAAGCTGACAAGACAATGAACCACATCATTCTGTAGTTTAGCTAGATCCATTAGATCGATTGCCTTTGAGAAATTGCATTGAGGAATGCACATAGCTTCATGGTGGCTAGACGTACATTTGAAGGTAGAATTCCTCTTAATGCAACTGGAAGCAATTGCGTCATGAGCACGTGGCAGTCATGAGACTTTAAGTTTAGAAATTTCTTCTCTGGCACATTTATTATACCCTTTATATTCGAGGAGAATCTAGATGGTACCTTGATGTCTGCTAAGCACTCAAACATGCTTTCCTTCTCTTCTTTGTTAAGAGTGTAGCTGGCAGGACTTAAGTAATGGTGTCCATCATCTATCTTCTCTGGATGTAGGTTGTCTCATTCTTTCAAACACCGTAGGTTCTGTCGTGCTTCAAGTGTGTCCTTAGGCTTCCCATACACACCCATGAAGCCTAGCAGGTTCACACAAAGATTCTTCGTCAGGTGCATCACGTCGATCATGCTACGGACCTCTAGGACTTGCCAATAGGGTAGCTCCCAAAATATAGACTTCTTCCACATGGGTGCGTGACTATCGGCGTCGTTCGGAATAGGTTCGCTGCCATGTGCCTTTCCAAATACTATTTTCACATCCTTGACCATATTGAGTACATCCTCACCAGTTCGGTTGCCCGGCTTGGTTTGGTGGTCTGCCTTACCTTTAAAATGCTTGTCTTTCTTTCTTAGGGATGATTCGTAGGAAGAAATCAACGATGGCCAAGGTACATGACCTTTCGATATTTTTTCAGGAATATACCTTTAATGTCATCGAAACAGTACGTGCATGCATTATACCCTTGTTTGATTGTCCTGAAAGATTACTTAGAGCAGGCCAATCATTGATTGTTATTAACAACAATGCTCGTAGGTCAAAGTGCTCCTGTTTGTGCTCATCCCACACACGTACACCTGGTCTGTTCCACAAAAGTAGAAGTTCTTCAACTAGTGGCCTTAGGTACACATCGATGTCGTTGCCAGGTTGCCTTGGGCCTTGGATGAGCACTGGCATCATAATAAACGTATGCTTCATGCATAACTAGGGAGAAGGTTGTAGATACATAGAGTAACAGGCCAAGTGCTATGACTACTGCTTTGCTCCCCGAAAGGATTCATACCATCCGTACTTAAAGCAAACCTTAAGTTTCTTGCATCATTTGCAAACTCCGAGGAATTCTCTATCGATTGCTCTTCCACTGGGACCCATTAGTAGGGTGTCTCAACATATTGTCTACCTTACGGTCTTCTTTGTGACATCGCAACAACTTTGCATGGTCTTTGTTTCTGAACAGACGTTTCAAGCGTGGTATTATAGGAGCATACCACATAATCTTGGCAGGGATTTTCTTCGTGGGACGTTCGCCCTCAACATCACCAGGGTCATCTCGCCTGATCTTATACCGCGATGCATGACATATCGGGCATGCATCTAACTTCTCATACTCCTCGCCATGGTAGAGGATGCAGTCATTAGGACATGCATGTATCTTCTGGATTTCTAATCCCAAAGGGCAGACTACATGTTTTGCTTCGTACGTAGTGGCGGGTAATTCATTATCCTTCGAAAGTATCTTCTTTTGGATTTTTAGTAACTCCCCTAAATCTCTTGTCAGATAAACCATTCTTTTCCTTCTATTGCAGCAATTCCAATGTGGTACCTAACTTTTTTTGCCCCGCATCACAAGTTGGGTATAGCAATTTCTTGTGATCCTCTAGCATGAGCTCGAACTTGATCTTCTCCTTTTCACTTTCGCATTCTCTTTGTGCGTCATGAATGGCCTAACCAAGATCATCAGCGGGCTCATCTTCTGCCCCTACCTTTTCTTCAGCTTCCCCCATTGCAGTATCATTGAAGGCACCATATTCAGCAATAATGTCATCATCGTCCCATTGTTCTTCTTCACCTTCTTTCATTACAACCCCGGTTTCTCCGTGCTTCGTCCAACAAATATAGTTTGACATGAAACCCGACTTCAACAAGTGTGAATGAAGACTCCTTGAGCTAGCATATTCCTTCAAATTCTTACATATGGCACATGGGCAGCACATGAAACCATCGCATTTATTTGCCTTGGCCACATGTAAGAAAGAATGTACGCCCTCAATGAACTCTTGGGAGCGGCGATCAGTATTGTACATCCAATGCCGGCTCATCTGCATTACATGACATATATACCATATTAAAACCTAGAACATAATTAGTTAATTATACGACATGTATGCCACCACACAAGGTATTAATTTATGGAAGTCTTGCTATCATGTAGACAATCCCAACTACCACTAAAAAAACTAAAGCTAAAATGCACTTCAGCAGCATAAGGATTTCACGATCAATCTCAACTAAAACAGACAGATCATGTGTTTGTTCAACATCTATGGGCTTCTTCCGTAGGATCACTGTCTCATCAGCCGCCGTAGCCGCCTGTGCAAGAGAGTTTTGTATGTGTTCAACATACTCTTCCTCCCAGTACCAGCCTGAACATCCAGTGCCATCCCACTGAAATTAAAACAAAAAATTACAACTCTAATCACAATCATCATGAAAATAAGTATAAATTAACCATAATCATCAAATACGATAAAATAACTCACATTGCAATCTGGACACTTATAGAAGATACGGCCCTTGTTGGGACACTCCTTCCTCACCCGATACTCCATCATAATTTTCTCCTCACACTTGTCGCATGCAATGATAGGGAGATCCGGCCTCAGTCGTTTTGGAACCCGATGAGAGGCCGAGGACCCAGAAGCAGTTGTCATCTACTCTCTATACTCATTTTTAATATAATATAAATTTCTCATTTTATAAACAAATAAAATTAAAAAAACTCTAAAATTCTATATATCTCTAAACCATGAAGTGTGTTATGCATGCTAGAAATGAAAGCTAAATACTAGTTTTGAATAACTACTTTAACCTTCCTTCATCAAAATATGCAAACTTTAAAGTGATTTTGTGCTTAAATGGCTTACAAATAAAAAAAATCCACCATAAAAAACCACATATATCTAGTTCACAAAATGAGATATGCTACTGATGAAACATGAGAGTATAAAGTTGGTAACCTTTAGAACTGAAGAATCGATGAGAAATCGAAGAAAGGCGATGAGAAAGAAGAGAGGCCGGCGATGAAGCAAGAACACTGAGCTCGAAGTGGCTCAAGCTCGGGGAGAAAAAAAGGGGTATATAGGAGGGGACCTTTAGTCCCGGTTGAAGACAGAAACTGGGACTAAAGGTCACTTTTTAGTCCCGAACAGAGTCTCCAGCCGGGAGTAGACTTTTACTCCCGGTTGAAGGGACCAACCGGAAGTAAAAGTTAACCTTTAGTTCCGGTTGGTAGCTACAACCGGGACTAAAGGTCCCCTGCAGTAAAAGCCTGCTACGGTAGCCGTTGGGCAGGGACTTTTAGTTCCGGTTAAAGCTACCAATCAGGACTAAAGATTTCTCTAGTCCTGGACGCAAAAAATACCAGGACTAAAATCAAATTTTAAAGTGGATCAGAGATGGTTTCTCTACTTAGGGCTTGTTTGGCACGGCTCCTCCCGAGGGGCTCCTCCGGAGGAGCCGGAGCCGTTTTGGAGGAGCCACAAATTGTGGCTCCTCCAAAACGGCTCCGGCTCCTCTGTTTTTTACTGAAAAACGGCTTCTCCTAGAAAACATTTGGCAGGACTCCTCTGAAGGAGCCGGAGCCGGAGCCGGAGAGGAGCCCTGCCAAACAAGCCCTTAGTGATAGCTGTGGGTGTGGATTTTGATACGGGGATTGAATATCCAGCGGCAGCCAAGTATAAATAGTAGCAGTAGAGCGGCAGCGGCACCGATCGGACGCGACCTCCCGTCTGCAGATGCTGTGAACTTTTTTGCATCAAAATATCACTGCATGCACTGTTCCATTTTCGTGTTTGTTTTGTCTCTTTGCTCTTTAGCTTTTCCCAGAACGAGGACAACTGAGCGAGGCTGCATCGAGCTCTTCTCTGTGTGGTAAAAGAAAAAGGAAGTGCTCTAAAACTAAAAGGTTCAATTTCCTTACACACAGCTGTTGTAAAAGGTTCACTTCATTATTCGGCCGTTTGGAACGGAGGGAGTAGCTAGGTACATGGGATCAGCCAGTATCTATCTATATAAATATAAAACTTTAAATGTGTGCCATTTCACTGCTCATCCGGCGCTCCCCCCCCCCCCCCCCCCCCCCCCTCCCCCAAAAAAAAAACCTAGGTACTGTAGATTGGCAGTATCAGGTACCGGATCCATGTTGAACAGTATCAAAACCACGATGAACAGTGTCCAGCCCGATAAGAAACAGTACACACCCATTGCGTTTTTTTTTCCTTTTTTTCTCACCCTGCTTCTCACGCGAAGCGTGGACACCCACGCTAGTATATATTATATGGCAACCCACAAGTAATAGGAACACATACAATTGTCCTCGCCAAGTAGAAAACGATCGACCAATCAATTAATATTGCCAAGTATTAGTTGCTCTCCTCCCACGATTTGCATATCAGCTGGTACGCAGACACAAAGGAAGGGAAACGAACTTGTGGTTTGGCGGTACACAGAGACATGCATGCAATAATATGAAAGTAGCGCAGATTTCTCCAAGCAGTGCAAGCATACTTGTGGTTTGGGCGTGTGGGGGGAGATCGATCGAGATGTGCTTTGGATTTATTTGCAAATAAATGCCCAGATAGATCCCAGAGGTGGGCAAGGTGAGATTAGTGTGCTGCTATACATAGCGCTGGGCACGTAAAAAGAAGCATGCAGGAAACAACTAAGGGGCTGTTTGGTTCCATGGACTAAATTTTAGTCCATGTTACATCGGACGTTCGGATGCTATTTAGGAGAACTAAATATGAGTTAATTATAAAACTAATTACATAGATGGAGACTAATTTACGAGACGAATTTATTAAGCCTAATTAATCCGTCATTAGCACATATTTACTGTAGCACCACATTGTCAAATCATGGACTAATTAGGCTTAAAAAATTCGTCTCACAAATTAGCCACAATCTATGTAATTAGTTATTTTTTTCGTCTATATTTAATACTTCATGCATGTGTCCAAACATCCGATGGAACAGGGACTAAAATTTTCCTGTAGGAACCAAACACCCCCTAATTAGTGGAGTAGTACAACTGTACTCCTGTCCAAGCTAAGGGCATCATCATATCCGCCTATAGCTAGGTGCTCATCCTAAGGGGGCAGAAGGCCAGCAGCCTTTTCTCGTCGTCCCATCGCCTGTGGATGTATCAGGAGGATGATGGGTGAAAATGGTATGGATATTTTCTGACCATATTCGATATCGAATTTGTTTAGAGGAGTTTAAATTTGTTCATATCTGAGTCTGGATATTCAACATCCGATATCATATCCGTATTCAAATCCTCAAATCACATATTTA